>NC_141358.1:6367234-7102859 GCF_057382095.1 Aulonocara sp. 'chitande type north' Nkhata Bay
ATGTATTTGAAAACTCAGTTTTGGGTGGTGATTCAGCACTCAGTTCTGAATATTCCTTCTTCAGTGATTCATTGTGCATTCTGACTCATTTTTAAGATGTCTGCCCACAATGAAGGTGACTCCAATAACCATCTTTCTGCACAAGCAAACCAGGTTTACACTGCTGGGGAATTCTTGCATTTTTCATGATTGTGTTTGTTAACAGTCCGAATGGCCCAGGGGAAGAAACTGTTTGTGAGTCTGGAGGTGTGGGACCTGACTGACCTGAGGTGCTGATCGAGGGCTGCGGATCAAACAAGTGGTGGGCAGGATGCACGCAGTCACCTGTGAGGGCCCTGGTTTTCTTGAGACAACTGGCAGGATGTCTGGCAGGATCTGGCAATGACCTCCAGGGGTGGCAAAGAGAAACCAATGATTCTTTTGGGCTTTGTTAATTACCCTCTGCTCAGCCTTCCTGTTCTCCATTGTAGGAACATGAGACCTCATTTTCACACTTGGACTGGCTACCACAGAGACCTTAACCCCTTAAAATCTTTGGGATATTAATGAGAAGACTTTAGCAGTCACAGTCTTCCATCATAAGTATCAGGAGATCGCCAGGTGGAAAAAAATAATGTGATTTTGCATAAACTTGTTCAGATGCCATGTTAAATGGTGCCATCATCAAAGCTAAAGATGGTCCAACAAAATATTATAATGTGTGATCCCTTTTCTGGTCTGGCGGGGTATATGGCACAATACTGCTAAATAGGGATAACTATCATCTGCATATGAGCAGAAATGTATGCTCAAAGCATGATTAAAAATGAATAAGGTGGGGAAAATACATTGTGAGTGGCTGTCTGTAATGGAAATATGCATGTGTTCCACTCCTGAAAAAGAAAAGAAAAGAAAAAGTAATGTCAACAGTAACTTGTATGATAAATATTGGGAGATCATCATTAACTACAATCATGCTATCATGGTGTGTTCAAAGGTGTTCTAGCCATCAACGCAGAGCAGATGACATCACCCCAGAGAAATACTATCTAAAAATTTGAATTGATTATTCAGATTTTCCACAGGGAGCTGCATGAAATATCAAATGTGCCCTTTGACTGGCATTTCGACTGATTACCCAGGGTAGCCAAGACTGTATTCTGTGCTAATAGGGCAAAACTGACATGCTGTTCATTAGTGGGGCCTAGTAATCAAAGGTATGCAGGCCCTCATTAAACAGTTGCCAATCATTTATCCAGGATCTTCACAAGTCAGACTGAGCCACTGCAGGCTTGGCTGAGCATTTAGGGACAGTGAAATTAGGCCTGTCATTCTGCAAGGTGCTGTTATTTTAAAAGTGCCAACTGAAAAATATGAAAAAAAAAGGTTTGATTTTGATTTTATGCTCATTCCTTATCCCCAATAAAAGCTAATTTTGCACCCACGTAAAAACGTGAAAACTTTCCTATATAAAAATTAGACGATACAACTAAAGAGAATACACTAAATTAACACAAGACTTAAAAGGTAATATAAAGATCTATGTATATGTACCATTTTTATAAAATATATTACAGTCATGATAATTTAATTAAAAGTTTGGTTATTTCCAAGAACACTGAGATGCTAGAGTCATAATGCACCTGGGAGCATTTGTTGGTGAGATTCAAACACTTGCCCAGACTCACTTGTTCAGTATGCACTGGTGGCGTGGTCCTGTGAGTGTGGAGAAGTCTGTAGGGATTCCTTTCACATGAAGCTGAGAGGACGGCTGGTTGGGGTTTGAAACAGTCGTGACCAGGCACATCACAAACAAGAGCAGGTAGGTGGTGGAATCAAAGGGCCCTGAGAGGCACTTTATAAGAGACCCAAAGCATTGCAGCAGTGCACCAGAGATGTAGAGGTTCCTGATCAAAGAGGAGGAAGAGCTGAAGGCCGGGGTAGACTAAATAATATTTCAGAGTTGGAATCTGACTCCACTCAGACCCCACCTGGCTGCCAACCAGACCGCAAATTTTCTTGGCCAACTCTGTGTTTTTCAGTATCAAAGCTCAAATTAGTTATAATACAAAGTCGATATATAATAGTATAATCTACAATATATAACATGACTTCTGTCTTATAGTCTTTTGGAGCCCCAAGTGACCATATTTTCTTGATCAAAGCCCATCTACAGGCTGTATGGGTATACTGCAGTCAGATACCTGCTAATCAATGCTAACTTTATCAGTAGGCTAATCAATCTATCCACTAATAAAATTATTGGGCACATAAGTTAGTACAAAAAAACATATTATTTGTAAGACAATGACACTTACAAAAACTAAAAAAGCTCCTCCACCATAACATGGCAAATATCTAATCAGTAATTGAAAAAAATAACCCCATACAGAAATTAGCTGAGACCAATGTTTTACAACTATGTTGTAATCATATTTCTTTCATTCTTGCATATAATATATAGTAGGATAAAGTAACTCTGGCTATAGGCAAAGGTTGAAATTGCCTTAAAGAACTCATCTGTGAGATGTGTTTCCAAAGAACTGCCATAATTGTCATGGTCCTGGGCCATGTTGGCCCAGCATTCTTAGTTTTCTTGTATTTTTGTATTTTGTTCCGTATGCCGTGGTTCCTAGGTTCTGTTAAAGATGTTCCTTATTTGATTACCCCCTGTGTGCCCCTCTGTGTATCTGTGAGCCCTCGTTTCCCCTCGTGTTTCATTTAATGTTTTCCCCAGCCCGTTATGTCTGTGCTCTGTCTCCTCCTGTCTGAACCTCTGTGTACTTCCTGTTTTACTTTGACAGTTTCTCGTCAGTATGCGTCATGTTGTGTTCACTCCTGCCCTGTCTCATTATGATTATCTGTGTCAGCTGTGTTCCCCGTGTACTCCCACTTCCCTCGTTAACCCTCTGTGTATTTATGTGCATGTCTCCCTCAGTTCAGTGTCGCGTCGTCAATGTCTCCTCCCGGAACCTGTGTGTCTTTCTGTGGTCCCTTGGTCTTCTGTTAGCATTCCCAGTTTAGTTCTGTTTCTTTGTGAAGCCTGCAATAAAGCAGTGATTTTGAGTTCAGCTTTTTGTCTCCGTGAGTTTTGCGTTTGGGTCCTCTTCTGCATCCACACAGCCAGTTCATGACAATAATATTATGTATTTTAAATGTGATGCAATGTATCCTCACTATAGGGTGCTGTTTTGCCTTAGAGTGACCATCAGTCATGAGATGTGCTTGTAATCCAGATTATGCCTTGACATACCACCTGGGGAAATATTAGCCACTGAAAGATAACAGACTAGTTCCAGAGAAATGCTGTTTAACAAGGCTACTAGTTGTTAAGCATAAGACACTTTTAAGAAGCTTTGAGCAAAGGACCCAGCCTAACACTTTCACCTTTAGGCCAACACTAACATATTTTTTTCACAAAAAGGCTCTCTAGCATGCCAGTCTTTTAGAGTCTGTTCACCTTCCATGCAGCATAATGACCACAATTAAAACTGACGAGCTACTTTACTCTCATCAGTCATAACGCTAATACCTGTCTAGTAAATTACACACTGGATAAGCTTATTCCCTTGGTAACTGAACAAATCTGTGATTTCTTAATTCTCTTATCTAAACTATTCATTTAAGCAAGTGACATTGAAAAATTACAATGCACAGTTGAACAGAGCACTCTGCTCACTTTATTCTGACAGGAGACCTTTTGATAAAGAATTAATGTTAGTGCCAGTAAGTCTTTATGCCTGGATTACCTTTTTTTCCCCTTTCAATTTTATTCGCCAGAATTAATTGATATTTTTCTTAATCCTTTCATTGTTTATTAAATTTTTTAACAAGTGACTGGTCTTAATCCATTTCATTGTGCCGTGTATGGTACTAACGATATCATTAAAATAGACCTGTAGTTTTTCTGTGCAAACAAAAAGGATGTAGGAGCTTTTTTTTTTTTTTTCCAAGTCTTATAAAAGGGAGGAATGATCTCTTGGGATAAATGATACATTGCTGCGTGAGATTTAAAGGTGGTAAATGAAAAAAGCGAAAACAAAAAACCGTCAGTCTTAACAAAAAAATGGAAAACTATTAAAATGAAAGGCTTGATGGATTCCCAGTGAAGCTTATTAGTAGAAAGCTAGGAACCATAAACAGAAGGGTGCTTACAAGCATAAAAACAATTAATGTTTAACACGGGGGAGGGCAAGAAAATACATTTCATGAGCACTTTTGAAGATTTGCCTAAATTAAACTGTGGTCATAAAAGACATCGCTGAAGTGGAGAGATATGTCTAGACGCAGCCTTCTCCAATAATATGCTATGATTGCTCAATTCTTATTCAAACGAGAACAAAAGTCATGAAAGACCTCCAAAGCCCCTTCAGAACAGTGTGTGTGGAGGACCAAGGATGGGTCCACTTTGAGTTTGATTATTTTCAGACCGGTTTTGTTCTTTATTTTGTTTGGTGGTGAGAACACAAAACCCATTGTTTGAAAAGCTGCTGTGATCTGCTTTTATCCTGACTGTAAAATCCCATTAATGCGTAAACAAAGAGTAACCTTTAAAAAGAGTGGTATTTCATTTAAACTGCTGAAACAAGTGTCTCGGATTTAAACAGACACGTCAAAGGATGAAACAGCAATTAAAAAAATACTCTGTGCTTTCAGCTGGTTGTCTTTTTTGTACTCTGTTCAGAGGGATGACAGTGGTGTGTTGATAACATGCAGGCCGCAGTTTCTGTGTCTTCAAAGCATGAATTTTTCTTAAGACTTCTTTACACAGTTCAATTCGAAGCTGTCTGAGATGTGCGTTTGCAGTCGTTTGCAGAAAACACTGACTCCTAAATGTTTGTCCTAGATTGCACTGAGGCTTTTGCCCCTGATGGCTGAGTTTGGTCTTTGACAACCAGTATGAGTATATGAAAAACTGATTTGCTCTCCTGCTGAATTTGTAAGTTTGCTCACTTACAAAGAAATGTTAGTCTTTAATTTTTATGGTAGTTTTATTTTAATGAAGAGGGACAGAATGTCCAGTATTTCATTACAGTATTTCATCCCCAAGGAAAATATGACTTAGTACTTGATGAAGAATTCTGTTTTGTCCTGCACTCTTAGCAGAAAAACACTGTGGGCGTGGTTTTCTTTGAGTCATGCTCCGCATTTCTGTCCCTCCACACACAGTGGGTCGAGTTGATGCCAACAAGCTTGATTTTGGTTACATCTGACCACAGCATGTTCTCCCATGCCTTCTCTGAATCATTTAGATGTTCACTGGCAAACTTAAAGTTAACGCCTTCTTGAGCACAGTGACCTGTCGGGTGCTGCAAGATCATTAACAGCTCCTACCATGTAGTTTTGGGCTGATCCACCACGTTTCTCATTATCATCCTCACTCCATGAGGCAAGAGCAAATGATCGTCAGTTATATATCTTCTATTTCTGTCACTGTCCTGGGTCGGTGTCCCAGTGTTTTGTCTGTTATTATTATTGTTCTATGATTTCTTTGCTGTAATTGACTTGTGTTCTGATTTGATGTTTGATTTTCATCATTGTTATCACTATTAGTGTTTAGGTTTCTTTCTCTGTATTTCTAGTGCTCTAGTTCTTTGTTCGGTGATTTCTAGTTCTTAGGTTTTGTTCATGCGTCCCTTTTGGTTCAGTGTCAAGTCTGTGTCTGTTGGGTGTTTCCTGTTATGCTTTGAACGTCTGTTTCACGTGAGTGATTCTAATTTTGCTTCCCCTGTCTTGTTAGGTCTAATTTCTCCTGGCTGTGTTCCCACCTGTTCCTTGTTCCCTCATGTTCCTGCCTGTGTATTTATAGTGCGTGTCCTCCGGCGCTCTTTGTTGCGTCATACTACTACAACTACTGCTATTACACTCGTTGTGGTGTGTCTCCTCTCGTCGTGTCCCAAGTGGTCTTAGTTCGGTTACCTGTTCCCCAGTGTAGGTTCTAGTTCAGCATTTGAAGTCTGTTTTATTTTGTCACGTTTTTTTGTAAAGATGAGTTTTTCTACAGCGATAAAAGCTGCCTTTCTCAGTTTACGTCTTTCGTGGTTGGACTCCTGGATTTGGGTCTATCATCCTGCCTGCCTCTACACAGCCATGACAATTTCTAAATAATCACAGCATAATTTTTCACCTGCTCATTAATTTTTTTGCTGATTGTCTTGTAGCCCATTCCAGCCTTGTGCAGGTCTACAGCCTTGTCGCTGATGTCCTTTGACAGATCTCCTTGAACAGGCGTGCTTCATACACGTAACGTGTTTCGATCAGGAGTATCTCGAACTGATTGGAATCTGTGTGTCACATGGGCAATCTGCGGGGGTCTGGGTTATAGGGGATCTAATACTTATTTCGCTCACTGACATGCTAATCAATTTCTAACTTTTATATAATATGTGTTTATGTTCTGTGAATTTTTGGTTGATGCTCTCCATTAAAATGAAACTACCCTAAAAACATGGGATTCTTCGTTTCATTGTAAGTGAGCACACTTAAAGATTCAGCAGGGGATCAAATCATCATTTCCCTTACTGTACAGGTCTGGCATGCAATAAACATACACTATCATTGTTCATGGTCCAGAGGTATCTTTTAAAAAATGCAGCAGCACTGTGTAGGCACTATGCTGTAGAGGAGCGTACGTGACTGATGTTCTTACCTACTGATCTTACCTTCAGAGGAAGGCTTTTAGAGATAAGCAGCCCACAACACCAGCTTTTTTGTTTACTTTGAGCTGGTTGTGTTTAGTATGCTGCATGCAAACCTTCAACCACATTAAACGCGAACAAAAAGGTTAGACTTTACCCACCTGGCAGCTATTAACTTCCGACAAGAGTGTCAAAGTCACAAATATATTCAGGTGGAATTTAATCCAACTTTTCACAGACTCTCAGCAACTTCTCCTGTTTATAAACATTAATATTTTAACACAGCTGTGACACCTGAAATTTTCCTCACAACTTTCAAACTCTGGAGGTATATATTATTATTATTATTATTATTATTATTATTATTATTATTATTATATGCTGCATGTGTTAAAAGCTAGCTCATAGCACAACTGAACATTATTATTTGGTACTTTAATTTAACCTTGAAGCATGTGTGCTAATAAATAAATAAAGATAAATAAATAAGGAAGTAAAAAGACTGAAAATATCACAAGCATTGGGTCAGGATAAGCATTACAAAAGAAACAATTGATAGAAGTATGTGATAAGGTCAGTTACTTGTCCTGATAAGGTCTGACTTCTTGAGGAAAACCAGTGCTTTCTCCAGGGCATCAAATGCTGCTGTCTTTTTGCTGGTGCCTTGACGCACTGACTGCAGAAATATTGAAGCAAGAGAGTCAAAGGAGGAAGAAGCAATGGAGGTGGTGTAAAAAAAAAAAACCTTTTCAGCTTTGGTTATGTCCTGTTTTAGAGGTTTGTGATGTCTTGGTTAGTTTCATATGATAAGCCTTCACACAATTAAGCTTGCATATTAAAAAATTAGGCTGGGATAGACATCCAGAGGTAAGAAGTCAGAGCTATTTGAGTCTTCTCACTACCAACTCAATTCAGTTTCTGCATTAACTGTTGGGGACCAATTCTTCGTATCAGAAACTTGAACCCTTTGAAGAAGGAGTTGGTCAAGACCTCCTGTACAGGAGTAATTAGCTGATCCAAAGGGTATAGAAAACATTTACCTGTGATGGCTAAGTGTCCTAAACAAAGAGTTGAGAGTATGATTCCCAGGAAGGCTCTCAGCGTTTTCTCAGCTGGCACATCATAACACTGTGGCCAAAGCACACCTTGTGCATATCCAATTATATGGTAACTGAGAACATGGGTCAGGTGCTTCTCAGAGATGGGTAAGATTTGCCTTTTGATTATGCATCTGTCCTCTCTCTTGCCTTCTTATTCATACTGCTGTCCACTATTGTTCTTTCTTATGTTAGAAAATGACACCAAAACTTTTATGATGAGAATATGCTCCTAACCCATCATCAGTGCATGAGTGTGTGATCACATGTGAGTGAGAATACATTGCTCATAATGAACAGGCTGGTACAAACCCATTAACAGGGAGGTAGAATGTCGTTTCTTTTTCAGCTGAGCCTTTTGTCCAACATTGAATGTGTGTCTACATTAGATTTACCAACAAGTATCTCACTTTGCATTTAAGAAAAATTATATAAAAGGATAAATTTTAAAAGCAATTCCGTTTTTTACGGGGCATATGTACAGACCTGAGAGTAGCATCAGTTGTTATCCAACTATTGTCAAGTAGGGAAAACCAGCTTCCTTAAAACTGTATCTAAAATGCAGAGAACCAAACAATTATGTATTATGTGCAGCCTTTCAACAGCCAAACAATCATGTACTGTAAGAAGCATAGTGAATGTTAATGATCAAGAACAGATGGTAGACTGCACCAGTTTTGCCAGCAGCAAATTTACATTATGACATGGAATAAATGTATCATTTAATTACGTTCATGTACCATATTTCAACATCACTGCCTATGTTTGCAATGAAAAAATAAATAAAATAAGACAGTGTAAGTAACCTTTCAATACCTAACACAAAAGCAAAGAATGTATTAAAGTGTAGACACAATAAGCTTAAACTTGAGCCTACATAATCTTAATAAATACTTTTTGTTATTCCTTTTGAATTTAATTCTTAATTGTCAACATTTATTTATTTAAATAAACTTTTGTTTTTTTTTCTGTTTTGAAAAAGAAAATCATAATAATGACTGAAATAAATAGCAGTATCAGTAAAACCAGTGAGGACCTGTACATATTGTCATCTAGCTGAGATCTGTATCAGGTTTTTGTCCCTCAAATACTTTGTTGCTCATTTGTATTCCCTCCAGTCGTTCCCCGTGAGTGTCTGCGGAGAATGACAGAGACTATAGATGTTGTAACTCTGAGCACGACACTAGAGATGAGCTCGCTTTCTTTTGCACTCATTTAGGAGAAGGTCGCTACAGGTGACAAATGAAACCATAAGGGGAAAGCAGGAAAATGTTGGAGTGGAGAAGGGTTTATAAAGACAAGGCACTGCGGGTCTTAAAGAATTCTCTCCATGCATCTGCCATTATCCCAGAATGCCTGTCTTCTGTCTCGAAACAGACCTGTGAGCCAGTGAGCCCAGGGATATTAATTTGCAGCCCTAATGTTCTGTGGCAAAGGAATTCGAGTCATCTCCACACAAACAAATTGGATCTTACAGCTCATCTGCATTGCAAGACATGCATGCAGGTATGACAAGTAGACCACCTCCAAAAAGCAGAGGAGGATAGGGCTGAATTTTTCAGTGTGCCTACTATACAGTGGTCAAGCTGGGTTCAAAATAACAGAAGTGAAGGAAGGGAGAAAAGCTGTGTATGAGCTCTATGATTGAAAGGTCTCTGATGAGGTCCTGACTGCAGCTGACCGGTGAATCTGAATCAAGTTGTCAGAAATGATAGCAGGGATATTGAGTTGGGGGAAAAAATAGAAAACAGTGGAGGACAATGTACAAAAAAAACCAAAACAAGTAAAAGAACAGAAATGTTGTGACAGTACAGAGTAAAAGCAGTGAAATGGAGGTATGAGCATTGTTTCAGAACACTCAGGCTATTACACAGCATCACCTCCCTTTGGACTTGCCCTCCTTTTTCTTCCCTGTTGTCATCCTCGCTCATGATCTTGACTATTTTTGATTCTCAAACATTCTGGCTTTTTTAAAAAATCTTTTTTCTCCATCTTGCTTGGTAGTGCACTGGTCCAAATGTCAAGTGCACAACACACTATACATGAAAGGAAGGAAGTTTCAATTCCTAAAATCCCTGGCTGCAAACGCAAGAGTTTCTACTTTAAAGATCAAAATGACAAGATTGTGGTCAGGACTCCACTTACATGTTGTTAAAGACGATTTAGATGGATTTCCTTTGAAGTTCACTTACATTAAGCACTTGAAATTCACATTAACTCTATGAAGAATGCCTTGAACTTTAAATGAAGCCCTTCCTTTAAAATAAGGAACAGATACATGCCACTGACAGACCTACCTATATGATGGTCAGCAAAAATCTTGAAATACAACATAATTGTGATTCACCAGAATAAAATACAGTTTCTTTTTGAATGTGCAGTATACTGTTATTACCCTTGGCTAAAGAATGTCTGACACATTCAAAATAATACAGCTAGAAAATATTGATGTGTTAATGGGTGCGTGGATTAAATGTAGCAGAGATACTGAGAAATCATAATCTTATTATTTATAATTGGTTGGGAGATCAATCAAGGTTCAGCTTAATATAGGGAAAGATTGAATTATGCAGTAAATGATTATTGAGTAAACTTGCTGTTTCGTGTTAATGAAGCGTCCTAGTTCATGTAGCGGTTGGAGATTGCAAAGTTAATGTGGTAGTTTCACTTAATGTTTAGGGTTAAGCTAGTTAAGGTCTCAAAGAATGAGCGTCTCAAATTGTGATTAACAGACCAATTTTATAATGTGAGGAACTACTGTCATGTACTTTCATAATGAACTACTGACAGTTTTAACTAATTATTTACAGAAACAGAAAGGATATATAAACTTAGCGCTTTAAATGACATCCAGCTATTATCAATATTATTAGCAAATTTAGAAATTTAGATATAGACAGACTATAGCGACTTCCACAGTCGCTAGAGGCCGGGGATGGAGAGGTGCGAGAGGTGGATTTGCTTACTTGTTTATTAACAACAATTTATTTTCCATTCTCTTGCTGTTATTGTACTTTTTTAATGGAAGCTTTTGAGCTACGTTATTACAGTCTGTGTCTATTAGTGATAGTGTAGGAGTTAGCAAAGACCACAAGTCAGTTTCACACATGGCTCTGTGGCCCATGCTAGTAGTATAAAGCATTTCAATGAGCTGCCTCAGACAGCTTATATCTGTTTGAAAAAGAGTGAAAAGAAATGTCTGCAGCTTTCAAAAGACTAATCCTGCAACACTACCTTGTTTTTTTTTCACACTGAATTCAGGCAAATGAAAGTCTCAGGGCTGACATTTTGCTCAGCTCTAATACTGATTCATTTTTGGTGCGTATGAAGGAAATTCACTTCTTTGAAAAAGTTTTTGTAATCAGTTTTCGCTTAATGATTCTGAGCAGGATGTTCTTTTTTTGAAAAGATATTGCAAGTGACCATGTTTTTCTTTTTTTCCTTTTTCTTTTTTTCCATTTTAGGTTCTTTCAATTCCTGCTGCTACCTATTCCAAAATTGCCTTTTCTAACCCTTTATCTTGCCATTCTTACTCTATAAAGCACTGATTCTTTATGTGACAGCTTATGTTATTGTCTTAACATGCTTTTTACCTGATAACCTGGAAATAACCTGCTATTATCTTTTTATTACCTCACACAATGTGCCATTGTTTTCATCCTCTGTTTCCCCAGATTATCATGAACTACTAACAAATACACTGTGGTAATAAAGATATGAACATGGTCAGCAACAACACTTGAGTAGGCTTTGGTTTCGGAATGTTGTTCAGTTGGTTTTAAGGAGATGAAAGTGCTCAAAGAAAATATTCCCCCACACCTTTACACTAGGCCTGGGTATCGTCAATGATTTCTAGAATCGATTCGATTCCGATTCACAAGGTCCCGAATCGATTCGATCCACGATTCGATTCAATTTGATTCTATTCAATTCGATTTAAATCTGGGAAATTTTGCCTCAGACAGTCAGAAATATTATAATTCAGATCAGTACATTTACATATTTTTGTATCTATAAAAAGGAAGCTGACACTTTCCAGACTTTATCAAAGGTGTAAGCGTCACACCAGATGTCTTTGTGTCAAAGCAGCTGAAGATAAAACACAGCAAAACATGAAGGTGATTTTCCTGGCCTGTGATTTTATAAAAATATTCGGCAGTGCATCAAAAACGAAAGAAAACCATTAATCAACATATGAACATTACCTCTGAAGTTACAGCGGTTTTATTAGAGACACAGCTGAGCGTTTTGCATTTTGCATAATTTTAAAAAGTTTAAATTTGTTCAGAAGCCTATTGAACGGCAGAAATTAGGTTTTCTTTTCTGAAGTCAGTAAAAGGAAAAAAAAAACATCGGCCGACAGCGCTGTAAACAACGGTAGACTTGTGTGTAACAAGCAAGCAAATAATGCAGAAAACAGATTTCGGGGATAGACGGGAAACTGTTCTTGAAGTACAGAGAGAGAGAGAGAGAGAGCTGTGCATGAAGTGTGATTTTATTGTGGTGGAAGCAAAACAGCAAAAGTCAGAGTGAATTCATGACGATGTTGATGTGAAGCGTAGTTTGGATCTTCTTTTGCTGCTGGTTCGGTCAATATTGTTTGGAGAGAGATAAAACTAACAGCTTTAGAATCAGTGAAAAAACGACGTAAACACAAAGCGCGGACCCGCCGAAGCATCAGAATCAGCGAGCAGTCAGCTTTCAGCCCCGACCATGTCCGTGCCGTCGGGTGAGAAAGGCGACATCTCACTGATTCTGATCCGTCGGCGGGTCCGCGCTTTGTGTTTACGTCTTTGTGCAGAAGCCGTGTTCCTGCTCTCATTTACTGTTTTAGCTGTTTGGTGGTTGTTGAAATTTCGTGAGGTTTCACCTGAGATTCTGGCATTTCGGGCAAAATAAATTTATATTAAAAAATCGATTCAGGATTTTAATGAATCGATATCACGTTATCCAAGCCAGAATCGATTTTAATCGATAAATCGATTATCAAAACCCACCCCTACTTTACACCATGGCTAGCAGCCTGGACCCATGTGTATGTATTTTGAATTAGTTTGCATTTATTTTGCTTTTGAGAGAATGCTTTTTGTAACTTTATTTTTGTTTGTGAACTCTGTTATTTTATGGGAAGAATGCATGGTTTAGTGTGATTTGTATTGTGTATATGTTGCAGAAATAAATGAGCTCCGGCCTGAGCAAGACGCTAACTTCGGTGTCCTCCCTATTAATCCACAGTTTGCTCATACTTGGCTACGCAGTGCTCTCTAGCCTGTGTGCCGCTTGCTGCCGGTCCAGATTCCCCTAGGTCTGGTGCTGGTAACACATGCTTTTATGGTTCTTCCAAATTCTGACTCTACCATCTGCGTCTTGCTTCGGAGACTCATTGAGACAATGAAAACAAACAAATGTTTTTACATTCTTCTATTGTCCAATTCTAGTGAAACAGTGTCTCACTTTCCTGTTCTCAGATGACAGGAAGTGCACCAATTTATACACACATGTAGGGCTGTTCGATATAACATATATATCGGATGACAATATAAAAACATCTATCGTTTCATTTTACGCTATCGTTTGTTTCGTGGTGTTGCAAAATAAACTGTTGGCGGCAATATTTTTTTATTATTTTGATGGTCATTGGTTACATTAATTTCTTAAAGTTCTCTCTTTCTCTTATATTTTATATACAGAGGACAAGCGTTTGTTTTTATGCGTTGTCGTTAGCAACAACGACGGTAAAACCACCGCGTGTCCGCTTGTTCCACATAAACCTTTCACAATAAAGCTCAAGATCCTGTTGAGACTTTTCAAAACAAACTGAATCACGTGAAAGATGCAGAGTGTTTACGGATGAGAAGCAAAAAAGAGCCATCAGGTGCTAAAAAAAAAACCTTAGACTCAAACGTTAGAACAGGCTTTTCCCTGCAGCACGCCGTGTAATAAATACTCACAAAGAAAACGGCGGGCGTTACAACTTATGTCTAAAGATGTATAGTTTCATGCATCAGTTAAAACACTCGACTCCAGGTACGCGACGCCCAGCTGGAAACACTTCACGCAAGTCGAGCTGCCCGAGATTAACAGAATTTATAGAAAATGTTAAATTTTTGTGATTTATATCGTTATCGGACGATAGATGTCTTAATATCGGGATATGAGATTTTGGTCATATCGCACAGCCCTACGCACATTACACAGAACACTTAATTACTCCCAGTAAAAAGTGATTTGTAAACAGCACAAAGAAAAGGTGAAAACCATCACAAATAGTTCTACTATTGCTTTAAGTTTCTATCTTAAAATAAGAACAGGTATAAGCACATTAAGTAAGTAAGGCTTAAATTGTCTTTGGGTCTGGCTGTTGGGCTGGGGTCTGCGTTCACTCAGCTTTAACATCACTCTGGGTTCTTGGCTAGCTTAGCGTTAGCATTCTGCCTGTGCAGGTGCCTGTAAAGACCAAAAGTGCAAATGCAGTTGTTTCTGTTCTGAATGTAGTTTACACTTTACCATCATGCTCTTGTTTTTTTGCGTAATAAAAACAAACGTTATGTCCATATCACCATTTTCCTTCTTTGGTACACAAACTGAAATCAGGTGATTGTAGCACAAGCACAAGTTTATGTAGTATTGTATGTTACACTTGTCGTGTAACACACAACTTCCCATGAGTTCCTACCTGCTTTGACTGCAAAAAACATAATCCAAAAAAGAAGACTTTATGATTCTTCTTGACATAAACTTAAACCTACTTGCATTTTGCTTTCATAAGTGGAAGAAGGACTGCCATTTTACATAAAATTTTACACTCAAATTTGAAACTATTAACAGTATGTGAAACATCTAGTGTAACAAATTTATGAGAAATCGCTTGTGAAATCTTTTATTGCAATAATTTCTTCACTGATTCCTGCATGTTTTTCTTCATTAAACTTCTTTTAAGTCAAAATAGACAAACACAATCTGGATTAAAATAATTGCACACACACACACAGACCTCGTATTTCTCATTTCTGTTTTTTTTAAAACAACTTACTTCCAGATGTTTCTTTAGGTTGGAGGTGGAGTCTTTTGACGCTGAGAGCAGCTTGGTTGCTGGCAACGAGGGTTTGCATTGCACAGTCAGATTTCACCCATCCCTTCTTCTTTAAAAGTGAAGTGGTGTCTGGATTTCCAAGTAAGAAATGCATTTCTGCTCATGCACTCATCCACCAACATTAACAGGATGCTTACATTTGTCATGGTCCTGGGCCATGCGGGCCCAGTATTCTCAGTTCCTTGTGTTTTTGTATTTCGTTCCTTATTTAGGTCATGTTTCCTGAGTTGTCCTGTTATGTTGTTCCTTATTTGACTTCCCCTTGTGACTCTTATCCCCTGTGTGCCCCTCTATGTATCTGCGAGCCCTCATCTCCCCTCGTGTTTCATTCCATGTTTCCCCAGCCCACTATGCCCGTGCTCTCTCTCTCCTCCTGTTTGCACCTCTGTGTACTTCCTGTTTTACTTTGACAGTCTCCCGTCAGTGTTGTTTACTCCTGCCATGTCTTGTTATGTTTATCTGTGTCAGCTGTGTTCCCATGTGTGGCCACTTCCCCTGATCATCCCTCTTGTGTATTTAGTCTCTGTGTTTCATGTAGTCTGTGTCGCGTCGTCTGTGTTCTCACCTCCATGTTTTCACGGTCAGTCCTTGCAGTGATCATCATAGTCTGAGTTTTCTTAGTTTGTCGCAGTATTAGTTTTCCCAGTTTAGTTATAGTCTAGTCACGCCATCCCTGCTTTGTTTGTGCACTTTGTCTTCAGCCATAATAAAGGCTCGCTTTCTGTTAAGTCCACTCCCGTCTACTCACTTGTGTATGCACCTGGGTCCATCACACACACCACCGCACGGCCTGTCTCTGCAGACCGTGACAACATTAGAGCCTCTTATTGTTTGGGTTTCTGGCAATGCGTGGAATTACCAAAATTAGAGAGGGGATAGAGAGGGGATAGCCTAACATATGAAACAGGTCGTCATGGAGTCCATTTATTTTAAAAAAGCAACTGGATTCTAATTATCACCTATTTAAAAGATAACTATAACGGAATGTTACTCATATTATGTATTTTAAATATGTAATGCCAGTATATGTATTCTGTTACTCCCCAACACTAATCTTCGGTTACAGTTAATCTGGATGGATGATTGTTGAGGAAGAGGGCTTTGGCAGTCTATTAGTTTAAGTCCACAACAGCATATTGAGAAATACTCACTTTTTCTGCAGTGCCAATACTAACAGACGTTAAGTGAGAAAGAACAATATCTCTGAGGGATCTAAATGAGCCATCCATCTATCCTCTTCCACTTATCCAATCCAGGGTCACAGCGGGCTGGAGCCTATCCCAGTTGCCATAGGGCGAGAGGTGGGGTACACCCTGGGCATGTTGCCAGCCTGTTGCAGGGCTAACACAGAGCAATAGACAACTATTTGCATTCAAATTCAAACCTATGGGCCATTTACAATCATTTATCTAACCTCACTACGTGCATGGCTTTACACTGTGGGAGGAAGCCAGAGTACCCATAGCCATGAACAAACTTCACACAGAAAGGCCCTTTCTCTGTGAAACCAGGACCTTTTAGCCACTGTGCTGTCCTGAACCACTGATATAAAATAGCAAATGGTTGTAAAATGGCAGATTCAGCCCCACTGTCCACCCCTTGCGAACTGTGACTGGAGGCTTTAATTAACCCCAACATGCATGGTAGCCATTACTGCAACAACAGGCAACTAAACTGATGAACTGCTTCAGTTTATCTCTTACCATCTCTTTTAATTCTCTATGTGTCTGTCACATCTCAAATTCTTCTTTTTTTTAAAAAACTGGTTTTATTTTCATGGGATGTTATTTTACTGTCTTGTAGGGTGTTGTCTCTGCAGCCTGCAGGAAAAAAATCAGACGGATAATAAATAAAATGTTAACATCAAAGATGCTACTACCTACAATCAAAACATCTCAGTTAAATTATTGAACTTGCAGCATAAAAGAATAGATGACATACCAACAATCAGTGGAGGGAAAGCTTCCAGGAAACTAGAACCCAGAGGCAATTTCTACAAAAGCACGAGTAGCATCAATCAGCAACAATGTAAAAAAATTCATATGGAGGCAGTGGGGGTATAAATAAGAATCCTACCAGTGACAGCTATGAAAGTCAGGTGAGCATACATCAGGAGAGCAAGAGAGATGCTTAGATGGCAGCTACTAATAAGGTGGCCACAAAATGAAACTGGCCACTGATCAAGCGATTAAGCAATGATACACTGAACAAAATATTTATTCTGCTAAACAAGGAAAGTTGTTCAGTCGTTTAATTAGCTGGAAACTGTGATTGATCGGTCTGGTGCAACGGCCTGAACACCTGTTTTACCCAGAATATATGTGCCCACCAGTTAGTCTGCTGCTTAGCAACAACAAATTAGCTTCACTATTTTTGGAGTGCAAAAGTAGATTTAAAGTTTGTTATCAATTTAATAAAGTTGTTCAGTGTAACACCATAGTGACACATAATGAGAGTATACCTCTTATGGTTCTAAAGCTTTGCTCAGTTGTATTTAAGATTCTTGGCAGTATTAAAGTTCTGATCTCTTTCTCTTTCTTTAAATTTCTGTTTTGTTTATTATTCATATATATTATGATTTTTTTTCTTTTATTATTGTTGTGATATTGAATATTTGGTTCTTGAAGTTAATTTTGGCTGCTCCCTTATTCATAACGGGACTTCACTGCCCACTCAGAAGCCAGGAAATCCTATACTTAGATACATGCAGGAAAACCAACTAGGTAGATTTAACACATACTTATTACTGTTTTGAAAGTGCATGTGTAACTATTCAGATATGTAAACATGTAAATATCAAAACCTGTAACCACCTAATGGGTGCATAACTAGCTCTATAACCCTCATAAGCACCTCTTTTGTGTATTAAATAACATATAAATTTACTTCTACACTTTACACATGTAGCAGTCTCCCCAGCATTTGTCTGTTTGTGCCCCTCACCTATTTGTCTTAGCCCGCTGTGTTCCTTTGTCTGACATCTTGCTAATGTTTATGCAAATGGAGGTGTGCAGCAAAAGTGATGTCACAACTACTGGCATGTGCTGTGCTATGGTAGATGCTGATACAGTCTCGCTACTTTAGGTTTACGTTTGGATTTGAGGGGAGTTATTATTTCCTGTTACTGTGTGTCTTCACACATCAAACTGATTGAAGCTAAATGGAGCGAACAGTAATGCATAAAAAAAAAAAATCTTCTTGGTGTGTTCATCAGTGGTGCTTATTGCATTTATGCATCATTTTAAGCCCTATACTCAGGGCTGAATCAATCAATCAATCAATCAAGGGCTGAATGTGGGCTGCAATGATCTAGAATGGTGTTTTTAGTGCAGATGTCCATAACTATTGGTTGCAGAACTTCAGCTATTAGCTAGCACTGCAGGAGAGGAGCGTGCATGAGGAGAGAAACAGTTTTTAAGTGGCAGGTAATTTCAAATGCAACATTTCTCGGATCAACAAATATTAGCAAACACAACTGATTTTGTTACACAATGTGTCTGCTAGCTAAAGATATAGCTGCTAATATATATAGCTGTAATTCCAAATAACAGAACGTATGTGACATAACTTTAATCAGTGTTGGAGAAAGCTTTGATAAAGAAAGGACAGGAGAAAAAGAAAAGATTATTTGTAATAGTAAGGAGTGCTCAGTGACCCACAGAGAAGTGGAAATTTAAAGCTTAATGGCCTCACTCATTTTAAAGTGTTTTTTGAACAGATAGTCGATCTGTACCTGTGTTGCTGTCTTTATCATATTGTGAAATATCCTGCAAAACAATTTAATGTATGAAAATACTAGTTCCTTTATGCAGGTTGAACAGATCAGTGTCCAATGTTGTGGTGAATTTATGGCATGTACTATACTGGACTTGAGCACCTGTCGTGTTCATCATCAATGTAAGGTTACATCAAAGGACATCAAATTGAATTGAAGCTAATGATGCTGATTAGATTCTCTCACTAAATTCTACCTAACTTTATACTGCCAAGGGATTGGAAATCAGCCATGATAGCTAATGCAACATCTTATATTATATCTTATAATAGCTTATATTTTATTGAATTTAGTTGGCTCAGTTTACAAAGAGCAGTAGCACAGGTCAGGTCATTACAGTTTTTACACAAAATCCGCTGGAGGTTACAAAAATCCTTGTGAGTTATTTCTAAGTGATTCTTTAACATGCACAGCATCATCTTTATAATGGTACTAATGTGACATGAGGTTCAGTTAGCTTTCCACAAAAATAGCTGGTAGAAATGGTCTGCTTTTTACATTCGTACTTTTTCAATTTCTTTTAAGTTAATTTTAAGAAATTAACTGGAATCAATACTTTTACTAGAGCATTTTTAGCACAAGTATATTTACTTGTACTTTAAAAAAAAAAATCCCTTGTCCTGTCCAGCAGTGTGGCAACCAGGATTGTTGTGTGAAGGCCAACACAGATCTGCCAAACAGATCTCCTCCTGCAAAAGGTTTGGAAGATCCCACAAACGTTTTTAATTTAAAGAGAGCAAGAGGGGGGATGAATGAGAAAACTTGATAAAAGACAAGAACATTGTAACCAACACCTTTATGGTGCAGAGACTGACAGTAATTTATCTTTTATGATGTCAAGTTTAATTAATGAATTAATATAAATAAGCTAGATAGATAATAGAGGAAGAGGAGGAGAAGAAAAAACATGTTGTGGATGTTTATCTGGAGTGGTGTTAACACAAACAGGGAGTGGTGCTAAGGTCACAGTAGAACCAGTCCACAGCAATGACAGCACAGGGAACTTTCTGAATAAAGCTGCACCGGACAGGGAACAGGACCTTGCTTCTTTCGATCTCTCTGGGGAACTGCTCGTTTACGCTAAAGTCCGTTCCTTTCAGCTCCCTTCCACAACTCTTCCCCTGCTCCTTCTGCTTGAAATGTTCGAATTTGGAGACAATAGGACGTGGTATTCAGGAACCAGCCTCCTGGCTCCCGGGTGATGGATGCGCTAGAAAGTGATGTTCATCATGGCGAGTTTTGATGAAGGTTTTACTTCTGTGTAACTTCTGTGGCCTATTTAAGCAGATTCTGGGATATCTGAAAACACCAGGTTATGCTACGGACCTGGAAGTCACTCATAGTCTCTTTTATCTTTTTATTTTCTATACTGAGCTGGGTCACGTCTCAGTGAATTCCAAAGATTTCTTTAGGGATTGGGATTGCCGGTATAGAATTTCAACCAGAGACAATCTTGTGTCGAAGCTGGACAATTGCTTAGTGACTGAGTTTAGGATGTCTGCAAAGTCTTTGCTGGGCAGCAGTGTTGTTCTGGGGGAGTCTGCCAGGAGACGTGTTCTTGGCTGGGGAAAAGGAACCGTGGGCCTTCTCCATGACTATAGTGTTAAAGCATTACTTTATGTATTCCTGGAGAGAGTCCAGAATCTCATTGCCATTCTAAGGGTGCTGGAAATGACTATGCAGATATGTTTTGTTATTTGTCAATTGTTTGATGTAATTTAAGCTTCAAAAACTGTGTGTTTAATTTTGAGCAACAAATCAGTTTTTCCTCCCAAGTTTCTGGTGTCTGAAGTGGAAAATGTGTGTATTTTTGCCACATTTCCCACCCTGATTTTGTGGTGATTGTTGGGTTTTATTTTATCTATTTTTTTCTTTGTTACAGCATCTATCATTGAGTAGAAATCTCCAGTGGGTGGATGTTATGAGACAGTATAAATGGTGGGGGTTGTGACGATGACACGGTGCATGACAAAACTGATGAAGTGTGTGTTCTGTTCTACTAGCTGAAATTCCAGCAGTGTAAAAAGAGTAAAAAGAGCCTTAGAAGGTCATTAGAAAAAAGTATACTATTTTAATATATTTTGCATCCCCATTTGAATATGCTACATATGATATGATATATCTATGCACATATTGTGCTGCTGTATCAGCTGGGCTTTATTCATGATATTAATAAGGCTTAATAGCTTGCACATATAAAATTGATTCACCCAGCAGTAAATCTATAGTGCCATAAGGTTTATGGTCACCTTAAATCACACGAGGAAGCAAAAAATATAAAAATGCTTCTATACTTTATTCTAATCTCCTGCTAAGTCTCTTTTACTAGAACTGAACACACACTAAGAATATTCAATTGAGAAAATCTAAAGCATTTTCCACATCTTCTTTATTGGGCCTTGCAAGAGTAAGTGTATCTTCAGTAAGTGTATCTGTCATGGTCCTGGGCCATGTTGGCCCAGTATTCTTAGTTTTCTTGTATGTTTGTATTTTGTTCCCTATTTAGGCCATGTTTCCTGAGTTGCCCTGTTGTGTTGTTCCCTAAGTGTTTTCCCTTCGTGGCTTTTACCCCCTGTGTGCCCCTCTGTGTATCTGTGAGCCCTCGTCTCTCCTTATGTTTTATTCCATGTTTCCCCAGCCCGTTATGTCTGTGTTTTCCCCGTGCTCTCTCTCCTCCTGTCTGAACCTCTGTACTTCCTGTTTGACTCTGCCCGTCTCCCGTCAGTGTTATGTGCACCCCGCCCTGTCTCGTTATGGTTATCTGTGTCAGCTGTGTTCCCCGTGTGTTCCCACTTTCCTCGTTAACCCTCTGTGTATTTCTGTCTGCGTCTCCCTCTGTTCGGCGTCGCGTTCTCCCTCATGCTGTGTGTGGTTCTCCCCGTGTCTTCTGGTATATGTTACAATTAGCTTTTCCCAGTGTAGTTTAGTTTTGTATTGCTTTGGTATCACTGCTTTCGTTTGTCACCTGTCAGCAATAAAGCTGCATTTTGAGTTTATCCCCTGAGTCCGTGAGTTTGCATTTTGGGTCCTCATCCTGCCTGCCACACAGCGACCATGACAGTATCCAGCTTAAAGTTTCAGAAGTCTAATGTGCAGCTGTGATAAAAACGGGAGTGCAGAAAATGCACTCAACATTCAAATAATTAAATCGTATGACTTGAAGATGTTTTTTGTTTTTGAAGCCCTTCAGTCTCAGATACCGTCTGATGGTTATGGGGCTGCAGTTGGCACCAGTAACAGCCTTAATTTGGGTTCTGGACAACCTGTTCACGTTTTTTTTGCCTTTGCCATCAGAACATCATAACAGTGTGACTACCTGACAGAAAATGACAATGAGTCCACATTTTTGCACAGATTTGGCCTTTTAAAGGCTCGTGGTCCTAAACTTTTAATCAGCTATAAAACAGCCTGTTTCAGTTTAAGCTTTGTTTTGAATAAATTGCATGCTCAAATGTTTTGTCTCACTTTTCTCTCATTTCTTCTTGTTGCATCTTGAAGCTCTACATGGAACCTTGTTAAGAGCCAACAATGCAAAATATGATTTTTTTTTTTATTATTATTATTTTGCCATTTTTCAAGTGGTCTTAAACTTTTGATCAGGACTGTTTAAAAATAACCTCAGTATTTTTTTTCTCCTTCCTTCAGAAATGTGTTCAAATGGCAACTAAGGTATGTATGACATTGGAAAGATAATAGCTATGGAAAATAATACATGAAAGCTGCCAGCTCCTCCACTTTCTTTTCTATACATAGTGGGCACAGCTTCCTCCACTGACATTGAACACAGCCAAAAGACATAAAGAGTGAGTTGGAGAATCATTTTTTTGTAGACATAGATTGAGGCACTGGACTAGAAAAACAACACACCTAACCTTGGACTGTTTGCAAAGAATTATAAAAGAAAACAAAATGTGTACGTGTTTCTTCTATGTGTGTCACTATATAAATTGAACATGAAACCGTGTGTCAGCTTTGTGTCAGCTGGCCATTTGTACCCGCTTTATCCCTTCCAACATGGCAATCTGGAATAAGTGATATTTGGAAGCAACACTGAAGTGAACGTGTGGGCTGTGCCGTCATGCCATCATTTAACAGGCGGACAAGTGGCTGTAATTCCTACCTGCCGTGATCTATCTAAGCTGGCACTCAGATGTGCTCCTGCAGAGTGCCTCTGCACCCACAGCTCTCACATCACTAGACACCAGATGGACATTAGAAATAGGAAGAAAGTACAAGGGTGACCCAAAGCTCCAACCATCCGTAAGAGATTTTCAGCAGAGCATAGTCTTGGGTTACCCACTAGAGCCAAATATGCAGTATAATTGCAACGCTTGCATATCTTATCAGATAAACATATAGAGTACAGTTAAGCCATTATCCACAAGCTACAGAGGGACTTTAGAACATCACCAGTGGTGATACTGAGACTCTCTGAAGCTCATTGCTTAAGGCAAGGCTTATGAACCTGATTGCCTAGGAAATATTTGACCCGTCATGCTAGATTTCATGCTTATACCATGAACTTCACTAAAACTAGGTGATAAGAACCATATACCTTCATGACTATATGATTCTGCACAAGAAAAAGTGGTGGTAAACTGAAAGCGCAGCAGGTCATTCATCATTCCAGCTGAGCGCTGTCAGTTCACAGCAAATTGAATTGTTAAAGGAAAGTGACTGAGACAGACAGGCAGAAATTCTGCTTGGTGAAACATTTCATGAACCTCTCGCATATTCCAACAAAGTTTCGAGTGGAGCATGATTGTAGGAAGATGGGAGATTGTGAACCATATCTTTGAGGTCTTGAAAATGAACAAAAATTTGAATTTATCTCTCTTTCAGATGTAAAACAGTACAGTCTTCTCATTCACAGAATGTTGCCTTTCATTCTACACAATGTGGTTTTGAAATATGTTTATTCATAAAATATTATCATTTGACTGCCACAGTCAAATTGCAGATTTCATCAGCATTAAAGACACTAGCATGTTACCGTGAATGGATGTTGTGTCGGAAGCTGTACACTGAAATAAAAATAACAGGCAAACCCCTAACAGCATGTGAAGAGTTATATTCTCTTCTTACATCTTCTATAATATTGACATTGTTATTTAACCTATTAACCATCTGCTCTATTTGTTTTTATGTTCCACAGAATAGTCTCTGTCTTGCTTTAGCTTCCAATGCATTCATATTCATGTAACCACTTATAAAGCAGTGCAGATGTATATACCCAACAATAAAACAGGCACCTTAAAGGTGCTTGGACTGGAGCCAGTGAGTTCGCAAAGCAAAACACCTTTACACTGCAATTCAGTTGAACAACACATTTTGGCTGTATCTATGTGGGTGGTATCAAATTTTGATACTTACTAAATCAAGAAATAGCATTTTCTGCAAATACACAGAGAACAACATTAAAGAAAAAGTGGGATGAAGTGTAGGCCGACTTTAGCATTTAAATCCCAACAATGCCAGCCAAGTTGCACTAAATATTAAGAGTGACATTAATTTAATCATCATGCAACCAAAATGGAAATCTGTCCAGTTTACCTTATGCATTTTTATGCATTATGCATTTCTATAAATTTAAATGAAATTGAAAAAGAGCATGTGTTGTATTAACATAAATTAACATAAGCCTCCACACCGTGTATACACTGTATATACTACTGTATGCTGAAAGACAGTGTTGTCATGATGATGTTTCAGTTTCCTAGCAACAGAAAATATTGAACTCTCTTCTCCTGTCTTTGCTTTTTTTTCTTTAATGGGCACTGATGATAGCAGGACCTGCAGCAAACTAGCCTCTGATTGAAATCTGAGACTACATGACACTTCGGATGAGGGAGGGAGAACAGCATGTGTGTTTTGTGTTCTGTGGTAAAATGTGAAAAATGTTCATTCCCCTCGCAGTCTCAGCTAGTAAAATAATTTTGCCTACTGTACAAGCTGGAAAAAATATAAATCGTATTTTCTGTTATTGTTTTCTACTTCCTACAGTTTTTATGTATTTACACGTGGCTTTATTAAGTGTTTAGGTTCTTCCCTTGTGTCTCTTATTGTTTTTTCTGATCTTTCTCTTTTATTTTGTTAATAATATTATTTCTGTATCTGTGCTTACTTTGCTTCCTATAATAATCTTCCCCATGCTCATTAGTTTCACCTTGGCTCAGTGGGTTTGCTTTCTATTTATAGTTCTGTCTTTCCCCTCATTGTCACTCTGTGCATCTGTTCATACTCCTTGTAAAAAGTGTGCTGGTTTTCTTGATAAGTGCTCTGTTTTTACATATATATATATATACATATGTATGTGTGTGCTTGTTTTATGTATATATTGTGTCTACATTTCTGCCCTCATCTTGATAAATCATAACACAGAGATTAAAAAAGAACAAAAAAAAAATCCCTGTGAGAGTAACGGGAGTTTGAGAGTAATGGGTGTTTTATAATGCTGACAGTGTCGTTGCGCGGTCAAGCATTTTCTTTCATTTATGAACTCACTCTTGCTCATTCAAGCCATACATGATCTAATATTTTCAGGTAGCATTTTGCTTTCAGTGCAATATAGCAAAGCAGTAGATGGACATTTTGAGAAATGCATTCATTCAAAAAGTAAGTTACATTTTTCAGATGCCCTGTGCATCAGATATCGCACGCCTTAGGTGTTGTGTGTTTTGTGTAAAGCTGCCCTGAATGTAATTTTGCCTTTCAAGGCATTGATTGTGTGTGGATGTTGTATATGCAGACAGAGCAGGTGGTGGAGTTACGAATTTTGCATATAACCCCCCAACAAAACTGTTCATTTTCTAATTTGGTTTTATTTGTGTTGGTTTTCATATCAATCGTTGTGTGTCCTGGTTGGTTTTTGTCTCTTTGTCACATTCTCCGATCTGATTCTTTACACCTGTCCCTTCTTAGCTCCTCGTGTATGTGTTACATTTAGTTTCTCATCTTGGTAACTTGTCCAAGTGCCCCATGTCCTCACATGACAAAGAAGTCGTCTCACCTCTGCCATCATAAAGGATCTTGCATTTCCTCAAGCAGTTTTCGTTTCTTTTGTTATCAGGAGGAGTAACTACCACAACTCCACACACGACCGTAGATGCTTACTTTGACTTCAAATCAACAGGAATTGTAACAGATTGCTGTTATAAACTGGAATCCAGTACAGTGTGATGTAGGATTTTAATAAAGTAATTTTAATAAATTTTGTGACATAAAGCAGTTTGTTTTCGCTTATTTTAACAATTTCCCATTTTAGGCATCATTGTCCACAAAAACAATGAGGCGAGTTAAATAGCCTAAGAAATCAAAATAAATAACATTGTTCTATAAGAACATAATTTGGGAGATTTTAAAGAAAAGTAAAAAAAGAAAAAAAGAAAAAAAAAGTAAAAAGATAGAGAAGAGGATAAAGTTAAAATGAGTAATATTTTTAATAGGGAAAGAAAGATTTCCAACATCTACTTGTCACTCTTACAAATGATGGCATGCAGCAAAAGTGACATCAGATCTGCTAGTTGGGCTGAAGACACAAGTATACGATGATGTTGCTCTTTTACTGCCATTTCAATGGACAGATGATGATGGATCAGTACAAGAGCTCAGAGAATCTAAAGCGAGAGAGATGCTGCAACAGCTTGAAAAGATAAAATCTTTCTGGAGAAAAAAAAGCTCAGTTTGGTTCCTGACTTCAGGTGCTTCTACACCAGCGCCAGTGGAGAGTGGCAGTGGTAGATGCCTCTACATACAACTGAGAATCATTGTACAACTCAGATCACATATTTTTTGTTTTTGCTGTATAATAACAGTAGCATTATTTTTTAATTTCAAGAATTGCTCTATTTTTCTGAATTTATGCATGTTACATTGTTGCTTTTATTTAAAGAATTTAATGTTATGCTTGATACGAGGTTCATCACAGTGTCACTTGAGCGACAAATGTAGTCAAACACTGCAATCCTTATTTCTAAATCTAATTGTTTCTATTTCTATTCCATGTAGGTTTGCGTTTTCTGTAATGCTTATTTTTTGCTTTCCTCCATATTGTCAGATTACAGTGCTTGAGAAATGTATGAGACACCGTTTCATAAAAACACAAATATTTTAGAAATCTGTCAGAAATGTGTGATTAAAAATTACTGAATTCATGTTTTTCACCCAAATTTGAGCTGGCACTCTGGACGTCATAAATAATTCAAATATTACCCTCAAACTCTAAAATAAACTTTTTTTGTTTAAAAATGCAAAAGATCAAGTTTGGCATCACAATCAAATAATAATGTGCTCTGATATTTTTTGTAAAATTGCAAATGACACAATGTATGAATACCCTAAATGCATATATTTTAGCATTAAAAATGTAATTTTGATAAAAGAACTTATGTAAACTGGTGGGGTAAGCATAAAAAAAACATGAGAAAAAAGATTTTGATTATTACCAGCATAGTTTAGGGCAGCTGTGGCATGAACCTTACATAAGTTAGTGGTCTAATAATTTTATTCATCACTGTACTTGGATACAACTAGTTTATTGTTAACTATGGTCAGCTCTTTTCTACAGTGTATGTTGTAGATTCCAATATTGCTTTTTCCCAGTATTTCCCTCTTGTCTTGTCTCTTACATTTTTTATTGAAGAGGTGAAATGTAAAAAAAGTGCTATACAGCTAAAAATAAAATAAATAATGTATAAGTAAGTATTTCAAAATAATACAGAGATATTTACAGATGTGAATGACTTTATGTGAGTCCGCCAAGAGACCACCATGTTCTCTCAAGGGAGTCCAACAAACTGCTCCATTTTTCCTAAATTTCCATGGCAACCACGCATTCCATCATACAGTGATTTTGGATAGGAGACTCAGATTCACCCTGTCTGCCATCTGTCTCTCCAATATGGAGGATTGTTTTGTTTTTGGGGGGTCTTTTTTTGCAAAAGAAAAAAAAATGCCTTTGAGGTGGAGTACAAGAGTAAAGTGTTGGCAGTGAACCAAACAGATTTCCTTCACTTGTTTATGTAAATTATTCATGGTCTTGATGCGTTATGCATCTGGTATGGGACACAGACAAATCAAGCAGCATGGTTTCATGTTTCGAATTCATGTAAGCAGGTAGTAATTTGGCACAGCCATAGTCATAGTGAGTACTGTCTAGCACCCATTCACTAGCTATTCTGGGCACTCAGCCTAACTGAGGCTTCCATGTGAATGCAAAGACGAAGCTGTGATTGCTCCCGTGTGTGGTTTGGCAAAATTTTAGATGGGTCTCTTATGCAACATTGAAGGTCATTTGATCACATTGGCTGCATTTTATAGCTCGTACAGTGCAGGCAAGGTATTTTTTGTTATTATCATTATATCAGCTTGTCAGGGTGTAGTGTAGTGAGGAAACGAATGCCAGAAAATAGCAGACAGTAATAACAAAAAGCTTTTAATTTACTGATGAGAAAAACATGAACAAAGTGAAAAAAAAATCTAAACCAACATGGGTAACAGAGGTTCAAACAAACAAACAAACAAACAAACAAGCAAATAAATGCTAATAACACAGAGCACAATGGGGAAGCATAACCAAAAAGACTGAGAGAACTGATTGGGGAATGACAAACAGGAGGTAATGAGATGCAGATGAAAGAAATTTACAGGTTAAAAAAAACAATGAGGGCAGGGAAGGCAATCAAAGAAGGAAGTAAAGTAAGACCAAACCAAATGCCAGAGTAAAACAGGAAGCAGATGAGCAATTGGTAAACATGAATGAACAAATTCAGGGGAAAATACAGAAGGACATCAGATGGAAATCTGAATTCAGTTTTTTCACAAAACAACGCATTAATATATCGGTTTCTTTGGTAGAAACGTGGGCCAGTGAAACTTGTCCTACTTCTTGTCCCTGCTGGAGAGAAATGAAATAGAGATATGTGGTTGTTGTTTCAGGCAATCTAACAGCAGTAAACAATCTGGTCCCCTCATCCATGTGCCTTAAAGCAATAACCTCACACAGATTCATGTGTTTGAACGCGCTCTATACAGTTCTGCTGCATGGTAGTGGGACTAAGTCAGTTATTCATTCTCGATGCCTGCACGTCTTGGCTCACAGGTACTGACGCGTAGTCCCAGTACAGTGACTGTGATATTTCAGGGCTGTCCCACTGTGCAGAGAAGAGTGAGACAGCTGTCTCATGGATATTTTTGAGTCTTTCATGCACACTCTATGTAACCTTACAATCCTGACGCATAGCTTGAGAAGCTAGTTCACAATTTGTTCCCTCATGACTGTCGTGATGACTGTGATCCTGATGAAAATGCTCTTTGCTAATACTGCAAATTGCAATTATCTCCTGAAAAAGATTTAAAAACATCAATTTACTTACTTATATTTAACCCACACACTTACACCCGCTTGTGCTGTTGGTGTTTTACAACAAGTGGAATATGTAGCTATACGGCACAGCTGTGTCTGAAAAGGGGACATTTGGAATTCAAGACTGAGTTTCCTTCAGATAATTGCACAGGGGTTTTGGAAGTTGTTTTAAAATGGTAAATATTTGTATAGCACTTTTTACTCACGTTTAATGATTAAAAACTGGGATATTGTATGCACTTTGATGAAATGGCACTACTGTATATTCCAGTAAGTGGAATACATGCTCTCTCTCTTACTTTTCCAACAAACAAAATGCAGTTTAAAGACCCCAAGCTTTGCAGCATGAATTATCACCTGTGTTCAGGAAAAAAGTGTGGACAGCTCCTGGTCCCCAATTCATCAGACTGTCCAAATACAATTGCACAGTCGGCCTCAGATCAAGCGCGCTATTTATTAACTTGAATCTCTTGGTGTCAGGCACAACACCTCATTCATCCTACCACTCCACTGATAGCATGAGCCTTTTACTCCAAGACAGCCAAATACAGCCTCCTGTGGATATCTGGCTCATAGAACTATGATGGCTTGCATGTTTTTTATTCTGGCTGGTTACACGTTTAAGACCTCTTACCTAGTTTTTTTCTGGTTTGAATACTGTCTCCATCAGACTGGGTAAGATTGTTCAAGTAAGGCGTAGCAGAAGTTGGTGCTAGACCATAAATAAAGCCTATGTTAAATCAAAGATAAATATTTAAATCATGAGCAGTATTTCATATATCCTTAGTATTGTTAGTAGAGTTGTTGTTAAATATGTTCTTTGTTAAGTAACATTTTTCTCCTTGTGTAAGAGCAACTATTATTTTCATAAAAGAAATAAGTTATGCGCCAAGTCTGCCCTTTTATTTCCCTCTAAAAATATTGCATCCCACACTAATGCAATTGCATAGATTTCTCCTTCTCTCTCTTGTTCATTTAATTGTTTTCTTTGTACTGATGATTTCTTATCATTTGGAAGTGTGCAATTACCTTGTTAAATGAATAGGATTTTACATTAAGCCGAAGAAATTATGCTGTTAGAAGCCACTTTGGGAGTGTTTGTAAAGAAGTAAAAGCAAAGGACAATTGACTGGTTACTGTATATATAGGTTGTGTTAAAGATGTATTTGCAAAGCATATGTTTGCACAGAAACATCCATTAATAAACATTATCTAACTCCATTGGCTTCCAAAGCACCTTTTTTTTCTTTGCAACCTATTCATATGTTGCTATATGGTCGCTGTGCATTTGGGTAATTCAAGACCATGAGAAAATGTGTTTTGGGACCGACTCTATTTCTACCTTTTCTCTATCATCTACCTTATTTTTCCATTTTATTTATTTATTATTATTTATTCTCTGAACCACAGGGTAAAAAGTTTTTAAGATTTAACACAAATTGTCTGGGCTTCTATAGCCTGATTTTTTTCTCTTTTAGCTACTGTGTATACCCAGGTAAATACAATGATCTTAGAGTTGAAAACTTTATATCAGAAACTATGCCGAATCCTTTTTCGCAGCCAGCTTCACTTGACATCAACAAACTATCAAGAAGAAGATATGAAAACTTGCAGATTTATTCATTTAAATCCTAGTCACCCTCAGTGTTTGCTCCTTAGAGTACACACACTGTCTGTTGCAACCTCTAGACAGCACAGTCAGTTACACTAAGACCCCAATCTACTGCTAGCGCGCACACAAAGATACTTCAAACTTTTGTTCAAAGCCGTAAACAAGGCTTACAGCAACTGTCTCCTCTTTCCCTTCTCTCCCTGTCTTGCTTTCTCTCAGTTACCAAGGATCCAAACCTGAAAGATATAAATGGAAATGTCAGCGGTGGAGCAGCTACCCAATCCTCAGAGCACGATAATAACCGATCTGCCGAGGAATTCCGAAGGGGCTTTGTCTCTAAACCCCACATCCTCAATTACCAACCCACCCAACAGCCCTGCTGATGGTCTCCACAGTGCAAGGACGAGCTAAGAAAAACAGTTCAGCAACATGTATGTACTCTGCTTTCCTTGGGAATTCAAACAGAGCTGACTGTGATGTCTTGGACAGATCTGTTCAAAGAGAATGTACAGGCCTGCATACATTTGTGTAAAACGTTTATCTTAAGCTCTAACAAACTCTAAATAGCCACAAATGGCAATGACAGCATAGGGAAAAGTGTTAATATATCTTATAAGAGGTATAAATGACATGGAAATATAAAAGACAAAATGCAGAATTTCATCTCACAGAGGGAACAAATTCTTTCTGGGATTTTTGAGTCAAATCGAATATTTAAACTTCTCAGTGTTTTGGGGGTTTTTTTGTTACGTATGTTACACCACTACACACAAGAGATTTTGTTTTTATTCTGTAAGAGACTGTGTCTGTCACTCGTCTTCAGAGAGCACTGTACCCACTGCTGCCGCTTCAGAGATATATCTACTACAACAGTAAGGTTTTCATGTCACAGCTGCCTACGTGTAACACTGATGAAACATTTTGGCAAATGTGCTTCACTGTGATCAGATTAAAGAAGCCACCTGCCAATGTCTGTCGCCCTGATGAAAGTCTAGAGCACTGCGTTTTAGAGGAATATTCAGCAAAATTAGAAGGTAGTGTTCTATGCTGACATGTCATTCCCAGTGTTAATGAAGGCTGCAGGCAAACGGAAAACCTATAAGACATGGATGTTGTTTCATGTTGTATCACCATTCATGTGAACATGAGTATTTCGTTTAACTGAGTGTTGGAATGGTCTAATGAAGAGGAATTGTTCCTGTCGACTCGCATTAGCCCACACGCTGTAAAATGCAAGCTGTGAAATCCATCATATTGCAGGAGGTAACTATGCATAGATAATTGCATCATGTACAGAGCATTCACACAAAAGCAAATAAATGCTTTTTCGATACCAAGGAAATTCACTGGTACACAAGCTCAACATAACAGAATGCAAACCTCTTGAGCCCAATGAGTAACATGCAGGAATTTAGAATTTTTTCAAGGCGAAGATATTGTAAGCTTTTTTGTCCAGCATATCCCTGTTGTGTTGTAATCATACTGTAACATCAAAGCCTGCCGTGCCATGGCCTGTTGCTTTTCAAACCAGCCAAGAGCCTGCAGCAGCCTGTGCTTTGATTTTAATATTCTGTAAATGCTCATGACCTCTAAATAAAAGCAATGCTTTTAATGTTTACCATGTTAACCATCTTAGTTTAGCATGCCTGCACTAAATACAAAGCACAGAGGAAGGTTATGGAAGTGTTGTTAATTTGTTTCTATTTAAATGGGTGTACTAAGTTTCACAGAAGTCTGTTGCGAACTTGCATACTTTTAACCCAAAGATCAAAATAAGCTCAACCCTGCAAATGTCAGCCTGATTTGGAAAAGACGCATAATTTGGAAGATTTGACTTCTGTAGTTGCAAACCTGGTTTTGAGTGAAATGCCAGGATAGGTTCAGATATTTTCAGCACTACTGCATATTATTTTCCCCGTCTCCAGAGAGAAAATGTCCCATTGGTGTTTCTGGGGAGAAAATGAAGTTGGATGTATCAGAGTAATGTCAAGGCCCCATTATACTTCTGGATTTGACATCATAGACCGATAGTACAACTATAATGGGATTCTATCGTCTGGGCAAAGGCATTTTCCAATATGACAACTGAAAGCTTTGCTTGACATTTTCTTCTTCCTCAGGAAATATGGGGGGCAGTTTTGCATTAGGTTACAACCTAACCTGTTGTCTAGGTGCATCATAGCACCACTTTTTTCTGGACAAGTATATAATATAACACTATTAGTAAAGCAAATGCTTACTAATTCTTACCTTTTCCATATTGAATATTGTCATGGTCCTGGGCCATGTTGGCCCAGTGTTCTTAGTTTCCTTGTATGTTTGTATTTTATTCCATGCTTCCCCTGCCCATTATGTCTGAGTTCTCCCCGTGCTCTCTCTTCCCCCTGTGTGCCCTCTATGTATTTATGAGCCCTCGTCCCCTTTCGTGTTTATTCCATGTCTCCCCTGCCTGTTACGTTGGTGTTCTACTCGTGCTCTCTCTCCTCCTGTACTTCCTGTTTCACCTCTCCCGTCAGTGTTCAGTTCACCCCGCCCTGTCTCGTTATGATTATCAGTGTCACCTGTGTTCCCCGTGTGTTCCCACTTCCCTCGTTAACCCTCTGTGTATTTCTGTCTGCGTCTCCCTCTGTTCAGTGTGACGTCGTCCCTCTTGCTGTGTGGATCTCCCTGTGTGTCTCTCTGTGAGTTCTTAGTTTATGGTTTCCCAGTTTGGTTTAGTTTATATGTCTGTTCTGCCAGCGAATAAAGCTGAGTTTTGAGTTCATTCCCTCGTGCCTGTGAGTCCTGCATTTTGGGTCCTACTCCTGCCTGCCGCACAGCGCTCCGTGACAGTACGACGTCACCAGTAATGGATCCAGCGGACTCACCGTGGAAGCGCAGCTCCCGTTTTGACGGGACTCGGCTAGTGCTTGGAGGGCCTCCGTGCTGCCGCTCCTCACTAGCTGCTTACCCTTCGGTCCACTCACCTGCTTCCTCTCCGCGGACGCCCAGGTCTCGCAGAAAACGCTCCAGCCGGTCCCGGGAGGATTACTACGAGCCTGCAAGCAATCAGCTCACGCCTGCACAAGCCTTCTACAAGATGTTGGGGATTATTATCGTGCCGCCCGACTCACCCAGCGTTTCCACTTCACAGCAGGAGCCTGGGACTCTTCTCGACCAACCGCCTAGGGTGAGTGACAAAGTCCCCCTACGTTCGCCTTCTGTGTCGAGGGATAAACGTACCGTTTCCCCCAAGGCCGCTAACGTCGGCTTCATGAACTCTAGATCTTCTGTTCCTCCTGTTCCAGAAAATGACAGTATTTATTTTGAGAGCGATCGTTTCCACTGTGGTTCAAAAGACTGTGCTTCTGATGCTCCTTCGGACCCAGGAGTTAAGACTGTTTCATCTGGAACTGTTTATTCTGGAGCTATGTTTATTCAGTCAGCTGCCCGTCCGCTTTCAGCTCAGTCCCCTGCTCAGCAGCCGTCTGTAGCTCAGTCTCCAGTGTCACCTGCTCAGCAGCCACCTGTAGCTCAGTGTCCTGTGTTTCCTGCTCAGAAGCCGCCTGTAGCCCAGACACCAACTCCACCACCACCATTTTCGCCCCAAGCTCTGTTAGCCGCCCGGCCCGAAGCTCTGTTAGCCGCCCGGCCCGAAGCTCTGTTAGCCGCCCGGCCCGAAGCTCTGTTAGCCGCCCGGCCCGAAGCTCTGTTAGCCGCCCGGCCCGAAGCTCAGTCGCCACCTCCACCACATTCAGCCTCGCTTCCCATAGCACAGTCACATCCACAGCCTGACTTACTACAAACCTTATTTCAATCCTTAGCCCAGTCAATAGCTCAGTTGGTAGAGGAATCATCAGCCTTATCGACAGCTCAGTTAGCTCCCTCGCAGCCCTTCACAGCTCAGTTAGCTCCCTCGCAGCCCTTCACAGCTCAGTTAGCTCCCTCGCAGCCCTTCACAGCTCAGTTAGCTCCCTCGCAGCCCTTCACAGCTCAGTTAGCTCCCTCGCAGCCCTTCACAGCTCAGTTAGCTCCCTCGCAGCCACCCTCAGTGCAGTCCCCAGTGCAGTCCCCAGTGCAGTCACCCACTCAACCACCAGCACCACAACCATCACTACCTCTAGTTCATTCCCCTGTGAAGTCATTAACTCCACCACCTACTCCACTCTCACCACCACCGTTACTACAGACATCAGTTCAGTCCCCTGTGCAGTCATTTACTTCTCCACCGTTAGCAGCTCAGGTCCCCGTGTGTCCAGCAGCTCAGGTCCCCGTGTGTCCAGCAGCTCAGGTCCCCGTGTGTCCAGCAGCTCAGGTCCCCGTGTGTCCAGCAGCTCAGGTCCCCGTGTGTCCAGCAGCTCAGGTCCCCGTGTGTCCAGCAGCCCAGGTCCCCGTGTGTCCAGCAGCTCAGCTCGCACCTGAACCTTTGGCCCAGTTCCCCGTAGCAGTGCGGTTTTCTAGCCAGCTTAACATTGAGCCCGGGGTCCCAATCCTCTCTGGCTCTACTTCAGCTCCTGCTGGAAGCTCGGATGAGCTCATCCAGGACTCCGCGGCTCCCACGCCGCCATCTACCTCGTCCGCTGGGGGTTCCAGTGAGCCCGGCCAGCACCTCCCTGTCTCCGCTGGAGGGTCCGAGAGGCCCGTTCAGCCTCCTGTCTCCGCTGGAGGGTCCGAGAGGCCCGTTCAGCCTCCTGTCTCCGCTGGAGGGTCCGAGAGGCCCGTTCAGCCTCCTGTCTCCGCTGGAGGGTCCGAGGGGCCCGTTCAGCCTCCTGTCTCCGCTGGAGGGTCCGAGGGGCCCGTTCAGCCTCCTGTCTCCGCTGGAGGGTCCGAGGGGCCCGTTCAGCCTCCTGTCTCTGCTGGAGGGTCCGAGGGGCCCGTTCAGCCTCACGCCGCATCAGCTGGAGGGCCCGAGGAGCCTGTCCAGCCGCCATCTGCGACCGCCTCGTCATCACCTGGCCCGGCTACATCCGCCTGTGCTTCTGCTACGCCTGGCCCGGCCTCAGCCTCTGCAACCTCGCCTGGCCCGGCCTCAGCCTCTGCAACCTCGCCTGGCCCGGCCTCAGCCTCTGCAACCTCGCCTGGCCCGGCCTCAGCCTCTGCAACCTCGCCTGGCCCGGCCTCAGCCTCTGCAACCTCGCCTGGCCCGGCCTCAGCCTCTGCAACCTCGCCTGGCCCGGCCTCCGAGCCTTCGTCTGCTGCAGCCTCTTCAACCTCGCCTGGCCCGGCCTCCGAGCCTTCGTCTGCCGCAGCCTCCTCTTCAGAGCCTTCGTCTGCCCCAGCCTCCTCTTCAGAGCCTTCGTCTGCCGCAGCCTCCTCTTCAGAGCCTTCGTCTGCCCCAGCCTCCTCTTCAGAGCCTTCGTCTGCCCCAGCCTCCTCTTCAGAGCCTTCGTCTGCCCCAGCCTCCTCTTCAGCTGCCTCGACTGGTCCAGCCTCCTCTTCAGCTGCCTCGACTGGTCCAGCCTCCTCTTCAGCTGCCTCGACTGGTCCAGCCTCCTCATCAGCTGCCTCGACTGGTCCAGCCTCCTCATCAGCTGCCTCGACTGGTCCAGCCTCCTCATCAGCTGCCTCGACTGGTCCAGCCTCCTCATCAGCTGCCTCGACTGGTCCAGCCTCCTCATCAGCTGCCTCGTCTGGTCCAGCCTCCGCTTCTGCCTCGTCTGGCCCTGCGCCCACCAGGCCATGGCCAGCACGCCTGAGACTGGAGGGCCGCCGCTGCCTTCCGCGCGGTCGGCCTCCTGAACTGCTCCGTCGTCTCCTTCGCCGCCGCCGCTGCCTTCCGCGCGGTCGGCCTCCTGAACTGCTCCGTCGTCTCCTTCGCCGCCGCCGCTGCCTTCCGCGCGGTCGGCCTCCTGAACTGCTCCGTCGTCTCCTTCGCCGCCGCCGTTGCCTTGCGCGCGGCCGGCCTCCTGAACTGTTTCCGCGTCGCCGCCGTTGCCTTGCGCACGGCCGGCCTCCTGAACTGTTTCCGCGTCGCCGCCGTTGCCTTGCGCACGGTCGGCCCCCTGAACTGCTCTGTGTTTGGGTTATTTTCTTGGGCTCCGGTGTTTGCTGTGCTCTTTTGTTTTCTGTTCCGGGCCCTCCGTCCTGGGCCCCCGCCGCCCGCCCTGGGTTTTCTGTTTGGTTTTGTTTTTCTGTGTTTGGGCTGTCTGGAGCCAGCCCTTGAGGGGGGGGTACTGTCATGGTCCTGGGCCATGTTGGCCCAGTGTTCTTAGTTTCCTTGTATGTTTGTATTTTATTCCATGCTTCCCCTGCCCATTATGTCTGAGTTCTCCCCGTGCTCTCTCTTCCCCCTGTGTGCCCTCTATGTATTTATGAGCCCTCGTCCCCTTTCGTGTTTATTCCATGTCTCCCCTGCCTGTTACGTTGGTGTTCTACTCGTGCTCTCTCTCCTCCTGTACTTCCTGTTTCACCTCTCCCGTCAGTGTTCAGTTCACCCCGCCCTGTCTCGTTATGATTATCAGTGTCACCTGTGTTCCCACTTCCCTCGTTAACCCTCTGTGTATTTCTGTCTGCGTCTCCCTCTGTTCAGTGTGACGTCGTCCCTCTTGCTGTGTGGATCTCCCTGTGTGTCTCTCTGTGAGTTCTTAGTTTATGGTTTCCCAGTTTGGTTTAGTTTATATGTCTGTTCTGCCAGCGAATAAAGCTGAGTTTTGAGTTCATTCCCTCGTGCCTGTGAGTCCTGCATTTTGGGTCCTACTCCTGCCTGCCGCACAGCGCTCCGTGACAGAATATATACTGCTACTACCGGCCATTATCCAAACAACAGTGCAAAAATAACTGTAGTGGCTTCTCCTGAGTCCATCAATCCAGCAGAAAATGCAAACAGAAAACAGAGCTCTCCAAGAATTCAATGGTCAAGTCGGTCTTCAGCACACCTGGTGCTCCAACTGTTTTCCGCGCTTAACAAGATTACTCCATGGAAACGCCGTTGCACACACATGTTGCCTGTCCCCTGAATCCCTATGGAGTATTGCAGATAATATTGCATAGAAAAAATGCAAAAGTGCCATGTTTCATGGTCAAATTACCATATGAATGGCATATCCTACAAATATCCTGCACTGTGAAAATAACTCACGCCATCAGAGTTTTGGGGGCAATTTTACTCCAAATACATTTTGCTAAAGACTGAATTGTTACTTCCATATCTTGTAACCAACTATTAGTTCTCCGGCGTACAAAGCCATATGCAAGCACAAAACCAAACCTCTTTAAATATCTGAACAATTTGTTGGTTATCAGGATGACCCTGGTTCCATGAAAACCAAGCGAGTCACTGAGTTCAGAGGTGTGTAATAAGAAGCCAGTGACAGTGCTGATTTGGAGGACTGTTGGACTTTTTGTCCTGTGTAATTACCAGTTTGCGCACTGAACAGTTACACCTTAGATATAATGGCTACTGTTTTTAAGATCTGAACTGTTTCTTTAAGGGCTAAGCGAATTCTGCTTTTTTAAAGCTCAAATAAGCTATTTGTGTCTTCAGTGCATTGTGACAAGTTAAGATCAGATCAGAGCTGTTTTGATAGCTCGTGAAAAGTTTACATTTTAGAGATAGATGCAATACTGAAGTGTTTCAATTGATACTTTAGTATGATAAGCACACGCCAACGCCCTTTGCTGCTACAGCACTGCCAATCACCCACTTCCTCTTATATAGTAAAACTTTTCCAGATGTACTGCTGATTACACCAAGATTTGAGTGTATGTTTTTTTTTTCTGTTTGGATCAGTTCTTCAACAGAAACTTGCTTGGATACCAACTTAAGTAGCTATGCTATTTCTGGCAGATATAGCGGTACCATTTGCAATGTATTATCACATCATAAGTGTCTCTGTCTGCGCTGGCATTTGATCACCAGACAAGTTTCAGTGAAGGCAGCTCCTGCTTTGCTGCATGAAAATGGAAAAATCCCCCTCTCCCTACTCATTCCACCTCTCTGTGGTGCATATACATTACCGTGTGTTTCCAAGTTGCTACACCACAGTATTCTATGATGAAGTTTCAGCTCAGCTCATTGACTTATTTTCACCCTCTGACATCTGACCTCAATCCAGCTGCCAACACTCCCAGAAGCCCAAACATCCTTGTACTTCACTCACCTACTTGCCACTCACTAAGCCCTCCTGATTGGAGCACCACACGCCTTCCCTGGGTGAATCAGTGACACGGAGCAATTAAAATCTCCTCGTAGACTCAGTCAAGGGCAAAGTGAGAAGCGAAAAGAGTCAACGTTAAGAAGACCATGTGCCTCCTTAATCACACTTACATAGAAATGAAAAAAGAGCCTGGACCTTGGATGTCAGTAAACAAATAGTAAAACACACCAAGTAAATACCTGCATAAGGATAGTTTAATATGTCTAACACTTATAGATCAGCACCAGTGTTATTTACAAAGGAATGGTATTACAAATAGGTTAAAGAGAAAGTGCTGCAGGTCATTTGGAAACACATATAATAGATATGTCAAAGAAAAATTTCATTGGTATTGAGCTGTTACCTTTGGCCACAGGGGTAGAATACTAAAAGTTAAATTGGATGGTCACTTTAATCCCTTTGGTGCTGAAACCTGCTCTGGCTCTCCAGATTGATTGCCAACTGTAAAGCATAACAATATCAAGCAGGGGCAAAGTGTTCAATGAAGATTAAAGCTGTGTCTGAGGGAGTGTGTTTCTGTGAAACCCAGGTCTCACAAAAACAGGTCTCACAAAAACAATAAACCCGCCACGTCTCTGTTTCACTTGTGCACACACACAAAAGCGTGTGTGCGTGAAAAGAGGAATGTCTAATCTGCAGTACTGCTGTCGTACTGTAAATGTTGTTGATTTAATGTCTTTAATTATCCACAAATAAATATAGCATATTTTTAATAAAGCAAAGAATAAAGATTTCTAGAGGTCACAAACTTTTGAGAGGAGAAATGAAAAAATGAAAAATAAGAGGCATATGAATCAATGAAAGTTTAATGAGAGAATTTTTTTCCCCTATAGTTACAGTCCTTCCAATGTCCTAAATAAGGTCTGCATTAAATGACAACAGACAAAACGAAGCCCTTGTTTTCTGATTTCTTCATTATGCTGTTTGGCAAGAAATTGCAGGTCAGTGCCAAATGAAAATAGAAATGTCAAGCATTTTGTTTACTTTTAAATCTCTTGCCGCACAAAACTTTAATATGTTTGTCAAACTGTCTTGAGATTTTTTTTTTTTTTTTTATGAACCATGTCATATTACCCAATTTCAATATCATTTTAAAATAGGCTTTTATATTTGACGTCTAGCAACTTCACATTAATACTGACTGATATTGGTTAAAAGGGAAAATCTCTTTTCACTTCTGGTCATATGCCTCTGTCTTTGCTGTATTTTTTATGTCTATGGTGTACTATTTTCACTCTCTCAACAGACGTGTTTTCTTTCAAGGTCAGAGAGCTACCATCGTTTTAAGAATATGTTTACCTTTTTTGTCAGTCAAAGGAACCGCAGAAAAAAAAACATTGAAGACTCTGCTTTTAGAACATTCTGTCAAGGAAAGTTTACTTTACAACGTAGTCACCAAGATTACAAGACTACAGTATACTCTCCAGAGGAACAGAATCGACACTATAACAGTCCTGGCAGAGATACTGCAATTTGGTGAAACAGAGAAAAAGAGGAGAGAACTGAAACGACAACTGAGGAGAAAATGGCAGACAAAGAAGAGAGGGTGGATACAAAGAAAAGGGAGCCAAATACTTATTGTGCATTTTTCTGTTTCTGTATTTATAGGGTGGGTGTCTGTATTACTTTCTAGCCCTTCAAGCTTCCTCCCCTTCAGAATATATTGCTGAAAGTAAATACCACTGAACTGTGAAGTGCCCCATAATTCCATTCCAGAGGTGATTGGAACCTCTATTCTTGAAGTGCTGTATCTGCTCGGCTTCTACCTGCAGACACTAAAGCGACAAAGGACATTTTCCACTCAGTGGTTTGTGACACAGTCCAACTCCCACTTTTTTTTTCCAAGTGTGCCCCGAGTTTGAGGGAAAATGCCTCTGATGTGAGGCTTTTTGATGTACTCTTAAAGTTGTTTTCCATTGGGGGAAACAATAGAAAGGATTTATGCTGTCACAAGTTGGATCAACCAGCAAACTGCTTTTAGCTTGCCAGCAAATGACTGAAAAAAAGGATAAAAACCCCTTCTTCAATACTTTACTCAGCAAGTGCCAAGTTAAAACATCCTCCCCTGTTGAGGGCCATCTGAGGAGATGGTCATTTTTCAAAACAGAGAATAATAAAAAAAATAAAATAAAATACTGTGAAGATCACAGAAAAAAAAGTATTTTTTGTATACCAGGATTACACATCCTGGTACACATGTACACATGTCGATGGATCTAATGCCACTCTGTGCTCGCATAGGCTTTCTTTCGGAAACAAGAAACAAGGCCATAAATTGCAATTGCAGTAAAGGTGAGCAAGCAATGCGGCGTTGGGGGTGCTGAGGAGAACAAAGAGCAGCAAGGAACAGAGTTGGTGGAGGGGGAGCGGAAGGAACATTGAATTCTCACTAGAGCATATTATGAGTGAAATGGAGGAGGTGGCTGTAAATTACCAGTAATTTGTGTCATGAGTTGGGAGATTTAAATCACTGGAATCAATGTCAAGGAGGAGAGGAAAGATATTGCACCTCGTCAACATTACAAAGCAGGAGAGGAGAGGGGTGGCATTAATGGATGGGTGGAGAGAGGGGGGTTGAAAGAGCGGGAGCTTGAGAGGAACAGAGAAGGATAATTTTTCACTCTTCTTTCTCTCTGTCTGGTGGCAGGTGTGTGCACGCGTCATTAAAGAGTTGAAAAATGTGCACGGCAGTTGTAACGACTTGCTAATGTCCTTGACCGGCAACTTTAGCAAAAAAAAAAAAAAGAGAGAATAGTTGAGGTTCTCGTCTGAGGCTACCTGTGCAGCAAGAGTAGCATCAACATGATTTACTCCAATACTGGCAAAACATGAGCGAGAGAAAAAACAAATATATACTGTCCCATTTGGTTCTTTAGCCATCAGAATTGTTGTCTGAAGACCAACAAGGATACCCAATGGATTTACTTTGCCAAATGGATCATCGTGGCATTGCCGTATTGGTCCATTTGGTCGACCTTTGTCTTTATTATTTATTATATTTTATTTTCAGATGTTACAGATGGGACAGACATGAGTGAGGGATAGGAAAGGGAGAAAGAAAGAGGAAGGAAAAGAAAAACAGAAGGGGAGGGGGACAGTGAGAAAGCGGGGGGAGGAAAAAAAAATTCTCCTGGATCACCTGTTGAGAGAAGAAGAATAGAAAACAACCAAAAAAAAAACCAAAGCAACATACTAAACACAACACCATCGCATTAATCTAGCTAACTGTAAACAGCAGTAAATACTAAATATTCAATGTTGTTGTGCAGAACGCAGGACAGACAGCGCACAATGTGCTTTGAAGTAGCAGCCAAGAAAGGACCACCTTGTCATTCTGCGTAGCTGCTGTTTGTGCCAACTGTGTCCTGACTTCACCCGTCATTTTTCCACTGTTGCAATCAATTACATGTTTCTCAGTGTTTTTGTAACTGCACATAGGGAGACTGTGCTGAGCTGGCACAGGACCCAGAGGGCAACAATAATGATTACAATAACTGTATGTGTTTGTGGTAAATATTCGATAATAAACACAGCAGATTAGCATGCGAGCAAAGTCTGTTTTTGACTACAGATATTAAAAATGATCTTTCTCATTTGTATGTAAAATAATTCAATGTGTGTATCCATTTTTAATTATAAAATCACGTAAGATATTTGTAATCCCTATTTCTGCTTGTACCTTATATCCTTAAGATTATCGATCGACACTTGTTACATTTACATATTCAGAAGCTTGCACTATTTTTTTTATCTTTATCACCTGTCAGAGGGGAAGAATAGAATGCAAAGAGATATAGCCCAGAAATGAATTACAGAGCAAAAAACCGAAGAGAGTCATCTAGCGCTGGTGACAGAATACTCTGAGAGTAGAGATAAGGAAATCCCATTTGTTGAAAATGGCCACTCAGCACTTTTCAGCATAACCCGTTAACAGAACAGGTCAGTTTGTGGGTCAGCATAGAGATAATGCTGCTCTGATGACAGTGAGCAAAAGTATATGTGTAACAGGTTATTGTCACTATTTGATCATGGTTATCTATGTAAGATGGAAAATTGACCTTTTTTTCCTGTGGCACAGTGCTCAACGCTGCCAGGTTACTGCAGCAACACATACAGGGAAACAAAAGTCGATCAAACGCGAGCCGTGCAAGGCTATTTGTATTTTTGGCTGCAGTTGCAATAGCTCATGTAGAACTTCAGCACCAGCATGTTGTCGGTACTTAATGATCACAGCCAGCATCTGACTTTCGAGTCTAAGCGGAAAAGTTTTGATGATGGATTTTTTTTCAGGCTGCAGGTGGAAAAAGACCAGTTTTCATTGTGTTGTTTTTTCGTACGGTTGATACAAATACAGTCCTGTTACAATTTAATATAGTATCTCTGTTAATATCAGTAGGATAACTGTATGCAAAAATTCCAAGCACACAGTAAGAAGATAACTCATTAGTATCTGCTAACAAGCTTGGCAGCCACTCTCAACCCTTTAGTTATTTGGACACTTTCAAGACCAGTTTTGCCATTTAGCTTTCAATTTACCTCCCCTCTGCCTGCGTTTCTTTTAATTATAGCCCCTACCTTGGTAGGAATCAATCAGGCACAATTAAAAGAGGAGTGTTTTCAAACAGCAGCTAATGAAAGGACTTGAAATGCAAACTAACTCAAAACTTTCTGCAAAGTTTGAAGTGAAACCTTAATTGAGGTAGAAGTTTGTAATACCAACAGAGGATCTTGTTGGCAATGCTGCATTTTCCATCTTAGATTGAGAGGGGGATGCATAAGGCTGCGGTTATTATTCGATACAGCTCTCATATAAGCTGACTTGTGAAGCATTCAAAGCCAGCGGCTGAGACTTTGATGGTGCTTTAATCAGCATCAACAGCAATAGGCCACTTTGCTTGAGACTGCACAAACTTCATCGATGGAGACAGACGAAGGCTGAAGGCTGATCTACTGTCAGTCCTGCAGTTTAAAGAAGTGAGAAATCCCCAGGGTCGATGGGGAGGGGTAACATAAGGTATTTGTCGAAGGTGACACGGTACTTGGAAGTGTGGGAAGCTTGTACGGATGTCTGAGCTTGATAAATTAATATACCAACACACAAGGCTGTTGTTGCAGGTGCCAGCAAATCAATTAGCTGTGCCATGAGCTGTAATCTCAGCTGAGCCCTTTGCCATCAGCAATATGTCAACTGGGTAGAAAGCCTACAATTATAATGTTTTTTAGATCAGACTGGCTTTGTGCTGCGAGCTTGAATCGAGTATTAAATTGTACAATTCACTAACCAAAAAATGTAGCAGTGGATGTAGATGGCTATGTAGGTGTGTATTGGCTTGTAGTGCTCCTGTTGTGGGGACATCAGTCCTTTCAGACAGTAGGGATTCACCTTTATCATATAAATCTCCATAACATGTTTCAGATGGAGGGATTGTTTCAGCTGTCATATGGAGAAAGGCATGCTACACCCTGGATGGATAACCAGTCTCACAGGGCTAACACAGAGTGACAAACAACTTCAGGATGTGATGACCAGTTTATAGGCACCAACATGTATGTCTTACTTATGAGTTATAATAACCAAAAATTTAAAAAAGGATGGCAGCTCAGTAAGATATGATCTTTTGTAAAGCATCATTTGTTATGCATAAATCAAGTGCTTTGTTCCCGCTTGGCAGGTTCATATATAACATGGTCATGACATTATTTTCATATGTATTTTCAAACATGTCTAAATAAAGTATTACATCAAATACTAAGCAGTTATTTAGACAACTTGACTTGTTCGTTTTTAAATCAGGAGCTCTTTGAAAATGAAGCTGACTCGATGCTAATTTATCTCATTATACCTAAGTAACTGATCACGAATAAGAGGAAGTTTGAACTTAAGAAACAAACTAAAAAAAACAAAACAATGAACTGTTAAACATCCCATCCTTCATTATTTTTTGTTTGTCTGTATACAGCTGAGACTTCTTTGGGTCTCAAGGGATTGCTGACCTTTCAAATTCATTTGCAAATCCTTTGCACAGCATACGTAGTTCTCACTTCAGAGAAGGTCACGCAGCATTTGTAACTAACACCTAACTGGCTAAATTAACCACATACTGCAATAATAACCAAAGCATGTATAAAATGCTCTACTAACATAATCACAGACACAGATCTTAATCATTATATGTATAATATATGCATCTAAATACTTCAGTTTTACCATGAGTGATTAATAGCTCCTAATAACTGGTATGTGATGTAATACTTTATTTATACAAATTTTAAGTACAGAGAAAGTGTTAAGTATAAATATATATGAGCTTTATAACCAAGAATAATGCATTTACAATAACATACTATTGTGTACTATTGTAGGAATAATAGTCATTTAAGTATTTACTAATATCTTACTAATGCTTAATAGTATCTTGTTATAAAATGTTACCCACTTTACATATTGTCAGTTTATGAAAATTCATCACTCATGATTCATTGATGTTTTTGAATTTACACATGAGGAAAATTTCTACACATGAAGACTTTTTCAACATATTCCTTTTTTGTACATATTTCATAGTTAAATATGTCAGATTAATGCAAATACAGAATATAATCAAAGCCAAAGTTTTTTTTTAAATAGTTTTTCCTAGTCATAATCATACAGCAGCAGAGTCACTGATTTTTCTTCTGTAAATTTAGTCATACTAAAATCACTAAACAAATTTGTACAATTCAGAATAACTTCACTATTATGTAAATATAATACTCAATTCAATTCATTTTTACTTGTATCATGCCAAATCACAACAACAGTTGCCTTAAGGCACTTTATATTGTAAGGTAAAGGCCCTACAATCACACAAAGAAAACAGAGAAAACCCCAACAATCACATGAACCCCTATGAGCATGCACTTTGGTGACGGTGACAGTGGGAAGGAAAAACTCCCTTTTAACAGGAAGAAACCTCCAGGCTGAGGAAGGGGCATCAATCTGTCGGGGTTAGGGGAGGAAGACTGGACAAAGACGATTTATGAAAGAGATCCAAAGATTAATAATAACTAATAATTAAATACAGTACTATCGAGTTCAGTTCATCCACATCCATTTATCTAGCTCATCTGCTGGTTATAGAATAGTCTGTTTATTTGAATCGTTAACCTGCATCCACACGATTTGCATCTTCATCCCAGGCTCTGGTTACCTAGGTAACCCTTGTAATTGCATATGTCAATCACCAGTATCTTTCACTCTCATTGGTAATAACTTCAAGTTTATCTCGAGACCTATCCACTTTGCATCACTAGCAGCTTTTTCTTCTGATATTCCTTGTAAATGCCACGTGCCATTGACCTTCTGTGGTGTCTGGTCATCACAATGCTATAACAAAGTGGACACAGTTTAAGATACCACACACCTTTATGAAATCAGCAACACAAGAGTCCCAAATTATCTGTTTTCAGTGGCTCTGTCACTTTCTCTAAGTTGTTTGATGACTTAGAAGTGGAGAAGGTTTCTATCTTCTTACATTTGAGCTTAGCAAACTTTTAGTCAATCACAGTAAGAACGTATGGTAGCTTTATGTTAGGTATGTGCATCTGTTTTACAGCTGAACTTTGGTTCAAGGAAAAAATGTCATAGTATAAGAGTGAAGGTTTCCTCAGACATCAAAATGATATATTAGAGCACAGTAGAAAATATCAAGTAGATAATATTGGGTTGTATAAAGATGCGCTTTCCCCAAATATGACTGTATTTGTGACACTGCATGCTATCTATCCCTAGCCTGCACATTTTCCAAATAATACGTCTAGCACAAAAGTTGAATGATGCTGTACAGCTCTATTTGCCGGTCACCATGGTTACACATGCACATGAAGCAGCATGAATGGTTCTGCCAGAAGAGAAAGAAGATGTAACTGAATAAGACTGAAGGCAGAAGTCAGACAGCGCATGAATTGGAAATAAAAGCTAGAAGGATGCTGAATAGGACAGTGTGTTAAAAAAGGGAGCCAGATGAGGGAGATGTCATTGACGAAATCAGTGTTTACTAAGGCGCCATTTACGCAGTGCACCTGCAATTTTGTAGGGCTCAGTTACACAGGTAAGGTCAGGAGTTTTGGTGCAGAGGCAAAAAAAGAAAGAAAGAAAAAGAGAAAAGAAACTCTCTTTTGTGGATAACTCGGTAATCAGTTGCTTTTGAAAACATTCTAAAAGGACTCAGACATAAAAATAATACTGGCGGTGGTAGGGTGGCTGGCCAGGACGAGAAACAAAAGCTCAAATATAACCCTTGATAGAACCTAGACTAATGTGTGTGTGTGTGTGTGTGTGTGTGTGTGTGTGTGTGTGTGTGTGTGTGTGTGTGTGTTTGTGGGGGGGGGGGGGGGTTCCTGTGTACCCCCATCAATCATAGTCATCTGCCATGTAATCCAAGGGCTTCAGCCCTTTTTGGCACTTTTCAAAGCTGGAAGCAAAATAAAACAAAAGATGAGGAAACCAAACAATAAAAGCAAATCAGTCATGCTCCAAGGTATCCCAGGATGTTATTTTAACTTAATGAACCCAAAGACTATATGGTGATGGAATTATTTTTTCAAATATAACGCACTGTATGCTACAGTATTACTTGAATCGGTATGGTAAATTTCTTGCACCATACTGGAAGCTTTAGTGTACTTTCAGCATTTGATTTTTAATTCGTGGCATGACTATGCTGATTTTCATTAAATTGACATTCACTAAGTTTGTTGCATCAACTTCCATCCATCCATTTGCTTCCGCTTATCCTTTTCAGGGTCGCGGGGGGCACTGGAGCCTATCCCAGCTGTCATAGGGCGAGAGGAGGGGTACACCCTGGACAGGTCGCCAGTCTGTCGCAGGGCCAACACACACAGGGACAGACAACCATTCGCACTCACATTCACACGCACATTCACACCTAGTGGCAATTTTATATCCAACTAACCTATCCCCACAAGCTGCATGTCTTTGGACGGTGGGAGGAAACATCAACTTATAAATAAAAAAAATCAATGCGACCGTGTTATGGTATAAAATAAGAACACCATTCAGACTGGTCCTCCATGAGTTTTGCTTTCACTATGCAGTTTGGGTACGAAGTGTCTCAGGAAAATGATAGCACAATTACTCCTCTAAAACAAGAAGGCAATAGCTCTTTTGTTTTCTTTGACAGCTTTGCGTCACTTTCCCCAGGTAGCTAAAATAGAGGAATAACAATAAGAAAAAGACTCATAGAAATCAGTATTAAATAAAAGAGTGGGTCTCAAAATGCCATTCACTTGCACCAGAAGTTGAGTGGGTTTTAAAGGGTATGTTTAACTGACTTTATTACTGCAAGACTAGTCGGTAGCAAAACCTGTTTATATATTACCCTACTGCCATGCTTGTCAAAGTGAGGCCCACGGGCTTTTGGCAGGTGCAAAAGGAAATAATGCACATTTCTTTATTCACAGTTCACACCACAGTATAAACTCAGCATTTATCCCTTGGTCTAAAAAAAAGAATTTTTTATCTTACACCTAACGTGGCTGTGACAGTTGTCTCAGCATAAATTTATTTGAAATGCCAGGTGGAGATGTTAACCGAACAAGCACATAATTGGCACAGGTGGATTGCTCAAAGATGTGAGCATAATTAAAAGTCTGACTCCATCTTGTAGCGCTTCACTGAGTCTTCACCCCAAATGTTTAGAGCCAAACCCCACACACACATACACACATTTTATCATCAATAGTACAGATATTTTAATGAAATAAGCAGAAATTACCATTGAACCTCAATTTAGGTTTCTATGGTGAGAACTTGAGACACAAAGAAGCCACAGTGACATACAGTACTTAAAAAAGCACAACATGGCCAACATCCCTGATTAAAAGCATACTTTGCCACTGCAATAACTACTCCAGTGTTTTATGCACATTTTGGTCATGGTATCTGTGTTTACAGTTCACTTTGCATGCAAACTCCTATCCAGCCAGTCATGTAAGAGTAAGAAATGTGGCTTTCCTTGAGACAAAATTATCTACACAGCAAGCTGTCCTCCGTGGTGGAGGGCTCTGCTCCCGCCTGATCATATTACACACAGTAAGTACTAGAGCTCAATAGCCTCGAAGGCTTCTGAGGAGGAAGACAGTTTGGTCCCTACAGCTTGGAATCCAAGCGGAGGTTGAGGATTAGAGCGGTGGAGTGGGGCCATGGGTGAGCTGAAGGGTGGGTGGGAGCACGTGAATGCATGCTTATCAGAAAGCGGGGGCTCTAGTGTCAAGGTCCTATCATCACCAGCAGCAGAGCATGAATAAAAATTAGGCAATGTTCATGAATATTCTATTGAGTTGTTATCTTTCTCTTTCAACTTTTTTTTAGACTTTGGAGTTCTTTCTCTCCTCTGTAATCTTCAACTGTTTCTGCCTCATTTTATCTTCCTCTGTTTTACTCTCTTGCTCTGATGTCTCTTGAGACCACAAGTCCTTTACAACAAGGGAGTAACCAATGGACCTAAATCACATTTAAATCTATGTCCCAAAAACCTTTGGCATCTCAAAGCCTCAGAAGCATGACTGTACTACAGAGCTCTCACCGTGAAACAGCAGATGAAGTATTATTTAGAGAGTTTCTTTTTATTACTATTATTCTTATTATTATTTTCCTTATTCATATCTATCCTGATGTGAGATAAATAAAAACAGGCAGAGATTTGCTTATTGTCCCACTGCTTCAAGATATTACATATCACATATTTTTTTCTGATTGAAAAGGTCCAAAAAAGGTCATAACAAATTTTCTCTTGTACATGACCTGGGTCCTTTGAAAGAACATGACTTACATCTGTCGAACCTGTAAAGCTTGACAGTCTTGAGATGGCCCAGAGTGTCCAGCCTTATCTGGACATGTAAGTGAAGGTGCTAAAGGTAACAAGGATACTTGCTTGATAACAAGCTGCATTAAATATTCCTGCTTTTTCATTTGAGTGGCTGGCTTGATTTGCATTTGAAGAGAAAAAAGGGCTTCCATGATGGAAGTATTGTCTCCACGCCTTTTATTCTCCCTTTCCTTTACAGTTTCAAAAATAAAATAGCTACACGGCCATGACAAATAGAAAAAACTGTGTAAGACTTCATATTATCACCTGTTTTCTGCACCTTATATATAATGATTTTCTAAAACACTAAACAAGCAGAATACTGAATGTATGATGGATGAAAGTCTTATTTGATGTTATCTGCTTATAGTGCCTGCTTGCAGCAGCTGCTTAGGGTCTGCTCAAGCGGTTTGCAGTATGATGCTGAATTCAACCCTAAAATGAGTTTGGTAATGATCGCTTTAACTAACAAGGATTGGAAACAAGTTTTTCCCTCATTCTGATGGGAGATAACGTTTTAAAGTTAGATAGCTGAGTCACATCATCAGGATGTGATGTGGGATGTATAAACTGTAAACTGCTTGTACAAGCAAATATAGTTCATTCATTTTACATGTGTGTAGATTATATTAAAAAAAGCTCATTATAGAGCATATTATACTTCATTTTTGACACTTGTAGTGTTGTGTTTTATGCACTTCAAAGCAAAAGATTACTATAATCTCATAATATTTTTCAGTAATGCAGTAATGTAAGTATAATTCAGTAATTACATTACAGTTACAATTATGTTGTTACTGACATTACAAAGACTCCATTATCTGCAGGCAAGGCAGACAGAATTTAAAAATATATGTGTATATATTCAAACAACCTGTTTTACTCCTGTGCCCTTGTGCTGCTATGAGATAAATTTCGTTTGTGTGTGGGAGGAGGAAAATGTCTACAGCATAGCGATATTACTTTTATTTTTATTGCACAAAAGAGCAGGAGTGTGATGGTAAACTTCAACCTTCACCTGTGACAGAATAAAACATTAACAGAACTGCTAAGAGAACTTTGAATCTTTCCAGGTATCTCTACAGACAGCATGCTAACACAAAGCTAACCAAGAACCCAGAGTGATATTAAAGCTGAGTGCATGCTGACACCAGCCCGGCAGCCAGAGCCTGTTTCTACCTGTTCATGTATCTAAAGCAGAATCACTTTACAGTCTCTTTGTGCTGCTTTCCATCTTTGCTTTGTGTTTTTTGTGTGTAGTGTATTTCTAATGTTGTAATTGTAATATTGTATATGTCCTCATTAGGACTGCGGTTTGTGTTGGTGTTTCGGACTGTAGACTGAGGTATACATTATTAAGTGGCAAACATGTGACTGTGTGTTTTAGGTTATTTTACAGAGTAGCATGAAAGTAGTGTAACAAATTACTTTTCTGATGAGTAATTAAATAATGCAATGCATTACATGTTTTGGCCTTTTTCTCCTTTATTTGTTTGGGACAGTAGAGACTGACAGGAAAGCAGAAAAAGAAGGGAAGACATGCCTGTATGTCAGATGCAGCATATCGCCTGCTGATCCTACTGAGCTAAACCAGCAACCAACACTGCTTACAGTATATCCAAGTTAAAATGTTTCGGGGGGGGGACAAATAGCGATGCATTCAAGGTCTTGCTCAAGCTGCCAAGATGGACAAGCGCAGATGATGACTAGTAGTGTTCTTAACCGAGCGCACCATCCGCTCCGAGCTCCCTGACCTGCACTCAATCTACAGCAGGCGGTGCTGGACCAAGGCCAGGAAGATCGTGAAGGACCTCAGCCATCCCAACAACGGACTGTTCTCTCTGTTGAGGTCAGGAAAGCGATTCTGCTCCCTGAAGACCAACACAGAGAGACTGAGGAGGAGCTTCTTCCCGCAGGCGATACGGTCTCTCAATCACACCACCACACAGTACTGACCCACACATATGATTCTTACACACACTGGACATTCTGGACATCGTTTTCACTTCATCACTTAAATCACTTTAAGCATATTTGCACTGCACAAGACATAATGTGGATTGCACAACACTGGACATTATATTTCTTCATTTCCATTTAATACTTGTACAGCTGCTGTTATTGTGTATATATATATATTTATATTTCTTCATACATTCTCATATATTTCTATACTGTGTATTGTGTATTTTGTTGTACAGTTATTTTATTTTCAACTTTAATTTATATATTTTATCTTATTCTTTCCCAGTTAAATTAACCCTTCATTCTAATTTGTGTTTTACAGTTATTTCATTTTTAACTTTAATTTTTATATTTTATTTTATTTTATTCCTTCCTAGTTAAATTTACCCTTTTTAATTTTCATATTTATTTCCTATCTTATTCATAGCCTTTTCTTTTTTCTTTAGGTCACTAGCAGTTGCGTAAGCATTTCACTGCATATTGTATTGTGTATGACTGTGTATGTGACAACTAAAATTTGAATTTGATTTGAATTTGAATTTGATTTAACCTTCATTCTTTGATGTGAAATTTTAAATGTACATTTATATATTGAATAAATGATTCCAAAAATGTGGTCAAAATTGTTTTAACTGTACCTACTTTGAGTGATGCAGAGTTTCTCCTGCTTCTGGAAACAGTGGGAAAATTGATTATTAATTTTGATGTTTGCATTTTGTGTGTCTGTGGGCTGTTGTTGTCCTTGTGTTGTCTTTTATTACTATTTGAATATATGTCTGAACTAAAGTTTCTCATATATAGTGTTGACCAAAAAAACAAAAAAAGCTCAGTTCAGCCAGGTCTGTGACATTATTCTGGTGTGCTTGCTGCTTCTTCCTGTCATCACAGATACATAATTACAAACCATGTTGTGCAATTTAGGAGCTCGTGCAGACTCTGATTTGGTTTTTATGGTGGCTGAGTCAAAGAAACTGGCGGTGTTTGATTTATAGTGCTGCGGTGTCCAATTCTAGTTGGCACTTGAGTCCAAGCAATGGTGCCATGGTCTGTGGGCCGTAAAATGAGCAGAAGGCCACTTTGAATGTCTCTTCCACAGGACCCCTGGGCCCTACCACAACAATCAGTTGCTTCAAATAGAAGTGCAATTGTAGGCGAAAAGGGCAACAGCACTCTGGCACACAGACAGAGGCCTCTCTGGACCACTCTCTGCCTGATCGGTTCCAGATTTGACAGGGTCTACACAAAGGTCATTGTTTGGGAAGAAGGGAGTAAAAAATGGGTTTGTGTGCTTGCATTTGGTCAATTCAGATAGAATTTTTATTTTGTCTTTAGAGAAATAATTATAGTGATTAAGGTAATTCAAATAAACTTTCACAAATGCAGAGTATGCCACAGCATTGTGGGGTGAAAAATAACTTTTTAAGACATTAGGGTGACGTAAAAATGACCTCGTTCACAATGACACCCAAATTTTGCTTTAATTAACTCTTTAATATTTCAACGAAATTTGCAGTATAGCTCTTGGGAAAGCAATGATTACTTAGATTGCAATAAAGTTTTAATTTTAAAGATATAATGTTCCCCAGGGGATGATTTTAAGTTTTGTTTAGGGTCTCCAGGTCACAGTTGTTGTTTTTTTCCCTCAAATTTAAAAGAGATTAAATTTAATTTGTTTCCTACATGTTTCCCTTAATGGATACCTTTAAGGGAAACAATTTCCCTTAAAATGCTTATCCAGCTTAATTAAATATTTAGTTCTAATAAGCAAAGGTTAACTTGCTGAGACACTGGGATGATGCAAAAAGGTATTTAATATAATCATATAAAATTATGCCTAATATTATAAATATGCCTAGCATTTTAATATTTGCATTGTCTGCTGCTATGCTGACATTAGCATTAGGCTCCAAGCACTGCTATGCCCTGTCTTGAGAGCCTGTGCACCACCTTGAAAATCATAGTGTACTGCATGTGCTGCAGCAGAGAGAGCATATACGGAGCACATACAGATGGAGAACATGTAAAGGGTTGATAAATGGATGAGTCTTTCTCCTTCAGTCTTCAGCAGCACAGTGGGATCATGAACCTTCCTACAACACAAGGAAAAACTGAACACCACAAATCTCATCAGGAGGCACTACCTATGAAATAAATTCTCACAATGTTTCCCTCTGTCTTTTTCTTCTCTTTTGACTCTCCCTCACAAACAATAATCCACCACCACCCTACCCCCACCCCCCATTCTACTGGTTGCTGAGTACAAGAGGGAGAGCAAACATGCCCCAGACAAACTCAAATCAAAATCTAAGATAGGCATAGGAAAAGAAAGATGTGTGTTTGGGGATGTGGGAAGGGTTATGAGGGAAAATACAATCATGGAGCAGCTGGGGTAGAAATGGATGATCTACAGAGGCAGATAGAAGCAGACAGGGAATAGTGGTATGGGGGAAGAGAGAAAAGCAAACATTGATGAAAGAGTAAATCTGCTGTAATAGTTTCAGCAGCTGAACTGATTAAAATGGAAAAGTGATTCAGACCAGACTTTGCTTTGCAAACAGCAACTGCTGAGTGAACTTTATTACTGTGTTTGAGAGAAAAATAACCATAAACCTTTGCATGAAATACAAAAAAACAGGGACACCTAGAAGTCCTGTGTATGAAGCCTATACAGTAAGAACATTTTTAAAACTCTTTAGATGTGTTGACTCAAACAGAATAAATTGGAAAATTGTAGTTGTTGAATTGTATTGTTTTACTAACCTTTTGTCATAAGGCAACAAATACTGCTGTTTGGACACTGGAATGTCTGATATTCTCTTGGTATTCAGTTCTTGTTAGCACTCTTGCCATAGCTAGTACTAACAAGTCGCACGGAGGCTGCCATCCTATTTTACTCCATTACGGCAATGAGACTTCCCATGATGCACTAAGAACTTCTCCTCCACCCCCCACCCCACCCCCCCTCCACTCCCCCACCCGTTTCTGTTAAAATTGAGTTCTTCCTCCCAACTATTGTCCATTGTTAACTCAAGGGGAATCAGTAGAAGCTTGAGGTTCTCACTGTATTATTGTCAAAGCTCTTTACCTTTAAAAATATACAAAGAGGTTTCCATAACAAGGTTGTCACACAACAAAGTTTGCTTCACATGAACTTGAATTCCACTGTGTTTACTTTAGATTTCACTAAATCAATGTCTGCTTTAACTACATTTGTCACAAAGAAGGAATTGGCTGAGAGGCATATCTTTATAACCTTGTTTCTTTGGCTCAAAAGATACAATAGATAAAAAAGATACAATACAAGAAATTAAATTAAACAATAAGGTGAGTCACATGATGTACTAATTTGTGACATACAACAGATGCAGTGATTAATGTAATATTTAAATTATTCTTTCAAGTTTTGCTTAATAGAGCAATTTGGCAATGACAATCTGCCACACTGCAAACACAAAAAAATCAATATAAATGTGCAAAACACCTTCCTCAGGTGTAAATTGACCAGTCATTATCTCAGCTTTGTCTAGAAGCACCAGAGAGCCTTTTTATGATGAGCTGGTTTTTCTTCCACGGTAGCCATGCAGAAATGTTTTATACACTCAGCAGTTTCCAAAATGGCTTGTATCCACCGCAGGGCAGACTGAAATTGAAAGAGAGCACACAATGGCCTGAAAGCAAAGGGCCAACTGGGGTGAAACCGAAGCTTTGTGACAGCTGGGACTGCAAGAACACACATGGGCTCATGTTGGCACAGACATAAGGACACAAATGATACTCTGTGTGTTTGTGTGTGTGTGCGTGCGTGCGTGCATGCATGCGTGCGTGCGTGTGTGTATGTACATGTGAGGGAAAGACAAAGTGAATCACCTAGTTTTCCTGCTAATTCACTTCATGAAACTCCATTCAGCAGAGGCATTTGGGAGCATTTCTTCCATTCTCCTGTAATTAAAATTTTCCCTCACGATGGGCTACTGCAGCTCTATTGGTTATTTAGCCTTAATGTACAGTGATACACATTATTCTACTCTGATGGAAACAGCACAAAAATGTAATTATGTAGCAACTAATGATTTTGTTTGATTTGATGCTCCTAGATCGCTTTGTTTTACTTCTTTTAATCTGATGCAGGCACAAACTAAGTTAGGGACCATCCTTTTGTCCCCAGGTTGTCTGCAAGAACCCACTTTGCAATTTTTTTTTTCCAGTTCTTTAACTGGAATATTCTTCTTATCGAGTATTGAAGCAAAAATGTTTTTGAGAAGCAAGTGTAAGATATATTTAATTCTGTTTTTATCTGTTGCTATTCATCAAAGTGGCGGAAAGTTAGCTTTCAATTTGTGGTGATATTTTAAGCCCCGATAATGAAAAAGACAGAAAACGTGGGTTTTATCTCACCACTTTGTTTTTGTCAGTATTTTTAAGTGTGTAAACGTATAACAAAAATGTCACCAGGGAAATCAGCATCCAATCATTTTGCAATTAGAAAAGGTCATTGCTTAATATAATTGATTGCTCTTTCAAAAGTGAGCTGGAAATAATTATAAAAAAGCATACTGTCCTGAAATAAACTTTGGTCATACAGCTTTAAACATACTCCTGTAATTACAGACTATCAGTTTCCCAATTTCTCATCTTCACAACTATAACCAAGATGTTACTCTTTTCAATTTTTTTTCAATCAGTGCAGACGATTTTACTTTAAATGTCAGACCATCGTCTTTAAGTATATCTTAGTCGCGAAGAGAGCAAAGCCTCGATCCTTTCCTCAATTTCTTCACAAGCTGCTTTTGCTTTTTCTCTTTCTGGTTCTTTGTCCTCTGTTATTCTTCCTTCAATAGAATCAGTGTAATTGTAATCGTGTGGTGTATAGCGCACAAGATCAAGAGAAATCATGCACAGAAATTGAGATATCTGATTCTTAAAATAAAAACTATTTTGCTCACGCCATTCTAAGAAAGTCTCTGCATTCATATTAACATTTTTGAGTGGATTACATTTGCCAATCAAGGTGGTATAAAGTGCATTTCACTTAAAATTAAGAAGAGCTCTTTTGCACTGGTATAGTTAACTTCAAATTAAATAATGTGGTCCAAAAATATAACAAAATAATATAAGTTAAAATAACTCTTCATTCAAGTTTGTGATATTTTATTTCTTGCATTGTTTTCTTAAACTGTTCATCAAGTTTTATAGTGTAGGTTTTCATATACATACAAGAGCAGTCAGCAGTCCCTCGTAGGTCAAAGTCAAATGTTTTATGATTTTTTTTATTACAACATGCTGATTTCAGCCTATGGCATTGTTGTGATGTCATAGGTTGTTGTATTGAAAAAATAAAAAGTGTATTGTACGGCTGTCTCCATGACCTTTTAAATGATATATTACTTGATACGGTTTCTTGACTATTTTTTCAAGTTCAACATAGACCTTAGGCGCCAACAATGAAGGTTTGACGGTGACCTAATTTTCACCAAAATTAAATCCACATGAGCTGTTATTGGTTAAACCATGACACAAAACTGGATATTGATATCTTGAAAATTATTGATGGTAACCTACTAACAAATGGAAGTAATAACATACTCCCTCCCTTTGAGGGGAGAATAAGCATTTTTTCTATGAAAAAATGTCGAGTAAAATAACACAGATTTATTACCTTATCTGTATTTCAACCAAATTTTTTACTTTGGCTACTGCCAGAGACCTGTTCCACTTGGACTGCCGGTACAACAGTCAGGACATTCCCTGTCCTCAAGGTGCAGGAAAACAGCCCTCAAATCGACTGAGGAAAACTCCAACATGCAGGCAGCAAACTGGTAGCTGGTATCTCTTAGGCTCCTTCCCCACCAGAGTTGAATTTTCATGTTCAGTGAAGTAGTTTCAAAAGCAAGGGATTGGACAGCGAGGGCATCCACCACTGACTGCTGCCTGGCACATATTGCACCTAAACAGCATTTCCTGCAGGTGTTGAGCCCACAAATATTTGGACCCATGACCTATTTGAGCTCAGGATAGCCACCAGATGCAGCCCCCCTTCAGGCCTCACTCCAGGGTGGACCCTGGTGACCTTGTCCTAGGGAGAGCAAACTGATTCCTTAGTTGTTTCCTGATAGGGGTCTTGTGAATAACTTTTTCTGGCCTTTTACCCAGTACCAATTTGCCTTGTGGAACGGAAGCTTAATACTTGTTGTTCAAATATGTGTAAACTACACATATAATTGACATATGTCAATTATATGTGTAGTTTACATTAAAAAGCTCGACATGCTTGACATGTCAGTAATAAAAAGAACTGGATGCTTACCAATAAATTATGACATGACAATTTTTTGTCATCATGGAATATCAATATCATTGATAATTTGTTTGTTTTTGTTTTTGGATCTCTTATAAAATGTCCACATTAAACATTAAAAAAAACCTAGCCTATCTATCACCATAATCAGTCAAAAAGTCATTTATTAAAATATTACACTTTCTCAAGAATGACAATGACATATCGTTACAGTTATTAGTTTTAGTGATCTCTGTATTAATCACCTTGAATATCTTTTGAAAAGGTCTCAAACAAAGCTGAAGTTTTCACCAATTCTCAGTGTGATGGCTTTCATCTGCAACCATTCAATAGCACAAGGTCATAACACAAAGGTTGTGAGTCATCACACTGTGTCAACACTGAAGCACTGTTCATAATGAAACTCAACTGAGAACCACTAGGGTCAAGACTATTACTCCCACCATGCTCTTACTCTCCACAGTCACCGAGCAAGGTAAGCGTGCCTGGAAGTCTATGCCTTAGGGCTGACCTCATAGCATTCGCACAATCCAATGCAAACACACATGCAGACAGTCCCCATATGGCCCTGGTGGGGTTGGGCGATAGAGTATGTGATAACACTACTGTCTGTTCCTCTGTCAAGACAGGTCATGGGAGCAGAGACTGAATGCATGTTTCAGTGGTTCATTTAACGACCTGTCATTCAGCTCTACCTGCTGCACTTTCATTATATCTCTCTCGCTCCATTCTCCATGGTGTATGTGTAGATTAAAAATGAACTACGCCAACATCTGGGTTTTTGAGATGGAGGTATTTGCATGCATCAGTCTACATCAGTGTGACGTGCGTGTTAAAGAAGAAACCTGTAAAACAGATGTGAAAATGTCAAACGAGTCAGATTTGATTTGTACAGATTGCCTCATCAGCCTCCGTTGTTATACAGGTCCTTTCACCTGTAGCTGTGAGTAGCTGGGAAAAACAAAGAGAATGATAGTGAGACAGAAGCCTGCAGGCTGGGAAATCATTTTTGTTGTTTTTCTTGTTTTCAGACAGGATAGGAAATAGTTTATTTACATATGCTACACAAAAAAAGTTTGCCTTTAACAAATGAAACTGTCATCACAGTCAAACCAAAAGTAACCCAAATGTGCCTTATATATTTTAAAAATTCTTTAGATCACCAGGCACTGTTTATCCAGACAGCTTCAATGTGTATTGTGTTGATCATGCGGTATTATTATCACTTTGACTAAAAATGCTTGCATTAGCTTTTTTAAATCATATGTTAATGTTAGAGCATTTTAGGATAAAAGAGTGTATAAGTAGCCATATGCTGTGTGCGCATGAACAGATGGTGGACACAATTGTTTCAGCGCCTGTAATATAAAATGCAAACATCGCAATAGCCATGCAATAAAGAAGTGTTTGGTTGCAACTGTGTCAGGCTCTTTTGTTTCAGTAATGCATGCTTATTCTAATATATTTTGAGGTGTGATTGCCTTAAAATTATAAAAATAATACATAAATACATCATCATAAATGACTCTTACTGTATGCAATTTCATTATAACCAACCAGCTGTTTTCAAATATATAATACTACATAGTTTCAGGTGAAGTATGTCGCTCTGTGCTTTCTTTGAATCCTGTTGTTAGTTTTGGTGGCTTCTGTGTCCTCAGTGTTTCTTTTGTTTGTGTTTACCTTTTGTCTTTCTATTCACTGAGTTTTTCAAACAATTCACCGAATACTCACAGTGAATATCTCACAGTGTTGATAAGTAACAATCAGGTTGACAGTTTCAGTCTTAGTTCCACTTGATTTCACTGCTACCTTTGACAGTGTGGATGAAGCTCATGATTCAGTTTGTTTAACAGGTCAGGTTTAGCTTTAGATCTGCACAAGCAAAACATTCAATCAGGGGTACCTCAGGGGTCTGTCCTTGGTACATTACTCTTTAATCTTTATATGCTACCCTTTGCTACTATCACAAAGATTCATATCATTACTATCCTGATGACACACAACTGTATAATTTTCCTCTGATGATCTAAGAAAAGATAAAATAAGATAACCCTAATTAGTCCCACATGTGGGAAATTTGTTTTGTTACAGCAGAAAGTGGACAGTGCAAAGTTACATAGCAAAAATTAGAAAAACGCTCGCTCTGTTTGCAGGACTAACCAAAACATTAATAGGGTGACTTCAGCTTGTTCAGAATGCACACATAAATTTGAACACATTACCCTAGTAGTGAAGTCATTTCATTAGCTCCCTATTAAGTACAAAAATCATTTGATTAGTTCATAAAGCTCACAATGGTTTGGACAACAGTGACTAGTGTCTACAAGTCTACAAGCCAGTCAGACCTCTCAGGTCATCAGTGTGCACGTCTATCTTGTGTTTTATTTCTTTGTATGGTTTTATTTAGCTGTTTTCACTGTAAGCTTACATAGATTTTTTTTCCCTTTTTTTTTGGGGGGGGGGTCTTCTGTTTTAAACTGATTGAGTTTGAGTATAATTAGATATCCTGTATAAATAAAATCACAATTGCCATTTCAAAATATGCTCTTTCATAATTGTTGTGGATATTTAAATGCTGTTCCATTAAGTTCCATGTGGTCTATCTGTTCTTGAGGTTCATAAATTGTTTGTACATTGTGTGGATCCCTTGTTCCCCACTCTTGTAAAAGCTTCTCCTTACAGTAGAGTTCATGATTAGTCTACCTCCTGGAGTGCGTTCCTGAGTTGGCTGGCTGTTGTGAAAGGCTTTTACATTAGTACAGAAAAGTGTTTCATTCAACACTTCTTGGATGAAGGTCCAGGCCTTTATCTGTGTTTACTTACCAAATATTTAAAAAATGGGTCATTTGAACAAGATTTTTCTTGGGGCGATCGTGGCTCAAGAGTTGGGAGTTCGCCTTGTAATCAGAAGGTTGCCGGTTCGGCTTGGACAGTCTCGGTCATTGTGTCCTTGGGCAAGACACTTCACCCGTTGCCTACTGGTGGTGGTCAGAGGGCCCGGTGGCGCCAGTGTCCGGCAGCCTCGCCTCTGTCAGTGCGCCCCAGGGTGGCTGTGGCTACAATGTAGCTGCCATCACCAGTGTGTGAATGTGTGTGTGAATGTGTGGATGACTGGATATGTAAAGCGCTTTGGGGTCCTTAGGGACTAGTAAAGCGCTATATAAATACAGGCCTTTTTTTTTACCATTTCTATTTATTTTCACTGCAGCATGTACTCTGATAGTCCCTTTTTTCACACGATGAAGCAAACCAAAAACAGGAAAATGTGGCTTAGACCCCCAGGGTTTTAAATATAGCTGCACAGAGCAGTCAAAACATGACAGAGACTCTGGCTCCAAATTGAGCTAATCAAACAATCAAGAGAGAATGTCAAGCATAAGCTAATATTAAAGTATTAATCACAAACATGATGAATGTCATTACAATGATGGAAGGTGAAAACATGAATGAAACATGAATCTAATGCAAATGTACATGCATACATGGTTTACCTCCATCTGTTTGTTTTCATGAAGCCTGCACAACATTTCAGTGAACAGCTATATGTCTGTATATGTATATATATGTATATATATGTGTGTATATATAGTGGTTCACTGTGGATATATATATATATATATATATATATATATGACCTTTTCTTCATCAATATTTTATTTTCATTTTTTACTGCTGGTTTTCAACTGTCTGCCAGCTTCAGCAATAAATGTTCTGTTTGCCTTTATTTATTAACAAGAAATTTAAGGTTTATTTTAAATAAGTTCATTGACTAATGGAAGATTATTGCACAAAGAGTGTCACTGTGCTTTTGGTTATTTACTCATTTCTAGTTTAACAGGGAATCCAGATAGCCTTATTCTCCCTTATGAAATTTAGACTGAGCTATTAAAGTCCACACAAGTGGCAAATTGCCTGTCCAATCTCAAGCCTAGTCATCCACAGTTAATTGATTTGCAAATTGTTTTCAGTCACAACAGCGCTAAATAAACAAGCACATAAGGAGGTGGATTTCTGGCTGCACTTGTTTTAGGTAATAAGCCAACTTTTTCTCTTTTGCCTGTGGCTTCAAACTTTAAATGTTTTTCTGCTGAACTGCTATACCTGCACAAAACTTTTCAGTTGGTCCAGAGAGGGCTTGCCATTACAGCGGACAGAGATAATAGCAAAAATCTTTAGGAAACTTAATTCTCGAAATGAAGTACACCTTACATTACTGAAAACATAACTGATATTTTTGAATACAGAGAAATGGCTTTTGTACACAGATCACTATTCATCATCTTGGAGTGCTTTAGCCTTGAGCAAATTTAATTAAATTTGTTTTTCCATTTGAATTACTGTCTCTGAACAACTCATGCTAAACATTTTCTCACATGAAATTATTCTTTACACTAAAATGTGCATGTGATTGTTTTGGATTGACCATTTCCTTTCAAACAACTGTTTAAAAAAGTTTATATTTTACTTCCTTTTGACTTGACTTGAGGTGGTTTATTTTCTGTGAGGACACAAAGAACTTTTTTTTCATCAGAGAGGCATTTAAATGAAATGAACCATGCATGGAAAGAACATGAAAGCTAAAAGGTAATCCAATTTCCATTAAATTTGATTCTTAAATTCCCCTAAAGACCTTTCTGAAAAAGTCACAATTAGAGACCATGAATGCGTGTCATTTGATATTGTTTTGTGAAATGAGTCCCTATTAATAAAAACGTGGCTTTCTGAGATTTGTTGTACCCCCTCTGCTACTGTAACTGTCAGAGTCTGAAGGGATGATTGCGGCAGGTATTAATAAAAGCTTAGTATTCAACATCTGACACCCAGTCAGTCATTTGATTGTATTTTAAAACTAAAATGGCCAATTGACTATAATCTTCAAGTATGGGCAGTGATGTTTTTATATAGCAAAAATCAATTCTACCCACACTATGTTTCTCAGTATTGTGCCACGGTGTATCACACATTATATTCACAACACAGAATCTTTCTGCTTGAGATTCAGGCCTTTGCTCAACCAGTGAATGTCACACAGATTATCACCATCTTGATCGTCATATGCATCAAAAAGAGACCCATAAGGATTATACATCACAAATACTCTTTACATTTCTAAAGTACAGATCAGGGCAAACAAAATAATAAAAGGAAATTCTTTAAAGAGTTTGCACAGACACGGGCAAACATATAGATGCACATATAGATTAGTACTGAGCGACCAGGGTGACGTTCCTGCACTTCATACCGTGTACTGGGAATAAAGCTGTAGATTTAGACTGCTTACATCTATATAGTTGGACTGACCTTTCTTTATGCACCTACCTGAGTTTGTTTATAAAAAGCTTTCACTGTGCTGCGTGAAAATCTAAGTAAAAAGAAGCAAGGTTATATAGAGACATCTCTCCTCCGATTAGAATAGTGTGTTTAAAGTAACAGCATGGAAGGAGCGTGGATGCCTACACATCCAGTTCAGAATTTCTAAAAAGCTGTTCTTTTGCTCCCTTTTGCACAAGCATTCAAGAAGCAGTCCAAAACCTCAAACCTCCATCCTGGTGGGCCGGATTATCCAATGGACATTGTGTCTGGGCATGCGCCCAGGGTGCATGCATGGTTGGGGGCCCATCCAAGAAGCAAATGAACAAAATGACCAGAATTCTATTATCTTATTAGATTGCATCTTGAAATCAAATATTATCAAAACATGCATACAGCTCCTCTACACTGGTCTCTCCCAAAGTCAGCTAGCTGGTAAGCATGTCCAAAATTAATGCATGACAGGAAAACAGATAAAAATGGGATGTATAATCAATTCAGCATGAAAACACTGCATGAAGCTGTTGAGACGTTCAGTGTGATGGCACGCAAGCTGACCCGGAGTTTAGCAACGCACAGTCACGGTTGATTTATGACCTCAAAGGATCGAAATGAAGGAGCCAGGCTGCACCCACCAGTACCAGTATCCAGGAAATAGCTCTGTTTTAAAGGTGAGCAGATCTGTCCAAATATCAAAGGCACCGATTCCATTGCTGGTGTCAGTGTTGGAGTGTTACTAACTCAATTGGGTCAGGACTTTCTTTCTATCCTTTTAAATTCCAGTATGTATCCCATACTGGACTTTGGATTTTGAGGAGGAGATCAGAAGTAAAACAGACAGACAGAGAGAGAATGAGAGAGGAAGATAACAATAAAGTTCTGGCAGCTTATTTTTCCAATTAATATATGGCACTTAGGTTTTTAGTAAAGTTGTATTGTGATGGTTACTTTTATTTTTTAGTAAGATACAGCTACCCCATTTGGAGCTATATTCTGTGTACAGGTATACACAGAATATATAAAAAAGTCTGATCCTCAAAACAAGCTGGCTAGGGCCCATCAAACATTTGTGCCCAAGGGTCTGTAACTCGATGATCTGGGCATGCCTCTGGCAAAGCAGCTCACTCTTAGGGCAGTAGTTGCTTTTAAGAGAAGGGTATTTCATTTTCTATATGTTTTTTTTTTTCTTTGTTCTTTTAACCATACTTTAAGAAGTTTGTAGCGTAGTAAAAATCAGATCAGGGGTAGCAAGGCAGATGTTTGCTTTCATCCATGCAAATTTGAATGGTTTGTTAATATGACCCCACTCCACACCCCTACAAAGTCTGTGGTATTCAATCACAGTAACCCCAGTGTCATTTGTGTGTTGTTTCTAGCCACAGTGGCATTGTTCTGGGGATGATAATGTAGGGAGATCTAGAAGTTTTTTTCTTTCTCAATATGTTATTTTTTTCTTAGTTTGCACTCACATGCTTACTGTTGCTAATGCTTTTTGTGTTGTTGTTGTTTTTTACCTGTGTTTGTTTCTTCACCGATACTAGTTTTAATAATTTTTATATTATACTTTTTCATAAACTGTTGCTCAATACCTGTTTTCTCTTTCATTTTCTACTGGCGACAGTCTGTGCAGAGGCTTAATTTCTTTATATACAGCGTAGCATGAGTAGGTGTTAGGTTGATGCCTGCTCCATGCTCGCATGAGGGGTATTCATTAGCAACCAAGTGAGTGACCCCAGAAAATGCAGGAGGAAAAAAAGTATGAGACAGCACACTGACCTGAGTAAACTTTGCATGAACACCAGGGATTGTCTGCAAATCCTAAATGACACTTTGAGTGGTGGGTAAACAGCATTTACATAAGGGTTATAAGTAGATCAGTTACATATCGTGCTGTGTCTGTGGTGCTGTTTTCAGCAAGTCAGCCCTCCCACATTAAGTCAGGAACCAGCTTTTCCTGGCTTGTTGCCATTTCCCTGCCCTCGCACTTAGACACCAAACTCTCTGCAGCCTTTGCACCGAGACAAATAGCTGCTGCTGCAAATTACCTGAGAACACTCTGCCAGTGATTGCCTGTTTACACTGCATGTGCCCAAACTCCTGAGGCCGTTGTAATAGTTGCATGGTGTATTGAACCTCATAGCAATTTCAACCCAGAAGATATATATTTAGGTGTAGCGAATGAAGAAGCAATATTGCTTTTATTTCTTTTTCAATTATAGATAATGAGGGACAAAAATTGATCTTTGTTTTTACTCAGTCTGTTATTGAATATACTTTCAAATGAGAATGTGCTTTGAAAGTGAAATAGTTATTTAAGCTGTGTATGTTAGCTTGGTTAGTGTGTGTAGTGTGTGTTTGTGTGGGAAGGAGACAAGACACAAAAGAATAAAAGCTATAAAATAATTACAGATTATCCAAATATGCTTACAAATACAGCTTGGGACGTACGAGACGCCTTGGGAAAAGAAAATGTATGTATGCTGTACTGCAGGTTTGAAACTAAGCTGTCCCTGCCCCTCGTCACAAGAAAGGTTTTGGTTTTTGTGTTTTTTCCCTATATGGGAAGTTCCTCCAATTTTGAAGTAGTTAAAAGGAGCACAACTTTGTGACCCGAAGCTGATATTACTGGGAAGTTTTATTAATTTTACATGAATTGTAAGTCATTGTATGTAGAATTTAATTTAGTTTCACAGCTGTAGACAAAATTATTGTCCAGGGATTCTAGACCATCCCCTGTGGTTTGTTACTGAGACATATATGATTTTGATGTTGTCAGCCCCCTTTAGAACATCGGCCAGTGAGTAGAAGAAGAAGCTACTGATGGTTTTTCTGTTAGTAGTATATCTTAAAATTTTATTTATACATTTACATGATAGCTTTTACAGGAATTGGGCTTTGTCCAACTTAGAAGTGATTGTGTTTTGGACTGGATGAGGATCCAAAAATGGATGCAGGATTTTTAAATAGATATGACCTGAAATTGAGCTTTTCAAGCTCAATTTCTTTACAAGAATCATTTAATTTTAAGCCAAATGAATTGAAAAAAAAATGTGAGACACTATCTCGATGTGTATCTCAAGACAATTTGGAGCCAAATATCCTTCTGGATCCAGAGGCAAAATTCATAAATAGTGTTGAGAGAAATGTCAGCGTGTCTGCATACCTCTGAATACCTCACATTACTGATGACTGCAATGATAGACAACAAAGATAGATTTAAAAATTGATGTATGCCATAAACCTTTTTAAAACTTTGTTTTTTGTAATACAATTTAATCACTGTGAGATCATAATTAAGTTAAGCGTCATAAGTGTGTGTTTGAATTTCCTAGCCTAATATTAAGTTATTATTAGTATAGTATATGTGGCTTTAGTAGTGCATAGTGACCTGACACATGTTATAAGTATTGAGAGGATGGCCAAACAACAACAAGGTGCCACCAATAAGCACGCTGAACATTCTCACGCAGTGGGTGCATTTTGGTGTCCCTTGCATTGTTCTTCATGAAAAAGAAACCAAATCATGGGGAAAAGTTACAGTTTTTGCCCGTTGCCTGAACACATTTTGCAAAACTTTGCTCATTGTGCCAAAACCCTAAACACAAGTAAACATGACACAACACTGGGAAATATACCATTCACATCTGCACCAAATTGAAACTCTACTCTCAAAACCTAAACTCTGCTATCAAAACCTAACATTCCTTTGTCAAAATGTAACTCTGTTGACAAAATGACACATACTTGCATCATATGCAAACACTTACAGAGCAGGAGGAACACACTAGTCTACTTTATATAAAACACTGCAGTCTTTGATTTCCATTGTTCATTCAGAAGGCATATTTTCAGGAGACACATTTGCAAACAACCAAAAAAGCAAATAGACCTACTCAATATTGTACATTGCAGTACCATGAATTCAGATAAAGCAAAAAAAACCAAAACAAAAAAAACCCCATAATACAGTAATAGAAAAAACACTATACTGTAAACAAAAAATCATGACAATTGTGCATACGTGGGCTCATGGATCCCGCCGTCTGTTGGGGTCTGGCCACAGGACCTCATCAACATCGCAAGCAATGTCTTCTCCCGCTGGGCACCGGGGAAAATATCCTCTTCCATGTCAAAACCATCATGGATTGCTGTCACCTGAATGTCGCCGCAGGCCTGTTCCATTGCCTGCAGAAGAGGCATGCAGGCATGTAGTTGGCGGTCATATACACGCCATCTCCAAGCCGAAAAAAATTCCTCTATAGGGTTTAAAAATGGTGAGTAAGGGGGCAAGCATACCACTTCAAGTTGACTTTGGTTGGAGAACCAGGCCTGGACCAGAGCAGCCCGATGGAAACTGACATTATCCCATATCACCACAAACCTGGGCTGATCTGGTCTGTTCTGTACAACTATATCATGGAGAGCATCTAGAAATGTGAGTATGTGTTGGCTATTGTATGGACCTAGTATTGCATGATGGTGCAGAAGCCCTCGAAGGCATATGGCGGCACATAATGTGATGTTTCCCCCGCGCTGCCCTGGGACGTGCACAATTGCCCTTTGGCCAATTACATTACGACCCCGTCGTCTTGTTTTGCTCAGGTCGAATCCAGCTTCATCAATGAAAATGTATTCATGAGGCTGTGCAGCTCCATCCATGGTCAAGATTCTCTGAAAAAAAGGGGAACATATCACTGTACTACAGTGCTACACATACAGCACCCTCACCCCATCACACAGGTACCTGTGTAGCTCTCAGAATGGATCCATGTGGTACTGATATGGTACATATTCAGCTGCTACTGGACTTCACCAATACTCTATTGTAAATGTAAGGGACAGTTACACGTACCCGTACATATTCAGCTCGAAGTCCTTTGACCCTGTCACTGTTCCTCTCGAATGGGACTCTGTAGAGCTGCTTCATGGTGATGCTGTGTTTACCCAAGATGCGTCTGATGGTGGTGATGCTCACATGGTCTATGTTGCTGAACACTCGCCTGTCTGCAAGTATTTTCCGTCGTAGCTGGTGGAGACGGATGGCATTGTCTGCCCTCACTAGGTCCACAACAGCAAGTTCCTGCCGTTGTGTGAACAGGCGTTGGCGTCCTCCCCCAGAAGGTCTTCGAGTCATTCTAGAGAAATACAACCACATATTGTCATCGGTTTGCTTATTTTTCTTACAGTACTTTACTGTATATACTGTATCATCCACTGTACAACACTGTACTTCAATATAAGTAATCATGGTATGTTTCACAGAAACTACCACTTTGGCTGCAAAAGGAGCATTAGCACCCTGCAATACCCTGTACACTTGATATGGTGATATACTGTAGAACAGTACTATAAAACCATCTGAGTAGAGTAGAAGGCAGTGAGATGAAGACAGACCTGTTTTCTAGTCGGAATTTTCTTATTACAGATGCCACTGTGAAGCGGCTTAGATGTGGGTGGACTCTCTGCCCAGCTTCCCTCATAGTCAGGCCGTGGTTGATGACATGGTCCACCAAAGTTGCTCTTATATCATCAGAAATATGGGTCCGTGCATGGCCTCTTTGACCTCCTCCTCCTCTTCCTCTTGCTCTCCCTCCATCCATGCTTGCAAAGTTCTTGAATTGGCTAAACTGAGGGCTTTTTGTGGTTGGCTAATTGGTGTTCAGTTTTGCAAGTAAGTGCCTTCAGGTGTATATTTGAGTGGTTGCAATTACCCGATGTGTTTTGTATTTTGGATACATGTGTTTTCCAAATGGCACCCTGAAATTTCATTTTTGAACGAAGTGTCTTATGTATGAAATAGAGTGTAGTATGCAGGACCATGTGTGTTGCATAAAGGAGTAAGTGTGTTGCATAATTGCAACCAGAGTGAAAAGCAGCACTTTTGTTTAAGGTATGGGTACATGTGTTTGAGGTATGGTAACAAAAGCTTCAAGTTGTGTTACTTTAGTCTAAGCATGGGTTTATAGTGTTCAAGCAACGAGCAAAAACTGTAAAATTTTACAAACTTATCAAATTATTTGATCCAGTGTAAACAAACTATATGTGTGAAAATGCCCTAAAAGAAGGAAACAAGTGCATTTTGGAGATATTTTCTGGCTGCACAAATGCACAAAACAACCTTAGTCAACCCTCAAAATGCTCTTAAAAGATAAGAGGTTTTGGGTGTGTGTGTGTGTGTGTGTGTGTGTGTGTGTGTGTGTGTGTGTGTGTGTGTGTGTGTGTGTGTGTGTGTGTGTGGACAAATGAGCAATGCTTCTTGTTTTGTGACACAAAGCTTCTACACACTCAAATTTCAGTTAGATGGTTATTTTGAGGGTTTGGCTAGTCATTGGGGGGATTGGTAGTTTGTATGTTTGGGCTGTTTGTGCCACAGTATTGTGTCCCAGTGGTCCCAAGATGGAGCCTTATTACATTCTCCAGAAAGAGATTTTAGCTGTAGAGCAAGGCATAAGTGTTTAGAGAGGATTTAAAAATGTGCGACATGATGGCTGAACTGAAAGACCAGATTCAAATGTAAACATTTAATATCAAAAGCTTGCATTGCTAAATTACACTTTCAATCTGGCATAATGACATGACTTTATAATCTCAAATCGCCTCCTAAAAATAACATCACTGCCAGATTTTCTGCTGTCAGTATTCAGCCATGGCAACAGTTTAGGCAGGACTGCTGATGATCTGTGCCTCCTACACAGTGTCCTTGGTTAATTCTTTTTTTTTTAGATCAGGCACAAAGTACCTAAAATTGTTTCAGTTTATGAAGCATCAGTATCTTTTCTGCCAGTCTGAAAGTGATTAATTCTTAACCTTGGGGCAGACGCCATATAAATCATATGTTTGCTGTAAATGGATTTACACACACACACACGCGCACACACACACACACACACACATACACACACACACACACACACACACACACACACACACACACACACAAACACACACAAACACACACACAGATAGATAGATAGATAGATAGATAGATAGATAGATAGATAGATAGATAGATAGATAGATAGATAGATAGATAGATAGATAGATAGATAGATAGATAGATGCATATGGTGTAAGGATAATAGCTGATAGTTGGACACTAACTTGGAGACACTAGATTGTTTTCCTCTATTATTCTTTGTGAATAAATGAATTCAGGGCAGTTGCACAAACACAGAAACATGTGCACAAAAGAAAAATGCACAAAAAAAATCATGTTTCGATTTTCGACACACAGTATATGCACTTTGAAGGCACAAACTATCCACATACATACTTGTACATCCAAAATGGTAGGTATTTGAGAAAGCAATGTTTGCACTTGTGCTACACAGATGCAGACACCCACATACAGTCTTCAGAGACTCTCAATGATTCCACTTTGACATTTACAGAAATGTTTTTCCATCCTGCTGTTACTGATCAATAGCAGCAGTAACTGTCTCCCTTGGTCTGTCAAGCGTGGTCAATATGGTGAGTGATCAAAACAAATTGTAATTACTTCATTGTAATTAAGGCCACCGTAAGACTTGGTACAGCCCGTCAGAAGTACACTGGGTGACATTTTAATTGCAGTGTAGCTCACATCACAATTCTCCTCTTGGTCCCACTCTGAAACATTTTGAAGTTGCTGCAATGTGTGTATTTCTTTTTTATTATTATTTTACAGTTTTTTACAGTCGCTAACAAGCGCCTACCCATACTTCAGATACTTTTTCTAAACTCTTAACACAGACCCACACCTACAAAACACAATTGGCCAAATGGATAATATCCTTCCCAAAAATACACTTTGTTAAATATATACTAACTCCTCATTTCAAAATTAGAACACATCTTTCTCTGCACACACTAACTGTACAAAAACACTATAAATCTGACTCAAAATGAAATTAGTCTGTCAAAGAATAACACTTGTTTTCACTTCACAAGGTACATGCAGTCAATCAAAGTACACCAGGTTTCAAAATACTGGCTATTATTGACATTACAAAAACTGCATAGACTTTTATGTTTCAGTGTCACAGGTATTTGCATGCGAAACATGCAATCCACCATATTGACACCAGAAATGTCTTGGTTGGTAACTGTATGTCCACATGTACAGTAATGTTCACATTCAAAAGCATTCCAGTAAAAAGCAAACAAGTTTTTGTTTCTTTACTGTTTACCACAGGAGGTACAGTAGAAACACGGTATGATAGGACAGAGAAAGTTTTACAGTATTGCTTACAGTGAACAAAATATCCATGAAACACACAAGAGCATTCTGAACAAAAAAACAACAGCAAAAAGCCAAGATAAAAAGGGGGGGAGGGGGGCTAAAATAAGGCAAAAAAGTTGCATCTAATCTCTGCGATCTTCAGGGTTAGGCCACATGTTTTCATCAACATCACATCTGATGTCAGCCAAGTCGATGCACCTGGGATAAAACCGCCTGGTATGTCGGATCCACCCTTGGCAATCGTCAACTGTGATGTCCCTGGAGCCAGCATCCATGGCTTCAAGGAGGGACATCTGGTCATGTGGCTGATGGTCATAAACCTTCCACCGCCATGCAGAAAAGAACTCCTCTATGGGGTTGAGGAAAGGTGAATAGGGTGGAAGGAAGAGACTCACCAGTCTTGGGTGGACTTCAAACCTGGTGGAGATCATTGAGAAAGGCAAGCAAGCGCTCTGTATTATAGGGTCCAACCTGACATTTGTGAAGGAGTAATCCTGCATTTGCAATTGCTGCACACATGGTAATGTTTGCCCCTCTCTGTCCTGGCACATCAACTGTGGCCCTTTTTCCAATTACATTCCGTCCACGTCGACGCCTTTTGGCCAGATTGAATCCTGCCTCATCGATGTATATGAATTCATGAGGGGCCTGGTTGGCCTCCAATTCCATAACTCTCTGAAACAAAGTTTATGTAAGTCATGTTATTACTGTATACCATACTGTACTGTAACCTAGTATTGTGTAGGTTACCTACTTGCAAAGTGCAAAGCTTATAGAACTGGACATTGGATTGAATATACACTATACCTGGACATATTGTCGTCGTAGCTCCTTGACCCTCTCACTGTTCCTCTCAAAGGGAACAGTGTAGAGCTGCTTCATCCGCACTCTGTGTTTGGACAATGTCCGCGTAATGGTTGTGAGGCTGATTCTATCGATATTGTCAAATATCTCATGGTCCGCCACAATTCTAGTTTGAATTTCACGCAGTTTTATTGCATTATTTGCAGTAACCATTTCTACAATGGCAAGCTCCTGATCATTACTGAGGAGCTTTCCTCTTCCCCCAGAGGGTGGAAGACGTTGCATTCTTTAGAAAGACAAAAAATTCAACATATGCATTACTGTATGACCATATTGACATGTCAAGTGAGAATAGAAACAATCCATGTAAAATGCAATACTTACCTGTTGGTTTGTTGAAAGATGCGTATAATGGAGGCAACCGTTGACCGCCTCAAATTGGGCTGCACTCTTTCACCAGCCTCTCTTAGTGAAAGACCATGGTTGATTACATGGTCAATGATAGTGGCACGAATTTCATCACTGACTACTGTTCTTGCAGCCCTTGGAATGCCACCACCACGCATTCTTACACCTCTACCTTGCCCTCTCCTTGGGCCTGCTCTTCTCCCTGGGCCCCTTGCTCTTACTCTTCCTCGACCAGACATTACAGTGTTTGTCTTTTTTTTGTTTCCAAAAACATCACTCCTCAAGGTCTTGCCTTATGAACCCCACTGAGTCTAAGCCAGAATGGAAGAAGGTGTGGTTGGCCCAATTTACCCAACATAAATCAGCTGTGTGTCAATTATTCAATTGTTTGTTTGTTTACAGCTGAGATATATTTTTGATATTGATATTGTTTTTGTACTGATATCATTGCAGGGGCAGAGGTTTTTATACTGTATCTACGGTTTGGAATATTGTTTTTGCTATTGTGGGATGTTGTGTGTTAACATTCGTAGATACTACAAAAACAGTCCATAGTTTTGTTGGGAGGTATAACTTGTCTGTTAAGAAAATGTAAGCATTGTGGAAATGTGTTCACTGACTGCATATTGGGTGAACACGACATGAAATGTGTGAATGGTATGGCCACAACAGACCGATCCTGTGCTAATTGTGTTTAGAGTTTTGCAAATGTGACAACTGTTTGGACAAACGCTTGTTAGCGACTGTAAAAAACTGTATTGTGTGCTTACCGTGTGTCTGCTTGATACCACATGGGCCAGCAGCAGCGGCAGCATCCTGTGAGCTGATTCTCTCTGTGAACACAATGCAGTCTCAGACAGAGTTATGCAGTAGTGAAAAACAGCAGCATCCACTTAAAGTCTGACCTGTTACCTATGCATCCTCTCAGTATGCGTGGCAAAGGGAAGTAGAACATGCGGTGCTTTTTAATGGATAGCCCAGATCAAAAACATGCCCCGCTGAGTAAATGAAATGTCTAGCTTATTTTTTGGTGTGGCGAAATAATGAGTATGGGATCCTGAAGCTTGTACAGAACCTCCTGTTGTTTCTTGGAAGTTCAGCTCATGCTGGACTGGAATAAAGGAGGTGGAACTTAAGCAGGTTTTTTTGTTCATGGCTCGCAATAATCAAAGCTGGTACAATAATCCATAAATATGAGCGCAACCAATTTATGACAGACTGATATTATAGGCCAATATTAGCAGTATCAGTATTATTAAAAGGTAAAGAAGAGACAGGAGAACCAAAAAAAAACTATTTATGTTTTTTAGGTCTGAGGAAATATCAATCAATCAAGGCTTTATTTTCCACGTGCAGGTTGCCCTGCAGTGAAATAGGACACAGTCTTCCAGCCAACCCAGGTGGCCTTGCATGGAATGGGAAGGAACAGACTAAACACAGTCGTTATCAGGGTGTTTTTGTTCGGCTCCAGCCTTGCGACCGCAGCTGGCGCCGAAAGGGTATCCGCATGAAGTGATGGTGCTTTTTACTTTAGTGCGAACAGCTCATATGAATTTCAAAGCTGTTCTAACAGTCCAACACTGGTCTCTCAATCTCCCGTTTGAGAGCCGCGAGCTTCGCCATACCTGCGCTCTGTGATGTTGTCATTCTTGTGCTCAAAGAGCCGATTCTGAGAACTCACGACAGTGTGCCTCCCCAAGATGTCATCCAATTTGCGCTCAGAAATGTTATTCCGAGCGAGCCCTTCCGAGATGTAATCCAGTCTGCACTCAGAGATCTTATTCGAGTATTCAGGGCAGCCGTCAGCCTTTCCAAGATCTTATCCGTGCTGCACTCAATGAGCCCATTTTGAGAAACTCACGCCTCTTCCCATCATTTCAATCCCATCGTTTTTGCTATAGCTTTTTGAAAATCTGATCTTAGAGTTAATCAGTCAAGCTTTTATATATCATTTCATTTTATTTTCAAAACTATGAGTTGCTTGATTCAGCCTCAAAGAGAAACCAGTATGTCTGCAGACTCCAGTCTCACCGGCCTGACAATGAAGTCATCCAAAAGGTAAAACAAGATGGAAAGAAGATGCATGTAATTGTCATTTAGCTGGAAACCCTACTGTGAGAATGATGTGGCTCTGTGTGCTTTGGCACCGCAAATAAACTGCCCCATATTGTTTAGTCCACAGTAACTTCCACAGCAGCGCATGCAAACCAAATGAACAAGCCAAATACAGCAGAGTTTGTTTAGGCTGAAGAGGTCATGTGTGAAAGCAGCATCTCACCTCTGTCAGCTGTCATGGTTGCTTTCACAAGAGCCTTTGTGTTGCATTTGTTCATTTAGTCCTCTGTTTTTCTTTGATTATTCTTATCTAATTCAATATGCATATGCCTCTTTTGGTGCAAAAATTGAACTAATCTCAGCAGTTTACATATATTTGTATATCGAAGCATGTTTGACTGTTTTCTCTTCATGCACTGTGGACAGAATGTCTCCGGGCACTTTGGCTAGTCATGTGTGTCAGTTTATAGTCAGATCCAGATTTGTAGGCCCCCTGCTACCTTTCTACTGTGGTTTCTCTGGCATGGCTGACAGAACAATTTCTTGTACAAGAATACAAGAGTTTATTATTACCGGTGGTGTTGTTTTAGACTCTTGTTCTAAAACTTTTCTTTACTTTTTTTGTATCAAACTCAAAAGCAGCCATCATAGCTGTATTTCTGCTGCACCATGAAATGGCAAAGCACCTTCAGCAGGGATCTATGGAGGAGTGATGGCAGTGACCAGGAGCCTCTAGGCTTGGAACAGTATTACTGTTACATTGCTACCATGTAGTCAATCTGGCTTCTCCCTGAACAACTACTCTGCTCCGCAGGCCAGTCATTTTCTGAGCTGGGTTGTGTCGATATTGACCTCCCACAGGTACACGACTCTCCTTTCATCATTCCCTCTCTCCGCCCTAAAGGAGTAAAAAATAAGCACACCTCCTTTACTGTCTAGATTCATAACCCTTCCACTGTCAGTCAGAACTTATGGTAAGTGAGTTTGTTTGTGCATGTGTGTGTGTCTGTCTGGATGTAACTCATAAGAGTGAAAGACTACCAAAAATTAGGCTGTTACCTCTTTTAAGGTTGAAATAAATCATGAAATTGCAAACATGCAAAGTCCTGCACACTTTGCTTTGTTTCTAATGTTTTTTGGAGAGTTTATAAAGTTTATATTAAGCCTAATATATCACTTTAACATACTTTTGTGTATTGCAGGTACATTCTGAATGCATCTCATGTATAATTTATAGGGAAAGAAAATACTCTAATTCTTTCTCTCACAGACTAGAAGCAGGACTTAATAGGAGGCCAGGACAAGACTGGCATAACAAAAACACAAAATATGATATACATGCATTACAGAAAAGCCTAAATGCCTGAGGTCTAAAGCTCTTTGGTTTTCCAAAATCTGGGCACTTTGTAAAATAAATCACTCTGCTTGTTGTTATGCAATGGTTTTGATAGATAGCATGTATGGGACTGAGTCATTGCACCTAGTGACTTTTTGTCTTCTTTCTTGTGCCAAGACTTGCCCTTTAAGGCATCCCATCTGCAACTACACAGATCAAATTTTATCTATATTTGGATACTTTCCATAAATGCAAAGCACTTCATGTAAATTTTATATTTCTCTAATCTCTAATAATGTTGGAAGCGTACACGACACATTTGCACACTGCAGATTTTGCACAGAGGAATGCAAGTCTGTAGATTCAATCTGCCAACAAACTGCTGATTGTTCAACATGGATATTGTGTATTCTCGTTCTGTCATAGTCCCGGTGCAATATCTTTTGTTTTAGTAGCTTGTTCCATTGCTCCCAGTACATCATTATTGCTCAATTGCGCAATAACATCTGTGTATCACAACAGTAATTATTACATTTCATTACATCATTTTAGAGTAATCAAACACGCCATAATCAACGGCTCATCAGCGTGTAATTGTACATCGCTATTCAAAATATCACCGTCATGTAATTATCAGCGAGCGTCGTGAAATTACTTTCCCGGCACTTTGTTGTTTTGCGAACGCCCCGACTGTCATTGTAATGGTAAAAGCAGAGACGCTAACCTTGGTGGTACATTTATCTCAATGACCTATTTGTCAGTGATGGAGATGATAACATCTGTGATACATGATACACAAATGGTTCCTTTGATAGACAATCACTCACAGGCGGCGTAATATCTCATCGTGCTCCCACCGCTGCTGTTTCCGAAAATAAAATAAATACAAGGATAATTAATGCCCAATTTCTGTGCCCTTGAAATTAAGTTCATAATGCCTTTTGTGATAAGAGCATAGTGAAATAAGCATGAAAGGCTCTCTGAGGGGAACCATGGCCCCAAAAAGACTCGTTAGCAGTGATACAGTGTTAAAAAAGAAAGTCGCCAAAGGGAGAGGGGGAGTCGAAAAAGTTCCCAAAGATATTAAGCTTTCTTGGAGAAGTGCAGTTTCCACTTTTTAGTCAGTAAGCCCAGATGTCAGATAGCAAGAAATTTTAATATGCATGAAGGTGACGAAACTTAATTTCAGAAAGTCATTTTTTAAATGATAGAAAGATAAACTGATATTTACATGAACAAAATGCAATTTTCTTCCTTAGTTGTCTCCTATCGTCCTATTAATTCTGACAGCTTATCAGTTTCCTCTGTCAACCACTGGCACATGAATCATTCACTCTTTATCACTGAAAAAACTAAATAGAAAAATAATGCTTTGATAGGCAAATACAGTATAAACTACACAACAAAAATGTAAAAAGGGTGCTGTAACCAAATATTAGTTGTCACCTAATGGATGTTTCAACAATAGCCCTCAAAGCTGTATTAAAAGCTCCAATTTGACCAGCTAAGTGAATGAGTGAGAAATTAAGGGTTCTATAGATTGATAGAAGCTATAATGCCCATCCTCCATTGCGTGTTTGATCTCCTCTAATTTTAGAAAACCCATTTAGCCATTTAGCCATAGTTATGCTTTGTACACTGAATGAGCTAGTAAAAGTTTCAGATTCTCTATTTTAATCAGAAATTAAAAAAAAACAAAAAAACCAAGCTGCATTATGGTTTTGCTCCATCATGTACCGGCATTACAGCTTCTGTGCACCTTGGTGAAGTCTGTGCTAAAACTGGAGGAACACAAGTCTTCCAAAAGTCATTCCACCATTTAGATGACGGTGGAGGTGAGCCCTGTATTGGCATGTACACCCAAAATCTCAGAGTACATCAAAGTTTTTGATTATTATTAAGGTGATTTTATTATCATCCTACTAATCCTGAGTATTAGTTATTGTGCAACTTGAGTTCTACTCACTTAGTACGATTCTGCTTTTTGATTTTAATCTCATTTTTCTAATAGTGAGTTTGATTTCTTCTGTTGGTGTTATCTCAGATTTCTGTTTTTTAATTCATGGGTTCTCTAGTAACGAGTTTGTTTTGCAGTCCTTTTTGGCTAATGTTTTCATTGTTATTCTAGTATGCTGCATTTTAGATTTCTGCGTATTAGTTCTGGTTCCCGTCTTGCATATAGAGCACTCAAAGCACTTTCTGCTACAAATGTCATCAGTGAGTCATACGCACATTCATACAATGCTTTCATCTAACATTTGCAAACACTCATTCTTCAATATGTGTGTGTGTGTGTGTGTGTGTGTGTGTGTGTGTGTGTGTGTGTGTGTGTGTATCTTGCCCAAGAATACTTTAATGCTAGAGTGGAGGAGCTTGGGATCGATCCACTGACTTTTTGATTGGTACTCTACCATCCGAACCACAGCTGTGGTCCCTCGGGTCTGTCACGTTAATGTAAGTCTTCTTCTACCTATGTTTACTTGTGTGTTCTCTGAGGTGTTTTCTATGATAGATGGCTTCTATAGTGTCTTGCTTTGAGTTCAACTTCCTTTAGAATCTTTAGAATGAATTAGAGCCGAAACTGCGAGCCAGGCCTTCTCGTCCAACATTGAGGTCTGACCTCACAAATGCACTCTCGAAAAATTGTCAAAAATTCCCATAAACACACTCTGAAACCTTGTGGGAAGCTTTACCAGAAGAGCTGAAGCTGTTATAGCTGCAAAGAGTGGGATGATATCATATTAGATCCTATGGATTAAGAACAGAGTGTTACTCAAGTTCATATGTGTATATTTTGGTTTTTGTGTTAAAGTTTGGACTTTGTCAACATGAATTACAGCTTTTTTTGCTGATAAATCTGCTTACAGTGTACAATCCACACACTACTGTGATAGACCATGTAGGCAATAGCTGATTGATATTCATCAAATGATTCAGTGACCAGCATTCTATGGATGTAACCCTGGAAGAACTGTGTCATTGTAGGATAAAGGAGACACATCGATCAAACTGCAGCAATATTGGGAGTCAGCAGGTAATGATCTGGTTTTAGAGAGGGGTAAAGTCCACATTTGGAGTTTTGAAGTAATTTATTCCCACTTGGGCCTTTAGTTTGCTTTGTCTTCACTGTTTGATTTGCACCAACTTTTACTTTGCTGCATGTTTCGGCATTGCTTGGTCAGGCTTAGTAATCAATTGTGGTATGGGCAAAATATGTATTAAATAAAGAACACTAATCAACCTTTTTTTAAAGGCATTGCAAATTATACTCTATTTATATCCTTTTTTTCAAAGCCAGTATTTGATAGCCTGGGAATAAAAATAGGATGTTAATGGAAAATTGTATTTAGTAGTCAGTATAATCTTTTAGTGATATAAGTTTGCATATGGTAGAATACTGCATGTAGTTATTTGTATTAGGAAATATTCAACCATGTATACTTAGAGGCATATAATTAATTGTGTGTGATCTTTAACAGGCTGCAAAGGCTTGGTGTGTATTCCACAGTAGAATGCATCCTGGGAGCACAAGAGAGGTCATACCTTCTCTTATTGTTTTACGGCAGGATTAACGTAGCCATGTCTGTTTTAGTTTAAGTGCTTCTTTACATATAGATGAACTGCTGGACTTCCTCACCATGTTATTTAGGGTGAGGGGGAGACTACCCTTTCCTGACCAAGGATGTACCTTTTGTGCTTTTATGACCCTTTGATCAGCAGGACACACACACACACACACACACACACACACACACACACACACACCACTGAAGTATAAATAAAGACCAGCGCAAAGCTCAGCGCGAGTCTCTGAGACTGCCCTTGCTAGCAAGAACTCTGTGTGTTTCTCTTCTCTGAGTCTTTACTGAAGAAGTGTTTTAGAATATTTTCCCTAACATAGGAGCATCATCTTTCATCTCTGTGGGGATCAAGCATTGAAGTTTCTTCTGTAATTTGTCAAAAAAAAAAGTGCAACTAAAAGCCATGGGTAAATTATCTACGCTATTTTTTTTTTCTTTTTTTGGAAGCTGAACACAAATAAAAATTCAACATCTTAACCAAGAACACTTAAGTGAGGTAAAAAGCTGCAGATAGCCATTGCAGCTCATTTTGGTTTAAGGGTACAACTGAGTGCTCTTTCTGGCCCAATTTATCTAGAAGTACTGGGTCTATCAGCAGGTGACAGAAATGTGAGATTTCATCTGTCCTCTATAGCTGCCTAAGGGAGGTTATTCCATCCAAAATTAAAGGCTAAATAGGGGGGAAATGACAGCCAATTCTGCTGGGAATCTAGGTTGTATTTCATGGACAAAGGCCAACTCTCGACCGCATATATATTATACATTTCAAACCAGCTCTACACCTTTGACCTGGTTGCACTCACAGACAACTCCTGCATTGGTGCCTTTTTCCCTTGTGCCATCATTCCCTCATGTGACTCTATTATTACACTTCATTCTTTCTCCCGAGTCTAACCATGTCAGCGCCCTTACCTGAGCTTTAATCCTAAAGCTTTGCTATTCCCCCTTATCCTGCTTCTTTCTTCTGTCTCAGTACTTTGTACCTTGCGTGTTGTGCCACCTCTTTGTGGCTTTTAATGAAAGTGTATATTTTTAAAAAAAAAAGCAACTCTGCAAAAAAAGTTGGTGATAATAATGCCAGTCTCTGTATCCTCTCATATCCACTTATTTCTCCCTGTACTCCCCACAAACCCTCGTTTTAGTCTTTTCACCTTTCGCTCTTAGCCATCCCTAGCTTTGACCTCCTTTCTCACCCACAAAGCTGCCATTGACTCCTCCTTTCTCCCTCTCTCTCTTTTAGTCTCAGAACCTCTTTTTATAGGTCTTTGGAGCTGCAGCATGTTAGCAGTGGGAGCTGCTCTGATTCCATCTTCCAAATAAATGACTGTGAGGAGATAAAGAGAAGGGAAAGGCAGAACGATTGTGTGGGAGGAGAGGGGGCTCTCGTTCCTCTGAGATAAGCAGGAACACACTGAGCGTGTTTGAGTGTTGTGTGACTGTTTGTGTGTGTGTGTGTGTGTGTGTAAGGAAAAGAGGCAGTAGAGAGAGGAAGCTCCTGAGGGCACCACAACATGTCACCTTATCAGCCACCAACACTCAAGCATCAGTGAAGACCACCCCTTACTGCTTCTTCTTGAGCTCCCTTTTGGGCCCTTGCTCAAACAGCCAAAGGTAGTCATGTGTGGAATCATATCGCCATCAACCTGTGAACTCTCTGATATAACAAGGAAGCGTACTGCTTTCAGGTATTGCGAAATGCTTGTTATGGAGCAGTGTTTTTACTTTAAAGATGATTACAAGTCTAACTACAAAAAAAAAAATCACACTGATTTTCTCTAACAAAGCTCTTAGAAAAACCAGAGCTGCGCTGCATGGGTCAGCAGCTTTGTTGAATTTTGGATAATTTTGTGATGAATGACTGCTGTAATTGCCTTTTCTTCCAAGAGAATTAGGCTTGCTTTTATAAAGGAAGCTTAATGTGAATAATGTATCTCTATTCATCAGAGAGTGTGATGTAGCCATCACTCATGCAAGCTCTTTCCAACTCTGCAAAGTTCCTTCCTTGCTTTGCCAAAGCATTTTAGTAATTAGAACCAGCAGATGCCATTTTTGGCACAACTAGTCAGCTTGTCAGAGCTGAACAGATCTCACACACTTCCTTTCACCCGTTCCCATTGCCTTACTATCTGATGTCGGTGCTTTTTCTCCCCCCCTCCACGGTCTGGTACTATGACAAATTGGGATCGGAAGATGAATGCTAAATGTTTTGTTTTTCCTCTGTGTTTTCAGTCTCTACCTATCACCTTGGAGATGTAGGTTCCCTTTTGTCATTGTCTCCCAGTCAAGCAAATATTCAGCAGCAAGTGCAGTGAGTCAAAAAAAAACCCCAAAAAACAGGTAAGACAAAGACAAAATTTGCAAGGCTTGTTACCTTTCAATTGTTTTAATTAGTCAGAGAGGCAGAGATGAATCATTTCTAAATGTTTGTAGAAATCTGTTCATGTTGTCATGCTTCAGAACTATTCCATTAAATTTCCCACCACCCTCTTGAACACAAATCAGGACCCTCCAACACCAGGCAGAAAATGTTCCCTCTAAGCCAGGAGGGAAAGCAAAGGAACACACAGGTGTAAAGAAAGCTCTTAAAATATGTGGTTATCCCAATCGGGCTTTCATAAAATCAGCAGAGATGCACAGAAAAGAAGGTCAGACACCAACTAAGGAGAAACAGAATGACAAACAATATCAAACAATATCAAACAATATCGTCATCCTTTATGTAGCAGGTTTATCAGAGAAACTCAGGAGAATCTTTTCCAAGCACAGCATCCCAGTGCACTTCAAACCCAGCCATACACTCAGACAGAAACTGGTTCATCCCAAACACAAACTAAACAATGTAGTATATCATGTGCAATGCAGTGAGGAATGCTCAGACCTCTACATTGGAGAAACTAAACATCCAATTCATAAACACATGGTACAACATAGAAGAGCCACCTCAATGGGACAAGACTCAACTGTACACCTGCATCTAAAGGTCAAAGGTCACTCTTTCGAAGATGTCAATGTTCACAGAGAGACAGATGGTTTGAAAGAGGAGTGAAAGAAGCCATCTATGTCCACTGTGAACGACCATCCTTGAACAGAAGCAGTGGCTTACGACACAAACTGTCTGTCACCTGTAATCCAGTTTTGAGATCCCTTCCCACCCACTTACATCTTCAGTCAGTTGATCTCAGTAGGTCACATGATGGGGTGAGCCAAAGTCTTACAATAGTTTCACTCGAAACCTCTGCTGATTATGATCCGCACCCTTTTTCACACCTTGGCTCTTGTAATGAGGCAAATGATCAATAGTGGGCCGAACCCTCTTAAGGGGCAGCTCCCACTAGGGCTTAAAATCTGGGACTCTCCACCATTTGGTCTTAGAACTGAAGAAGCTTCTTGGAGAGATGAAAAATCTTCAAGACACTTAAAGAAGTCAAGACGCTTTTCTATCCTTCCAAGTTCCTTAGATTACCATAACCTGGATGACCTAGACTCTACACAGACATTCCATGAAATACAGCAAATACATTATAATACAATACAGAAATGCAGAAAATACAGCAGCGTCCTATTCCTAGGTTTATTGCAAATAAATATTACTTTACAAATGCATTAAAGTGTTTGACAATGTCTTCCATTTTCTTTGAGGTGTGTAAATGAATCTATAGTCAACAATATGAAGATGTGCTGCAATATTAAACTTTGTGCTAACAATAACAATAACAATAACAACAATTATAACAATAATTGTGAACTCTTCTGTATACCAGTAAAAAGTATTCTATAGTCAAAAGGCAGGCTATCTTTCTAAAAGGCATAACATATCAGCAATTACCCCACCCACAGCAGCAAATCTGCAACAGAGTGCCTAAAAAAAGAAAGAAAAATCAAGGTGTTTCAAAGGTCCATTCAAAATCCAGACCTCAACCTGATTGAAATGACAGCAAAGCTCAATGAGCTGTTGTCATGTTTAACCAGAAACTGCACCCAAGGACCAGACTCAGACCAGTGATAAAGGATTTATTGAACAATAATAAGGTTTGCTGAAGAGGTAATAGATGTCAACAAAGAGCAGGAGAGTGACTTGAGAAAGGATTATCTCTGCTGGAGTGAGACTAGAGAGAAGAGACAAGTCAGCAATGGCCAAGGATGAGCAGGTTAGTTTCTGGTAGTTATACGACTAAAGTGTGAAACCTTACTTGGGGTTTTCTCAAACAGAAGTTGTGGAGAGGCTGTTGGTAGTCAGGCTAGATTCCTTTGGACTCTCATGAAAATTGATGGAGTGGGCAGGCAGGTGAGTAATGTGAGAATCCAAAGAGGGTCTACTTTCTTTTAACCCGGAGTTCCAATACAGAGAATGAAACTGATGTTTTGCACATGGACTTTAAACCCAAACTGTTTGCATTTATACTTTTAAATATGAGATTAAAAAAAAACAAAAAATGTCATTGTCATAAAGTCACTATAAACAAAACTATTTATACTGTAAATATAGTACAGATTACTTAATATTCAACTGATGTTGGTACTTTAGCAATAAGACATGAGTACAAATAACTTTTTCCCACTTGACTGTCCTCTTGCTTTCTTTTCTTTTTTTCTTTTGACAATTTATGAGTTTATACACAGTTTCAAGCACGTAATGGTCTGACCCAACAGATGTGGATCTGGACAGAAAATGAGCATAATTTGATGAAATTTTGCATTTTATCCCACACAGTATGCCACAAATAGGGCATAAGGCAACCCACACAGCCTCTCAAGCCCTAACTTCCCAAAGACTATTGTGCTTGAATATTCAGATCTTCTAAATCCTGCTTCGACAACTTCTGTCACGTGTTACCTGTCACTTTACTCAATGATGACATAATAAACATCCTAAAACGCACAAATATTGTCTGACTTCATTATGACTTTGTGAAATAGACTGCAAAGCACATGAACCAAAAAAACATTTATTAAACCCTAGTCAAATATATACAGCTGCAGACTTAATGGGTTATTGCAATGATTCATTAATGATTTATTAGGTTTTATAAATGCATGTGATTTACTATGCCCAGCTAATGGCTTTTCATAAAGTATGAATCAAATGACCCCTGATGACTTAATAATCTTCATAAATGAAGACAGATGGCTTATTATTTATAAAGACATCGCTGAGCATTTACAACAGATTTTTCAAAACCTGGCAAATTGGCTTTACACCTAACCTTTTACTTGACCTATAAATGATCACAGAATCATGTATTTACTATGAACAAAGACATTTTTAACAATTTATGAAAAATGTATGAAGGATGTCCTATTAAAAAGTGATACTGAGATCAAAAAAACTACAAATGAACCTGAGTACTTTTTAAATTTGTGCTTTTTTTCCCCATAGACTCAATTGTTCATTCATGATCGGACCTCCTCAGCTACTTAGACTCTAGACAAAATGAGCAATCACTGTCAATGGCGTGCATTAGACTTCCATAATGGCCAGGCTAAAACCAAGTCAATGCGAAAAATGTGCAACAGTTTCATGAATATCAACTATTGTGCTGTCTACATGTATCCTTAGCCATCCTAACAGTGTCTGATATCTCTCTTTGTTGTTAGCAACTTACCTTGATGTAATCTCTCCAGCAGGTGCAGCGAAGCAGTGACCTTTATGTGACTTTTCTTTATGCAAACCCACACACCATCTTGTCTGTCCCCATGGAGCTAGTAGAAGAGCTCTGCATGCCATTTAACCGTTTTATCTCTTTGCTTGATATTGTATGTAGGATTCATAAGCAGAATGTATATGCTGATAGGGGCAAAATGTAAAGTCAAACCGTACTGTGTGAGGAAGATCATTAGTCCAAAATTGTAAAACTGTGGCTTACTAATAGTAATTGAATGCACAAACTTCCCTTTTGTATCAAAGAAGAGGCAAAAAGTCTTTCATAATCCATCATTAAAGTTTACAGCCAAGTCCTAAAATATAATGAGAACACATTCAAATTATGATTTTCTTTCTTTTCTGTGTGTGTGTGCTTGTTTGTTTGTTTTTTAATATAAATCAAATCATCTTTCAGTAAAATGAAAAAAAGAAAGAAAACATTAATTATAATTAATCCTTTAAAACTGCCACTGTATGAATTTGTTTATTTTTATGTTCTTCTACAGCTCATCATTCTCCTCTGTGTTTGGTTGTTCATTAGTCAGAGAAAGGCCAATTATCTCCAACAGGCTCACTGCAGAGTGACCCAAGAGAATGAGTGGGGAGTGTTAACAATTATCCAACCCCCAGCACAAGATTTTGATCCATTTACTGCAAAGTATTTGGGAGCAAGCACATCTACTGCGCACTCTGAGACTCTCTAAGGAGACCGAAATCTCTCTTCCTCATTTTTGGATTGCAAACCTGTCTTCCTGTTGGATGATAAGATGAATTTCGAGGGGGAAAGATTGGTTTTTAGGACCAAAAAGTGGGGGAAAATATGCCTGGATGATTTTTTTTAACCTTGGCCACCTCGTGCTTGCTCACTTGTCACTGCTTTAGTGCCTGTGAAGCAGCATGGAAGTGTTCTATCACCATGAGTTTGAGAGGTCTCAAAAAAGATTAAAAGCAGCACAAGTCAGCAGGAAGAGACGTGAGGTGCAAATAGCGTGAACCGAGAAGAGCGCTGCTGTGTTTTTCTGAAGCTCTTTCCTTTAATTATTTCCAGGCTATTATTTTGAGAAGGCATGTTGTATGCACCAATGGGTATCTGTATTTGCTCATTTGAACATGTGATAATCACATAAGCGTTCATTAGAGAACCCCACTTACTTAAACTGAGAGCGTATTCAGTAAAAGCTGCAACCCTGATTAATTAAAGCACAAAGGAAACAATCAGCTGGGTATCAATCTAGCAATGGTGTGGTGAGTGTATGTGTGCACGCATTGAGATTTTTCAGCAGGAAGAGTGATGGCATTAATATATGCAATAATTGGGGTGGAGGAGGGTCAGTGTTGTACTCTTAATGAGCCTCCCGGTTCTCACAAGGTGCCCCCTGTGAATATGTAACCAACTTTAAGGTATAAAGGTGAATTACAGCGCAATAATTACTTGGGCTCGTAATAAGACCCTGGCCAGAATCAGAAGACACCAAATTCGTATGGAGCCAAAGTATTGAGCAGCAATAATGACCTGGACACAATGTTAACTTTTGAGTAGCCACTCTTGTATTGTTACAAAGTATAACAGGTATTTGTCCAATTTGTACAGATAAAGTATAAAATAAAATAAATAGTGTGCACACTCAACAAAATAAAAGTACTCGTTGGGGCCCTTTAAGAATTTAGAGTTAAGCTGGCGATAGCCAACTTCAAAGGTCCTTGTGAATGTAACTGGAATGTATGAGTGTGTGGTGTGTATCTTCTTTGGGGTAGATCGTCCTCAAAGTGGTTGGCTCGCCATCTATCACAACCAGAATATCGTCCTGGTCCTTGGACTTTTCCGTCCTCTCCAAAAAACCTGACCTATAATCCAGGTCATAAAATGTACATTCTAATCAGTCTGTTTCAGATGCATTGTTTAAGGTTAAAATACAAAATCAAAATATTGCATCACCTCATATTCATTGCATCAACATCTTAAATCTTATCAAATCTCACAGTTCTGTTGTACAACATTCAATTTTCAAGCATATCAATTATGAGAACTAAACATCTAAGTTGCTCAAATATTTCTCTATTCATGTAAACATTAATTAAACAATACTTATGGTAAGTAACCATTGACACTCAAAATACAATACACCATAACAAATTCAGAACTATGTGCAAATAAGCAACAAAATATACATATGAATTCAGTTCAGAGGCATTAAAGCAGTGTGCTTAATTTCTCCACGCTATAGGCCTATTCGTGAGAGAGAAATGCACTAAAAATTACCCTCTAGATTACTTTAAACTCACAGTGAACTGACAAAAATTAGCTTTATAGCAGCTAAGAACATGTTGCTCACCGTTGCTCTGTTTCACAAAAGCCCAACACACACTGGCGTTGGAATTGCAGCAGCTCTCCGGATGAAAGGTGAGTGGTTAGCCTGTGAGACACCGAGCTAGCATTAGCATGATCGCGACGGTAAGTCTCTACAAGTTTTTTCCATCAGAATAACACTCGTCTTACCGACGTTGCCTCTCTCCTTTATCCAGCCACTCGACTCCGGACTTCCAGCAGGTAAGTACGCTGGCTTTCCTTCCTCTCAATCCTGAGTTTTCCTCTCTTTTGTCCGTGGATTTCTCAGTTTGAGTAGTAGATGCCTCCACTCCTCTTGCTGAGATGAGAAAAACCCGGGAGCATCATGCACCTTCACCTCACTTCCTGGCTGACAGGGTCAATGCGGCCTGGGTAGGCTCTGATTGGTTGCTGAGCTAGGTGCCCTCACGTGGGGTGAACTGAGAGGTGCATTCAATGGTCATAGGAAATACGACGCTTGTTGATGTGGACAGTTAATATAAAGAGAATAAGTATGATATTTTTCATCTGGGCTACACCCTCCCCTCCTGAACTCATGCACGTCCCTGTGCATGGTAGACAGTTAAATGATGATTATTTGACGGGTCAAGGAAGAGGGCGAAGCAGGCTCTTCACCATCACTGATGACATCGGCCCAAGCTGAAGACAGTCCTTGCAAGAATGATTTTGCTGCAGTGATCAGAGGATTGCCTAGCTCCGTATAGTCAAGCCGTCGTGGCGGACGACGGTTTCTCTCAGATCTCCTTACAGAATCATTTGTATCCATGTTTTCCCTTGTATCCACTGGGACTATCTCCTCCACTCTCTCCTCAGAATTCGCACCTCTGGTGCCAGCCTCCTGAAATGGAAGTTGCCTTTCTTGGACGTCTGGGTCATCAACAGGTGAGTCAGTTTCAGTTAAGGTTATTTCATCCACTTGTTCGGTTGGTGTGACTCCATTGGTAGATAAGTACTCAGTATCATCTGTAGTACTGTTAGGCATATCAGGTATGTTGCCAAAATCAGATTGGCTGTCAAAAACAGGTGGGTTGTCAATATCAGGAACATTTACAGGACTCTCACTCACTGTGTGGACAGGGGAACTCAACCAAACAGGAATGAGCAAATCATCTTCTTCGTCTGAGGAGTTCTCTTCCTCTAGCGCTGGATTTGCACGGGTTCTTGGCCTGCGTGACACTGGCTTCTGTACATGCTCACTGCTTTCCTCCACAGGTAGGTAGCCACATGGTAGCAACAGATCCCGGTGTAGTGTTCTTAGGGGACCATCTTTGTTTTCAGGCTTAACTGTATATACTGGGAGGTTGCCTGCCCTTCTCACTACTACATGCACAGTGTGTTCCCACTTGTCTGAAATCTTATGTTTGCCCCGGATACGGACATTCCTGACCAATACCCGATCTCCAGCTTCCAAGTCTGATGCAGTTACATGTCTGTCAAACCTCATTTTGTTCTTGTGAGCCATCTTTGCAGCCTTGTCCATAGCTAACTTGTAGCTTTCTTTGAGACGTGACTTGAGTTTTTGCACATATTCAGAGTGAGATGAGTGTTGTTCCTCTTGCACTGGCAGGTTGAATGCAAGGTCAACTGGCAACCGAGGTTGGCGTCCGAACATCAGTTCGTACGGGGAGAAACCAGTCACTTCATTCCTGGTGCAGTTATAAGCGTGGACCAGGGGTCTTACATGGTCACGCCAACAGGACTTATCTTGATCACGGAGAGTTCCCAACATATCAAGCAAGGTACGATTAAATCGTTCCACAGGATTGCCCCTAGGATGGTATGGGGTTGTCCTCACCTTGTGGATACCAGCCACCCGACAGAGCTCCTTGATTGTGCGGGACTCGAAATCTGGACCCTGGTCACTATGCAATTTTTCTGGGATGCCATAGTGTACCATAAAGTTCTCCCACAGACACCTTGCCACTGTGCGGGCCTTTTGATTAGGTGTTGGGATAGCAACTGCAAATTTAGTGAAGTGGTCCGTGATCACCAATATATCTTTGGTTCCACTCCTGTCAGCTTCCAGGGACAAGAAGTCCATGCACAAGAGTTCAAGAGGTCGTGTCGTATTAATGTTGACCAAGGGGGCCGCTCTTTCAGGCCGTGCCTTCCTCCGCACGCACCTGCCACACGTCTTCACTTTCCTTTCCACGTCCAAAGCCATCCTTGGCCAATAAAATCTTGACCTTACAAGGTCCAGTGTACGGTCGACTCCCATGTGACCCATATGGTCATGCAGGCTGGTGAGAACTGTGTTGCGAAGCTCAGCTGGAAGTACAAGCTGGTAGGTTTTCTGGGACCCCTCTTGGCGTCGCCGGTACAAGACATTGTTGCGGAGCTCAAGACGGTTAAGCTCTCGGAGGAGCAGTGGAAGCTCAGGGAACTGTGTGCGCACGGTTGGAGGTGGTGTGTCCCCATATTCGATCTGAGAAATAACATGCTTTATACACTGATCGGCTCTTTGCTCGTCTGCCAGCTCTGCCTCAGTTAGATGGGGAATGGTTGGCAGACCTCCAAACTGTTCCTCTTGCCCATAGCTATCAGGTACAGCACTAGGAGACACAGCAAGCACCTCCACCAAGGCAACACAATCTGCATCTGCCTCTCTTTCATTGTCAGGACTGACGCTGTAGGTGAACTGCCTCTCACAGATTGCTTTCACCACAGACTGATTTACAGCATTGATGTTGTCTGGATCACAAAGGTGATCTTGAGTGAACTGTTGTATGCGTTCAATCTCTTTTTGTGATTTCAGGTCGTCCGCTAGCCCTCCGTGTGGTCTGCGTGATAATCCATCCGCATCTCCATTCTGCTTCCCTGGACGATAGAGGAGTTTGAAAGAGAATGTGGACAGTGCTGCTAGCCACCTATAGCTAGTTGCGTCAAGTTTTGCTGAAGTCAGAATGTAAGTCAGCGGATTACTATCCGTTACAACAGTGAAGTGGTTGCCGTAGAGATAGTCGCTGAACTTTTCTGTAACTGACCACTTGAGCGCCAGAAACTCCAACTTGTGCGCTGGATAGCGATTTTCGCTCCGTGACAGCCCTCTACTTGCATAGCCTATGACTCTAAGTTGTCCCTCTTGCTCCTGATACAATACAGCACCAAGCCCGGTGGTACTGGCGTCGGTGTGCAGTATATAGGGTTTCTGGGGGTCAGCGAAGGCAAGTACAGGGGCAGTGGTGAGACTTTGGATGACTGACTCGAAGGCTTCCTGGCAAGCTGGCGTCCAGCGACCTCCGAAAGGGTCTTTTGGGTCATGGTACTGATGTGCACTTTGTCTTGCGTTTACTTTTGATTTCTTGTGGCTAGGTGAGTACCCCGAAGTTAAGTTGTGGAGAGGTTTCACAATGCTGGAATACCCCTTAACAAACCTTCTATAATACCCAGCAAAACCAAGGAACGACTTTAACTCTCGCAGGGTCTGTGGGACAGGCCATGTTTTAAGGGCCGAAATCTTCTCAGGGTCAGTCCGAACTCCATTTCTGGAGACCACATGTCCCAGATAACGGACTGAAGTCTGGAAGAAGACACATTTCTCTGGTGACAGCTTTAACCCAAACTCTTTTAGACGAGTGAGCACTTTCATGAGTCTTTCTTCGTGTTCCTCAAGGGTTCGGGAGAATACTATCACGTCATCAAGAAAGACCAATGCATCCTTCAAATGCATATCCCCCATGCACCGCTCCATTAACCGCTGGAACGTGCTGGGGGCGTTCGTTACACCCTGAGGCATTCTGTTGAACTCCCAGAAGCCGAGAGGGCACACAAAGGCCGTCTTCGGTTTGTCTGCTTCTTCGACCTCGATCTGGTAGTACCCTGATTTTAGATCAAGAACAGAGAACCACTGTGAACCATTGAGGGCTGAGAATGTGTCCTCTAGCTTCGGAAGGCTGTACGCATCTTTTATAGTCTGAAGGTTTAGACGCCTATAATCGATGCACAACCGGACTTGGCCGTTCTTTTTCCGGACTACCACTATGGGTGACGCAAATGGGGACTCTGACTCTCTAATAACTCCTGCATCAAGGAGTTCCTGAATGTGCTTCCGGACAGCCTCAATGTCCCGTGGGTGGATTGGCCGGGCACGTAGTTTGAAAGGCGTGCCATCCGAAAGTTTTATATGATGTCGCACCTGGTCCGTCCGGCCAAAATCCAGGTCGTGCTGTGCAAACACCTCAGGCATGCCGCTGAGCTGCTGAGTGATGCGCTGTTTCCATTCCAATGGAACTGGGGAGTCACCAAAATTGAAGGTTATGGTGGGCTCTTGGAAAGACGGAGTGTCTGGAGTTCTCTGGGATAGTTCTGACTGTTTGGTCTTGTTGTGTTCCTTTAATAGGATGGTCTGATAAGCACTAACCTCTGCAATAGTACACTTGGCAGGGATGACAATGTCGTGGTCAGACTCGTTGCTTATAACAACTGGCAACTTGTGGGGCCGCCGCTGGGGAAAGTCCACCAGACCGGCTTTAAGTAGCAGGCCACCGGGCAAGGGGGACGATGATGGGTACTCAATTACAACTGATTTTTCATCCTGAAGGCCCTTGCCAAGGGCGACTCCCTCCACCACTACAGTTGAACCAGCTGGAATGACTTGAGGCATCTTGCCAAGTAGCTTCACTACCCCCTGATGGGTGTCACTTGTCTGCTTCCGTCTCAACTCAATGATTTTGAAGACTACTTTGTAGCCATGTGGGAGGGGTTGACGATTGGCTAAGTCAGTCTCTGAGTAGATGTCGAACAGTACATCTAGGGTGTTTGTGCCTATGAGCATGAGGGATTGTGAAGTGTCAGGGACGATTAAAGCAAGTGTGTTTACATCTACTGGAACACCTATAAAGTCCTTTGGAAAAGTTATGGTCATTTCTATATAGCCAAAGTAAGGCACTAGCTGGCCATTAGCACCTTCCACTTCTAAGAGGTCATGTAGTGGCTTGATCTTTTGCTCTGAAAGGTGCTGCTGGTAAAATGACTCAGGAACAGTGGTAACTTGGGAGCCTGAGTCAAGAAGACAGTTGACTTCTTCACCTCTCACAGTCACTTGAGCTGTACTTCTGGTACCAATCAACTGTTTAGGGAGTTGGAAAGATTGGTTCTGCTCTGAATGGTTTAAGCCAGAACATGTTTGTGCTTTGACAGTCTTTGCTGGGGTACTTACTTTGTTAACCTCAGCTGTGATTTTGTCACCATTGTTTATGTCTGAGGGACGTTGTTGACTCTCCTCAGCTCCTGTTTGTCCCACAACAGGAACTGTTAGATGTTTAAAGGTGAATCTGTACAATCTCGCGCTTCCCACTGGCGTTGTTTCTCCTCCAACTGCTTCTTTTTTTCTGCTACTAGGTTGGGGTTAGCGGGGTCAACACAGCATGGAGCGATATGTCCATCTTCACCGCAGTTGAAACAATACCAGGGCTTGGGTCTGCCCCTTTGCCTCTTTGAAGTCTGTCTTTGCATACGTCCATCTACACCATGTGGCTTTGACATCTTACTCTGCGGCTTCCCTGCAGGGTCCTTGCTGTTTGCAAACTTTGTTTTTTTCTGTGACATGAATGTAGTTAGTTGACTTTGCAGACTCGCCACCTGCTTTCGCAGATCCTCAATAGCAGCAATGCTACTCCCATGTTTCTCCTCTGGTTCACAAACATGTGCACCCTGGAACTGTAACTGAGTTCTCTGCTTTGTGGTGCCAATGTGTTTTCTCATACGGTTAGTTTTTGCTTGCTGTCGATCTTCCTCAGAGCGAATCATTAACAACAGGTCTGAGAATTGGGGTGGGCTGCTCTTCTTTTGCTCAAGTTGCAGGGCGCTGAGTAGGTCGTTGTCCCAACATCCCCTGCAGAACTGTTTAAGTAGATGTTTGTCCACTTCTTCACATGCGACTCCCCCCCTCTTCGTGGCTCTGTTTAATGCTAGCTGTAGCCGGTGAAGGTAAGTGGATGACTTCTCACCTGGATCTTGAAGGGTGTTCAGGAATTGAGCGAAAAGTTCCTCGCCATCTTCTACAGTGCCAAAGGCTGAATCTAGAAGCTGCAAATAAGTCACAGGTGGTGACTCAGGCCGCAAACTCTTAACTATATCAGCTGCTGGTGGGAGCAGGCTCTCATGGATCTTTCTGGATATTTGCAGGGGGGACATGCTGGGATCATTTTGGAGCAGTTCAATTTGTGTGCGCCATGTGTCATAATCAGTTTCATTGTTAGGTCTGGGAACCTTACCGGAGAAGGAACGGAGTCTCACCTGGGACTGGATGTGTGGGACAACATCTTGCCTTCGTACGATATGCTCTACCACAACCTTCTGAATGTCAGGTGGGTTCAAGTCACTTACTGAGAGGGACGCTGCTCTCCTTCCATTAGTGAGGGGAACATCATCAGTGGCACCAGTATCACTTGGTGTAACATCTGAATGTGAGGTGTGACACTGTCGCTCTTTAGGAGCGGGCGGAGATACAACAGTGGTCTCGACATACGTGGGAGAAGGTTCTTCAGTGGTAGGTCGCATGGCTTCAACATCCTCCCCAATCTGACACATCATCTCCTTCAGCACCTCACCGTAGTCTTTGCCACTCAGCTTGGCTAGTTCCTTGAGTTCCGCCAAGTAGGTTTTTGTAACATTACTCCCAACCGTGGTAGTGTACATGCTACTGAGTGTTTTAATTTCATAGACAACGCTGGGATCAGCTTGTGCTGTGTATGTGTATGGTAAACGAGGTTCTAAACCTTCTAAGGCTGAACTGCTAGAGTATTCTACGATCAGGTTTTGGTAGAAGTTGGACAGTGAATCATCAACAAAAAGGACTCTTGTGATTTTACCATACTGTTTCAGAAAGTCAATGACCTGTTCATCTTTCTCAGATACCTGTGTTATCCCAGCGACAACAACCGCATTAGGTATTTTGACACCAGACTTTTGTATGAAATCCATGCTGGTCATTGCCTCAATATTGATGCTCAAATCAATTGGCTCCTGGCTGGCTCGCCACTTCTGTAACCAACTTTAAGGTATAAAGGTGAATTACAGCGCAATAATTACTTGGGCTCGTAATAAGACCCTGGCCAGAATCAGAAGACACCAAATTCGTATGGAGCCAAAGTATTGAGCAGCAATAATGACCTGGACACAATGTTAACTTTTGAGTAGCCACTCTTGTATTGTTACAAAGTATAACAGGTATTTGTCCAATTTGTACAGATAAAGTATAAAATAAAATAAATAGTGTGCACACTCAACAAAATAAAAGTACTCGTTGGGGCCCTTTAAGAATTTAGAGTTAAGCTGGCGATAGCCAACTTCAAAGGTCCTTGTGAATGTAACTGGAATGTATGAGTGTGTGGTGTGTATCTTCTTTGGGGTAGATCGTCCTCAAAGTGGTTGGCTCGCCATCTATCACAACCAGAATATCGTCCTGGTCCTTGGACTTTTCCGTCCTCTCCAAAAAACCTGACCTATAATCCAGGTCATAAAATGTACATTCTAATCAGTCTGTTTCAGATGCATTGTTTAAGGTTAAAATACAAAATCAAAATATTGCATCACCTCATATTCATTGCATCAACATCTTAAATCTTATCAAATCTCACAGTTCTGTTGTACAACATTCAATTTTCAAGCATATCAATTATGAGAACTAAACATCTAAGTTGCTCAAGTATTTCTCTATTCATGTAAACATTAATTAAACAATACTTATGGTAAGTAACCATTGACACTCAAAATACAATACACCATAACAAATTCAGAACTATGTGCAAATAAGCAACAAAATATACATATGAATTCAGTTCAGAGGCATTAAAGCAGTGTGCTTAATTTCTCCACGCTATAGGCCTATTCGTGAGAGAGAAATGCACTAAAAATTACCCTCTAGATTACTTTAAACTCACAGTGAACTGACAAAAATTAGCTTTATAGCAGCTAAGAACATGTTGCTCACCGTTGCTCTGTTTCACAAAAGCCCAACACACACTGGCGTTGGAATTGCAGCAGCTCTCCGGATGAAAGGTGAGTGGTTAGCCTGTGAGACACCGAGCTAGCATTAGCATGATCGCGACGGTAAGTCTCTACAAGTTTTTTCCATCAGAATAACACTCGTCTTACCGACGTTGCCTCTCTCCTTTATCCAGCCACTCGACTCCGGACTTCCAGCAGGTAAGTACGCTGGCTTTCCTTCCTCTCAATCCTGAGTTTTCCTCTCTTTTGTCCGTGGATTTCTCAGTTTGAGTAGTAGATGCCTCCACTCCTCTTGCTGAGATGAGAAAAACCCGGGAGCATCATGCACCTTCACCTCACTTCCTGGCTGACAGGGTCAATGCGGCCTGGGTAGGCTCTGATTGGTTGCTGAGCTAGGTGCCCTCACGTGGGGTGAACTGAGAGGTGCATTCAATGGTCATAGGAAATACGACGCTTGTTGATGTGGACAGTTAATATAAAGAGAATAAGTATGATATTTTTCATCTGGGCTACAAATAGCACATGGAACCAACATATTTTACTTCAATATCAAGCAAAACCGACTTCAAGAAGTATCAGTGAAAAACAAAACAGCAGAGAGGGGATAAAAGCCATATTATGTGCTTCATTCCCAGTGGAAAGAATCCAAAGTGAGCTTACAAGAGAGCAAACATTAGCAAATAAATTTCAGCTGAAGACAAGCTGATGATGGGATAGCTCACAAAAGCCTCACCTCCAGTGAGTCTGAGGCTCACGTGGTTTGAAAAACAGTTCTATATATTTATATACCAGATAATGATGCTGCTTATGGGAGTTACAAACACATTACAGATAATTTTTTAAAAAATGGAAACAGGCCATAGCGACCCCCCTGCATCAAACACTCTTTACTCAGTAGCCACAGGTTGGATCAGAGCTATCTTCTAACTCAGCTACCCATCAAAGTTTTCTAACTGTTGTTCTACAACCTTAGACACACATAGAGAGCTTGCTAAGATACTCAAAACTATATTCTAAGGACAAAAGCACTTTAAGTTTTGCCTGTCTATACATTAAACATACAGGAACTGCTCGACAATGGAAATCCATGTCATGAAGCTCCCAGTGCACAGTTTGTGTGCTGATGTTAAAAGTAAGACTTTCAAATCAGAGGTGGTCTGGAACTCTTCACTTACCCAGTCAGCAAAGTGTTTGCAGCCACTATTAACTTTAAGTGGTGTGCCATTTAATTGCTGAGTTGCTATGGTTCCTAAATGCTTAAAAGCAACAGTTAATCGGGGATGTCTAGGAGAGAAGAAATGTCATGAAATGACTTGTTGCATCCTATCACAGTTCAAAGCTTTTTAAAACAACCCATTCTTTCACAAATATTTGTAAAGGCAGACTGCATGGCTAGGCATCCACATGCAGTGGACGCCTAGCAAGGACTACCATAAAGATAGCTCTTGCTAGGCATTCACTGCACAAGAATGCTATCTCAAGGATTGCATCTTGCCATTGGTGACCAACTTCATGAATTTTGCAGAGGTATAGGAGTTTATCCCCAGAAGTTGATTCTGTTCATCTGGACATAGCGTTTTCAGTGGGAGAAATGTTTCATCATTCATCCAAGTGACTTCTTCAGTCTCAGCTGACTGCACGTTTCCCCAGTCTTATAAACAGTATATTTGCATAATGACTGAAACTAGCACCACTGAAGGAACAATGGGCTGGGAGGTCAGTTCCTTGATCACTAATATGCAAATTATCTACAGGAGTTTATTTGTTGTTTTTTACCTCTGGCCCAGTAATTGTCTGCATAGGTTCAAGTGACTATGGCTTGTATATCTGACAAGTCATTTCCAGTTACTTCATGGTCACTGGAAATGGACATAAATAAGGGAGACAGGAAATAAGACATTTGAGAATGTGCATTATGAGAGCTCCTTCTTCAACTCACCAACTGAAATTTGAAGGTTACTCACTTTCCCTATACTGTAAGTAATAGAATGAGAGGAGAGCCGGATGATGTGTTCAGAAATGGGGCCTCATTTCTGAACACATCAAAATAATACAAGTAAGCAAAAACATTTTAAGATAACACAGACTCCAAATGCTAGTTTCATTTTCAATTTTTATTAAGTACAAAGAAGTTGACAGAGTTCAACAGATGACTTTTCTCAGTTCTGTGGATTTATTCTGAAAAAACGTGAAAAAATTTAACATTACAGCAAGTAGAGCTACAGTAGAAAGTAGATATTAGGTACACTTAAGCAGAGATGGGCAGTAATGTGTTACAAGTAACGCATTACTGTAACCCGATTACTTTTTTAAGTAACAAGTAAAGTAAGGGACTACTACTGCAAAAAAGTAATGAGATTACTGTTACTTTTCCGTAAGCACACTGCGTTATTAACCATGATTTTGTTTGTGAGAATGTCTCATGATGTACAAGTGTGCGATGTCTGTGGCAGCAAGAGACGTGTGTAGATCAACAATGGATAATATGGAGTGCGGGAGAGAGTACTTGGTGGCGCTGTCACTTGGTGTTCGCTCGCTCTGCGGTAGAGTATCACTTCCTGTTCCTGCTCAAACACAGTGGTGTTTCTGAGTAGCTTATTTGCTTAGCAATTTAATTAACAACTTTTAAATACATTCTTCTTTCATAGTATAATTTTCACGTGCTTCATCCGAAGCACACTTTCTGTGTACTCACTACCTAATTTATAGCCAAAGTATTCACTCACTGTCTCTGTACTGTTTCGCTAGCTTAGCTCGTAGCCGACTCGTTAGCACCATGGCTACTTCACCTGTCCCTCCTGCACTTTCTTGCTCATTGTGTCAGATGTTTAGTTACTCCTCGGCCTCCTTTAGCAGTAATGATATCTGTAACAAATGTAGCATATTTGCAGCTCTGGAGGCCAGGATTACTGAATTGGAGACTCGGCTTCGCACCCTTCATTCACCTGTAGCTAGCCAGGCCCCTGTAGCTGGTGCAGCCGAAGATAGCATAGGCCCCGCTAGCTGTTCCCCGGCAGACCCCAAGCAGCTGGGGAAAGAGGGCGGCTGGGTCACGGTGAGGAGGAAGCATAGTCCTAAACAGAAGCCCCAGGTACACCACCAACCCGTTCATGTGTCTAACCGTTTTTCCCCACTCGGTGACACACCCGCCGGGGGTCAAACTCTGGTAATTGGTGATTCTGTTCTCAGACATGTGAAGCTAGAGACACCGGCAACCATAGTCAATTGTCTTCCAGGGGCCAGAGCAGGCGACATTGAAGGAAATTAAAAACTGCTGGCTAAGGGTAAACGTAAATTCAGTAAGATCATAATTCACGTCGGCAGTAATGACACCCGGTTACGCCAATCGGAGGTCACTAAAATCAATATTGAATCGGTGTGCAACTTTGCCAAAACAATGTCGGACTCTGTAGTTTTCTCTGGTCCCCTCCCCAATCAGACCAGGAGTGACATGTTTAGCCGCATGTTCTCCTTAAATTGCTGGCTGTCTGAGTGGTGTCCCAGAAACGATGTGGGCTTCATAGATAATTGGCAAACCTTCTGGAGGAAACCTGGTCTTGTTAGGAGAGACGGCATCCATCCCACTTTGGATGGAGCAGCTCTCATTTCTAGAAATATGGACAAATTTATTAAACCCCCCAAAATATGACTATCCAGAGTTGGGACCAGGAAGCAGAGTTGCAGTCTTACACGCCTCTCTGCAGCTTCTCTCCTCCTGCTACCCCCCCCCAAAAAAACCCATCTCCATAGAGACTGTGTCAGCTTCCAAAAAGACAAAAAACAAACTAAAAACCAGCAACAAACGACTTAAACATAAACAATTACAAAGAAAGAACAATACAGTATCCACATCTGAACCAAAGAGTAAAACAGTGAAATGTGGATTATTAAATATTAGGTCTCTCTCCTCCAAGTCTCTGTTAGTACATGACTTAATAATTGATCAACAAATTGATTTACTCTGCCTTACAGAAACCTGGTTGCAGCAGGATGATTATGTTAGTTTAAATGAATCAACACCCCCGAGTCATTCTAACTACCAGAAACCTCGAAGCACAGGCCGAGGGGGCGGTGTGGCAGCAATTTTTCACACCAGCCTATTAATTAATGAAAGACCAAGACAGACTTTTAATTCATTTGAAAGCCTGATGCTTAACATTGTCCACCCCAGCTGTGAAACTCAGAAACCAGTCTTACTTGTTATCATCTATCGTCCACCCGGGCCTTACACAGAGTTTCTGTCTGATTTCTCATACTTTATATCTAATTTAGTTCTGAGCTCAGATAAAATAATTATTGTGGGTGATTTTAACATCCATGTAGATGCTAAAAGTGACAGCCTCAACATGGCATTTAGTCTGTTATTAGACTCAATTGGCTTCTCTCAAAATGTAAAAGAACCCACCCACCACTTTAATCACACTCTAGATCTTGTTTTAACATATGGCATAGAAACTGAATATTTAACAGTGTTTCCTGAAAACCCTCTCCTGTCTGATCATTTCCTGATAACATTTACATTTACAATAATTGATTACACAGCGGTGGAGAGTAGACTTTATCAAAGTAGATGTCTTTCTGAAAGCGCTGTAACTAAGTTTAAGAATATAATCCACCCACTGTTATCATCTTCAATGCCTTGTACCAACACAGAGCAGAGCAGCTATCTGAACGCTACCCCAACAGAGGTCGATTATCTTGTTAATAATTTCACCTCCTCACTACGTACGACTCTGGATACTGTAGCTCCTGTGAAAACTAAGGTCTCTAATCAGAAGTATTTGACTCCGTGGTATAATTCTCAAACACGTAGCCTAAAGCAGATGACTCGCAATCTGGAGAGGAAATGGCATGTCACAAATTTAGAGGATCATCATTTAGCCTGGAGAAATAGTTTGCTGCTTTATAAGAAAGCCCTCCGCAAAGCCAGAACATCTTACTATTCATCAGTGATTGAAGAAAATAAGAACAACCCCAGGTTTCTCTTCAGCACTGTAGCCAGGCTGACAAAAAGTCAGAGCTCTTTTGAGCCAACCATCCCTTTAACGTTAACTAGTAATGACTTCATGAACTTCTTCACAAATAAAATTTTTATCATTAGAGAAAAAATTACCAGTAATCATCCCACAGATGTAATATTATCTACAGCTACTCTTAGTACCATTGATGTTAAGTTAGACTCTTTTTCTCCAATTGATCTTTCTGAGTTAACTTCAATAATTACTTCCTCCAAACCTTCAACGTGTCTTTTAGACCCCATTCCTACAAAACTGCTCAAAGAAGTCCTGCCATTAATTAATTCTTCGATCTTAAATATGATCAACCTATCTCTAATAATCGGCTATGTACCACAGGCCTTCAAGCTGGCTGTAGTTAAACCTTTACTCAAAAAGCCATCTCTAGACCCAGCAGTCTTAGCTAATTATAGGCCAATCTCCAACCTTCCTTTCATATCAAAAATCCTTGAAAGAGTAGTTGTCAAACAGCTAACAGATCATCTGCAGAGGAATGGTTTATTTGAAGAGTTTCAGTCAGGTTTCAGAGCTCATCACAGCACAGAAACAGCTTTAGTGAAGGTTACAAATGATCTTCTTATGGCCTCTGACAGTGGACTCATCTCTGTGCTTGTCCTGCTAGACCTTAGTGCAGCATTCGATACTGTTGACCATAATATCCTATTAGAGCGATTAGAACATGCTGTAGGTATTACAGGTACTGCACTGCAGTGGTTTGTATCATACCTATCTAATAGACTCCAATTTGTGCATGTAAATAGAGAGTCCTCTTCACACACTGAGGTTAATTATGGAGTTCCACAGGGTTCAGTGCTAGGACCAATTCTGTTTACATTATACATGCTTCCCTTAGGCAGCATCATTAGAAGACATAGCATACATTTTCACTGCTATGCCGATGACACCCAGCTCTATCTGTCCATGAAGCCAGATAACACACACCAATTAGTTAAACTGCAGGAATGTCTTAAAGACATAAAGACCTGGATGGCCGCTAACTTTCTGCTTCTTAATTCAGATCAAACTGAGGTTATTGTACTCGGCCCTGAAAATCTTAGAAATATGGTATCTAACCAGATTCTTACTCTGGATGGCATTACCTTGGCCTCCAGTAACACTGTGAGGAACCTTGGAGTCATTTTTGACCAGGACATGTCCTTCAAAGCACATATTAAACAAATATGTAAGACTGCTTTCTTCCATTTGCGCAACATCTCTAAAATTAGAAATATCCTGTCTCAGAGTGACGCTGAAAAACTAGTTCATGCATTTATTACTTCCAGGCTGGACTACTGTAATTCATTATTATCAGGATGTCCAAAAAACTCACTGAAAAGCCTTCAGCTAATCCAAAATGCTGCAGCAAGAGTACTGACAGGGACTAGAAAGAGAGAGCATATTTCTCCTGTTTTGGCTTCCCTTCATTGGCTTCCTGTTAAATCCAGAATTGAATTCAAAATCCTGCTCCTCACATACAAGGTCTTAAATAATCAGGCCCCATCTTATCTTAATGACCTTGTAGTACCATATCACCCTATTAGAGCACTTCGCTCTCGCTCTGCAGGCCTACTTGTTGTTCCTAGAGTATTTAAAAGTAGAATGGGAGGCAGAGCCTTCAGTTTTCAGGCCCCTCTTCTGTGGAACCAGCTTCCAGTTTGGATTCGGGAGACAGACACTATCTCTACTTTCAAGATTAGGCTTAAAACTTTCCTTTTTGCTAAAGCATATAGTTAGGGCTGGACCAGGTGATCCTGAATCCTCCCTTAGTTATGCTGCAATAGACGTAGGCTGCCGGGGGATTCCCATGATGCATTGAGTTTTTCCTTTCCAGTCACCTTTCTCACTCACTATGTATTAACAGACCTCTCTGCATTGAATCATATCTGTTATTAACCTCTGTCTCTCTTCCACAGCATGTCTTTTATCCTGTCTTCCTTCTCTCACCCCAACCGGTCGCAGCAGATGGCCGCCCCTCCCTGAGCCTGGTTCTGCCGGAGGTTTCTTCCTGTTAAAAGGGAGTTTTTCCTTCCCACTGTTGCCAAAGTGCTTGCTCATAGAGGGTCATATGATTGTTGGGTTTTTCTCTGTATCTATGAAGCGCCTTGACTTTTGTTGTGATTTGGCGCTATATAAATAAAATTGAATTGAATTGAATTGAATTGAAGTACATCCATGCAGTATTTAAAGCTTGGAAGTACTGACAGAGAAGTAATGGGATTACTTTCTTGGAGAAGTAATCGGTAATTAGTAACTAATTACTTTTTTCAAATAACTTGACCAACACTGCTCTTATGGCACCTTACAACTCCATCACCTAGCAAAGTAGCTTTTGGCCACACAACACCTGTTGGGAGGCCACACTCTGAACCAATTCCCAGGGACAAGGATCAGCATAGTGGCCAAGCATGTTATGACAGCTTCTGCATTCATCACACGACACACAGCAGCCAAGAAAGCAGGTTTCCATTCATGCTCACTGTAAAGGGACTGACTACAAAACAGCAAATAGAGCATCACAAACACAAATTAAATCACCAGAACTGGATTTAGCTGTATATCGTTATTTATATTATCCAGTTTATATCTTGGGGACTCAGCAGGTTTAGCTGGCAAACATTATAGCCATTTCCTTTCAGCCAATTTGGCTGGCCAAGAACACTACTGTGCTCTGGGCTGAAAGACATGGAAACGTGTGCCAGAGAGCAACATTTCATGCAAAGAATGAGGCCCCATTTCTGAACACATCATCCAGCTCTCCTCTCATTCTATTACTTACAGTATAGGGAAAGTGAGTAGCCTTCAAATTTCAGTTTGACAGTTTGACAGGAGGTCTCATAACGCACATTCTCACATTAAAATCTATAGTGAAAAAAAATCACTGACCTTGAAGCTATGTACACACAAGGTTTTTGGCTTTGCGGTGTACAGGGTAACAGAAAGATTTAGAAACTGAATACACTGAGCACTTGGTTCTCTCTGCCAGCATTCATGTGGAAGCAGAATATTTGATATAATGTGCAAAACATGCAACTTCCACTCCAAGTAGATATTATAGCTTATACTTGGTCATTCTTCTCATTTTCTCTCTCTGCCTTATTCACATTCTGACACATATTGTTCCCTCTAAGTCTCCCCAATCTCTGGTTGTTCCCAGTCTATCCTATCACTCCTGCCTCTCCTTATATATCAAAATGGAAATGATGGACAGGCAATCTATATGTAAATAGTATACAGGTGTGCACACTGTGCTTGGAGACATAGACATCCCTTGTGTTAATCTGCAGGGTTCCCCTGCAAAACAATACATTCTCTATTGAAACAACTGTGCTGTTGTATGGCTCTGAAACATCCATCAGTTTTATAGGTTTTGTTAGCCTGTCACTAGTGGGAAGAGCATGGTACTTGGCAATTATATGTGCTGTGAGGTTGTATTCAGAGATTCTAGGAGTCTATAAAAATACAATCAACCAAATAAACTATAAACTATCTATACATTATGATTCATAACATAATATATTATTAAAATATGAATTTTTTTAATGGTAACATTATGTACATATATAATGTGTGTAACACCTTTGTTGTCACTTTCATGTGCTAAACATGTTGTATACTGTGTGTACAAAAATGTAAGTATTGCATCTGAAATAGGATATATAGGCTATAGTGTCCTGGGTCTCTGCATTTGTCATTCTTATTAATAGCAAGCATCACAACACAGTTGCTGCTAAAATGAGCTGAAGATATCCACATATCATATCACATCAGACTGTCTGCATGCTTCTAAACGCAATGTACTATGTGGACACCACCAAGAAGACCTGACAAGAAACTACTACAGCAATTTCCTCAGTGAATACATTTTACACGTTTTACACATGTACGCTTCACAGAGCACACTTAAGGAACAGCTGTACATCTGCAATATATATGCATGACTAGACTAAGAAATGATCAAAAGACACTAGAGGTTTCAAAATGAACTCTGTCAAACCTTGTTTGTCAGACATGTTTGCGGGGCTTTTATGTGCATTTCCATTGTAAACACTGCATGTTTTCAAGAGGCTGTCTAGATGGACCAGTCTTGTGTTAGCATCTTGTTTCATTGAACCCTTTGCTAAAAATATACAGCAGCATTTATAAGCAGAAGTTGTGGGGAAATCATACATGATGTAATGAACTTTTGTACCTGATGTAATGTAATTTAGCTCTTTATTCACCCAGTATTTCATCGACTGATGATGCACTTGTGATCCTAATCAGTAAATTAAATTGCACATAATTAACTCGTGATATTATGCATTTAATCTCCCCCAAAACACCCAACTAACTGCAGTTTCTAAGGAGATCTCAAAAGGAGAACTTGAGACAATCACATAGAAATTCAAACACCTGCACCAAATTCTTATATTTTTGTTAAAGTCAGTAAAGATCAGTGTATACACTGCGTTCCACCAAGAACAGCTCAAAGAAATCATTAAAAGCACAAAATTATCATGATAGTCATTCCCATATTGAGTGGATGTAAACCTCTGGCCACATATATAGACCCTAATCCACCCTTTCTGTATTGTTGTTGTTGAGTTAAGATACATTTTAATACTAGATTTCTTATTATTTTAACACAATTCAATTTAAATTTACTGAAATCTACAAAAGAGAATTTATAAAAGAGTGTGCGACAAGTTAGCAGCTGACTTGTTATTCTTACAGGTGGCCTTATTATATATGTATTGTAGGCACTTCCTTTTCAGAACAAAATACTTAGGCAGGAAAGCATTTAAACGAATCATACAAACTTGATTTACTGAGGTCTCTGCTATAATACTCCAAACTGCAACACTGTGTTTATCTAGCTGTCACTAGAAGTCCTGTTTTATATTTCTTTTGTGCTAGTACAGTTCTGTGAGAGGACATTGTTTATTGTGTATCATTTAACAAATTTATTAAGTGTCTATGTATCTGAGAATTTTCATTGGTCCCTGAAGCGATCCTTGCATTTTCCATGTTCTTTGCAGTTTTACTTCAGCAACTGTAACTCAAAATTAGCTCTAAAATAATTGAAAAATTATTTTCAGTGCTTATTTCTTTTCTCACAGATGCCTCGAGCAACAACGTTAAGAATGTACATGTTCCACCAGCTCTGACATGATGTTCATGCTTTTTCCAAAACTAGCCTGATCTATTATGTAAAAAAATATGTATTTATAGTGATGTCCAGTGTATGTTTCTGGTGTTTCATGAAGTAAGAATTAAGTTTAACGGTTGTTTAAGTGTGCAAATACTCTTTGGGGTCCCTGATACCATGTCCTTCCCCTTTACTTTGTACACAGATAACGTTATTATTTTCAAATAAAGCTATGCAGCACTGTTTTTGACCAAAAGAAAGTTTAGGGGAAATGGAGCACAAAAAAATGGAGAGGATTAAGCAATGTAGGGAATTGTGGAAAGGAAGGAAAGTGAGAGACACAGAGGAGTGGTTGGAGTCCACTTAGGCTTGACATGTTCAATATGCTGCGCTGGGTACACACCGTTCTATGCCAAGTTGTTGTTTTCCCCACTGAGACCCATCGAGCTGCCTGCAACTCAGTGTGCCTCCTTACTGCTTTAGAAAGGTCAAAGCGGACTTCACAGTACAGCTTCCTAGAGCTGGACCAAGACTCCGATAAGTATATGGATGTATCAACAGGTCCCAGGTGAATGAATTTTTTGGGCATTATTGAGCTGTAAAGCAAAAATGGAGAGCACAGGAAGATCAAACTAAGTGCAACGAAGGCTAAGTGGGGAAGCCTTACTTTGCACTCCAGGTGAGGACTGACCAGAAAGGTGTTGATGCTAATCACCAACCAATAAAAAATTCTGACATTCTCACAAGTCAAAGAAAAATTGTAACATTTAACATGTTTTCCTTCTTTATAGCTGAAGTCATCCTGTACACTGTAATGTAGTAATCAAATGGAGTCTGGTAAGCTTTTTTTCTTAATCTGAATGCCAGTTTTTGTTTGTTTGTTTGTTTGTTTGTTTAATCAGGTTTGTTTAGCCATAATGCTAAAAAAAAAAAAAAAGAGGAAAAACCAGAGTCAGACTGCAGCTTATCGGTCTGGTAACCCAAACAGTCTCTCCTCCAAACTGTCCATACTTAAAAAGTGCTTTACAAACCCTAAAATTAAGACTAACAGGTGGATTTAGCCATTTCAATTCAGCTAACAATAAAGAACCACTTACTGCTAAAGAAACAGACAGTGAAAGTGGTCAGCATAGATCCAAAGCATTTTAACATGAAAGTCTTTGTTGTAGCCAGGGGTGTTAGACTGCTTTTTATTTTTAGTCATGTTTTCCACGGCGTTATTAGCAATGTCACTTGTTAGCTAACATAACCCAATGTTAGTCTATTAGCCACACCCAACCAAGCAACCCTTTGACGTCACATTCTGTACCAACACAAGATGGGGCTAAACATGTTCTAAAAACTTCTTCCAGTTTTGCAGACAGTGTTAAACCTATGTCAGTTTTTGAGAGTAGGGCTCCATAGTGTAAATTATCATAGTTTAAATCCATTTTAAACCTGATAAGATAAGGAAGGAGAGGATCTGAACAAGATGCAAGACTAAAAAACCCAAGGCTACACTATTTTCCTTATTGATTCCAAGTGGGACCATAACATGGAAAATAGAAAACAGTCAAACTTAGAGACTGAGACCATGAACTCATCAGAAAAGAAAGAGGTCATACATCAGTGAAGCCAAAACATAATTTTCCCAATTTCTTCGATTCAATAAAACTTTCTTATGCTATAAAAGCAGTCACGCCCGCAGGCTGTTAGTAAGAATGCAGATTTAAGACCTTCACACACTTCAAATCCATCTTTTATATAGTCTATTCTCCACACACTCGCATACAAGTACAGTGGCTAAATTACACCAGTTCCCCCCATCTCTATCAGACTGCCAGTCGTGACTCACTTGAAATTAGATTTTTGAAGGCATTTTAATTTTCATTGGGAAAAAGTTTTGATTAGATTATCATACTTGTTAGTATGTTGAGGGCTCAGATGCTAATACAAATTTACTGGCTAAGAAATGTGTTGTTGAGTTTAAACTAGGGACCTGATCTAATGAGGATGCGATATCATGGAATCAGATGGCAGTTTAAATTTCAACAGTAATCACTGGGAGAAATTTATTTATATTATAACACTCTGGACCACACAGTTGGTCCAGAGTGTTGTTTCCATAGCAACAGGTCATTCTGCCAGAAGAAAGGAGGTATAAAAAAGTGGCTGCACATTTTAAAAACTTTCTCATGTTCTCTGTTTTTCCTGTCTCTCCAGTGTCTTCTCACAATAGCGTCTCTCTTTCGTTCTGTCAGAATCTCCTCTCTGTTATTCTCGCACTCTATCAAGACTATCACACGCATCTGTGCTGAGTGTCTTCTGCTTGATCTTATCTCAAAAAGCTCATCTTGAGCCCCGTTTGCCTTTGGATCAGACTCCACTGATTCTTTGTTCTTTTTGCTTGGCTCTTTTAAAGCTGACTGGATAATCAAAACTCTCTTCCTCTTTCCTGACTTTTAGGGACAGTCACAGAGAGAAAAAGTTAGTTCGTGACAGCCATGTCCGTAATGAGGAGGCTGTTTTTGTTCTGGCTGGTGCCTTTTCTTTAAAGTGAAGCAGTCAAGGGTCATCTCTTTCTACTATGTCAGTCCTCTTAATGAGCCGTGGACACTAACCTCACATTGTTGTTTGCTTTCAAATGATGCACCAACCAATTATTTATGTAGCTTGAATTTTTGAAAACCATGGAACAGTTGGATCAAATTACTCTGTACAGGTATTGTCCTCCGTAGAGGTTTGTCAGGTTGAATCAAAAGCCTTTTTAACTCAAAAAGAAGTTGTAGAGATGGATAAAAACGCTATTGTTAAAATGTAAATTATTGACAGTGACACTGTCATTTTGTTTCCGTCTCAGAGCCATTAAAGCATGAAATTAGCCTTTTGTCCTTCTCTGTATTGTCATGTTATGTTAAAAAAAAATGCAAAAATCAATTCAGTTGGGAAGCACAAAGATAAATATGTACAGTATGTTGACTCAGAATGGGTTTCCAAACAAGTAACTTAACACAGCTAATAGACTCCACAAATTTACTCAAATGGACACAGCCAGCTGTGCACATCTGTCTGCATGCAGTTTGTCAATAACATCTTTGACAATGAGTCAGTCATTGTTTTTGGAAAAACAAAAATGTTTTCTGTTTTTTAAGGGAATGGAGACAATGGATTACAAATACAAAGTGTTAGCCTGATTGTACTTGTCAGGAGCACAACTGATTGTTTTTCCATGGCTGTCCAACAAACCTGTATACCTTTTTCTACTTGCCAGTGCATTGAGTATCAACTTGGTGACACTGACCAGAGTCTTTTTAGTCCTTCTTGCCACACTGAAGCCATCTTTGAAATGCTACCTTGTTTTAAATGTTTCACCAGGTAGAGTTGGGCAGATTGATCCACATAGCCATAGTATGGATACCAATGCTGGTATTGGTATTCGATTGATACTTGTGCAATAGGATCGATACTTTGTTTCTATCGTCTAAGTTCAGTCCAGTGTATTGTGTTAAAAAACATACCTCAAACATACAGTGGTCACTAAAATGTGTTCATTTGCAAATTACTGATGATACATCTCATACGCAGCCAAGTGGCGGAGGGCTTTCGCTTTGGTGGCCTCAGAATCTCATCTCTGATTTTTGCAGATGATGTGGTTCTGTTGGCTTCATCGGGTGAAGGCCTCCAGCTCGCACTGGAACAGTTCGCAGCCGAGTGTGAAGCAGCGGGAATGAGGATCAGCACCTCCAAATCTGAGGCCATGGTTCTCAGCCGGAAAAGGGTGGAGTGCCCACTCCGGGTCGGGGATGAGTTCCTGCCACAAGTGGAGGAGTTCAAGTATCTCGGGGTCTTGTTCGCGAGTGATGGGAGAAGGGAGTCGGAGATCGACAGACGGATTGGGGCTGCAGCTGCAGTAATGCGGACACTGCACCGGTCCGTCGTGGTGAAGAGGGAGCTGAGTATAAAAGCGAAGCTCTCAATTTACCGGTCGATCTACGTCCCTACCCTCACCTATGGCCACGAGCTGTGGGTAGTGACCGAAAGAACGAGATCGCGGATACAAGCGGCAGAAATGAGCTTCCTCCGAAGGGTGGCTGGCCTCTCCCTTAGAGATAGGGTGAGGAGTTCAGCCATCCGGGAGGGGCTCAGAGTAGAGCAGCTGCTGCTCCACATCGAAAGGAGCCAGCTGAGGTGGTTCGAGCATCTGACAAGGATGCCCCCTGGGCGCCTCCTGGGTGAGGTGTTCCAGGCATGTCCCACCGGGAGGAGGCCCCGGGGCAGACCCAGGACACGCTGGAGAGATTATATCTCTCGGCTGGCCTGGGAACGCCTTGGCATTCCCCCGGACAAGCTGGAGGAGGTGGCTGGGGAGAGGGAGGTCTGGGCCTCTTTGCTTAGGCTGCTGCCCCCGCGACCCGGCCCCGGACAAAGCGGATGAAGATGGATGGATGGATGGACATCTCATACCTCATGACACATTGTTCTCCCCAACATAAGCTGCCACTGTACGTTAAAAACATCTGTATTGGTATTGGCAATGCTGTCCCTGTATTGGTATCAGATCAATAGGAAGATTAGCAGTACAGTGGTCCCTCGCTATAATGTGGTTCACCTTTTGCGGCCTTGCTGTTTCGCAGATTTTTTTTGTGCAATTTTGCATGTTTTTTTTTTCCAGCGCATTGTGTTCTGCATCCTGATTGGCTGTAGACCATTGTCAATCAGACTCCTCCATGCCATCCAGAGGAAGATAACCATTGCACAAACAGTTGGACTTCCGTATTTTTCGGACCATAAGGCGGATTGGATTATAAGGCGCATTACGCCTTATAACAAAACAGTCAGATAAGTTGAACTTTACTCAACTCCTCTTCTGTACCATCTGTATCATTAATTTTGAATTCTCTGGCAGCTGCTCTATCCCCATGTTCTGGACCTGAAAACAGGGTTTGATCTTTGGTTTCTTTCTATAATACTGGACTTATTTTTCTACAAAGGTTTGAACTTCTGAGCGTTTAAACAAGAGAGAAAAGTGTGAAAATGTTCATGCCTGTCTGAGAAAGTGTATAAAGTGTGTATGGACGGGTTTTACAGCCCTAAAACATCTATAATAATCGTAAAAAAAAAGTGGCATTCACCTATCGCGGGTTATTTTTAGAATTTAACTCCCACGATAAATGAGGGACCACTGTATAGCACAGCACTAGTAGCTACAGTACATGAATGAGAAGAGCCAAAAATAATTTCCAAAAAGCTTCTTTTTTCTACACAAGTCATACTCCTACTGTACATGTACACAGTTACAAAACTACAGCTCAGTCTAGAGTGCCACTACAATTGACATCCTTGGTTATCTCATGAGAGCACTCAAAAAATGGCATTCTAATTTCTATATATAAAGTAAGGAAAGGGAAACGCACACTTATCATGACAAGCAGTACAGAGATACACCTGCCACCTCACAGCTGAAACTGTGGTGATCCTTTGTGTCAGCACAACAGCATGATTTTCCACTTCTTTGGGGCAGGAACAGGGCTACTGCTGTGGTTAACATGTCATAAGTGTCCCACAGATTCAAAAGCCAAGTATCCTGTGCTCATCAGGAGCAACACAGACTGGGCACCACCGTGTTTGACAGTTGGTATATGGTGTTTTTGCTGATGTGAGTTTTGTTTTTCACAAATGTGGCCCTGTGTTTTATGACCAAACGTCTCCATGTTGGTCTCGTCTCTGGAAGAAGCTTTCTCCAGGCAACCTTTCCAAACAAGCCATGTTAGTTTAATCTTTTTATAAGTGTACTTTCATGAACTTTAACATTATTATTATTATTATTATTATTATTATTATCTAATTTCAAAATTTCTGGCATGTTACTGGACCTCAGCACCTGAGCTCAGTGACCTTTTTCAGCAGCTTTGGTGTTCTGCTGATCGCATCCTCTAAATCTACAAAGATGAGATACAAGTCAACAACTAATGTTTTCTCCCCAACGACGGTCTGACTATAGAGAGCAGTCACTGTCATTGTTGTCCACTCATTGGGTTCAAGTGCAATTTTGGAAAGCTACACATGCATTCTGTTGGCGAAATTTTAAAATGTGCTCTCAAGCTGCCCTCAACAGCTGGTAATTAAATGTTTGATGTGTGTTGTGTGTGATCCAGATTTTAAATAGGGAGCAGTTCACCACCTTGGTCAAGAGAGGAAAATGGGCTTCATGGCCAGCAACTGTGAAAGATTTAATAATATTGATCAGGCAATAGCTTTAGAGAGAGGGGCACGTCCTCGAGTGGCTGCACTGGCATAGATTTGTAGTTACCATCCACTGTCCTAACTATAGTCACATGTAATGGTTTACACATTTGCCTACAAAGCAAAAAAAAATCCCAGATTAGATTCCAAGAGGTGACAGAGATCCTTTTGGGTTGTGTCATGAAGGGCATCTAGAGATCTGGTGAATCAAACATGTGGTGCTCCTGCTGCAGTGACCCCTGGTGAATAATGGAGCAACCAAAAGTAACTTAAGTCACAGTAGGTTGTTCAGGTGGCTGAAAACAGAACCCTTTTACAGCTTGTGTAGGAAGGAAACTGAAACTTCTCTTACATTACTCGATACTCCCCTGATTCGGCTTTTGGGAAAACTAAGCAATGCACAAGAAATTCACACCTCATTCTTTATAATATGTCTTAGAAAACAATGTTAGAACATACCAAACCTTCATTCAGCACTTGCAGTAAACATATAATCAGAATATTAACACTGTGATGGTGCTCACAGAGCCAAAAATACAATTAAATCTAACTAGCTCTCAAACTCTGCAAGAGAGTAAATTGCTTTATCTTAGAAGCAGTTGTGTATAAGAAAACTTAAGTGTTTGTTTCATTTTTATCTCTGTTGTTCATGGATATAGTGCAGGCCACAGCATCTCTTTTTATTTGTGGATAAAATAAATACTTGCAAAGCAGCAAGTATTAAAGAAAACTTCAGTAGTTAAAAGTACAAAAGAAAGAAAATACACAAGCCAAGATTAGTACATAAAATTGTACTTACATAAAATGTCACATTACATTCAAATGATTATCCTCTAAAACTTTGATGGAGGCTCTCTTATGGTGGTTATAATGGTTATAATTTTTTTAATCTGTGTTATTCAGATTAAAGTAGCACATTTTGGAAGGCATACTAGCCCACAGATCATTTAAATGGCAAGAAATGTGCCATTAAAATTGAGAAAATCCTAAACAAACCAGAACAAGAACAATCACCCACCTACTTCTGGTCTCTACTTCTCTGTTTGTTACTTCAGCCTTACTTTAGTTTCTTTCTGCTTACTCTTCTGCCAGTTTTTCAGTTGCTCTTTTTGTATTCAACTGGTTCTTATTATACAAGTATTCTGCCTGTAATAAAATTCATTGGCATGCTGAGTTTTTGGCATCCGGATTCCCCTGAAACATGAAGTTCTCTTCAAAGGACAAATAAATGCTGTACTCACTGTGAGACCCTGAGCAGGTGTTATAGATTTTATACATAATGTTTTGTTTCCAGTCTTTTTTTCAGACAACTTTTCAGTTTCCCCATGATGGTACTGAGGTTCTATCAGACTGCAAATTGTCTGTTATTTGACTCTCACCTAAAAATTGATCGTATCTGAGAAAAATGTCAGACAAAAAGTATAAAATCTGATATTTGGCAGATTACGGAAGCCACACTTGGATCCACTGATTGGAATTAGCTGCTTCATTCATGCTTTACAGTCACTGCTCATTCTTCAGCTGTTTGGCAGTTGAGTAGTAATATCCAGTCATATTCACGCAGGTGTAGAGCTTGGCTGGTTTTTGACTTCCTCCTAATGTGGAACAGTTTTGATCACCCTGTGGCTGATTTGTGGAATCAGTCAGCTGTCTCAGTCGTCATTCACTGCCAGGAATTTCTACAACAGGAAAAATAATAATAACTCAAGTTATATAAACAGTGTACTTACTAAATTCCAGAGAGGATTTGCATTTTTTTAAAAGAAGAAATAGGTGTAAATCATACACACTCCCCTTTCACCCCAACAGCACAATAGGTGTTAAAAGTAAACTCTAAACTAAGTTTACTGTGCTTCTGTAACAGCAGGGGGGAGATATGGAGGCTTTTTGCTACCTGCTCTCTAAATAGGTTTGTTTTCCTGCCTATAAGTGAAAATTGAAATTACAGTATAAGCAAAGTTGGTGGCTGATTTTACCGTTAGGACAACAATTAGCCCACGCAAAGACTTTACAGTCAATCTCACCTTGTGGGTTTGTATTTAGCTTTTGCTTTGCTTAAAATATGTTATTATAATGCTAATGTTGTTTTTCTGCCACAATGTTTTAATAGAATTTTTTCAAAACAGCTCTTAGAGGCTTGACATTGTGAAGTGCTCAAAATGGAAAAAATAACTTTTCACTTCTGAATCAGCCACATCCACAATTAACTCGAATGGTGAAGAGGGGCTGGCATATAAATCTGAACTCAGCATTAGGCCTTACACCAAAAAATATCTACTGTGCTGCAACCACTGTGCAGTACAGCAGGTATGACGGACCTTTTGTAGATTTTTCAATGGGCAAATGTGACCTAAATGCAGGACTTGCGAAGCACAACATAAAAACAGCTTTATTGCTGAAGACATGCAAAACATAACCAAACATGAGCCGGTAACAAACACACAGAAGGAACACAAGCACTAACAAGCGAAGTGAACACGACAAAGGGCAAGGAAAGACTGAGACAATATATACTTAAAGAGGATAATGAGGGAAAAGGCCAAAGGTAGGAACACAGCTGACACTTATTACACACTAAAGAGACAGGAGAAGCAACACTGAACCTAAGACTGACAAACCAAATCAGCAAATACTAAACACTGAACTAAAAACTAAAACATAAACTTAAGAGAACTAAACAGGGACACGACTGGGGAACCAGAGAGGTAAATAAGTGTAGAGACAAGACTTACTTCCATTGGAGATGCAGATGATAAAACACTGAGACGAGACTAGGAATAGACTGGACGAACAAAGGAACTAAGGTCACAAAACAAGAAGCAGGAACCAGAAATGTTGTTAAAATGGCGCCGGTGAGGTCGGCTGCCGTGCTGGATGCTCTGCCCTAACTTCTCCACTTTTTCGTCACTTTTTGGTATATCTGCGATAATCTTGCATGGGCATCATGCAAAACACACAAATCCGCTACAGTAGAGACACTTTGGTTTCTATTGGTCTGCAGTACACGAACATTTCACCATGTTTAACTCCGGACCCAACCTGGCCAAAGGAGATCCTGAGAGAGAACAAAGGACGCGACCCTAAGCGACGGCCTCGAGGTAAAGAAGAGCCGGCATCAGGAACAGGCTACGGGCTCGCGCACACCGCGCACCCATGCCCAGTATCCTGCTAGCCAATGTTCAAACCATCGAGAACAAGCTTGATGACCTCAGAGCCAGAATCAAGTTCCAGAGAGACATTCGGGACTGCAACCTCCTCTGCTTCACCGAGACTTGGCTGAACCCAGCGATACCAGACCACACCGTGCAGCCGACGGGGTTCTTTTCAGTTTACCGCATGGACAGGACAATGGAGTCGGGGAAGAAAAGAGGTGGTGGAGTGTGTTTGATGGTGAACAACAGATGGTGCGACAGCACAAACATCTCCCCACTCACACGCTCTTGCTCGCCCAATCTGGAGTTTTTGATCGTTAAGTGTCGCCCTTTCTATCTCCCTCGGGAATTCACTGCGGTCATTGCCTGCACTGTTTACATTCCGCCTCACGCGGACTCGGACACTGCCTTATGTGAGCTACATGAGGCTCTCACACATCAACAAACACTTCACCGAGATGCCGCACTCATTGTTATGGGAGATTTTAACAGAGTGAATCTCAAACGGACATTTCACAACCTTCACCAGCACATCAACTGCCCCACCCGGGGCACGAGGACATTAGACCACTGCTACACCCCGTTCAAGAACTGTTACAAGGCTCAACCCCTGCCGGCATTTGGAAAATCGGACCATTCCGCCATCTTCCTCATACCTGCTTACAAACAAAGGCTAAAGCAGCAACCACCAATCAGGAGGGAGGTCGCTCGCTGGACGGACCAATCGGTGGCCGCGCTGCAGGACGCACTGGATGACGCAGACTGGGACATGTTTCGGCGCAGCTCTGATGACATCAACATGTTTACGGAAGCGGTTGTGGGATTTATCGGGAAACTAGCGGACGACACAGCAGAAAGAACTATCATCCGAACGTTTCCCAACCAGAAGCCGTGGGTGGATAAAAACATCCGCAACGCTCTGAGATCACGCACCGCTGCCTACAATGAAGGGCTTGTCTCCGGTAATATGGACCTATACAAGGCTGCGTCCTACAACGTGCGCAGCGCGGTCCGAAAGGCAAAGCGGAGCTACGGGGAAAAACTAGAGTCACAGCTACGACAGTGCGACTCTAGGAGCCTGTGGAAAGGACTGCGGACTATAACGGACTATAAACGACCAGCTTCTTCAATGATGAATGCCGATGCTTCACTGGCTGATGAGCTGAACACGTTTTATGCTCGCTTCGACGCCGCAGCAATTAAAACAACAAACGGCTGCGCGCGCTCGGAGTGCACCAGTGAAGAAAATGCATTCGTCATCACAGAGCATGCCGTGAGGAACACCTTCAGGAGGGTGAACACCAGGAAGGCAGCAGGACCAGATGCAATCCCTGGCCGGGTCCTTAGAGCCTGCGCTGATCAACTAGCACCGGTGTTCACGGAGATCTTCAACCTCTCCCTGGCCCAAGCTGTGGTTCCCACGTGCTTCAAACGGTCCATTATTGTCCCTGTTCCAAAGAAACAACAGCCCGCTTGCCACAATGACTACCGTCCAGTAGCACTGACTTCAATTGTGATGAAGTGTTTTGAAAGACTGATGAGAGATCACATCACTTCTTCACTTCCTCCCACCATCGACTCACTTCAGTTTGCTTACCGGACTAATCGTTCCACAGACGATGCCATATCTCACCTGCTCCACACATCCCTGAGTCACCTGGACACTGGCAGAGGGAATTATGTTAGGATGCTGTTCGTGGACTACAGTTCAGCATTCAACACAATAATTCCCTCTAAGCTTTTCACCAAGTTGACGGATCTAGGAATCAGCTCATCACTGTGTCAGTGGATCCTCAACTTCCTCACAGACAGACCCCAATCAGTGAGGGTAGGAAAACAAGTCTCCCCCTCCATCTCACTCAGCACTGGAGTGCCTCAGGGCTGTGTTTTAAGCCCCCTGCTGTACTCACTGTACACTTATGACTGTGTAGCCACATCCGACACCACCTCCATTGTCAAGTTTGCTGACGACACTGCTGTTGTGGGCCTGATCTCCGACAACATCGAGACGGCCTACCTGGAGGAGATTAGGAACCTGGAGACCTGGTGCCAGGAGAATAACCTCCTCCTAAACATCAGCAAGACTAAGGAGCTGATCGTGGACTTCACTACAAAGCAGGCGAGGAATTACAAACCCCTCATCATCAGTGGCACGCCAGTGGAGAGAGTGGACAGTTTCCGATACCTGGGTGTCCACATCACTCAGGACCTGTCATGGTCCTGTCACATCAACACCCTGGTTAAGAAAGCCCGTCAGCGTCTCTTCTTCCTCAGAAGACTTAGAGACTTCCATCTGCCACTGAAGGTGCTCAAGAACTTCTACTCCTGCACCATCGAGAGCGTCCTGACGTCAAACATCTGCACCTGGTTTGGGAACAGCACCAAGCAGGACAGACGAGATCTGCAAAGGGTGGTGCGCTTGGCAGAACGCATCATTCAATCAGAGCTCCCTGACCTGCTGTCCATCTACACCAAGCGGTGCAAGTCCAAAGCTAGGAAGATTATGATGGACCTCTCCCATCCCAACAATGGACTCTTCTCACTGTTGAGGTCTGGGAAGCGCTTCCGCTCCCTTAAGGCCAAAACAGAGAGAATGAAGAGGAGCTTCTTCCCCCAGGCTATTCGGGGCCTGAACCAGGTGTAGGACTGGACTCTCCCAAACACGTCACTATAAGACTGGACTCTCACACACGTCACCACACGCACCACCACACATTTCCTATAATCCTATAATTCCTATAATTTATAATCCTTATCTTTATAATCTCTTCTGCTATTTGCACATTCTTTACTGTAAATTCCTAAGTTAATTTGTAAATTTTTGTAGTAAATTGTAAATATTGTAGAACTTTTCTTCTGTCATTTAATGGTCGGGCATTGTACAGCTACAAGCATTTCACCCCCATGTCATACTGTGTATGGTTGTGTGTGTGTGACAAATAAAATTTGAATTTGAATTTGAATTTGAAATACCAAACTCAGATGCACCGGAGAGTAAAAACTACAAAACTAACTAATACAACTAAAACCTGAAAATCTCTTAAATCCAAAAGAACAGATCACAAGTTAAAAAAACAACATAAGGGGCACATAAAGCATAAATGAAAAGCTTCCAGTTTTCAAAAAAAAAATTCTGTACCCACCCAACGACAGAGTATTTTCTTAGTCTACCTTTTTTCTAAAGGTAGCAATGCACCAATTTGAAAGACTGTGTATGCCACGATCCCTGGTCTGTTCCTATTAAAGTTTTAGAAGCAAGGTTGCACCTCTATCATTTTGCAGCAAAAGTCTTGCAGCAACTACATCTCTAATCTTGGAGGAATTTCTGTTTCAAATCTGTGAGGTTCTAGTTGGACTCTGTAAGTATTTAATAGAAACTTCTGTGAATGTAGAAGGCAACAGATTTGTGATTTGTGCTAGTTTATTACAGTTAATCACAGTATTATCACAAACAGATTGCATATAATTGCCATCTTGACCCCCTTCAATCCCAAACTGATGGCAGACTGATTCCATGTTATTGCTGCTTCATTGCTTTCTTCATGTTGCAAACTTGCTTTGAAAAAGGCAACTGACTGCGAGTGGTTGTAGGTCTGGTCCCTGTCTTTAAAGTAAAGAGAGGGAGCTTACAAGTTTATTGCACACAACCACAATAACTTTTTCCAGCCTCCATTTTAACTAGCCTAACTGTAGCATGATGTTTTGAATTTGACTTTTTTTTTGCATTGTTTAGATTTTTGGATTTTGGCATTTAGCTATTGAAGCTAATGTTTTGTTTCTGACCCCTGCCTCCTTCTTCTGGGTCTCATCTTAAAGGATATACTTGGTGGGAGGGCTTAGAAAATCTTAACCAGTGGTGTATTTGTTTTGTTATGAAACATTTTTTAGTGTTTAAGACTATTGTAGTGTTTAACGCTACAATTTAGCCTAAAACTGTTGGTTTTTTCAACGCTGACACTGTGTCTGACACTTCGTTAACACGCGTCCATGCTGTTTTTCCTTTATAAGCTCACCCCTTAGATCAATCCAAAAACCTCCAAATCATAGACTAACTCATAAATAATTTCTGGCTCAACAAAAAGTGTGCACAGTAAGACAGTTACTTGCATCTCTGACACAAACATTCATCAAAGCTTTGTGTTCTCACAACATCTATTGTGGTGTGTAATGTCAAAACAAAGCAGCTAATGAAGCTTGAGGGACCTGAGCTCACTTATATCATTTTTAATTTTCAAAACACTGCGATTTGTACTACAGCAAACTCCACAGATAAAAAGTAAAGTAGTTCATAGTCTACATTGTAGTACAGTGTGGTGTACTAAGGAATATTTCAGTTATTTAAGTTAATTAAGTAGTCATAATAACGGTAAAGTAAATATGTCAGTTAAATCATTTCAGTGGCTATGACTGATGTAGATTGAAAGAAAAAAGAAGAAATGAGGCACAAGACCGACCAGGTCTATTTCTTGGATGTTTGAACCTCTCATAATGGGCTTTTTAAAAATTTTCAGACATTGCAGGTAAAACGGTCGCGATCTGATGAGACCATTGTTGTTTGAATGAGTCAGCAAAGCCAGATGAGCAGGTAGTCCTTCAGTGTGGCGCAGGATATATACAGCTTCAGCTTCTCTGTACATGTGTGTGTGTGTGTGTGTGTGTGTGTGTGTGTGTGTGTGTGTGTGTGTGTGTGTGTGTGTGTGTGTGTGTGTGTGTGTGTGTGTAGACAAATGAGCAATGCTTCTTATTTTGGCATTCTAACTCCTCAGGCTTTAAAAGAAAAGTTGAGTGATACTGACAGTGACCATCCAATTAATTCAAAAGCTGATACTTATAACCTTTTATATTAATAGGGAAAAGAATCCAACGCATGCTGAACAGATGCTTTTGTGTTATTGTGAAAATGTGACAAAACTGGCCTCTAATCTTGAATTCCAACATTTTAGACATAATAACATTTCTGTTGAAGGAGATTCTGTTTGAGATTCTGAAGGAGAAACTTTTGCACTGTTTGACAAAGGTTCTAGTCATATAATAATAAGATTGTCTGAAATTCAGCCTCCAACCCAGATATTCTCTTTCTTTATACTTCAGAGTTCTGAGCTGCTGTCCAGCTTTCTGGAGCACTGTAAAGAAAAGCATTCGAGTGAAAGTACAAGACAAAAATGAAGCTTTATTTTTTTCCATGCAGTTGATGTATTTGACAGTGCTTCTCTCACTCCGCTTCTCAACCAGTCTCTATTCTTCTTCCACATTTCCTCTCTGCCTCAGGTAACATCAATTACAGGCTGAGATACATTTGTGCAGTATAATGTTGTTCCATTACTTTTGTGGAAATAATGCAGAGCAGGGTTTGTTCCCCGTGTCCAACGAGAAAGAGATAAATTTGAAGAAATCTGCGAAAATGCGAATGTATGCCTGTTGAAAAATAATGAGCTCAGACCCAGACTGGCTGATGGACCATCTGCCAGGAGGGTTAAAGAGCACTTTGATTCTCCTTAATCAGTTACCTCCTTCTGTGGCATGTTTTCCTAAATTGATAATCAGAAATACTGGAGATCTGGAGTTCTATGCTGCAGATATTCCCTTTGTCTCTCAGTGGCTCATCCAGCTGGCATTGGTACTGAGGCCTGACTTTTTCTGACAAGTTGAATTGTTTTTAATTTTTGTCAGTAAAGAAACAGTTTGTGGACTTTATATGTAGATTTACTGGTGTAATAGTAGAAGCAGGAATTAGTCTTGGGAACAGCAATCATTTCTTTATCGTGCATAGAAAGATTTATTTTTTATCTCAGTTTAAAAAAAATCAGAGATTAATGGATTATAATATTAAGCATTATATACTTTTAGTCTCTATAATCTTGGGATTTCAGGCTACCACCCTGTTGATGTTTGATAAAAATTCAGTTCAAGTCAGGTTTACTTATATAGTACCAAATCACAACAACAGTCGCCTCAAGGTGCTTTATGCTGTGAGGTTAAAACTACAAGCACTTTGAAACAGTAGGAAGGAAAAACTCCCTTTAACAGGAAGAAACCTCCAGCAGAACCAGGCTCAGGGAGGAGAAGCCATAGGGGTGAAGTGGAAACAAAAGAGAAGAAAAAAGACAAAGATAACATAGGGAGACAGAGAAATAACACACCAAGGGAGAAAAAAGACAAAAAATGTAATGTGATGTATAAACATAAAGGGAGTGAAGAGGTGCTCAGTGCTTCACGTGACGTTCTACAGCAGTATGAGCTGACAGCAGCATGACGAAGGGTTGATTCAGATAACCTGATCCAGCCTATAAGCATAAGGTAAACTGATGGCTTCGAACTGATGAAAACGCACAGAAAAATTCAACGGCCCTAACAGTTTAACCAGTCTAAGGCCTTACAGTGAATGCCATTGTATCTGACATTGTCATTGTCATATTGTATTGGTCAGGAATGTACATTCAACCTCTCGTAAGAAAGAGAATGGATTTATATGAGAGAGAGCTGGCTCTCTGACAGAACTGAAAATGAAATCATTCAACAGTATGCCAATGCTTTTCACAGTGACGCTATAAATAGTCTGTGGGCTCGCAGTCGATAGCACCCAGGATGCCAGTAAAGTAGGAAAAAAAACAAAAACATTGACGCTGCAATATACAGAAATATGCTGCAGTGTGTAGAAAAAAACATTTATCCTGATTCCCCTGAATTTTGAAATAATCCTAACAGCCCAGTTTATGTGTATTTATGTGAATATTTTTATGAACATCTTCCAAATAGGACCCAAGTTCACACAGAAATGATGTTGCTGTCAGCTGGGACTGCTATATTTGTCACAACTGTATTTGTCTGTTCCTTATGTATAAAAAAAGAAAGAATACCGTACTCATAAGTATTCATAGAATAGGCTGTAATTACATCTTCCAGAATAACTAAGACACTCTCATAGTTATGTAATTAATCTATAAAAAATACATAGGAGTCGGTCTATGGGTTGCGGAAGCAACCATGTTTGCTTCCCATTATCTTTAAATACAGTGGTCGGGAAAAACATCTCCCTTCTGTCTAATAGTGTTTTATGTATGGGGCTAGAGATCAGCCATATATATAATACTCGAAATGTGGAGGAGATGAGAAGTTGTAGGCATTTTCACAACATAGGGGGGTTATTTAAATTTGGTCCTGCACCTTCCACTTCAAGATATGAAGGCTATGTTTTATCATCTGAGACGGGGTCATCGTCACCAAAGAAGCAAAAAAAATGAAGGAAAGAGACAACGTGGCAAACATCTTAATAAAATGTCATCCTCCTTCTCCTCACTTCAAGCATCATCTCCTAAACTGAAGTTGGGGCTTTAACATGGCACATTTATACACATTTATACACATTTATACATGTGTACAAATGTGGTGATTTATTCTTGATATTGATAAACCTTGAGTGTCCTACAAATCACACTTTCCCACAAATACATAGTTTGATGATTTCACATTACATGAGAGTATATTTCCTAAGTTTAACTATCACCAGCACATAGCAGGTAACAGAGCTAACAGTAGCTAACAGCGACAAAAACAGTTTAGCGCATCCTCAACAATTCATCTCAATATGGTGGTCATTGCTCATTTAAGACCGATTTAAGACTCTGTTTACAAAGTTTTACAGCCTATTGCAGAGTAAATAAGATAAGATAAGATAAGATAAGATAAGATAAGATAAGATAAGATAGAACTTTATTAATCCCTCGGGTGGGTTCCTCTGGGAAATTCGACTTCCAAAAAAAGCACAGCAACGACCAAAGTTACAGTTACAGAACTGTTATATATATATACACACACACACACACACACACACACACACACACATATATAAATACAGAGACAAATATAAATAAAATATACAAAGGGGATAAATAGAATAAATAGGAATAAAAAATAAAAATACAAGTGAATTGCACATTTCAAGTATTGAGTCTATTGCACTGTTGACTATTTACAAAAAGTATTGCACAAGGTATTGTACAGTGAGGTGCAGAGGCACTACAGCTTAGTTGTTCCCCCCTCCTTTGTCCTCCTGTTTCCCCTCCCTCTCCCCTCCAGAGAGGAGTTAAACAGTCTGATGGCGTGTGGGACAAAGGAGTTTTTAAGTCTGTTAGTTCTTGTCTTGGGGAGAAGCAACCTGTCACTGAACAGACTCTTCTGGTTGTTTATGGCCGTGTGCAGAGGATGCCCAGCATTGTTCATAATGTCCATCAGTCCATCATGTCCATCAAATAAAGGTAGACACATCACCATTGACAGCTGAGGTAAAGAGTAGACTCATAGGGAAAACCCTGGGGCAGATCTGGTTTAAACAGTAGTAGAAACACTCCAGCCAACCGTGGCCATTGTTAGATACAGAGTCGAGGGGGGGTGTCATATTTTTAATCTCTCTTGGCTGACTAATCCATGTTTGTCCTATAGCAGTCACCTATCCTATAGCCAGGATTGTGCACTTCATTTGGGAGTGGTAGGAAAATCTAGTGGTGAGAATTTTACACACTGTAACATTATTCCAAGCATATCTGAATGAATAAAACTGTCATTTTTATATATTTCAGTTGCATTGCACAGGCTCAATACTACTGACATGATGCTAAAGCATTTCATAAGAGCATACACTACTGTATAGTTTGGAATACATTTAGCCATGTAATCAAAACTTTGCAAAAATTTCCTCATATTTATTCTCCTAGTCTTTGCTCTTCTGTATAGGTAAGTGATCCTGCAGGGATCTTCTTTATTGATAAATGCAAGTGAAGGAATTGCCAATGGTACAGAGAAGGTATCAAATGTGTGTTTGTACCCAGTGTGGTGTATCTTCTGCTTGTGTCTAAATGCTCTGCACCACACCCTGAAAAATAAATCTTTCTTCTTCCATCTGGCTGGCTGTGCTGTGGGCTGAATGGCTGATGTATCTGGGTTTCACTTTTGATGACAGCAAGGCGGCTAGGGGCAGCCGAAGCTGGCAGGGCCTGAGGGTTAAGACAGAAGAGCTCCCACACAAAGATTCGCTTTCCTCTGGAGGGGCTCTACAAATGTTTTCCTCCTAAATTAGGCATTTGTTTAAAAGTCTTGGGGAAATCCTCTCAGAAACAATTACCTCTGCTGTCTGAGATACAGTCTGTGGAGGCTGGAGGAGGAAGAGAAGGCTCTATGATTTTTCTATTTAAAGATACTTAACACATCCCCTTAGATAGGTATTTTGAAAGAGCCTTGGGTAGGAAATCCTTTTCTTCCTTCAGTCCCTTTTATGTTTTCCTCCATTTTGTCCTTTCAGGTCCTCTCCTGTCACCTGCTCCTTTGAGGTTTTATTGAATAATGATCTTGATTTGACTTTTCAGTCCTTCATTTTTAGCATCTCTACCAACCTACATCTCCTTTGCATGGCATTTCAAAGACTGAATTGGTGCTTGGTGTGATTTACACTGAACGAGGAGCTCACCTATGTCAAACCTTCAAGGGTTGTAAGAGGTTCTTTCCATCCATGAAAGCATTCTGCTGCCTTTTACAAGGTCCAGAGTGGGGGGGGTTTCTCAAAAGCCTATCACTCCACATTTTTGTTGATAAAAGCTTCATTTGATATGTTAATTTTAGTTTGATCTTGTGGTTTTGTTTACCCACACCATGCCTTCAGTTTTAAACACACCTTCCTATTAAATGATATGCATCAGTCAGATAATCATTTTTAATTATAAGCAGCTGGTATCAAATTATGCTAGAAAGTGTATTTACATGAAAGAATTTTAAAAGCCAGTCCAATTTGTTGGCATCGTACAGTCAGTTCAAAGAGAAAACAAAACTTTCTCCACAAACAAAGCTGAAACAACCAGACAGGGATGGAGGGTCAAGGCACCAAAATCAAGTTAAAAATAAAGTATAAAAATATTAAAGTATTGATTTAAAAAGTATTTCACTGATTAAAAAAATTGTCTGGGATGTGCCCTCCTGCTCGCCCTATGAGAACTGGAATAGGCCCCACCCCCTTTCAGTTCTTCAGGTCTTTATATTCAACCACGCCCGCCTTCAAAGTCAGCACCTTCTTCCCAAGTGATGCAAACAATAGTACACACTGTACAAAACATTTCTTCACTACTGTCTCAAGCAGCAGTAAGCGTCTACTGCTAACACCTCCCCTCAATGTATCCAGGAGCTGTCAGCAACAGCCACTGCAGGCAGAAATAAAAAAAAAAGAAAATGATTCATGTGATGTTATGTTGTGCTCCTCGGTAAATCAACCAAGTAAACAAATTTATGTTCCTTCCACAACATAGATTGTGACAACTGAGGGAAAAATATGAGTGAAAGGTTTTTATTTTATCCTCTTTGTCCTTCAGGAGTGTGAAAGCTGCTGATATATGGGTCTGCTGTTGTTTTTGGTGAGGCCGTGTGTGTGTATGTGTGTGCGTGTGTCTGTGTTTAGGTGTGTTTTTATGTGTGTTGTCAGAGGCTCTACCAGACAGCAAGGCTGGCATTGCTCTTTTCTAGCTAGTCCACTCGGTGGACTAGCTAGAAAATAAAATACAAGCATGGTCAACAATGTTGGAACTCAGAGTTCTGCACCTAAAAAGAAAACACACACACACATAGAGACACAGGCATTAGACACACACGCAGACGCCTCAATTACCAGGCTGTACACATCCGTCTACATTCTCTGGGACTCTTTATTAACTCCCAGATTGTGTCTCACCGTTCCCAATTCTCTCTTCTACTATTTCATCACATTGTCTTTTGTCATGCCGAGCCCACACTTGTCACCATTAAAGCGGCCATCAGATTTAAATCCACTGTGAATAACGTGCCATCTCCATTCAAGCCCACATCTGGAGGAAGGGAAATTCCATTCACTCCTATATTTACAGTTAATGCTTCCCACAGCATTCCCCAGAGTAGTGTTGACATGCTGATATCCACTGCCCCCCACTGATTCTGCCTAGAATCACATGCGCTTCCTGCACAAGCAGACAAAAGGTCTGCAGTATGATTCATTGTGGAGAAAGAACGTGCACGTATTGTAATGTTCATGCTTGCCCAAGCACTTATGGGAGCAGTTTTTGAACAGTGATTAAACAAGGTATGTTAAAATTTTAAAGTGGTTAAAGTAAAAAACCACATAAAATATTAGGTTGGAAGTGGCATATAATTCCCTCAGTGTAGTGTTTGCAAATGTATGACTTTCATTAACTGAAGCAGACATGCACTATTTAATACCCTGTGGCAAGCGTGTCAAGTGTGCACGGGCACCGAGGGCAGAAAAGGGGAGGGGGCGGGGTTGTAATTAGCAGTTCCAGTAATTAGACTAAAGGTCAATGTTAACAAGACAGAGTATCTAATTTCTCATTGGGTATGAATCTGTACGCAGACCACCATCTGAGAAAACAGGCATGCGTGCGCGCGCTCGGACGCCCTATTAATCACGGCACAGATAAAAGTGAGACAACATTTCCATTCTAGGGGTGAGCTGATCTTGCGCATGACATTTTTCACCTAACTCTTAAACCCCCACCCGCTCTCTTCCTCTCTTCAGCCACTGCATCTCATTAATGGTGATAGCCAATTAACACGAGCAATAATTACTAACCTTTTCCATTTCTCTTCCATGCCACTAATGACCCCAGTGTGCTCTGCTCCTTATCTTTATCCTTGCTATCCAGAGACACGAGTGAGTTTATTTCTTTGCCTCAAGCTGAAGTTAATGCAGCAGCGCTCATGAGGAAGAAGATGAATAGAGTTGTGCTTCTGTTTATTGTCTTAAATGGCACCGCCACCTACAAGGGGGCTTCATGAAGATGATATCTAAAGGTGAACTACTCACCCGTGAGGACTCGCTTCCAGCCCGCCCGATCATTTCTTTTTAATGTCTTTCATTTTTTATGTAGATGGTGTCAGCCTCTGTGCCATAACCCTGCACATCTGTGTTTCTAGTTTCTCACAATAGGTTAGAACAGTAAGCTGGGCTCCGAATGAAAGGAGAGATGTTCAAAAATGTCATACAGAGAAGTGCTTTGTGTAATTCAGTGCTTTTAGAAGGGGTTTCAAAACCAGTTTCGTAGGTACAAGCTTTCAAGAACTCGGTGAATGATTAATTCAATTCAGTCTTTCTGAAAGAGCACCAATTTACAGCATAAGCAATCTCAAGGCACTTTATATTTTAATATGAGGACTTTACAATACCAAAAGTACAGCATTCACACTCTCCCTTTGACAAAGCTTTGTAGGAAGTGTTGGTAAAGCGTACTAAAAGCTCAGCACATTCTCTACATGCTTTGACACATTTTTCAGTCTCCCACACAAGCACAGAGAAAGAGACACACTCAGACAATAATAATAATAATAATGGATTGCATTTATATAGCGCTTTTCAAGGCACCCAAAGCGCTTTACAATTCCACTATTCATTCACTCTCACATTCACACACTGGTGACGAGGAAAGGAAGAGATATAGGGGCCAAGCCTTGCAGCCACTATCCATCACATCCTCAATTAACATTTGACTGGGCTAGATGGCCGTCTGTATCGACATTTCATTAGTAGCAGAGTCAGTACAGTACCATGTCAGGTATGTTAATGGCTTGACTGGGCTGGAGCCTTGCAGCCAACAGTACAATTTGAAGCGTAGAGCTAAGAGGAAGCCAAGAAATCTAATGAAGATATCCTCCTCTACTTACTTTATTACAGTGCAGTACTATGAAAGGTCTCCTTGTTGGCTACTGCTTTTATATTACAGTCTCTGGTGGGAGTAAAAATATGTTCTGTAACCTATAAGGACATATTTTGGGGCCCATGCTAAACACAATGCTTACATATTATTACTTCTTATTAGCACTTTTTAAGGTGATAAGATGCTGGCAAAAGAAAAAAAGAAAGACTGCAGACATACAGCGCAGAAAAGGTAGCAATGGTGTTTTTTTGTTTTGTTTCTACACAAAATATTGAGAAATGTTTCACAATTTTGCAAAACAGCATGTGGAATAATTTCATAGGAGTTGCTTGGTTAAGAACAAACAGCTGTTGCAAACATCATCATACAGAAATAACATGGGAAACCTCCGATCATGATTCCGATCATGTCTTGAGATAAAGACATGATAGGAATATATTTTAATATATCAGTTTATGTGAATCTCCCACCCCATCCCAAAGCTGCTTTGTTGGATAGAGGTGTGGTGACTGTGGAGGCTGTTTGAGTACCATGAACTCACCGTCATCTTCAAGAAATCAGACTGTGGTCATGTGGGAGTGACATGGTCAACAGCACTCAAGTCTGTAGTGTTTAAATGAGGCTAGGTTGGCCAAAGTGTGTCAGGAAAATATACACAACAAAAATTACAGAACCACCACCAGGAAGGATGGATCCATGTTGTTTACATCAAATTCTGACTTCCCATCCAAATGTCACTGCAGGATTCAGGACTCAACAGACCACGCAATGCTTTTTCCAATTTGCTATCGTCTAGCCTATAGTTTCTTGTTCTTAGCTGACAGGAGTGTCACCCGCTGTCGTCTTCTGCTGCTGCAGCCCATCTGCTGTGCACCTTACTTGTACTGTAACAAGTGGTTCTTTGAGGTTTGTTGCCTTCCTATCATCTTGAAGCCGTGTGTCCTGCTCTGACCTCTGTCATCACCAAGGTGTTTTCACCCAGAGTACTGCCGCTCACTATATATTTTCTCAATTTTTCCTGGGCTTCTCTGTAAATCCTACAGATGGCTATGTGGGAAAATCCCAGTAGGTCAGCAGTTTCTGAAATACAACAACCATGCCACGATAACAAGCAGTTGAATAGGTGTACCTAATAAACTGTCTGCAAATGTATATCCGTCTGTTGTGCTTCATTCAGCATGTTTTCAAGGCCTTTTCAACACAGATGAAAGAAATACAAATAGAGCAGCAAAGCTGTGGTTTACAATAAAGAAAAGAAAGAGCAGAAAGAATCTTAAAAAAAAGATCTCAGTGTAGATGATGAGAACGAAAAACCCGTGAAATAATTCTCAGAAATTATTCTCAAGGGTCTCGTCCCTACAAGCAACCACTTCATGTTGCATGTTGTTATTTGATCCAGGGCTGTTTTGAAAATTATTGATTATGGCTGCTTGAACAAAACAAATGGCCTTGATTTAATAGGTCACTGGGAAAGACAAACAGATCTATCAGAAGCCGGTTCGTTTACATAGCCATCATCTCGTGAACCACTCACCATTTGTCAATTCATCTGAAACCAAGTGTGAAAAGGCACCTAATTACCATCTACGAATGACAGTATAAGACTGTAAATTATCTGGCCTGTTCAATCAGCGATAACGATGTTTCTCTCAGTGACACTGGGAGCTCTTTCTGTGGAAAAGAAAAGACAGCCGTGGGTAACCAGACCCACTCTGAATGACACCAAAATGAAGACATCTGGAATGAGACTGGTGCAGAAGAAATAAGAGGTGGCTGGCAGGAGGAGAGTAAGAGAAGTAGGTGGGGATATGACCTTTACTCCCAGCACCTGCAGGCAGGGATATTACTCAGCAAGCCACTCAATGAGTGAATCGATCCAGACACACAGCTCAGCTGCAATCAATACTGGCCTTAATATAGTCCATACTAAATATTGGCTTTTAAATGAGATACCAGTGGCATTTTTTCACCTCACTTCTCTCATTAATACCCATCATGTTTCATTTTACTCCTGTTCCAACCTCAGGCAGCTCTGAGCAACAGCAAAACTGAAGTTAACAATTTAGTCCCGCTGGCACTAAAGCAGTGCGTTATTTCCACCTTTGGATTCTAAAATTATTGTAATTTACCTTTGCATAGCAACGCTGAATACCAAACTCCCTTCAAGGGCCCTATGTGAGAGTGTGTAAGCAATCCTGTGGGTAAATATGTGTGTGTTGACACTAAATGAATAGATCTCCTCAGTTATGTTTTTGTCTTCTGCTTCCAACAGCTATTTAATAACACATACACAGGCATGTGTCGCACGTCATTATTCGAACTTCATGTCATCTCAGCTGTTCTGGAAGCTGAACAGTTCATGCTGTATGACAGAGTGGCAACCATCTAACAATAGCTCCCTCATGTGGTGGAAAAGCTTCTCTGTTCCTCTAATATTACCTACATGTTCTTCTAATGTCTATTCAACAGGGAGAAGGTTTTTTTTTTTTCCTTTTTCTTTTCAGTTACAAGTTCCTGCTTAAATTAAAGCAGCCATCTCTGTAGCTGGATCACTTTTACAAAACGTCAACATTTGTCCGGACCACTGAAGATTATTCAAGCTAAAATGTCACATTTGCATTCTTTTGGAGAGCCAATTCCCCTGCAGCCCTCTGCTAAGATACACCCTTTTACCTCGAGGCGAGACATTTAAAGGGATGGGCCTATCGCCAAAGCAAACCTTTAGTCAATAAATCTTCAGCATGCTGTGAAGTGATGTACACCAATAACGCTCGCCGTTCATCATAAGTGGACCGAACCTGCTGTGACTTTAAATGAAGGTGCTTGTCTTTAGCTAATTCGTCAATTCACTATGTGCAAATTCACCCCTCCCCTGCATGCACAAATTCTCATAAGGCCTTCAATAGTCTGCCTGGCAATCACAGCAAACACACAGATATTGTGTATGAGCGCATACAACAACGCCAACAACAACAGTCTACAAATACTTCTCCAGCAAGCGCTCTTAGGAATCACACTTCATATTTCTCAGGAGACGTCTGCTCTTTCAGTTCCTGGCTGAAGTTTGGAAAAAAGGGAGTCCGTTTGGAGGACAGAGTCTGCGACTTACCTCATTCTTCCTGGTACTTCCTGCCCTCCTGGCATGACCTGGATAAGGTCTGATCGCGCTGCCCTGCCCTGGGAAAGGGGAAGCCATTAACAGTCTCGTGAGAAGGACACATTCAAATAGGAAGCCATACAGAATAAACACAGTGTGAGTGCGCCGTCGCGTTCCCATGACCCAAAATGACTGGATGTGTAGGTGTGTTTGGGCATGTGTTCAGTGTCAGCCAGAAATCAGGAGTGCTGTGTGTTGACCCAGCCAATTTCCAGCGTGAGTTTAGACTACAGGTTATACCTTCCACCTGATTTTACCATGCAGAACTTTTGGGCTTTTAACGTGAAGGTAACCACACCTCCACATCAGAGAGTTCACTATAAAAATTTTGAGAACTTTGGAAGCTTATTTAAGCTCATCTTGCTAAATATCAACCCAAACAGGCCCTTTGGGTCTTTCCTGATGTACTGCTTAAACACAGCAGTGTTTTAAGGCTTTAAACAATAGTTATTTTCATTGCTGATTAATCTAATTTGTCAACTGTAGTCATCGTTGAATCGAAAACATGTCCGCAGTCACATAAGCCAAAGAAAAGCACATTAGAGAGTCTGAAACTGAGTGATTGCATCTAAAGATTTAGATGTTAGATGTAAATGATCAGTTAATTAACTGACAGATCCAGTAAGAATTAAAACTTTGCGCATTAAATTCAAGCATTTCTTTCATTACCCACCATTCTCTCATTTATGTGCTTTGTATCTTTTCCAATCTGCTCTCAGTTCCAGATGTAAAATTCAAATAAGCCCTCTCTGAACTGGGCGCTTACCACTGAGAGGCAGTAGAGTTCCAGTGTTAGGCGCCTCACCATACAGTCCTAAGTGCCACCTTCAACGAAAGCCAAGCAAATCACAAACACATTCAATATTTCTTGATATACTGCAGACAAAACTATATTTACTCAAGGCCCAAATTCACTTAAATACAGGCACGACATACCGAATCACCACAGTGAGCTGAAAAATCCTCACGGTGTCCAGAGTGTGCATTTACAGGGCATAAAAAGAGCATTTCTATCAAAAGAAAAACACACATTTTGTGCAAATCTTACACTTGTGCTTTGATTTACGGTCACACCTTGGAACAATAGCAGGTTGCTATTTATTATTTCATGAAGATTTACTATGTGAACAATTTTAAGTGCAGTGATTTCACTTGGTGATGAGCCAGGGTAGTTTGCCGGAGGTTGCCAACATTATTTCATCTCCCTCCCTGTTACACTTCAATGGATAGAGCAAGATTTGCACTCCTAAACATGGGTCACAACCTTAGCTGGGGCAATCTAAGTGCTATATAGATTGTATAAAAGTAAATGTGTGCCTAGACAAAAGTAGACGAGCAGTATTCAGACCTCGGGGGGCTGGGGGTTGTATTAGGAGCCTCTGATTATACAATAATGAAGGATAAGGTTGAGAGCAAGAAGGAAAAGGGTGGGTTTACCTCTTAGTGAACAATACTATTAAACAAAGAATCCCATTTGCATTTAAGTGGATCAAAAGCTTGGTTCTCTAGTAATGTATGATTTATAGAGTATATAAGAGAAATATGCTATTACAATGGCTTTATTCAATTCCTGCCAGAAATCCAAATTGAGCAGGCACAGACAAATTGATAGGGGGTTTACAGGCTCAGAGATGGTATTATCATGGTTATCTTTATAGGCCTGGTGTGTGTTTGTGTGTCTGTGGTCATGTAGCTATATTTCTGACTGCCTGCTTGTGCGTGAGAGGTTCTTCATACGTGAGTGCGCGCATGCATGTATTGTGTGTATACATAAAGAGGGAGGGGGTTGTCACTGAAAGCATGGTGCAGATTAAAAAGGGTTGGGGGTGGGGGGGGGGGGGGGGGGGATGTGCGAAGGAGTAATGACAAGAAAGCCGAGGGTTCCCAAGGCAACCTGCTGCTCCCTGGCCCTTGGTGTGGGGGGCCTTGTCTCATCTTGTGTTGTGCCTGAGCACCTGCATAGTGTTTGCACAGGCAACAGTGATTATTTTGATGATCTCTTGGCTTGCTAGAAGCCCACACTGCAGACCGTATCCACTGATCCAACATCCCCTCCTAGATGTCATCCATTTACTCAGCTGGAAATGTGCTGAAGAAATGCCTCATATGCGGAGACAAAAAAGATTGAGCCTAGAAAAAAGTAACAATGATGGGAGACCTTGAGTGACAGTTGTGACATGGTTGGTGCAGCCTTTAGCAGTGGATCCCCAGTTACATGTTACAGTCTAATTTCTACACTATCATCAAAGTGAGGTAATCACAGTGGGAATATGGCTGGATGATTTTGAACTGATTACATGTGGAGGGTATAAAAGCACTGACAGCCTTTGGTGAGTCGCAGTAAAGAAGCGGGGTGAACGATCTTTAAACCCCAGACTTTCCGGAGTTTCACTGTGTGAGCGCTGTGCTAGTGGTTATGATCCTTTTCAACAGAAGTTACATCATAAGACTCAAATGTAGGATGGTTATTTAGTGCTACTAAAGATAGGTAACATATGAGCTAGACAGGCAGACAGCAGACAGACAGAGAGAGAGAAAAGGATTAAAGCATGTTGTGAGAAATTAAACCTGCATTAACTTTTTTTTCACCTATTGTTCACAGTACTATGTAACCATTTAAGCTGATATGGTTAGTTATGGGTAGTGCAAACTGAAACCTATAACTAATCATATAGGTTCATTTTGAGTTCAATCTAATTTGAACTAAACTTATTGCTCTGCTTTGTGTCTCAACCACCTCTTGATCAAAAGCTCCTCCGTGCTTTGCCAGCGAGCCAATGACTCACTGCCCACTGTTTGATTCCTAGCAGGCAGTGTTTGTCAGAGCTTTGTTTGTGGTATATTGATGCTGATGAGGCCCATGAGAGTCAATAAAAAACTACAAAGTTGCAAGCCATAAAAGCAAAACAATGGGCTGAAATGCTAAATGCTCCCTATAACTGAAGGGAACTTCTTCTGTGTCTTGGTCAGTAAAAATTCCCATTAGCATACACTAGATTGATTATTCTTTCCTTTCTTTTTTACAATTATGTTACATTGGGGTTTTTTTTTTTTTGCAAAAATGCAAATGCCTTCTATGTGCGATAACAACGAGCTACTGTTTACTGACCCAAAGTCTTATACACACACTTTACCCCTTCTGAAGACCTCTGCATTTCCTGTTAGTCCCGATAATGCAGGAACAAGCAGTTATACTTCCTGGTTCTCAGGCTGGCGCGGAAGGAAGCACAGTCTGGTCACACGGTGCTCCCTCCCTCCCCTCCCTTCATTCTTCAAACTTCTCCTTCATTCAGTTTTTCTCCCTCATTCTTCAGCTGTCTTATGTCATTTACTTTTTCCTCATTGCTCTCACCTTTGTCTCCTTCTACCTCCCAAGCAGGGCCACACAGATTCAGGCAGTGGGAAGAAAAAAAAGGGCTACCTCTTGAAGGAGAGGGCACTCGAACAAACAAATAAACTTTTCTCGGCGATGGCAGGATGTTCCCCAGAACGAAGGATATTTTCACATGTCGTGGAGATGGTTTGAGGAGCGAAAAACACGAGCTCTATCTTTACAGGCTGTGTTTATCTCCTGTTGTGGAAGTAGGACGTGGAAGTTGTATTTAAAAAAGACAGCCTTGTCCTATTCTAGGGCAAGGCAAGAGCTATTGATGGAGATGTGTAACAAGAGGGGGGAGAGAAAGAAAAGGTTAACTTTCAAAGTGCTGTTGCAGTAGAGTGCTAGGAGAGTGATCTACTGTACACTTTCCTGCTAAAAAAAATGGCCACTCAACACCCGAAAACTTTTAATAAATCATTCATTCAGGCCTCTAGAGCACCATATGGGAACTTGCTGATGCAGTTCCAGAACAACTGCCGACAAAGTAGTGCACTACGCGGTTATGTGTCCCCACAGACGTGTTATAGCATCATTGTCTGGCTGTAAGCGCCGCGCTCTTTGCTCATACTCCCCGTGGCGTGTCCCATTAGTGGTCTCTTGCAGGCCACAACTCATTCCCGGCACAAGCCAAAATAATGCATTATTAACCAGCCTTGCTTGTTTTTCCGTATGTGATCAACCTTAGAAGCAACCAGCATGGTATGGCCACATACAGCCAGGCATCAATGCATTCACTGTGCATACACACACACACACACACACACACACACACACACACACACACACACACACACGTTATTTACTCTCAAATGCAATGCCCTCCAGTTCACAAGACCTATGTGAAAAATTGGAGCTCTGGTTACGGACAACAATGGTGGCATTTAATATGGGTCATGGTTACTAGGCAACCACAAGCCAAGTGGACTGGTGTTGGATTACTGATTGTTTCATAATTAATTATGGATTATGAATAATTGATTGAGAAGTGTTGGGTAATTTACAGTCGTGTGTAAATGGGACCTAATCCACCGCCTTACCCTCAGAGTGTGCGCGCGTTTGTGTGTGTGTCTGCATACAAATGGCATCAATTTATGCATGCAGCTATCATCTCTATTGGTGCAAGTAATATCTTGAGCGAAAAAAATGTATTTTATTTTCTTAATTTTCCATAATTGTTGTTAAGGAATACTGAACTGATACTGTCACCTGCAGTTTGTGGTTTCTTATGGAACCTAGAAGTTTAATTTTTTATTTTTTTTATTTTCTAAAATAGAAAGTTATAACTGGAAACTGTTATTTTGGATGTTAGCATGGACACATCAATGAGTAGCTGGTGAGAGGGGGTTTCGAGAAGAGCGTGTGTTAACAGATAGAAATAGAGAGTTAGAAAGAGAGGCAAAAGAAGAGAGGAGGATGTAGGTGAGAGGTAGATAAGCAGTGTGTAGGAGTTTGAGTGGGCTGGAGAGAGTGGGAGAGAGAGAGAGAGAGGAAGGGATGGAGCTGAAAGCAGATCTGGACGAAAAGACCAGCCAGGAGGGAAACTGTCCTCAATTCAAGCTGAATTTAAATCCAAGATTAGCTTTTAAAAACATTCACAACTCGACTTACTAATATCTGTCACAAGTTGATTAATGGCAGCACTTCAACATCTGTTACACAAAGGAAAACAGACAGGAATGACTGAAGGAACAGTGATTTAAAAGAAACTGATCTTTAAAAAAAATAAAATAAAAGTAATTAAAATTGTATAGTATTCAAAAAGATGCTGTTATTGGGGTGACCAGTAGGGGTCAATGGCATCACAGAGGGTAAAGAACTACAGTGTATTAGATAAAGAGATGGAAAATCAATGGAAAAGAAAATATGTTATTGTAATAAAATGTTATTAAAACATGTGCAAACATACAGAGTATAAGGCAAAAAGTTTGTACAATTCTAAAAATATTCTCAAATGTACTTCGTGACATCGTCATTATGGCTAATCAGAATTGAATCAAGAAGAAGAAGAGGGATGAACGTTTATTGTCCCTTTATTTGTCTTAGACATAGAGTGCTAACATAGCAGCATTTACATAACAGCTCAATAATAACATCAATTAAATTAATTAATTAATACACATTTGTTTCCCATAATACGACTCCACCGCACATTCAAGTACATGTTGATGTGACTCCAGAGCTTTTAGATTTCCCTAAATAACAGTTTGTTTCACAGCTGCTTGCTCTATGATAGATAGATAGATAGATAGATAGATAGATAGATAGATAGATAGATAGATAGATAGATAGATAGATAGATAGATAGATAGATAGATAGATAGATAGATAGATAGATAGATAGATAGATAGATAGATATCCACTACAAGTCTATATACAGAATAACTGAAATAACCTCCATCATCATTTTTAATTCCATTGTGGTCCCCAAATAAAAATACTGTATTACACTCTAAAAATGTGAGCAGCTTGCTGATGATATTTGTTTTCCTAAAATGTGTCAGTATTTAAAGTATTCAGTTGTATTCACACAGAACAGTACACCACTGCGCTAAATAAAGGCATATCAAATCTAAATGTACCGTATTTTGACAGCAATTTTTTATAGAGTCTTGTAACACCATTGTAACAGTGTTTGTTCTCCATCATTATGTTTTTACTACTTCTGAAACAACTGAAAACACCAAATAGAATTAACAGGCATAGACCAAATTATTATATATTTAAGAAAGGGCAACAAAGTAAAGGGTGGAGACAGTAACCTAATGGAAAGAAATGCACACCAGTAAGGGTGGTATGAGCGGGAGATGCATAAAAGGAGGGAGGGGGAGAAAAAAGAGCGGCAGCTGAATGAAAATAAAGGAGGGAAGTAAAATGAGAAGTTAGATTAGTGTGGTATCACTTTCCTCCTTGGACCCCCATTATCACGCCTTCAGATCCCCTCTTTTGGCCTCACACAAACACACTAAATCACGTTGAGCCTCCCTGTTATGAGTACTTGGTGACTGTTAAGATTACAAGCCTTTGTGTTACAGGGTACAGTAAGGGAACAAACACTCAGAGCCTCAGTGTTTCTTTGTGTGAAGTTAACAGTCTGTAGGGATCAGAAATATGAGACTGAACGAACAAGCTGATATAAACATTCAGAATTAACCTTTTCAATATGCAAGTTTTCCCGATTACAACACAGATAAACAAAGTTTGAGACTGAATTAGTACTGCTTCAGTTAATTAAAGTCTACTGGGACCACCACGAATGAGAAAATATACAGAAATTGTGGTCTGTAAGACAATAGCATAAACAGAAGCTCAGCAACAAAAGTAGAATAAGTAAGAAAAATCTGTTATAAAAAAGTATGTTCGTCCAGTTTAAAGAAAAAACACTGAGTAACACAGCTAGTGATCTTCTGAAGTCAAAAGTAGTTACAGATATGGGCGATAGTTCTCTTATACTAATGTTTCCTCATTATGAATGCATATGAATACTTGCATACTTGTTATCAAGAGTGTTGAATGTAACATGTTCCAAAGTAATGTGTGACTGTAATTACATTACATTTTTCAATAACACAGTAATGTAATGTGTTTCTGTACTAAATTCACTAACTACATTACAGCGACAATGATGTAATAATAATAATAATAACTTTATTTATAAAACACTTTCAAACAAAGTGCTGTACAAGTATTTGAAATTAAAGAGATAAATAAAATAAAAGCGATACATAGCAATACAAATAAAAAACACAATACAATATCATACTAACAACAACTTTATTTCTTATTCAATGGATTCCACTTTGTGTGCTGGGAGGTGGAAGATGGTGGAGCAGTCTGTAGCTTTTGAGGAGTCGTAATTTGGACGTTATTTTTCATTTTATTGCAAGACAAGACAAGAGCACGATGACAAAATGCAGACTGTGTCCAGGACAGAAACAACTGCATTATACTCCAACACAACTTCTGCTCTTGGAAAACATCTGTACAGACAACATGCTAACACAAAGCCAGTGAAGAATGATGTTAAAGCTGAGTGTTGTTCAAAGCTTACAAAGTTTGCAGGATTGCGATAAAGTTCACAGTGATGCATTATGTGGGAGTGGCTACCCCTAAAGTACACTTACTAGGTTACATCAAGGGTTGCAGTTTAGGTTAGTTAGGTAGGTATAGGGCTAGGAAATCAGCAATTCTTTTCCCCACGCCTATACCTAGTCTTAGTGTCCCCCCCATTTGTTAAATCCCACTTTAACTCCTGCATGGAAAGAAAGAACATATCTGATGTTGATCTTTGCTTTTGTCATCAGAACAATGATTGGTCACAAAAACAAAGTAAAAATAAACATATACATATATATATATATACATATATATATATATATATATATATATATATATATACACACATGGAACTACCTTTGAGATATAAGCAATCAGGAAAACACTTAATACACAGAGGATCCTTTTTTTTTTTTTTTTTTGCTAAACAATGCAATAAGTAAAGATTTGGCATTACTGCAACCTGCCAGTTTAGCTCACTGACTGAGCAGGTGCTTACATGCCGTATGGCTGAAATGTACCAGCTCAGTTTTGAGTCAGGCAGGGGGCCCTTTGCTGCATGTCTTTCCTGTCAGCTTTTCACTGCTGAATTGTTGAATAAACAAAAGTCCCACAATAAATCTTTTTTAAAAAAGAAATGAAACTGGACATACTGAGAAAAGCAATCTAAAAGATGCAAATACACTGATAGTTGGGGCAATGTCTGTGCTCTCTGGTGACAAGCAGTTGTGGTGGATAGAAATATAATTGGAGTGAGTTGCAGGTAATAATGGATTGCATTTATGTAGCGCTTTTCAAGACCCTCAAAACTCTTTACAATTCCACTATTCATTCACTCTCACATTCACACAGTGGTGGAGGCAAGCTACAGTTGTAGCCACAGCTGCCCTGGGGCAGACTGACAGAAGCAAGGCTGCCATATCGCGCCATCGGCCCCTCTGACCATCACCAGTAGGCGGTAGATGAAGTGTCTTGCCCAAGGACACAACGACTGAGACTGTCCGAGCCAGGGCTCGAATCTGCAACCTTCCGCTTACAAGACGAACTGCCAACTCTTGAGCCACGTAATAGACTGTGGATGTTTACTAAGCAGCAGTAAAGCTGCCAAAAGTCATACAAGAGGCATAAAATACTCTGGCAGCACCACAGATAAACTGCAGGCCTGCTGTTCTGCCTACTTATGTGTGTTTTGTGTGTTTGTTTATTAGCAAGGATCTGAATGTAATGGAAAGTATATATTGCGGACAACCAACCATCTTCATGTTTGTTGTTCCAGATACAAGCTTATGTAACATTCCCGTTAGGCAACAATCTAGAACAGATTCAAAAGTTTCACTAGTATGAGCTGGTTCCTCTTACCATGAACATGTTATACTTACTACTTTAATGTCAGGTATAAAATCAAAGAGGAGAACTCCACCTTTATTTCAGCGTGGCTGTATTTACCTTTGATGGGGAGCCATAAGGGCTGCCATCCTGCAAACTGCATGCTCGTCTCCTTTTACAACCTATTAATTATAGTGCCACTATCTCAGAGCCTTTGGCAATCTTTCCATCAGTCCATCACCCACTCTGTCTCTCCTTGGACAAATAATCTCTCTTTCGATTTCTCTCCGTCTGACTACTTTAAGATCTCTTTCTGTTTCATTACACTGGCATGACTCCCTGTGTTTTTCATTTTCATTCCGTTAAAACTGGCAAAGAGTATCACATAACAAAGCAGACATGCATCCACAAAAGAAACCACTACCTTTGGCAGTTTCAAATCCTTTTATGTCTCTCTTTCTTTCGTTCTTTCTTTCACACAAAGCGATAACCACATGATGACTACAGGTTTACTGGAAAAGTCAGGAAGGATATACCTGAATAAACATGTAGTGTGTGTGTGTGTGTGTGTGTGTGTGTGTGTGTGTGTGTGTGTGTGTGTGTGTGTGTGTGTGTGTGTGTGTGTGCACGCTTGTGGTTTAATGTGTGTACATCCATCTACAAAGACCACACACTTTTGCAAAAACTGTACTGAAATGTATGTCAGCGTGTAGATGCAGTTCTGCACAAACAATGTAAGCATTTGCTCACATGCATACTGTGGTATATGACATTACGCTCTACAGCGAGGAAAGTATATTTCAGTTTTAGCTCATGAGTGTTGTGTTTGCACTGGACAGGTTGTAATTTACAGAAGGAACACAGTGGCTCACAAAGGGGCAGGACCCAGGGGGGCCATCAAGCTGAACTTGCTGTTCCCCGGGACGTGCCCTGGGAAGAGACCCGATGTCACATGGATAAAAACAACACACACGCCCTGTCAAACAGCAGGGGAGGATGGATGGATCGAAAGAGGAGAGGGGAGCAATAAAGAAGACGGAAAAGAGAATAATGGCGGCCAGAGTTAAATGGACAGTCGATAGAATAAGATGGAAAAAGACAAATAAAAAGGAAAAAAGTGACTGTGTGAATGGTGCAACCCTGGAAGTACCATGCTATCATCTGACAGTGAATGGAAGAGATTATAATACTATAACGGTAATGTATCACTTGAATCCCTGCTGGGTCTGCACTGTTAACAAGCAAAAATAGAGGCGTGGTCTGGCGATCTGGAAATAAGATCAGCGTGACCCCCTCAAAAGCCACAGGGGAGTCACAAGTTGGTTTTGTATTTGAATGTCTTTGTTTTCACAAATGCAACCCTCTTGTTCTCCAAATAATTCTGCAATAGTGCAAACTAACAGTAGAGCAGCAATACAAGAATTCTAAAAAATGGACCTCAGTGACAGCTGAAGCGCATAAAGCGACAGCTCAGGATGAGTCAGTTTACTTGCTGTCTCTCTGGCTTGTCTCGCTTTATCGCTAAAGAGAACCAGTTGTGTAAGGAGGCATAAAAAGGCAACATCTGTGGAGCCTCCACTCTTAATGCTGGAATGTAAAGATTTATGAGAAGTATTCAGACAGATGACTCGTACAGCGTTAGAAGCCAGGCCTTGAATTTTATGTAGCTACCTTAAATGTGTGGAAAGGAAATTCTAATTTAGCTTTAAAACTTGTCCTATCTGCATTGAATTTTTGCCGCCCGACTGCACTTCAATTGCAGAGACTTGCTAATGGATATCCTCTTGTCTCTGCCCTCTGATGCTTTACTGCTCTTCTGGGGTGGAGCATGTTTTTCTGAAAGTGTGTGCGTATATGTGTTTACACTGCAGTGTCTCTGGGGCTGACCACTGCATGATCAGGTGACCTCCTTATTCGATGTGTAAATTGACCCTATGTTGGACACTGGCCTCTTTTCTTTCGATTGAAGTACTGTATACCACTTCTATACTACTTAATGTCTGTCAGTGAGGAAAAAACACTCAGTCTGTGCAGCTGGATATGCTGTGACTTCCAGGAAGAGTGATCAAAGCTTCTTCCTTTTCTTTGGGATCAAACGACAAGGGAATATTTACTGCTTTGTTTGGTACTAGGTCAGAGAACTGCATCATTAGATGAAGATGGGAAACTAGAGACACTTTAGTTCCACTGAAAAACAGAATGTTACAACAGAAACAAAAAGCATGTCCACAATTTCATGCATCCAGAATTATATAAAACAGGTGACAAGGACAAGCAATTATTTCCTGTATGTTATACAGATGCTGTATATCGATAGTAATATGACTTAGAATCTTACAGGGCACAGAAATGCTCATATACATACTGATAACTACTTCTACTACTACTAGTAGTAGTACTAATAATAATAATAATAATAATAATAATAATAATAAATATGAAAACAAATCTGTTTTAGCAACTGAATTAGAAGACCTGCCATCTCTTGTTTCCATCTTCAGTGTCTTTTTCTACTTTAATGCATTGTATACAAAAGTCAGATAACAAACACAAAGAGTAATCTGTTATGTCCTGTGCAATTCCTCACACATGTTGGTTATTTTGTCCAGAGGTCAGGTAGGCTACTGTTATCTTGGAAGATGTTGGCTCATTGCATAGTGGGTTAATACTGGTAGCATCTTTTTCATGATTCCAAAATAACCTTGATAATTTTGTTGCAACTCTTTGCTGTAACTCAAGTATCATTCCACCCCTCATCACCAGTTTTATGGGGTTGTGCTCACAAATGTTTACAAGTGTTGTTGAGTAAATAATTGCTCACTATTAATTACTGGAGTTAAAAAATATTACTTTTCGGTGGCCCTAGTCCTGTTCTAAACCTCTTGTGTACTTGACCAATTTTACTTCTGTTTTGTCCTACCTGCCTGTTGCCAGCAAGATCTTCTCTTTCATTTGGCCAAACTAGCAGTCATCACAGTGCAAAGCTGTCAAAGTTCAGTTTTACTGATCTTTGACTACAGTAGCCCCTGAGCTGGGTAGTGCACTTTGACTTTCCTTTCTCCAGGATCAGATTTTCATTGTACAGCAAAAGCCTTTCAAAAAAATGGGTGTCAGAGTGCAGCACGATGCGTACGAAGGCAATAATGTTGGGTAACATTACTACCAAGCATGCTGGGAGGAGTGTACATTAGTTGAAATCTAGTTTGGACAAAAACATTTACATTTATATTCAAGTTCTAATTCTCCCAAATTTTGACGTTTTTGGACTGTGGATGGAAACTCGTTTACACAGGCAAAACCCACTCAAAGCTAAGGTTCCAATGCTGTGGGTCTACAGAATGTTGCTCACAACCAAACCACTTTAACCACTTTATTGTTTCAGTGGTTTGTTCAACCCTTGAAACACGAAAGTTTTGCTTCATTTCTGGTCATTTCAAACAAACATATAATGTCAGCTGTAATTCTTGACAGATAGACAGTTGACTTCATAACATTTACTTAATCCTTCATATGTCACCTCGTTCATTGTAAGGTGGCCAACTAAGCACTCGCTATAAAAAGGTACAATAAAGAAGCAATATTTTGTACAAGAGTGAAAAGGAGCATATGGGCAGTAACATTTTAATGGATCACAATCAAACAAAACATCTCCATAAGTCCATTATGACGAGAAGAGATCAACAGAAACAGCTGTTTTATGGCTTGTGTTTGCAGTTGAAACACGCCAATGTGTTTTTCCAGATCGCAATTAGAGCACAGGGTGATCACTGCTGTTGGTCCAGTTTGTCATTTTATAATACATTTGTAAGAGACGTGACAGGTGTTTCATTATGTCTACATGGTCGGTTATTATTTCACTGAACAAACTGCATACAATAAAAAAAATAATAAGAATGTAGCACAATAAGGTTTTATAACTGCCATTTATCAGTGTGATGTTCCCTAATCTCTACAGTATCTTGGTTCTCAGATAAAGGCCTGGCTATCAGTCTGTTGTGTATATGCTGAAATCAAGCTCAAAAGACTTCCCAGAATTCAAATAAATTTTGAAAATGTTTGCTCTTGCTGAGAGTCTCCATAGGTTCAAGGGACAAAACATTCTGGTTAAAAAAAAAACTTCTAACAACACACAAGGTAATACTGATTCATTCGCAAGAGATGTAGAAGAAGCTGATTGGCTTTGCTTAGTAACAGTTTTTGTTTTTCAGGGTTTGTTTGTTTGTTCTTTTGTTTGTGTGCTCCAACTGTTGAATGGCATGAAAATAATGTCGAATCCTGAAATGTCTGGTATCTTAAAGCAACTGCTAAATCTAATTTAATACCATGCCTGAACAAGGAAATAAACATTTTATGGAGTCCTTAGTTTGGCGTTCTATATTAAGGAATTAACTGACAACATAAAATACTACCACACAGTACAAAAACAACAGTTCTGGGGCCATTGCTGTGTTTGTGATGGATATCACCATATTTTTATTTCATGAAAAAAAAATTGGATGGATTACCTAAACATGTCTCTGGCTCGTGAATCCAGTCCTGCTCTGGCAACAGTTGGTGAGCTTGGCTGTAGTGGCCATCTCATCATCCAGCTGAATAGCAGCCGTTCCAGCAAGCAGTTGTGGGATGTGGGCCCTGGGCCCCAGGCCCCAGCTGCTGACTTAGCTTCACTGTGAATCTGCTGAGTTTGAATATTCATTAAGCTGGCCAGATAATCATAGACTCACCAGTGTTTGCGTTGCTACCTCAGGGGTTGAAGGCCCCATTCAGACACATGAGGTTTCGTTTTTTGCCAGCAGACACTTTCATGTGGGCTTAGACGTGACTCTCGTGACGCACTACATCATTGTACCATACACACTGTTTCACTGAAACCAATAAAATAACAGGTCATCACATGATGGGATAGTGGCTCATAATTATTATAAAGTGTTGTCCATGACCTTTGATCCAGTCTTAGAAAATGGAAATAAACCCACAAATTGCCTGGCATACTTATTATTATGATTATACTGAGCATGTGCTCAGCCTAAATTCTCTTGCAACATTTCCCCACTAAATTTCATCATGGGAGCTGGCTGGGCAGGCAGGAACCAGAATAAGTAGCTCTGGGTCTTTCTGGCTCTCATGAGGCTTTGTGATCCTGGAGTCCTCGATGGCACACGGAAACTGAACAACCTTGGTATCCTGCTCTAGTGAACCAAGTAATTCCCTGTCAGTTGGAGGCTTATAGAGCAACTCTGCTCCCTGGGAAGATGCTTTTCATTGCTACAACACCCACAAATCACCATTTTCATGGTCTGACTTCCCCTGCAGAGCCAGGCCTTTTGCCCCCATTGTATACTTAGGGAGAGGGTTAATTTCCAGGTGTCCTTTGCCCGATGCTGTTAACAAAATTGGGACCTCTGACTGGACAGGAAAAGACTCTATTTTTGGGGACCAGATGGTCACATGCCCACAATTAGCTTTCCCCTGCAAATTAGGTTGGATGACATCAAGGCAGCTGCCGGAGAACCGTTGGGGATTATGTGGACACTGGAAGTTGATGTGTTTTCATACAACCAATAAGGGACACGCTAATTTTGAGAGAAAACGTTTGGAAATTTTAAGCTGACGCTGTAGTATCTAATTTCCTCTCAATCTTTTAGTGATTCTGAGAATTAGTCTACAGAGAATTTACAGATTTGGAGGTCTACAAATAGCATCTTTGGTATTATATAGCATCTTTGGATTATTCATTCAGGCTGTTTAAGGGAACATACCACAGAAACCAAGTGTGGTATCTTCTTTCCTGCCCAGTGGTCTCCCTTTCTAGTTGTTCTCCCCTCTTAGGAGCAAGTGGTGGTGAGCACGGTGGCAGAACAGATCCTCCAGGTGATTGAGTTTTCAGCCAAAGCACCTTGAATAATTAAGCACGTGTTGTGCGAGCCTGCTCAAGTTTCGCAGTCGATTCAAATTACCAAGTGTATACAAACAGATGGAAGCGCATACGTAAGCACATGTGTACTCATACAAAATCTTCTCTGTGTAAAGTATCCACACACACACAAATACAGACACACTCCCCAGTATAGAAAGGCCCTTGGCTATGCAGCTTTGTGGGAGGTTATCTCACTCTTATCTGGTCTTCTCCCTCCCTCTCACTATCTGCTGCACAATCAACTGTGGTTTCAAAACAACTTAATCCCTCTGACTGCACTGTGTTGTTGCTATGCCGGCTAGATGTCCTACACCAGGGTACAATTTCACACCACTGTATCCTACTCAGTCCGGTAGTTATGTTTATCCTTGAGGGCATTATGGAAATGCATTTTTGATTATGAATGATGGTGAAAAGCCAAGTGTAAGTCTTTTGGTTATTAATTTGGGTTCAGACTTCCACAGGTTTAAGTAAAACCTTTGTATGCCTACAGTATCGTTTAGTGTGAAAGCATGAGGAGAATGTGTCACAATTATGACGATGCTGCTGCCACTGACCCTTTTTGGGATAGTCTCCAGCATTTTTTGATTCCTCGCTGTTTAATGCCAAGAAAAGGCAACAACTGCCTTACAGCACAGGTTGCAAAAGATTCTTTCCTTATTTTATCTAATTTTAGGATCCAAAAAGTGAATTTCTCCATCTTCCAAATAAAAAGAAAATGTCCTGATGTCAACCAGCTTTCTTAACCAGACCTCATTTAAAAGAAATCTAAGGTGAGGCTTATGTGATTCGTATGAAGGACAGTCAAATCTACAGAATAACCTTTCATAGGAATCAATAGTGTAATTTTTACAGAGAATGAACTTTTCTAAAACACAGGGGTCTAAAATATTAAATGTTTACGTAGAAAAAGAAATTCAGAAAATGACGGTTTTGCTGAGCTACAAAAACAAAATAAGATAAAAACATTCTAAAACGGTCTCGGTCTTGCCCTCCTTCTTTCCCACTTCCTGCTGTGTTGCATGGCAGCCCGGCTGGCATCACCCATCTGGGCTGTGATACTCGATGATGTCATGCACCTGGCTGGGCTCTGCTGCCACTGCGACACCTGATCATGTTTGGCATGGTCCTGGAGCTGTTCATGGATGTTGGTACAAGTGTAATGTGACAGCTCATTCCTTTCACATTGCATGCATCTGATGTCGTCTCTGCACACACTGATAGACTTATGCTACTCAGTTACAGCGCTCTTCACATGCCAGGGTGCAGGAAATGCAGATCCATTTGGATCGCTCAAGTTGGATCACATGAGCAATTTGGGAAAAGCAAAAGATGCTAAGCGCAACATATGTGCTGCATAGAAGTTGGTGTGAGTGACTTGTGATCTCCAGCGGGACTTTAATTCATATATATAAACTGTTCTTATGACAGCCACAGTCATAAGAATAGAGATAGTCTACAACGCAGAGCTCACTGATAAAATAAAAAAGACAAATATTAATAATAAGAGGCAGCGACTGTACAGAACTAAAATCTGTATGATCTCTCACAGCATCTATAATGTACAAACAGATTGTTTTCAGCTTTCCGAGACAACATGGACAAGAATTCCTAAACAACTTTTTTGCTAAAATGAAGATATTGGTAGCTGTAGTTTTGCAAACCATAGCCCCAGTCTTATTCAATATATTTCAGATGCTTAAATTTTTAAGGACCTACATCTTTTGTGTTATTGTTTTATTGCACTAAATTTTATCAGTGTCCATCAGGTCTGGCCTGCAGGTGGGCCAGAGTTTCATTCTCTTTCTTTTACACTGGCCTCATGGTGTTATAATCATGGATGAAAGTGGGATTTAATAAGTGGAGAACTCATGATATGTATGTGTCGGCAAAACCATTATTCAAAAGTAAGACATGTAAAACTTCCTATTGTGAGCTTCAGTAGATTTATTGACTTTGGTTGAAGTGCGTGATCAGCTGACCTCTGCTGCTGCTGCTCAGAGGTTTTCTGCTCTGTATGAATTTAACTGAATTCAGCAAGAAGCAAGCAAACAAATCAGTTTCAATTTAAATGGATGTGTCTTACCTTTGACATAATCTACAATTGACCATAAACACCACAGCGGCTCTGCACAAGTCGATCACAGTGCATCACTGTAAATTTAGCCAAATCTATTTAATAAGATATATGCAGATGTTATGCAAGCTATATGGCTAATATTCAACTGTTTGATACTATAAAGCTAGTATAAAAAGTAGAATTCAGTGAGTTAATTAAATTAACATATCACTACCATAAATATAAATGTCTGCTAACATTGAGACAACCTAATAACAGTACCCTAGATGTAAACAGTCCAACACAATACGTTAGTGTAAACTTCATCACAATACTGTAAACTAATCAGTGTAGTCTCCACTAAACTATATTAAACTGCCTAGTACTTTCATGCAACATCATTACACATCAAATTGTTTTTCAAGTATTTCACAACTTGATAAGAAAATCAGACACAAATATATGATTAAGCAATTTCCTGTTTGTCAATGTGACTGAGCAGTCCTCACCTTTAAAAATAATCTGTCATCTATTTCTCCTGGTAACTCCTTTTTACATCTTTCCTCCATCCTCACCATGAATGTATTTTTCTTGCTTTGGAAATACAGCCTCTGTAACTTTAGCTTGACATTATGGTCTAAATTGCAGTTTGTGTTTGGTATTATTTGTTGAGCTCTTTGAAGCATTTGAAATTACCTTGAAAAGTATAAGCATCAATTAAAAATTCTCCATTAATGGTCAATAATCTTCTTTACTGCTAGCCAGAGTCCTCAGCGAAATGCTAATTCTGTGACAGCTTTATTGACATCTGCAGCATTAACGTATCACAGTCACAAGAAGGAAAAAAGGTTGTGCTGAGGGTATAAGTGGGCAATGGGATAACATTACTTTCTTAGTGAGAGAACAGTTAGTGAGCAAGCATCTCTATGCAATCAGCTGGAAGAAACACTGGGGTCGACACACAACAACCTGAGAGCATCATGTATTAAACTGGCTATCAGATTTGCTTACTCATTAATTCAAGGTGCCCAAAAGGCCCCTCCGTAGTCCACTTTAACTCCTGGTTATCATAGGTTTTACAGTTGGTTATACAGTTTTATTAAAATGCAAGCCTTCCCTGAATGGCGCATTATGTTGCTCCAAAATCTGTACATGTCACTTAACGTTAAAGGCGTTTCCACAGATGTGCACAGAATCATATCTTTTCTTAATGCAGTGCCAACTATGGCTCTGAAGGTCACAAATGTTCAAAACTGGCTTTTGGTCTTTTTCCTCACTTACAAAGATTTCTCCAAAATCTCTCAATCTTTAATAAAGCATAAATGATTGCACATCCAATTATGTAATTTTACATTGACATCAATGTCAATCAATATGTTAATCAATATTTGTTTAATTCAATATTTATATTTACCCAAAGTTTTCTTATATGTCTTCAAGAAAAAATATTGTCTGACTTAAGAGTTGTTTGATGTTGTACTTTTGTCACAATTCTTTCTATTGCAGCGTCTTGTGCTGCAGTATATCATAACACCCATATCTAACTGTATAACTTAATTTCATCAGTCGTGTTCACAGTCCATGCTGTCACACAGACAGGATGACAGAGTGGAATGACTTACACCTGTTAAGGAAACAACCATTGGCTGAATGTTGCGATGGGTATGGGAGAGCCTCTGGGCTTCCACCACCTGCTCCATTTCTCACATTCTGTCACACCTTAGGGGACATATCTCATCCGGTCCACAGCCCAATTACTCCACAACACATTTAACTGCCATCAAACGCTGCACAGCAGGGGTGCAAAAGAACCATGGAGAGCCGGGCTGTTGCCATGGCCACTGTCACTCAGCAGATTTCCAAGGATGGAAAAAGATACCGAGAGCTTTCTGATTGGTTGCTGGGCTATTTTGACCAACAGAGATATAGCCAGTACTCACAACAATCACAGACACTGTTGTTATATAATTGAACAATTAGAATATGCACATTTGTGAACACTGGCTGGTCCTATTTGTTCAGTTGGAAGCACGTCAGAAAAAGTGGTTGGACACCAATTGTAGTATCTAGTTCACATTTGCATTTCAGCTAAACTATGACTAAATACTCTGTGCTCTCTCATAGGATCTGTGAAATTACAGTTTAAGTAAAAGGACTCCTTGTTAATCTCAATGTTAGAAATGTAGTAAATGATTCAATTTGCACCTGTAGCATTTAAATAAATAAACAAAAGGAAGATTATATCTGAAAGGGTTCTATTCAATGCTATCAACAGGGTATTGCATTCTTGGAAACTTAGAATTACCAAAACTAGAAGACTAAACTGTTACAGTGCTTGATACCAAATACATAGAGGTTTTTCCACCTGAATAACAATCCTGCTGGCACTGGCAAATTGGGGAAGAACTGATTGCTTAACGTTCTGTGACAATCCATCCATCCATCCATAAGCATGGGGGCACACCAAGTGTGCCAAAATCAAATAACTACATGCATCATTAAATAATTAATTAATGTTTAGCTAAAACAAAAAAAATAATAATAATAATAATTTCCTTCCATCACGCCTAACACATCGTAGTAGATGTTTGCCCCTCTTTAAGCCAGGCCCTTTTGGAGGTTTCTTCCTGCTGAAAAGGAGTGTTTCCTTTCCTGTGTTACCAAGTGCTTGCTGAAAGGGGGTTGTTCGATTATTGGGGTCTTTACCTCACAATATAAAGTATCTTGAGGTTCTTAGTTATTACCTGGCCAAGACACTAAAGAGTCCAAATTAAGGTATAGGAATATATAGAATTATGTAGACTTTCAAAACTTCTGTTTTAAACTGATGTTTAAAATACAAATGAATACATGTAAATAAAACAGATAATCTGACCATCTCTGAACCAGACTTGACATTACTTTTCTAGATATGTAGAAATAGTATCAGCATGTCACAAACACTAGTGAACCTGATTCATGGGTAACTATACATGCCGATGCCATAATATTGCCACCATCATGTTTGACAGATGATGTGATATGATTCATATCAAGAGTTGTTTCTCTCCTTCTCCATGTTTTAAATTTTCAGACAGCTCCCAGAAGTGCTCAGCAGGCAATTGGAAAGTCAGAATATAGAAAGACACAACTGTTTTATCAGCCGGAAAAGGGTGGACTGCCCACTCCGGGTCAGGGATGAGTTCCTGCCCCAAGTGGAGGAGCTTAAGTATCTCGGGGTCTTGTTCGCGAGTGATGGGAGAAGGGAGCCGGAGATCGACATACGGATTGGGGCTGCAGCTGCAGTGATGCGGACGCTGTACCGGTCCGTCATGGTGAAGAGGGAGCTGAGTGTAAAAGCGAAGCTCTCAATTTACCAGTCCATCTACGTCCCTACCCTCACCTATGGCCACGAGCTGTGGGTAGTGACCGAAAGAACGAGATCGCGGATACAAGCGGCGGAAATGAGCTTCGTCCAAATGGTGGCTGGCCTCTCCCTTAGAGATAGGGTGAGGAGTTCTGCCCACCGGGAGGAGGCCCCGGGGCAGACCCAGGACACGCTGGAGAGATTATATCTCTCGCTTGGCCTGGGAACGCCTTGGTGTTCCCCCAGATAAGCTGGAGGAGGTGGCTGGGGAGAGGGAGGTCTTGGCTTCTCTGCTTAGGCTGCTGCCCACGCGACCCGGCCCTGGATAAAGCAGAAGAAGATGGATGGATGGATGGATGGATGGATGGATAAATACATTTATGTACAATACTTTTTATACCACTGTTAAGTGTATGTTGTTAAATTATTGTGTATCTATTTGTCATAACTGTTAAAATTAAATTAAAAGCAAATCTTACCTGTGTTCTTGACATATTTGAAGTTTGTATTACCAAACTTCCAATATGAACCTGCCTGTATGAGCACAAACAGCATCAAATTTGAAACCCTGACTGATAGAAAGTGAAGTATAAACTATACGGAAGGTAGAAGGAGGCCAAAATCCTGTCAAACGGAGGACGTCACCCCTGTACAATGGTAATGAAGTCATGTCCATGTTCCTGCTTGCTTCTTGGTGGTCATGGTGACAATATTGACAACAGGAACAGGACCTGACTAACTCATTTCCCCCAAGCTTTGTTTTCTCTGACTCAGTGGCTTGGACCATGAAAGTATGACAAACACAAATTTACCTCCTGGGTATATATAAGTTTGTACTAACCAGTCCAACAACCAGCATTTGTGCCTCCTTCTAGCTCAGGGTAAAGAAAACAACTCTCAAATGGAGAGTAATAAGTCTATCCTTTCTCTAGCAGGAGACCTTGCTGAGCATCAAAGGACTGGAAACTCAGTGCAGCTCAATCATCATGGAGTGTTGAAGGGCAATGGCACAAATACACAGCTGAAGCCAGATGCCAGGCAAAACTAATGCAGAACGGAACCCGTATGGGTGTTTTAACTAGTGGACTCAGAGATACTCTATGAGGATAGGGGGGACTAATGGAGACCAAAGGCCTGTGGTCTACGTGATGCTGGCCAGAGAGACCAGACGACTGATGACTGATCTGGAAGGAGGAGGGAGTTGTCGTGTGTGTGTGTGTGTGTGTGTGTGTGTGTGTGTGTGTGTGTGTGTGTGTGTGTGTGTGTGTGTGGAGGCGGGGGGGGGGTAATTAAGGAGCTACTCAGGCTCTAATCATAGAATAACACTCCTTCTTTTATCTACATTTAGTTCCATCTCACAATGAGAAAAACCAAGAATGTAATCCAAGTCCCTGCTACAAATGTTAAGTTTTCACTGATGAGTCTTAGCAAGGAAACATCTGCAAACCATCCACTTGGAATGAAAGTCATGAAAAAACAGAGAGGGGTTCAAAAAGAAGAGGATCAGTTGGATTATTTCCAGGACAAGTTGTTTGCTCTAGTGATTACTTGAATCATTATTTATATTGTGCAAGAAAGACATGGCTGTAATGTATCATTTCATAAAGTTAACCCTTGTCCCGCTTTCCAAAAATGTACTTATAAATTATAATGTTAGTTTGACAGCTTAAAAAAAGCTTGGCGGCACATACCGTGGAGAACAGACATGCTTCTGTGCAGCCCCGAGAGGATGTGATTTTAAAAAACTTACTCTTAATACGTTAACTTTAATATAACTCTTCAGTGGAACTTCTATTTACCTTGACACAAAATGTCAAATTCCGATCTAAACCAGAATGTTTGAGAGGAGGCTGCAAAGCATCGCAACCTGTTGAGCCAACAACATAGTCGCTCTCACTCTCATGAAGCTATCCTCACTGCTGTGCTGCGTCAAATCATGACTGACTCTTTGAAGAGCAATGTATTTGGGAAAATTAATGCCCTGTCTATGAGCCTACATTCCGAAATAGCATCAGTGAGACATGAGCTGTACAATTCAGTTGAACCACTCGAGTGCAAGGTCAATGCACATGAACTTGCAAGATAAAAGTGGAAAAGCTTGAGCAAGTGAGAGAACTTGGGTAAGCAGCCTCCAAATCCTCGCGCTGGATGAACAGTGCCAGGATCTGGAGGCCAAGATATAATACATATATGCTTGTACCAGAAGGACTAGAGGAGCCCCAACCCACTCACTTTATTTCCCAAGACCTACTTGGTGTGGAGGAGAACCCCGTGCTAGACCATGCACATGCACCTTTGTGAGAAATCCAGGGAAGGCAGCCCACCGTGGCATTTTACTGCAAGAGTACACTATGTCTGCCACCAGTCTGAAATTCATTGATGCAGCAAACTGAAAAGTCTTTTGTATGTCTACTGTTCCATGTTCCTCTTCATTTTTCCCCAGAGGTTACGTTTGGTCTTCTCCACCCAGCAATACTGAGAATCGCCGCACCAGTCAGAATGTCACACAGTTCTGATGACCCTGCTGCAGCCACTGTCTTTACAAAACAATATCCCTAAGCGATTAACCTTCCGGAACAGACTTATCTTCTTGTTTTGTTTGTGTTTTTTGTCATGCGTACCTGCCAAAGACAAACCTATTCAGATTTCTTTTGTACTGGACCCATATGGTTCAGTCTCAACTCTATCAACAACAAAGAGGAAATCCACTTTGGTTTGTAAACTGGAATTGTAAGGGGCTAAATTCCCCAACAAAATGTAGTAAGGCCCTGCCACCTTCAACGATTAAAAGCTCATGATGTTAATATACAAGGAATGCATCTGAAGCCTTCTGTAACTCTTAGTGTGAGAAGTTGATGGACCCATCCCAGGACAGAAGGCGGGGTAATCCCTGGACAGGTTGCCAGACTGTCGCAGGGCTAAAAGCTAGATCAATCTACTACAGAAACCTGTTTCCCCCTCACATTCAGCCAGGGTAATCAAAGCCTTTATGAATGAGTCCTTAATTTCAGACCCTTGAAGTATTTTCAATCCTAGAATGAATTCACAGTTACAACATAAATATAGATTATTTCCTGGCTATTTATACTGTAAAAAAAATTTCCTGGTTGATAGCAGGAAAAGGTGGAGTCATATTCATATTAAACCATAGTAATCTTTGATCACACCACTTCTTAGTGTTTTGACACATGGCTTCTCGATGCTGGATTTCATAGAACTGATTTGTAGTCAGATTGATATATTTTTGGGAAAAGCCGACATACAAGGATAGATCATAGCTTAGGTTATAAGAAAAAGTGTAAAAGAGATAAATTACATATGTAGAGAGAGACAGGGGGGGGGGGTTATATGTATTATGCCCTGATATGGTTGAAGAGTTGGATTGCCTTGTTGCCATTTGAAAATTCAATATATATAATTTTTTTATATACAAGCTTTGACGTAAACCTAATATGGAAACTGAAATCCACAAAACTGCATAACGTCTATAGTTGAAGAAAGACAAAAGGCTGCTTAACTTTTTATGTTAAGTCAATGTGTCATCAGCTCGTCTTGCAAATTTTATGCTGGCAAATAAAATGACAGCATAGCCGACAAACACAAAGAAAGCTATAGTGAACACACTGATATCCAACACACTTATGTGGTCAGAAAATACACATGGGATGTGTGAATCGGCTATTCAGATCATTTGCTTTGACATTTTTGTTCCTGAATGGTTAGTAGCTCCAACACAGATCTTAAACTGATTAAGCAAGCCGGGGAAGAGAGTGAGGAAAGCATTAGTTAAGAAAACAGAAGCAAGAGCTGAGCAACAGAGGTTTGGCTTATCGACATTGTGAGTTTGGGCACTCTTAATTCACTCAGAGCTAGGCGACCCATGTCGTTCCCTTGTTTATTTGTACAGGCCGTGGCACAAGCCTTTATCTGGCTAGCTAGCTTTGCCAACTCCTCCCAGGCTCTGACATCGACACTGTCTGCCTTAAAACTGAAAACTGAGTGCTGATGTGACAGGAAGGATAGGACAGATGGTCACTGAAAGCGGTTTTACAAATCAGACAGAAACATCCTGGCTCAGAGTGATGCTAAAAAGCTAGTTCATTAATTTATTACTTCTAGGCTGGACTATTGCAATTCATTATTATGAGGCTGTTCTAAAAGCTCCCTAAAAAGCCTTCATTTGATCCAGAATGCTGCATCAAGAGTACAGAGAGGTACTAGAAACAGAGAGCATTTTTCTCTCATACAGGCTACATTTTATTGGTTCTCTGCAAAATTCAGAATCAGATTTAAAAATCTTCTCCTCGCATACAAGGTTTTGAATAATCAGGTCCCATCTTATCTTAAAGACCTTGTAATACTTTATCACCCCAATGGAGTATTTCACTCTCTAACTAGAATATTTAAAAGTAGAATGGGAGGCAGGGCCTTTGGCTTTCAGGTCTCTCTTTATTGAAACCAGCTCTTAGTTTGGATTTAGAAGACAGACACCCTCTCTACTTTAAGATGAGACCAGACTGGATCAGGTGACCCTGAACCCTACCTTATTTCACTGCAATAGGCCTAGGCTGCTGGGGGAATCCAGAGAGGAGTGTTTCTTCTTCTTTCACCTTTTTTCACTCACTGTGTTTATATACCACTTTACATTGAGCAGTTATTATTAATGTCTGTATTGTATCTTTGGTCCTGTTGCTGAGCCAGGTTCTGTTGGTGGTTTCTTCCTGTTAAAAGGGAGTTGTTCCTTACCACTGTCACCAAGTGCTTTCTCATAGGGGGTTGTCAGATTGTTGGGCTTTTCTCTGTATTGTTGTAAGGCCTTACCTCACAATCTAAAGCACCTTGAGGTAACTGTTGTTTTAGCGCTACATAAGCAAAACTGAACTGAAGTTTTCTGTAAGCTTTGGTGGACCATCAGCAGTTACTGGACTGGGTAACTGACTAGCCCTGTGGGGAAAACCTGCCTGTCATACAAGTAGTTTTAACAGCCCTAAAATAAAGGAACTTCCCGCCGAACATCTTACCTCAAACTACATTACTTGGCCTTGGCATGACAGGCAAATAAGACTGTGATTAAAATGTAGTTATTACTCCGTACGTAGAGTGACAGCATGAAAACTGAAATGAAACATTAATTGTCACTAGAGCAGCTCAGCTTTTAAGCATAATAACACAAAGACATGTGCCAAGTTTGACAATTTGTCTCACACTTCTGAGCAATATATAGATACGTCAGTAATGTTTGCTCCAAGGCAAAGCGCTCCATCATCATCTATGACAAATTTTCATTCGAAATCAATCTGGATTGTCTACATGTGCGAGCACACCATGAAATTGTGCACAGCAAGCCTCATTAATTTGCAGATGTGCTGACTGATTCACTTATAAATATCCCAGAGACTGAACAGAGCCGATTACATGGACAATCCAGACATCAGTGCTCTGGGTAATTATAATAATCACTCAGTGGAAGAAAATAGATATCTGTTGCCACACGTTTAATGAAATAAAGCAGGGGGAAAAGGTTTTGTGAATTATGGAAAAATGAAACAGTGTTAAGCTGTGTGGATTTCTCTTCATAACATTTATAGGGCATGTTAAATGTAATACAAAATCCTTCTAAATCTATCCAACTGTGAGTCACTCCGCTTTTATAACTTGTTTAATCCTCTTCGAGTCCCATTCCTCACCTCTGCCCCCATGAACTTGCCGTTTGCATGCATATCACATTGGCACAGAGTATCCATTTTGATTTTACATTGTGGCTGAGTCTGTCATTAAGAGTGCAGAAACAATGGGTGGAATGAGTGGTGCCACAGTAAACAGCTCCCCTGTGAATCCCAGCACAACAGTTCCACACTGCAAGAATGGGGGGGGACCACGCCGCACACTTACTTGAGCTGCAAATCATCTAATGACATTATTGCAACCACTAAATTCTCATTCCCACACAATGGTTTTAAATCGCACTGTAACGGAAAATGGTGGGTGTATTTGCAAAGATGATAAGTGAGAAAGCAGCAGGCTCTGTCTTTTGGCGCTCTGCGCCCTCACTTTGACCTCTCTGCGGTTAACTGGAATTGGACAGATTGCAGTGTTAAGGGTGTGGAGGTCCATATGTCTGCCAGTTGCTCAACAAAAACTGCGTCACAGTTCGGGGTGATTTTTAGAGTTTAAGCAACAAGCTCTTCAAAGAAGCACTTCTTAGTTATATAGCATTGCTTTGACATAGAGAAAAAAACTGTTGCTGGTGAATCTTTATGGTTCATCAGCAATGTGCTTGTACTTTCATGCGGCTTCCTTTTTCATAGATCCCCAATTCTTTTGCTCACTGCGGTGGTTAGATTAAACATTAAAGAGTAAACAAATAATGAAATACCCGTCTCATTTGGTGTGTTCTACCCAATGAAATAACCCCAAAGGTCATCGCTCTTATTGTGATCTATGACTGTATTGTGAAGCTACACTACTGCAAATGAAAATGTAATTAAATGCACATAAAATACGCAATGGTGTCCATGCCATTGAGATGGTGTTCTATAGATGCTTAACCAAGAATGTGGATTTTCCTAACATATGAAACCCCTTGTGAAAGAGTATACAATAACCCCAATCCTGATCTTTTTCTAACCCGTAGTGAAAACTAAAGTAAACACCAAAAGTAAGTGCTTTCAGAATGCACTTTGCACAGTGTGTTGCACAGAAGTCCAGACTTCTCATTTAGGTTGGTTTGCCTACCAAAAGCAGACATTTTCACTCTTCTGTGGAAACTCACTAAAATGTTCTTTAAGAAATACTTGCATGGCTAAAACTACTGATTCAAGCGCTTGGCTGAACCTGTCAGTCAACATGCAGAAATCAGTCAACAGGGATTGTCATGAAAATGAAGCTTGAAAAATGAAGTCATGTTAATCAGACAACTTCTAGATCGATCATAATTTGATCAGTTCTGACAAAATCCCCAAAACCACTTGCTGAAATGGAGCCCCAACCGGATTCATCACTCCACAAGACCTGTTGCTACTGATTTTCAGACCCGTTTTTGTGTAATTTAGCATACCTCAGCATTTTCTCCCTGTTCCCATTCCTTTATAAGGTTTCTTGACAGCCACTCTTCCCCTGAGATCATTTCAGTAAAAAGTAGCTGAATCAACTGAAGGTTGCCAGATGCATCTCTCATGTCTTGTGTCAGGTCTCTGTTGTACTTTTTTAGATGTTGTAGATAGTTTTTTATGCCTGACACTTTTTTGTAATCCACTTGTCAGGTTCATCGCACACCATATTGAAATATGTGAAGAAAAAAAGAAGACAGACACACACACACACACACACACATTGAAAGACCTTCACACCCCCTGGAGAACAACTGCTTCTATATTTCTACAATGTATTAGTATTGTTGGAAGGTTCAGCTGCACCACAAACAGAGCAGCACATGTTGGTCAGTATTTTGCAAACACTTTGTTGTAGCTGTTTTCTCCTGCTGGAAGTCGTGAAGCAGTTGGACAGGAATATCCGTTAAAAGACTCATTCCCCAACAAAAGGTGAACTCCTGCTGGGCTCACCTGTCAGTAAAACATAAATATAATACTGCCTGAACCAGCTTTTCCACTCAATTAAATGAACCTCCTGACATTTCCCAGAGGAAACGCTGCTAAATGCAGCGTATGGTTACAGTCATGTCAGGAGACAAATGTGTAACATGCAGGCACAAAAATGCACATCAAAACATTGTAGTATCGCAAAATGGAGATTTACACCAATCGGTCATGACATTAAAACCATCTGTTGACTTGTGCCTAGGTCCCCTTTGTGCTATCGGCTAAACACCAGATCCGTTGTGTCCTGTAGGTTGCGTTATGCATCATACGGTGGAGTGTGCTTGCTTTGTAACAATGTGTAGGTGTAAAATCCACATGGTTGCCAGGACTTGACCTTTCCCAGAAGGCATTGCATTGTTTCACCTATCAGAGGTCTAAATGTTGTGGCTAATTGATGTAAATGCTCAGCTCGTCACCATCAGGGTTTCCCTTTCAGTGACTCAGAGCAGAGAGCGTGTGCCAGCTGTCCGCAAACCACACCACCACTACTTAAAACTTCAACCACTCTCTCACATTGACACACACAGAACTGCAATCACAGAAGGATCCCGCTGTTCATTTGTTATCACACCATCCGAGCATGTGCATGTGAAAAAGTAGGATAATGGCATCCCAATCTAAATGCAAAAACGTCTTTAGAAGTAGCGTACTGTTGCGGTCTTTTATTTTGGGCAGTGATACAGTCTAATTACATCGAATTGTGTTTTTTATGGTTCATTCTGCGTAAACCAACACAAATTCAGTTTTACAGGGGAGTTGTTCATTTAACTCAGGAGAGGAAAGGACGGTTTTAAGCTATGTTTGCGCAGAAATTCACATTCATCACTTACTTGATGTCCACTTACTCCTGTGGATTCTATTTTGGGGGTTTTTTGATGACCTATATTCATTTCTCTCTTTCCCCCTCACTCCTAAAACTCTAACAGCAGGTGGTTGCCCTCCTTGAACCTGGTAATGTTGGAAGTTTGTCACTGGTAAAACAAAGTTCTTCCTTCCTTCCATCGCCAACTCCTTGCTCAAAGCAGACTGTATGATCATTGGTGCTCTCTCTAATCCTTTTTGAGCTTTACCTTATAATATAAAGTACCTTGAGGCAACTGCTGAAGTGAACTTGCACAATATAAATAAAACTAAATTGAAACATCATGGATACATATGATGCAGGAGAATAATAAGGAAAAAGTAGAAACAAAATTGAAAGGGCCCCCCTCAGAGTTTTTCAGAAGCTTGAAATGTGACAGTTTTGACAGTATTTTGGACAGCAACCCTATCATACAAATCCCTGCACGGCTAGGAAGTTGAGTGAATGTAAATATTTTATAGTATTTAACAGTTTAATAGAAATGATTGGCCTAGCATTGCTTGGCAGTTACACCCATAAAAGTTTTTAAATGTGCGGGGATCTTGGCCTCTGTTCCATCATTTCTGGTCATCCTTTTTTAAGAAATTCTCTCCCTGCTCCTTTAAACGTTTAAAGTTATCTGGTTTTCTTGCAATGGTTCAACTCTTATAATAATTACAGCCAGTATGAGCAAACAAGTATATCCCATATAATGCCATGGACATGCTTATTTTGCTGGTTATTAGTGTTTACAAGGCATTTTTGCCTACATTTGACACTGCAGCAGTTTGGAGAGAAAAACAGAAAATGTGACAAGACTGACAGTCTTGCCTGAATTTGAAACAGAGCCGTCACAGTTACACACTTCATAACTTAGTGATCAAGCCACCATAGTGAGTGCAACTGTCAAATTCAGTCCATTAGCTAATTCCTGTGTTGTTTCCATTTCTTGGCATGTTCTTGTTTTATAGTGATTTTTGGACAGCTATGACTTCATTAATCTTCACTAATCTTTCTTTCAACATATTTTCTTTAATGAAAAAAAAAAGTTGGATTCAATCTAGCAGGAATCACACTGAGGCAGCTGTCACTGATTATTAGAAGCATAAAATTATTTTTAAAAAAAGGTTCTGGAAGACACATGTTTTTAGACTTCGGCGATTCAAAGGCACATTAAAAAATATTGAAAAATAATCATTTCCGGAATTATATCACCAGGAAGATCCTCAAAGTGGACTAAGATCTGTTTTGTTGCATGCACGCTGCAAAAAAAGTATACAATATTGACAACAAAAACATTTATTACATTTTCAACCAACTCACCACTTGCACACAGGTTGTTTGTCAAATGTTTCCAATTGCATTGAATTAAATGACCTTTTTGTTTGAAGAGGCCTCTGCTGCTTTCTGCCAAGCCTCTCCCATGCAAAGTTAAATGAGAACAATCTGTATCTCTGTTTGATGATAACACAGATCTCTGTGGCTAGTGAAGCACACCCAAGGCATAATGTGACCTCCTCACCAACGAAAGATGAAGTCAAACTTTGTGGTGGCAAACAGACATCGGTAGACAAAAAAAGATGACACTGATATAGATATTGCACACACACATTCACACAATGGGTATCCAGCCCAAGAAGGAAAATCGCACGAGTCATTTCTCCTAGAGAATATGTTTAATAAACATTTAAAACCTTACATGCATATTTTAATAACTTGAAGTATATCCACAGTAATCCCTCCTCCAAGCAGAACTAATCATTCAAGCTTTCCTTTTGTGCAAAGGCCTTGTTCTGGTCACGGCTTGTTTGCAGCAGAAAGCTCTCAACAAAAAGTTCAATCTTATATTGGACACAGGTGAAGATATTTGCAATGTCACCAACAACACCTCCTATCATTCTCGGAACAAAAGCACACAGCCTTCCCATCTGGCCCTCTGCATCGACACAGTATGTCACAAAGAGTTAGATCCAAACCTTTAAAAGACTTCCTGTGTTTCAGCCAGCATCTGCTTTCTATTTACCCGCCTCTAAAAGCGCCTGGCCATGGGTAGGGAAAGTACCTGAGAGCGTGTGCTAATCACACTAGTTTGGAAAAAAGGCTTTTAATGTTTCCAGTTTCCCTCGGTCATGACCAATAAGAAACATTCAAAAGCAAGTTTTATGTTTGCTGCCTCCATCTACCTTCTATAGAGCTCCAAATCAGGGGCTTCCAAGTTACAGTGCTATGCAAAAGTCTTGAGCCACCTCTTATTTCTTTATGTTTTACTAGGAAAATGGGAAATAGGTGCAGCAATTTATTGCCATGCCCAAATTTATATGGAAATACAGCATATAAGGCAAAAACAGAGCTGAATTGGAAAGAGGTTTTGACTTTAAAGTCAATATTTGGAATAACCACCTTTATTCTTCAACACAGCTTGGACTCTCTTAGGCAGCTTTTTTGTCATTTCTTTAATTAGTCTTCAGGAATAATTCTCCAGGGTTCTTGAAGGACATTCAAAGCTCTTCTCTGGATGTTGGCCGCCTTTTGTTTGCTTTAATAATCTTTAGGTCTAGGCTCTGAAGAGAGAAGTCTTTGCTGTTCCACTGTGTGTTTTTATCCAGGTATGCTTTTACTGCAGTCGCAGTGTGTTTGGGATCATTGTCAAGCTGAAAAATGAAGCTGCTGTCAATCCAGATGGTATTATATGGTGGATCAAAATCTGATGGTTCTTCATAATTCCAACAATTTTAACAAGAGTCCCAACACCACTGGCTGAAATGCAGTCCCGAATAATAACAGAGCCTCCCCCATTTAACAGATGGCTGACACACTCACTGTTGTGCATACTGACAACAATTTGGAGCAAAAATTATAAAATTTGGCTACATCAGTCCATAAGACCTGTTACCTGTTTGTTACAAGTCAGCCTTTTCTCCTGTTTCCTTTCATTAACAATGGCTTTTTGGCAGTCACCCTTCCACTGAGACCATTTCTGTTGAGGTTTCAACGAACAGTTGATGTATCAACAGAGGGACCAGACACATCTTTCAGGTCCTGTGTCAGGTCTTTGTCTCTAAAGGACATGACTTTCAGATCCTATTCAAAATACTATTTTATGCCTATCAAACTTTGTTACCTATATCATTTCTGATCAATTCATTAATTAGAGAATTTTTGTGACAGGCTGCTGATAATAAAGTTCCTAAAGATACAATTTACAATTGATTCTTTGCTAAGTAATCTCTATGTCTAAACAAAATTGTTCACAATTATTCATCCACTGATTTAGGTAGCTTCTTTTTTTACTTGAATAATTTTTTATAATGCCCTGAAAATGGTCAGATACAAGGACTCGACTGAAAAGCTGCCAAAATAAAATCAAAAAAAATTGGAAGACGTCCAGAAAGCCTGGAGAGCTATTGCTCAAGATATGAAAAAAGTTTTTTGTTTAGTAGCTTTTTGGAAGGTTGTAGGTTGTTATAATTCTGAAACAACTGAAGCTGTTAGACACTATGGCTCGGTTTTTGTAAGAAACATGTTTCATTTTGAGGTTTTTACATGTTATGGTTAACTTCCCATCTATCTGAACATCTACGTGAGAAGAGATTAGCTGTAGTAACCAAGGTCAATAAAATCCAGTAATTTGCATTAACAAAAATCATCATTTTTTATTTTTGAAGAGGATCAGTAAAGAAAATGGCAGCAAAGGACACTATTGATTGACTTATTTAACCACATTAAAGCGTTTTCTGCACAACAGGAGCCTGAACTGTCCGTGAGAAGCTGTAAACCAATGAGCTACAACAGCTTTATATCTGGATGGGGCTAGTGAGCAGGTACTCCAGCATGTGGTTGTGTGAACGTATAACCCTCTGATATATATCCCACTCCATTGGTATCGTTGTGTGAAATTGTTCATGTTAAAAAAGATTAAACTTATGTCATTTTTATATCACTTGTCTTTGACAGCACCTGCAGTTGAACTCAGATACAGCATTGCTTTGAGTTTAATGTTAACATCAGCATGCTAGCAAGTTCACAATGGCAATGACATGAAAGGCTGATGATTTGTAGGTCGAATGTTTTCCAAATGTAATAAAAACATCTTTATTAAATCATACTGTTGAGGGTATAAGTGTGTCTAGCAAATGGCATGAGATCAAAATATTTCAGTCAAAACCACTTACTTTAACCGACATCTGCTAGATATAGTTTATGACATGTGTAGGCTTTATCCTCTGGGAAGCATGAATCACAGTTAAATAAATGTTCATGGGAATCTCTGCAATAAAATAATTTTGTGCCCATTCTGGTAGCGGGGGCCCAGCTGGTGTGGTGGTGGTTTTGAAACAGGCGAGAGTCACTGATACATCAGAAAACATATTCTAGAAGACTTTAAAGATGGAGCAGAAACAGCATCAGGTGCTTTCTTTCTTTGCGGCAGACATGAGGAATTTTCAGAACGCTTTCCAAACTCAAACGCGTTGACTGAAAACAAACACATTGACTTGTTCGTCTCCAAATTTTCCTCTGCTTCTTTTATGACTGATTGACCTCCAGAGGCTTTCTAAATGCAAGCAATTTTTCCCCTTTTGCGCGGCTTGTTATTCAAGACGGTGTTTGAAGCCTGAGTTGCCGCGTCTCTTTTGTGGCCAGATTGCACAACAGGCAATAACGCGTGCTGCCTCATCATATTACAGCCAGGCAGGTCAGTCAGGTCAGGCACAGGTAACACCTCAAAAGCTGCTTTCTTGTAAATTGTGAAAGTAAAGTTAGCGCTGTCCGGTTCAGAGGGACAAGAGGCAATTTTTTTTTTAACATTATGATAATTCAGCTTAACAAAGTTTCCAACTTTGCTCACAGCTCTTTGCGTATCATCCTTTTGCAGAACAGCAACCTGTACTCTAACAGCTTTACAATATTTATGATTTACAGATTTCAGCGTCAGTCTTTGTAGGATCAAACAACACCATACATCCAGCTCTATAAGCCATCTGAAATGCCGCCGAGCTTCCCATGTGTGAGTCGTCCTTCATTGTCAAGAACTTCAAGGCGCGGGGAAAGAACTGTAAATATTCACTCTATTATTGTCTGCATATGTCGGCAAACGCAGACAATAATTGACTCCCCCTGCACATGCTGTGCCCTACCAGATTTCTAGACTAATGTTTTAAACAGAGAGCGAGCCACCTGAAGTAGGGAAGGTGTTTAGGACAAGCTACCACATTGTAGCTCCAGGAAGAAGAAGGAAACTGAGAGCAAATGAGCTCCGTTTTACACGCGAAAAAATTAATTCAACCATTCTGTTAGAAAAGAAGCCCCATAAAAGGTGTTTAAAGGAAAGATTTTATGAAGTGTGCATACCCCACCTCGCAGAGAATTGCCCAATAAGCTGAAACCCAATCACTGCTGCTGTAGCCTGGCGTCTGCCAAAAGCACTGAAGTCTCAGTTGAATGAGGAGCTGACTCGCAGCTGTTTGACAGAGCAGAACATTTTCAAACTTTTTCTCTCCCCACCCCCTCCCTCCCGGTTTTCTTCCAGGTGTCCATCTGTGTTTTCTCTTTCTAAGTACACCCATTTTGCATGCTCTGTAGTCCTGAGCTGTATTTACAATAAAAGCCTAGAAAAATAAACCCCACTTTGACCTGTCACACTGTCATCAGCCATCAGAAGGCTCAGCTTTTCCACTTCTACCTGCAAGAGCTCGTGTACAGTACACACCTGGATATACCCAGAAGTATATACACGCCAAAACACCAAGCAACCGTACTGTACACAGATAATCCTCCATACACACACACACGCACACACGGTTTTCAGGGGCACACGCGCACGCACACACAGATCACACTTTGTTTCCTTTCTTTCTTTCTTTCTATTTTTTTTCTAATTCTCATTGTGCCATGGTCTGTTTGTTTCAGGGGCATGGTGTCAGGAAGATAAGAACAACAATTCATGAGGGAACACAAGTGGCAGAGAACAGTTTACGAGAGCGTTTTTGTGAAATGTGCATGCCATATTTCGATAAGGGACAATATAAACTATTTGGACTGTTCTCAATAAACATGCGCTCATGCAGCGATTTCAACTGATGGCAGCTGTGCTCGGCTTACAAAGGAGCATACTGCGTCTTTAAAGAATTATGTGACAAAGACTTTTTTTTTGGTGTGTGTACGCGCAGTAAGCCACTGGAAACCAATAATCAACTGGAACTTCCAGCTGTTTATTGAGTGACCTTCAATAGTAAGACATAGTGCTGCGGGCCTGCTCGAGGATGGAGTTTTGTGCTCAGATAAAATGTTCATTGAAAGATTTATCAATAAATGCAAGCAAACTCAGTTTTCTTCATCACTGCTAATGAATTAGAGCAAAAATATGAATACTTCAGCACACCCTGCAAGAGAGCTCTGGGCAGCTGTGTTTGCCTGCAAAGAAATTCCTTGTATGTTTCTCCAAGCATGTGAAATATTTTGACCAGTGGTGATAAGTCTTTAAAATTTGCTGGGTTCATTTTTCCACAGTAGACTGTCCACTAAGGCATACAGTCACAAGAAAAGGGGGAAAAAATGACATTCACATTACTCTAACTGCACCCCCCACCCCCCACCCCTCCCCTCAGAAGTCACTTGTTGCTTTATCTCAGAGGAGTAATGCTTAACCTTTCTGTAAGTTAACTCTGACTTAAGTATTTATATTCACTGTGAATTTCTTAAAAAAAAGCAACAGCAAGATTTTTCCCATCTAATAAAAAAATTCTTCGTTTTGAAGGCTCCCTAACCCCCACCCCCATTGATCTTTGGCATGCTGTGGGGGGTTTTTCTCCCTCTCTCTCTGTCCTCCGCTCAAACTCCAGATCCAGACAATCACCAGGCGAGCTGTCATTCTTCCAGCCTCAGGAATGTCTGAAAACCTCCTCCTGATTTCACATATAAAAAGAAGACTGTAAAAAAAGAAGAAGGATGGTTTGGTTGTCCCATTTTGGCATCAAATGAAGACACGCCCGCATACATTAAAAAAACATATAATCAACATTACTGTGAAAAATTGTATATTTAAAAAAAATGCACATAAAATTGCACCAGCATACAGGAAGGTTACTTTTCACTTTGACTTTGGCTGATTAAGGCCAGAGGCAGCTCTGTGGGGCTAGTGACGACGGTCTGCTGCCACACGCTCATTTGGGCTGCCACTGTTATTTTCTGCTTTGCCCTTGTGAGTCGAGGAAATTCAGCACACATGTCACGAATCAATGCCAGGCAAAAACTGTGGATAACATCAACTGTAAGGCTTCTAATGTTTCACTTTCTTCTTAAAAATGTTTATGTTATGAGCAAATATATGTGCTTTGTATTTATGTGTTGTGCAAAGGTCTTGAGCGCCACTCATTTCTTTATATTTTGCTTCAAAGGAGCCAGACTTTTTCTTTTATTTTTAACATGATCTTCAACAACAGTTCAGAGCTCAACTGAGTGCTCAGTTAGAGTAAAAAAGCTCTATGCAAGAACAAGTCCATTCATCATTTATAATATCTTTGCAAAGTGTGTGGTGTGTTCTTAGAAAACTATCAACAGCATCTCAAAGTCGTGTCGTTAAGAAGTAGGAATAAATCTGGCAAAGACCTGATACAGGACCTGACAGTTGCATCTGGAACTTCAGCTGATCAACCTGCTCTTCACTGAAGCTTCATCAGAAATGGTTGATGTCAAGAAGCCATTCTTAATGATAGAAAACAGGGAGAAAAGGCTGAGCTATACCAAATTAGACAAGAACTGGACTGAAAATCAGTGTCAACAGGTTTGATGGAGTGAGGAATCTTTTCTTCAAACTGTTATCAATATGCATGGAGAAAGTCAGGGGAGATGTACAATAGTGAGTGTCTACAGCCATCTTTTTGTCTTTTGTTTTGTTTTTTTAGCTTGTCGTGTCTGGTAGCTCGTGCAATCAGAATCAGTATCTGAATGCACTGCTGAACAAAACACGTTAGCCTTTCCAAGATGAGCTCTATAGATCTGCTATAGGCTTGGCTTGTTTGTGTTTCTATTTTGATTCTTTTAATTATTTACCTAGCGATTCATTTCTATTATTATTCATGAGTGCATGTGTGATATGACAATAACAGAGATGACAGGCAGGAAGAAAAAGAGTAAAGAAAAGGGGGAAAAAACAGGTGAAAGCATAAGAATACAGAGATCTGTAAAACACAGTGGAGGCTCTGTCATGGTTTATACTACATTTCAGCAGGGATCACGTCAAAGTGACGGAATTGCAGAAAAACACCATCAGATTTTGATCCACTATAGACCACCATCTGTAAAACATCTGATTGGCAGCGTCTTCATTTTTCAGCATGTCAATGATCCAAACACACTGCCAAACATGAATAGAAAAGTACACAGAGGAATGCTATCAGTCATATGAAGCCCAGACCTCCGAATTACTGAAGCAGTTTGGGATCATCTTGACAGAGAACAGAACAAAAGGCAGAAAACATCCAAAGAAGAGCTTCAAGAATCCTGGAGAACTACTCCTGAAGACTACTTAAAGAAATGACAAGAACGCTGCCTAAAAGAGTATTGAACAATATAGGTGGTCTTACCACTGTATTTCCATGTATGTTTGCATGTTTCAATAACCCACTGCCCCTATTTTCCTTTTTTCTAGGAAAGCATAAAGAAAGAAGAGCTCAAAACTCAAACTCTGTTCGTCTTTTCTCATGCTGATTCTAGAGAGGGGTTAAATCAAAACACATATAGCACTGTCCTTGCACTTCCACATAAAAGAAAAACTCTGAACTTCACAAAATCCCTCAAGCTGTGTGCAGATTGCCAGTGCAGGACATGTTTTCGAGAATCAGATAAGAATGCTTTGAAACATGACTGCACATGCAGGCCAAGAGATAAGGAAAGTGTCCGTACTGTGCGGCATGTGTAGGACTATAACAAAGCAGGGATTTTTCTTTAGTCCTTAGTCCAAAGAGACTAAGGACCAAAGAAAGTCCCCTGACACTGATCTGAGATCAATAAGATAGAAGCACTACTGATGTCATTCTTACTGCAAGTTGGTGCAGGATGGCAAACGTGAAGTTGAAACTGTTAGTGAAAGTAAAAAGTAAAAAGATTCAGACAGATAAAAACAAAGACCAGAGCCAAAGTATTGTTTGATCTCTACTGGAAGTAGATGTAGATTTTATGTGTGTGGCTTTACCTTGTAAGCACTGTGTGCAAATAAAATTGTAAATAATACTAAAACAAAATACAGAATATATTATTTTATTTTGCATATTCTGCGATTGGCGAATAATGTTTAGATCACAAATTTAAATGTCAGGACATTAAATCCAATTGGTCAAAAGATGGGCTAAGAGCGGAGAGAGCAGAAAACATATTGATGCTACAGAGAGTAACATAATGACTGCTGTGATATTCAATGATTTCTTTATTTTTAATGCAAATATGTATTGCTTGGAGGTCTTTTGGATTTCATCTTTCAACCAGCCCTTGAATAAAAAGCCAACTGTTGCATAATTAAACGGCCTGGACATGCCATGGATTTCTCTAGAATTAAATCTACTAAGAAAACAAATATGGATGAATTAATTATTATATAAGTTATAGCATATAATAAGTATATTGAGGTCTGTGGAGTTCACATGATGTCATCTCTCTGGTTAAAAAAAGAAAAAGAAAAAACTCCCTGGGGCTGTTTTTAAGGAATCTGCTCGTCTGTGGTGTTCATATGTGAGCAGTGTGTCAGGTCTCAGCAACTCCACAAGGTTCAGCCCCTCAAGAGATACATTTCCCAGATCACTCGAGGAAACCTCTGCATACATAATTCTGACATGAAACTAGTGAAATATTTGTTTCTTGCAGCTGGAATATTTCAAGATAATTGAGCCAATACCTCAGTAGGTCCAGTCCACTGCTGTAGACTGACATGTCATTCATTAAAGTGATCCAATCACGATTACATCTTCATGTTTTTTATTGGAGTTAGAGGAGACATCTTTCATCCTTTATAGGCAATCAGAAGAGAAATGTATTGCTCATTTGTCTCCAATAGAGTATACATCATTGTTTTAATAATGTTGCACTATGGCTTCAATTTCTGAGTGACGTGAGGTGAATTGGATTTAATTGACATTTGCCTTGCCCAGATGGCTGTGTGTGTGTGTGTGTGTGTGTGTGTGTGTGTGTGTGTGTGTGTGTGTGTGTGTGTGTGTGAGATTTTGTGCGTTTGAAAGGCCATGTGTTCCACTGTAAGATCCAGGGACTGTGTTTCTCCCACCAAGTCACACTCTGGCCAATGTTACTTTTCTGCCTCAGGGGATGAATATCCCTGGGAACCTCTACAGCCAAGCTCACACGTGCACCTTTATGGGTATTGGGAAAACAATAACACAAGAGAACCTATGCAAAAACATACCTGGTACAAATCTAAGCTTTGTGAGGTGTCTCCACTAGGTCATCTGTCAAATACGAAGCACTGGATGCAAAGTTGACTGCTCTGACTTTTAATCATCCTGTTCCTGCCAGCTCCACACACACAATTAGCAGCCACAGCATCATTTGTTGTCATCCAACTGGGGTTTACAGATTTTCCAAGTTAAGCCCTCACAGGATCTGGAGATCACTTGGGACTTGAGAGAAAGGGGGAGGCTTAATTCACAGAGAGACAATTAGGGGCATATGCCATTTGCCAAACAAATGGCATCAAAGCATTGCCCATTAAAAAGGAAATTGCACAAAAATTGACCCCAAGTCAATTAGGCTCATTATATTTTCTTCAGTAGTGTGTCACAGGCGGTCAAAAGAGGAGGAGTTGGGGTTGGAGGGTTTAAAGGCTTGGTCTGAATACTGTACAAAGAGCTAGAAAACGGGCCAGTTTACAAGAATGAAGCAACCTGTGTTTGTTATGCACGGCATCCGTGTTGTGAATTAGAAACAGAAAGCAACATGTTGACAAAGTTAAAGGCATTTGTGATTGTGATGGGAGATTTAGTGAGTGTTTGTTGCAAACCAGACCATAGCGACAACATCAGCTTCGATCCCAATGCGATAAGGCTCTGCTTAAAACATGTTGTGCATACCAAGCTGTCTGGGACTAGCGTTTTTCCACTGCCATTCCAGGACTCCAAGTATTCCTGTCTCAGGCCCAAACTGTCGCAAATTGTCACAAACAATGCACAAACTGGCTTTTGTTCTCATGTTTTGCCACAATTTACTGGATGTCGAAGCTTATTGAGGACCTTTAACTGTCATTTTTCAGCAAGCAGATATTATGTTGTGAGGGGGCGTAGTCCACCCTAAACCACAATCTTTCCCTAAACCTAACCACTTGTTTTAGGTGGATAAACCTAACCGAACAGCAAGTGAAAACTAAAATAAACAGAGAATGAAAACAATGCACAATACACAAAGCTATCATGAACTGCAGCTTCCAGGTCAACAAACTGGCGATTAAAGCCACTGCCACCCTTCCGACTTGGTCAGTCTTTCATACAGAACCGCTAGCTATGGGGGTCCAATATTGCATGGAGGAGGCAGAGGTGTGTAATTCTAAAATATCATCAGCTCTTTTTATTAGAACATATTGTTACTGCATCCACTGTACTTTCTAGTGCTGTAGCAAATTATTTTCTTTCAAATACAAAGGATGGGGGGGTTTAGTCTTGCCTCCTTGTGTGGAAAATCTCCATAGTGTACCGGAAGTCCTGCTCAACCATGGAATAGTTCAGCACCTAATCCACTATAAAAACAACAACAACAACAACAACAAAAAAGAGAAGAAAATCAGTTGCTGCCACAACCTTTTTTCTCAGCTCCTACTAGGGAAACATATAGTCATAAAATACTGAACTACTGATTTAATCTGAACAAATTTTGCAATTTTGCACAGAACGGCACCACAGTAGTGTGCTAATTAGCACTGTTGCCCCACAGCAAAAAGTGCCAGGGTTCAAATCCAGGCAGGAGAATTTACATGATCTCATCATGTCATTGTGGGTTCTCTCCAGATACCAAGGCAAGATGGATCCATGTTCATCAGAAATTCTAAACCTTCCATCTTGATTCCCAAAAGTTGATTCTGTTCATCTGGACGTAGCTTTTTCAGTGGGAGAAACGTTTCGTCACTCATCCAAGTGACTTCTTCAATCTCAGCTGACTGCAGGTTTCCCCAACCTTATAAACAGTACATTTGCATAATGACTCAATCTAGCACCACTGAAAGAACAATGGGCTGGGAGGTCAGGTCCTTGATCATTAATATGCAAATTCTCATGACCATTGATCAACAACCACTGATCAAAGCTCATTGATCAAAGACCATGAGTACCATTCACAGAGAGTTGGGGAATGGCTGCAATCACAGCATTGGCGAAAGATGTACCCTTAGGCCCCCTCCTTGATTCAGAGATGGTCTTTCCCTTTTCACGTAAATGGCCTCCTTGTCTCCCTGCTGAAACCAGAGTTCCTTCCTGTCCAGGATGCGTACATCCTCATCATTGAAAGAGGGTCCACTGGCCTGTAGGTGTGAATAGACTGCGGAGTCCTGGCCTGATATGGTAGCTCTTCCGTGTTATGCCATCCGCTTTGCCAGAGGTTGTTTGGTTTTCCCGATGTATAAATCCTGGCAATCCTCCTGGCACTTAACAGCGTACACTACATTACGTGCTAGTTTCAGTCATTATGCAAATGTACTGTTTATAAGATTGGGGAAACTTGCAGTCAGCTTACACTGAAGAAGTCACTTGGATAAGTGACGAAATGTTTCTCCCACTGAAAACGCTACGCCCAGATGAACAGAATCAACTTTTGGGGATTTGCTTACCTGGATTAGTGAGTATGACATCAAGACCTACCATCTACCAAATTGAGAATTACATATCGGAAAAGTTTTGGTAAGCTCATGTGAAAACTGTAGCTATTCAATCTCTAGCACCAACAACACAATGGTCCTGAGAGCTGTAACTTTCTGGAAATTCTCTCTTTTTTGGACCAATTTTTGCAATAAGAATTGAACATGTATACCTAATGGAGATGCCTGAGGGTGCATACAGCACTTAACAATGTTGAATTTGAGAATATTCTTGAAGACAATGTAGGAAATATAATGCATTATGCACTAAACTGACTTTCTGTAATTCTGTGATACCAGTCAGTGATCAGATAGACTTGGAATACTTGCAAAACAAACATAAGTGAATAGGAATATATCCCATCTGCACAAAAATCCAATGTATTTCTAGTGTATGAATTATTGGGTCCACATCAGCAGTAAGTAACATCCTTGTCATGTCATGAGTCCTTTTCTGAAAAGAACAATAATTGTGGGGGTAATAAATGCAGAATATGCCTATATGTCCAAATCAATACACACAAAGAAATAGGCTTTTACCTCTTTTTCTTTTGAAAAGAGAGACAAGATTGAGGGCACTTTAGACTATTGAAAAGCTAGCTGCAGATCCCGCAGTCTTCCTTAAGTGTAATGACAGAGTGTTATTCAGACGGCTTTCTCTGAAGACACCATACCATTAGACTGAGAGAAAGGTGGGGGCAAGCTGTGTCACACACAAAAGTAATTGAATCACTTCCTTTAAGCCAGATTCAATTACTGCCACTCATAAATGGTCAGGTTAGCTGTCCTATGGGTCCATTTATCAAGTCAAAGAGACAGTCAGGGTTTTCTTAAGGAGTAACACTAAGTATAATTTAGCAATGCGAACAGTTATTGTCTAAACACAATGTCAAAGGGAATTTATATACAGTGTTGGTGAAGGGGTGGATTTGTCCTTGTCTGCGCAAGGACAATGAAGAAAAAGTGCTTTTTCAGCCAAATTGTTATTACTGCTAACTTTCGCACACCTGCTGCTCTCTGGTAATCTGACCTTGACATGAGTACAATGACAGCTGCATGCAAAAGAGCCCACTTTGTAATTATACCAGAAAGCTTCATGTATAACTCAAGTGCCCAAGACCACAAAGCAAATAGGAGGTTATGCTTTTTAAGTTTGTTCGACATAGGTGACTTTTACAGTTTGAATGCTTTTAACTGACCTGGTCACTCTTTAAGGAAATGGAGTTTGTCAGCAGTCATTAGTGTTACCCTGACTCTTGCGGGAAATACTGTCACACAACTATCTGACTGTGTGTTGTGTGTTTGCTAAATCTGTCTCTGTGCTCTCACAATCATCTAATTCCCCAAATGATGTATGCAGCAACCCAGCTGGTCTCGTCCTGGGCTTGGATCAGAGAATACAGTAGGCCACCTTTGAAGGGATCAAGGAAAAGACTCCTGCTGGTAAACAAACACAGTTCAAAACCTTGCTTGCTGGAAGTTTTTTAAGGGTGCATTTGCAATAAAAGGGACTAATTTAAAGAACTGTAGTGGGTTTTATGGATCAGTGTTTACAGGAATAAGACAGATGCAGGGAGGGAGTAAATGTGTTGTTCTGTTAGGAACAGCAAAAAAGAAAAATAAGGAAAAATATCACAATTTGCCCTTTTTACTTTGCTTTACTTCAAATCCAATAAAACTAAATGATTAAACGTTGGCCCAGATGCTCAAATATTACAGAAAATAGAGAGGATGATAAAAGGCTATTACAGGAGCACAGAGAGCAAAATTCAACACAAGGATGAGAAGAAGACACTAATGTCTGTTTGCCAATGGCAGCTATAAAAATTCAGAACATGCAGGGTCAAAGCAGTCTCTTCTGTGTCTTAAGTGGGTTTTAAAGTGATAATTGTTTTTTACAGACTGTAAAGCCTGTGCAGTATTTCTGTACTCCAATTTATCTGTCAGTTTTCCTGGGGGCAGGTCATGGTAGAGGGAGGCTCTACTTTGTGGTACTTCTTAGAGGTCTGAGCTGTTTCACTGTCTCTTTCTTAGTGAAAGCTCTGCCACCGTATAGAAAAAAATAATGTCAGCCTCCTCTTTCTCTCTATAGCTAAAGGAAAATGCTGAGTAAGACATTTTTTAAATAACAATAAGTGGAAAATGCTACAGCTTGTGACACTTTGTTACCTTTGTTAAGATGTAATAAAAAATGCAAAATTGTATTTTTCCTACTAGTCAGCTGGTCATGCCAGAGATTACAGCCTATGCTATTTGAGCCTTTTGGTTTGGGGCAGGGGTGTCAAACAAAAGGGCCTCTGAGTAAAGTATCTGGTTCCAATGGACAGCTTTTGAAAACATGAAGAAAGACATAAATTTAGGACTAGGAATCTATTTGCATAAAGATCTCTTACATTCATGCATTAATGCTACAACAATGTAATTAGGCAATAAATTAAATTAAAAACAATTAATAATGATAAGGTTGCTGTTTCAGTATCAATTATAGAAATGTCAGGGTTTTTTTAGACTGGATACGCAGCAAAAACTTTCCATTTTATAATTACGGGACACTAAAACTTTTTCTGTAATTTTACATTTTAACTCTTACAATTACAAAGAGCACAAAGAGTTGTGCTAACAGATTCCTTTACTTTATTACTTTTCTTTATCATTTAGAAAAGAACTGACATGTCCAGTTGAAATTGCACTTCTTTTTCTTATATTAAGACATTTTTAGTGATAAAATTTGTAATGAAACATATTTATGTTGACAGTATGGGTTTGACATGCCTGGTTTCAGGGATGTCAAATTCATTCAAATTCTCTACACAGAGTATGGGTCTGATCTTTAGCCAGATCAGCTAATCTTAATGTCAGTCCACATCAGTGGTCAGCTTAGCTCTTTGTAGCATCCAACTGCTAAACTTAAGATGGGACAAAGTATTTAAGCTGTAACAGTACCTGTGCATCTGCAAGCTCCTTTGCAACCCGACCTCCACCCTAGATGCTGCTTTCATGTCACATCTTCCTTAACAGATTTAATTTCGGTTGTCACTGATGCCTGCTGTGTTTAAGTAATGGGGGTCTTGCTGCTGCTCTCTGCTGTCCCAAAGCAGACTCATACAGCCATATACATTGCTATTATATATTAATACTAACAATCATCTTTTGTCTATAGTGGTCCAGGCTGAGTTAGGTCTTCTATTTTGTTAGATATATGCTCAAACACTACATAATTTACCCACATGCATTAATCCAGACATCTTCCATTTATACAACAGTGAAGCCTGAATAATAATAACAAGAAGAAGAAGAAGAAGAAGAATGGTGGACACAGAAGATGTGTGAAGAAGCAGCTGCTCTACAGCTCAATGAGCAGCAGCAAAGAAAGAGGAGGAGCTTACATCAGCCAATCCCTGCAGGAATCGGGGAGCAGCATGTGATGCAAACCAGGAAGCCACCTGATGTGAGAGGGGTCAGATAAATGCAGCAGAACTGACGGTCACACAGGACAGGTGCTTCCTTAATGATACACATCCCACTCATACACACACACACTTGCATACTATATTAGGCCTGTTGCTCATCCCCTCCCTCAGCTGTGTCCGAGGCTTTCCCAGACATCCAGCCCACGCTCACACACACATTCACACACACACTCATGCATCTTCAGACAGGAGGGGCGGGGTGGGAAGACAAGCAGGCCAAGGAGGACGGAGGACAGGGCACGCACACAGACAAACCTGACAACAGGCAGGAAACTCTAGAGAGCAGCCGAGGCTATTTTCTCTCCTCTTCCAATGGGTTCAATTTCCATTTCGGTCAAAACAGGTAGGCGAAAAAAAACACTTGCAGGCGGGGGGGGGGGGTCTAAAATTCCCAAAAACATAAACAGGAGCACAATGAAAACGTCAAATAAACCTGTAAGAAAACACTAAAAGCACCAAATTAGGATCGTCTCCCGTTTTACGTATGAGAGGGATTTGGATGCCTCATACTTCCTATCATGTTTCCCCCTCACAGTCTGCAGGAAAGCATAAGTTGCATATAAAGTTTAGGACTTCCGCCAAGCTGTATCAACTCTACACATTGAGACAGAGAAGAATGTGTCTTTTGAGTTATCCATACGTGCAGATTGCATGGCGGAATAAAACAATGGGACCATCATGATGGGGTCGTGAGAGGGGACGGCTGGGGTTGGGGACAAGCCTGAGGGAGGAGGAGGGGGGGATACTTTGATTCAGTGCCAATTTGTGCACGTATGCAATGCCGCGTCCCCTATTAAATATGCACACAAAGACGCACATTTGCAACCCTTTAAACTTCTGACCTCAGGAGGGATGCAAACATAGTGCAAGTGCTCATTCCATCTAAACTGGGCCAGACGCCTTCACCGTTCTGTGGAGACCCAAAAAAGAAAAGAGAAAAACCCAATGCTGCAATTTAGAAAATCATAGGAAGTAACAAATTTTATATGATAACAGAGGTGCATCCTTTTGTCATTGTGTCATCTCAGCAACTTTAATAGTACGTTTCTGTTTACAGGAATGGGGCTCTGTCATTTACTTCTGGGTCATGGTAATGTTTCTAAGATTGCAACCACTAGTTTGGCTATTCAGGAACCATTTATGGTTAAGTGGAGCAAAATGGGTTTGACCGCCAAACATCTGAAGATTCTCAGGAAAACTTCATTTTAAAAAGCTCGCTTTCACACTTGTGCGTGAGCAAATTCCTCAGAACATTCAAATGAGATTATAGTTTTCCCCCAAGGACCCATCTGAATATGTACGATCTTTATGAGCATGTGATGGAGAAGGGAGAAAAAAGAAATTAAAAGCTCATGACTGAGGGAGCAGCGTGCACTTTTTTATGACAAGAATGTTTCATTGTTTTTACAACAAAACAGATTATGATGCCGAGGCGAAGGCAGGCGGGCTCACAGCCGGTTGCTCAAGCCCACTTACAGAGATATAATGTCAGCCTGCCGTTTGTTTCAGCGAGTGTCAGTTGGGCACAGTGGGATCTTTTTTCCCCCTTTGTTTGTTTTCAATGGCCCATAAACAGTCTGGATAAACCAACAGAAAAAGACTTCTCTCGCTCTTTCCTCTACTTTTTTTTTCTCTTTACTCTTTCTCCCTCCACTTCTCTTTGCTCTGTGGCTTGCCTCTCCGAACCTCGTACCCACAAACACTCTGGGATTGTTTTGAGCTGTCTGGCGGAGGAAGGAAAGCAGTGTGAGAAAGTGGCTGTTTTTTTGGAGCGGACAGGAATTGGCCTAACGGCGCACGGTTCCTCTCCTCGCAGCGGGAACAATGCCGTGGCGTCACACCCCTAGGCTGACCCTCGCTGTTTCACATGGAAAAATGTTCCCAGAATTCCGCTCCCAGGCTTGGAGGTATAAGGCCGACAGTGGGAAGGGAGAGAGAGAGAAAAAAAGAGAGAGGGATATCAGGAAAGGTAAGAGGGGAGAGGAAACCTATGCGACCAGGAGCATTTGTAGCCATGGTGACATAAGCTACGACTCCTGAAGCTGATTAGTGAGATGGAGGGGTGGGGCGTGGCATTAAAATCACACGTCCCAACAGCGCCTCATATCACTGAGCCGGGAATACAGAGCGCTGTTCACACAGGTGAACTGTAGTACACTACAAACTCAAGTCCTTGCATTATCACACTGCTGCCCCCTTCACTTCCCTGTTCATTATTATATTGTTGTGCCTTGCCAGTGTTTGTATAAAAACTAATCAGACTTATCAGCTGTTGTCGGGGCAGATGTTGCAGTGATATTGGCACGCAAGGCTCAACTTCCTAGTGGCCTAATAAGGTCACCTCAGGGAAGTAAAGTTGGAGCAACCATTGGTTAGTGGCTGATCATCTGGTGTGGATGTTGGGCTTTGGAAGCTTCCCACATCTGACGCCAAACCTTTGCAGATCCAATAAGTAAGCATCTTCTACTGCTACTGCAACATTATACCACTACTATTACCTTAAACTGTTGATACGAGGCAGGATTGAGCCATGATTTCTTGCTGTTTGCACAAAATCTTGACCCAACCATTTGAATACTGCAGGAGAAACTGAAAGTCAACATTTTTCTAGTCTTCTGTTGTCCAGATGAACCCATGTGAACTGTAGCCTGAGTTTCCTGTTCTTAACTGACAGGAGTGGCACCCGGTGTGGTCTTCTGCTGCTGGTGCCCATCTGCTTCAAAGTTTGCTGTTGTATATTCACAGAGCTCTTTGCATACTTTGGCAGTGGCAAGTGGTTATTTGAGTAACTGTTACCTTCCTGTGAGCTCAGAGCAATCTGGCCATTCTCCTCTGACCTCTGACATCAACAAGGCATTTCCACACAGAGAACTGTTGCTCACTGGACATTTTCTCTTTTTCAGCCCATTCTCTGCAAACCCAGGTGCATCCATCTCACACCAACATCTATGCCACATTCAAAGTCGCATAAATCATCTTTCTTCCCCATTTTGATGCTCACCTTGAACTTCAACTGGTCGTCTTGACCATGTCTAAATCCCTAAATGCACTGATCTGTTATCATGTGATTGGACAATTAGATATTTGATTTAATAATCAGCTGAACATGTGTACCTATCAAAGGGCCATTGAGTATATATGCTAAAATAAATCAGCCAGCACCGCATTTCAGTCTAATGACAGATTTTCAAATATTTCTGCCAACAACCAACAGCCAGGAGCTCATTGGAAAAGGAAGAGCGGTTGTTAGAGATCTTTCAAATTTGCATTTTCTGGAAATAAGGAGAGGAAAAACTTTAGCCTGTCCAAAGCAATGCATTTTTGTTTTTTTACAGAACAGTTTTTTAGGCAAATCAAGCAAAAATCCTCTCTTGTTTAAATCCCAATGCTCAGAGGGAATTTATATATCTTCGAACATGGCTGGAGGGGATCTTTAAGTTTCTGTGTTTGAACACTCACAAGTCTTTGCTAAGGCTTTCAGGAATGTATTTACTCCTTATCTCCCAGTGCATCATTTAATATTAAACCTAACACTAAAAACAAACCCAGCAGATTCACATCAAAATGCAGCTTTAGACCAAAATTTACATATGACAGGCACAGAAGTATGTTGTTGTGCAGCTTTATTATCTCTGCTAGTAACAACACCCTGCGTGCAGCTGCCCAGTAACCATTTTATATGCCCTTGTGAACTAGCAGTGTTTGCATAACGCCCCAGTAAAATCAGTGCTTATGTGTAAAAAGATCATAAATCATGCATAGAAATCACACAACTGCTGCCAAATCTCCTTCTCAGAGAAGATCTGACAGCCTATTCTGTACAAGATAATCAAAGTGGTATACGTAGAACAAGGCTGTGTTTCTATTCAATGTTTTATACCACTGGGAGTTGAAAGTAAGTCTGTTATTTGCACTTATTAGCAATTTAATGCACACACCGCTTAAAAGAAAGCACATTGCTACTTTTATTATTCAGTGCTTGTTTAAGGACCTAAACAACAGCATCTGTGAGTTTGGCGCCCATCACTTGAAAGCTACACTTCAGAGGCAGACAACCAAACATGCTGATTGGGTTAATAACAGGGCTTGTGAAGCTGAAAGACTCAATGACTGATCTGCTGAATACTGAGTCTTTAAATTCAAGGATGGCTGGCATTGAAAGGGCACTTCTGGTGATGTGATAAAACATATTGAGGTCATTGTTATGTGAAAATGTAACTGACATCTCTGTCGTCTGACGCACACACACTCGCAAGACAAAACAAAACAATTAAGCAGCTAAGTCTGGATTTGTTGTTCCTCTTCTTGCATCGCACACAGACCCCAGAGCCGATTTGGACGATCAGGACGGGGAAAGAGATGAAAAAGGAAGCTGGCAGCGAGTTTAGAGGAAACGGGGTGTGGAGTGAAAGCATTTGTGGAAGGAGAGGAGGAAAATAAGGGGACTGCCTGTGCCCCATTCCTCTGTTTTGTTTTAACAGAAGTTGGCAGCACATTGCCCTGACCTGGTTGGCACTGAGGCATCAAACGGTCTCCACCCTGTGCCGTTACTCATTAAAGCTTCTGAATGTGAGCTGCACTGCCAAACTTTCTCTGTTTTATCCTTTGCATGCCATGCTCATCCTCTTTTTTTACAACCATAGCACAGAACTTTAAAGTGGAATACTTGCACATTTTGCATTGGTTAATATGTTTCCAATACCAACTAGTTTTTCATTTTCTCCAAATTATTTTAAATGTTATATTTCTAGTCAGATGAGAAGATCAGTGTTTCTGTCATGTCTGGACAATAAATATGAGGATGGCATCAGCTTAACTTTAATAGTGGACGCGGTGGAAACAGCTGTGTTGGCCTTCGGTCTAAAGGTACTGAAGGTATGCCTGTTTTTCTTCACATATTCACTGCAGCCCAAAACTTCTATACATTCACTTGTATGTGAGAAAGCAAATGTCGGATTTAGACAGACTGGACATTAAATCCTGCCCACTCCCTAGTACAAAGTCTATGTGATTTCTTACTCAGCCCACATGAGAAAAGGCGAGGTAATTATGCTGTTTATTTACGGTAATGGAGCACCTTCGGCGCACTCTACCCAGTTGTCACCCCTGACCTAAACCAAAAGGAGTGTTTCCAGTAGTATGATTTGTCTTGTCTCTCCATCCATTTTAAGCACTTTCATCAATTCAGGAGGTGGTGGTAGGGGCAGCAGGGTCAGAGGGTGACAGACAAGCCAGTCGTCAGTCTATTGCAGGGCTAGCACAGAGAGACTGACAACCATTTACACATATTGCCAATTTAGAATCACCAATGACTTTGAACTATGAGAGGAAGCCGGGGTACCTGCAGATAGAGCATGAAGACACAGGGAGAACTTTCAAACTCCATGCAGAAGGGTCCCTGTCCACCATTGAATTCAAACCCAGACCCATCACATTGGGGTGACAGTGCTAACCACTGGTGCACTGTGCCACTCCTATTGTAGACCATCTGTAACTGGCTGCTTGTTGGAAAAGGCAACTACCGGCCATGTTATGACCCAATTCTTATGAAAGTCATGCAGGTCATCGCCCATAAGTGTGTGTCAGTTTATTCTGAGAAATGTTGCCACTTAGCACCTTTAGAGTCAGCTGCCTTTTTTTTAAACAGCATCTTACTATGAAAACTGTTACAAGCTGCTGAGGTTCAAATCTGCCATTTTTAAATTGCATTATTTTTTAAATGCAGATGCTAGCAACATGAAATTTAAACTCATCTATATAAAGCATCTTCGTACGTTTCAGATTTTGAACTATTGCCTTCATCACAGTATGCCTCTAGTAAAACTGTGCATAAGGACTCATTTGTGGCAAATGCATTTAGTACAATGAATAGTGAAATGCTTTGATGTATTTATGTAGTTTTATTCAAGTTTTATTTATGTATATATATGAATGTGTGTTGATTACGAACAGTATTTTTACTACAAAATGATTTTTGTTAGTGGGGACAGGTTAACTGGAAACTCTAAATTGCCCATAGGTGTGAATGTGGGAGTGAATGTGAGACCGAATGGTTGTCTGTGTCTATGTGTTAGCCCTGCGGCAGACTGGCGATCTGTCCATGGTGTACCCTGCCTCTCGCCATCCCAACCGCCGAGATAGGTTCCAGGTAGGTTCCAGATAGGTTCTTGGTTCACGCTGGTTCACGCTGACCAAACTCGAATTTTCACATGTGATTAAACAGATCTGACCAGTCAGACCACTTCATTTGATGACAAGTCCGCTTGCAGCTCAAACTGCGCGCTGGTACTGAAAATACAATGTTTCTTCCTTTTCTTACTTAATAATATCAGGGCCAGCTTGTCATCACTTGATGTCTACTTTATTTGTATTCACAGGACAAATAGGACACATTTTTGGTGAAAATACTTTTGGTGTGTACATATGTTACACAACTAGTTTGAGCTCCCAAAAAATTCAGAATTTTGTGCAATTTTTTAACAACACGGATGGTTTGTAATGGCATTAATTCTAATTCAAACTCTATGATCAACTTTGAGCATGCATATCATGCAATATAGTCCCAAAAGAATAAGGGTGTCCAGACTTTTTACTGTTAGTAGATGCGAAAGTTATTGTATTAAACTGAAATGTGCTACAGAAATAATCTCATTGTTTATGAGACATTCACAGATATCAGCCGAAGGCTATGTGTGAAGAGCATGTTGTTCTTGACATAAAATGTACTCCTGCTTCCCAAAAATTACATCACTTGGCTTCAAGTTGAAGAAAAGTGTGAATAATGGACGGAGCAAATGCTTTTTTATTACTAGTCAGTGAAAGAGGCTGAAAGCTATATCTATTGCAATTACTGTAAAATGGGAACGGGAATGTGGGGTACTTTTTTAAAAAAACACACTTTGCACTGCCAAGCTCTGACATAAAAAAATACTACAGTTGACTTTTATGAGGTCAGAGGTTTTGAGATGGCTACACACACTCAGTAAATATAGCTCACCTTGGTTCCCACATCGTAAACAACCTTGTGATGTCAGTGATGATCCCGAGGACAGGATAAGAGCAATAAACAGGAAGTGGCTCAGCAGCAAGCTGCATCCCATAATAATCACAGCAAAAAAACAAAACAAACACACACTGACAAACAATCCCAAATCACCACAAGACACAAAGTGACAGACAACACAGACAAACGACCCCAAAACCCAGCACAAACGTTCAACAGCCCCAAAAAGAGCACGTGACAGAAACACAAACAGCCCCCCTTCATGGAGAGATTTCCCAAAGAGAATATCAAATGCATCAATTTCCAAAATCAAAGGCTTCTAAACCTAAACAGTCCATGAATCAAAGAAAGGCGCATGCAGGAATGAGCAGAGATGCGTGCAGAGAATGGTACAAACAGGCATAAACAGAGGATAGTGTGACAAACACTGTAGGATCAACTGTGAGACAACTTCACATCTTCAAGAGTGATGCTCTAATGTATCATATTTCCTTGTGTAATGTGCTACAGTGGGGCACCACATTTCCATTTTATTTGAAGCACATAACAGAAAGAAGAGCCTTCATGCTTCATCTCAACAGCAAAACCTCCTTTATGGCCACCTGACCTGTGTCAGCAGCACATAAATCCATTTTGAACTTATCATACTGCCTGTAAACAGACAGGGAGAGTGTTTAATGCACTAAGAGCACACAGACATAAAAATATAGTGTATAGATACCCCGACTTTCTCCACCCGGTGAGCAACCTGAGGGAGACCATCTGGATGCAGTTTCTCTGTGTTTTATACAGACCCATCTCTTTAGCTACTCTTCATCTCTGAATATGCAACAGTGTCACAAGTTGGTGGATATACAGCTAACACATAAAACAGCTTTTTTACAAATCTGGAACCAATGGACAGTTGACTATGCAATCACAAACAAGCATTTTAAAGCCTTACTAATTGGCCTGCAATTAGCATTAATCTCAAAAACCTGAACACCTTAATCAGCATAATTACTGCTACTATTAGTAGCTTAATTACAGATTAGCATACTAACACACTATTGTAGGATAGCAAACATGGTAGGCATTAAACATGTTAAACATCAGCACATGTTAGCATGCCATTTAGTTCAAAGCATCACGGTACAATTAAATATCGCCCCAGAGCGTCTCATACAAAAAACTTGATTTCAACTTTAGTGATGGTACTTTTACAATTCTGATGAAATTAAACGTAATCATGTCTGACTGAATAAAAGATGCTGTTAAAAGTATGTTGTGTGCTGGAGGGGTTGTTGGACTGTGTTTCAAGAGTTGTATTGTTTTTAATGAGTGCTAATGGATCCCGATGACAAAGCACGCCAACTACCACAAAAAAAAAAAAAAAAACTAAATTCAAGTGAATCTATGACAACATTTTCTTTTACTGTGTGATGAGTGTGCAAATCTTAACACTGATTGGTTATACTCAGTTTTTATTTTCAGTTAAATGACATGTTTGACTCTTCCTGTAGCGCAAAAAATTCTGCGAGGGATCTCTGGTTATGATATTGCTCGCTGGATCAGACGCTTGTCTGGAACGATTCAACGTCCTTCCTTCATCCACGGCCGGCAGACCCACCAAGTCCGTGCAGCTGTTAATCCTGCTCCCTCCCATCTCTGACTACTGACCGCCGCCACACAAGGAAGGAGAACTTGAAAGGCAACCTCGGTGACTGTACTTCACACCTTTTTCTCTGCCTTACACACAAGGGTGCTTGCGCACGCACATCATCTGTCTCCTCGTTTTCATATAAACACACACAGACAAACACGCAGCTGCCTGGACGCTTAAGATAAGGAGCAGGAGCTGTGAGGTGCGGGGAGGGGGGTTGCTCTGATGAAGTATGCCTGTATGTGTTTGTGTCTGTTTGTGTCTGTGTGTTTTTCTTTTTTCTGGGGGGGGGGGGGGGGGGGGGGGGTGCTACTCTACAGGACGTCCTGAGAATGGCGAGCTTTTCAAACAGGAGACAGGTTGCGCACCACGTCGAGCCATATACAGGGCAAACAGCTCAAAAACAAACAACTGATTGCTAAACCCCCTAATGGCTACAGGACAGCTGATGACAGACATTAAATAACAATAAGCTAATGACCAAGCAATCGTGATAGCCAGATCTGGCAGATATTCAAAGGGCAGCTTTTTTTGTTAATGAGCTGCAAATATATTAGAGCTCTAACTATGGCCACCGTTTGGAGAGAAAAAAAACACCAGCAGCAGCTGAACAGTGTCGTTAGCAGCAGGAGTCCACTGATGGCACTGCCTCTCCATTTCCCTAACGACTGCACCATAGGAAGAGAAGCAAGGTCTTCTCAGCACTGATTTTCCTCCTGGGTCCGTGTGTGTATGTGTGTGTGTGCATGTGTTGTCAAGTGTGAAGGTAGTAGCCTTCCTAATGGGATGTGTTGTATACAGGGGGGGTCTGGGAAACAACAGTGTAACCAAAGGGAAGAGCAGAAGGAAAACAAGGACCCCTCCCTGTCCGAGTATGGGACAAACACATTCGACGCACACACGCACACATTAACACACATGCCTCCTCGCTCTCCTTTCAGGCTGATCTGGAGGGGGGCCAAGTTTCTCTTGGACACCTCTCTCTTGCCGTGCTTGGTTGGCTTGCGTTTTGTATTTGAAGGATGTGTTTTGATGTCGGACCAGACGATGCAGTGAAGCTCTACTTCATGCATCCCGAGCTCTAAGTTTAGGAAGAGAAGGGCAACACCAAACACTGTGTACGCTTTCTTTTCATCTTGTTTATTGGCCAACATGCCCTGTGGTCTCTGAGAGCTGCGAACCAATGACAAGCCGGGGATGAGAGTTGGCACAGTGCCCCGCTGGAGCAGGTGCAGCCAGAATAGGAGATAAGGAAAACGTGCTGACAGACCTGCCGATCAACTTAAAATCACTGATTGCTGAGGGGACACTGTTGTACTACCCATGTGGGTGTGGGTGGCCCTGTTTGTGTGGGATTAGAGCAGGGAGGGATGGGGAAGGGATAAAATAGTGCATATGTGTATGTATGTGTGTGTTCTCTAGTGCCAGAACTCCTGTGCGACATCGTGGAAAATCCTCCTCAGCAGTTTCCTGTGGGTCTCCATTATCAGGCCTCGTTGATAGACCAGCTTTCCCCCCTACTTCCTGGCTCTCTTCCTCCCCTTCCACCCCACTTCCCCTCCCACACTCTTCTCAATCACATGAATCACCACTGCCATGTTGAGGGCGAGGGGCTGGCAGCAATTATAAACAACTCTCCCAAATCGCATATGGCCAAATTATGCAGTATAATATTTACTGTGCAATGAGCTAATGCCATCCCTTCAGTACTGCATGTTATTCGTAACATGATGTCATTACCGTGCTGCATTTACTGACATTCTGGTGCACACACTTAAGACAAATGTTGAGTCACTTGAACATGAGGTCATTCCTCCTTCCCCTGTGAGATGTGAACCCAAGATGCCAATCAGGACTGAGCTTGCCCTGTTCAAACATCCTTAGCAAGCCCTTGCTGTTTGATTGCAGCCAATGCAAGTGGGCCTGAGTGACGCCACCATTCATCACGATCATTGCGACCGTACAAACTCAAGACGATGTGTGAGCCAGATTTCAAGGTTTCAGTTTCTCCTCCTTCTCTCTCCAGACTCTCCTGTGATAAGACAAACTGGTTTGAGATGTGGGGATTTTAAAACACCGTACTCTAATCCTTTTCAGCAACAGCTAAATGATTCTTGGTAACCCATGTTGTTACTAAGACAACATCAACAAACACAACCCTACCTGACAATGATGAGGGCTGAAAGGTGGTTACTGGTCAATAAACATACACGCCGAGTTGAAAGGAGAGTGAGCTTCAAATCTTTTCACCAAGTTACACTGCAGGTTGCTAGAGGGATAGGAAAGCAAGGAAAAAAAGGGCACCCATGAGTCATTGTAGGTGGAAATAAGCAAGAAAAGGTTTGAGAGTAGGAAGAACAAGGGTTGGGGGGATAAAACATGACTAATCTTGCTTGCATACTTTTTTTTCTCCAAGATTTCAATCAGTTCTGTAGACATGAAGAGGATTGATCTGTGGCTGGAATCATTGTGCCTTTCAGGGAAGGTAGGGCTGTTGTCCGCTACAGGACGTGACACAGAGCATGTGTGAGGGGCCTGATAGAGAAGCAGAGGCCGATGAGAAAAGGAAAGAAAATAAAGAGAGGGAGGAAAGGGAAGCACTTAGGTGTGCTTGATATCCTATCAGCACCCAATACCCATCTCGGGCATGGAAAAACACCGCGAGTATCATGAATGGGAATCGTAATTTGGTTAAAAAGGAAAAATCAATAAATAAAAAGCTTGAGAAGACCGAGCGGATTTTGGACTGTGAATGAGAGCGGAGATCAAATGTGGATGGATAAAAGGTGGGGAAACAATACCCAGATCCCCCGTGTGTCCGAGAGCCAAATTCGCAGCGGCAATATGAGTTCCTTTTTGTTCTTGAAAATGCTCCTCAGATGTTTGACGCAAGACTGAGAGTAGAGGAGGGGGAGGCGGAGGGAGACAAAACAAACAGCAATTAAGGTAGTTTGTGGATCCGTTTGAAAGGCCTTGTGATCCATCCTTTAGGAAACATCTGCCATATTGATGTATGAGTCCAGGAAAAGACAAATTCCTTCTATCCCTGTAAAACAAACCCTAGCAAGGATGAGTTGCCTATTAATCCATTTCTAACCTGACGCTGGTCTTCACGAATACTTAAATCAATGAGTCACATGTAAACGCACTCAAACAAAGAATGTGTTTTTTGGCTATACTCTAAACTTTATTCTTCCTAAACATTTTTAGTCTAAACACAGATAACACCAACCCTTATCATTTCGCTCTCAGCTGGAAATTCCAGTCAACCTTCTGATAGAGAAAGTGGATAAGAACATATTTTTTAAAGCAAAAAACTTCATGCTTGTCTAGGGAAGAAACATAATTCATAATCTCAAGAAAATGCAACTGCGTTTATCGTCCGTCCACATATTGCTGGTATGAAAGAGTTCAAACGTCTCCGCTGTCGGTCAAAACAACCCTGAAAGTCCCCGAGAGGAAGCAGACTGAAAAAAATCTCAGATTTACTGTGTGAGGCAGATGGAAAAAGATACAAACAATAGTTTTACAAATTCACCATGCAGTTCCCTGAACACTAAATCATAGTAAAAGAACTCGGGAAACACCACTGTACAGTTTACATCACTCGTCTTTGGGGAAATCATCATCTTTGGATGCGTTAGAGCGATTCATCATACAGTTAATCTGATAAATCAGACCACATAAAACACTCAAGTGCAGTTTGGAGGAGTCAGAAGATAAATGACAGACTCCTACATAGCAATGCAAGCCTGACCTAGTGCTTTACACACCTCGAAAATGGGGGTTTTGTCTTTTGTCGTTTTTCGTGTTTCTGTTTTTTGGGTTTTTCGGGGGGAAAGGTGATATGTCTATATGTGACTGCTAATGTCAACCCATTTATACTCCACCTTCAGCAGTATAGCCTGGAATCCAAAAACAAGAGGCTGAGGAAAAATCCAATATGACAGTAGTTTAAGTGGTTTGTTGTACAATAAACAGAGGAGCAGGCTGCAGTGTGGCATTGTTTTTATGTCAACACTGAAATATTCATCCAAGGGACCACTCGCTTGCAAGGGCATGCACTCAAAATTGTGTCTGTCCACCTTGACTTATGCCAGCTTCTGTAAATGTAGTCGGCAGTGGTAGAAATCATTTTAAGGTAATTTGATTTGGCGCTGATTTTCTACGCTGGATGCCCTTCCTGAAGCAACCCTCCCATTTATCTGGGCTTTGGACCAGCACTAGGAGTACACTAGGCTGGTTTTGTGTTTCCTCCCATTTGCTAACCGGGGAAACCTTTTGTGTGTTAGGTGAATGTGCTAACCAATACACTCTACAAACACAAGCTTGTCTCCATCCTAACATAACAAAGAACTAAAGAACTTATAATTAACCGAGACACACAGTGCTTCAGGGGTACTGGTTGGACAAAATCAGGATGGTTATATGCACATGCTTTCTTCCTACTTACTAACATGAATGCAGTTTCCAGGTCTGAAAAAAGAAGCCAATGCAGAATTGCATTCAACTTTGTTTTTTATCTGAAGGCCATCGGATGGCTATAGATGTGGTTGCAAACAGAGGCTTTCTGACTTGACCTCTGTAAATGCTTTTCTGATGAGTTAATGGCTATAGTCACTCATTTGGGGTCATCTTGAATTAGTCATTAGTTAAATTGGTCATATTATGTTTCAAAATGGAAAATTGTCTGTGGTAAGAAACTGCACACCCATTGGCTAACAATTTGTGACTGATAAGTCGTTAGCCAGTGAGCATGCAGTTTTACAGTCAGACATGTCCCACTCAGTTTTTTACAACCAAGATGGCAGAGACAAAAGCGTTAATCTAGAGGTTTCAAAACAAGACTGCAGATATCAGTGGTTGATGTCATCTTTTCTATTTTGTATGGTTGCTCCAAGTAGATTCATATTTTAGCCCACAGACTTTTAAAAAGGCATCAGTCTTTTCTCTTTAACTCCTAACAAATGAAAGACAGGACAGATACAAATTAATTTTACTTTCAGGGGTATTACAGTAGTCTTCTACTTTAGGGCTCACAACATTGGATCATCTGCCACCATCTCATCCTATCCCTTGCATCTTCCTCTGTCTAACCAACCCTCTTCATGTCCTGCTTTATGACATCCTCTGTGGTCTTCCTCTTTCCCTCCTGCCTAGCAGCTCCATCTTCACCAACATCCTTTGTCTAATATATCAACTATCCCTCCTCTGCACACTGTTATACTACGGTAGTCTATACTAGAATCAGATTTTTGTTAAGACATGTAACCATTCTTCCCTTACTGAAGTGATTAGTGTTGAAGACAGCTGAAGGTCAGGTCTAGACTCAACAGTTATTTGGAAAAGTGCAAAATGCATGTTCCCAGGCATTAGCATCAAGATGGAGGAATGTGCACAGACAGAAATTAAAGCTAAAAAAAATTAGTTTATTCTGATTCATCATAAACAACATTTTCATTCTGTTTCAATCTGCTTGGTCTTTGAAAGCAATTACAGTCAGAAGGTAAAGCTCTATGAAAATTGACCCAGTCAATTAAACAGAAATAGATCTGGAAGAACAATAGAAACCTTAAGTTTGGCATTCCCTTGTTTGTGAATCACTTTACTATTTTAACTGAACAATGATTTACAAAATGAAGATTAAATTGTACTGATACCAATTCAGTGTATTTATAAACAAAATGAAAATCGAGGTAAAAAAAAATCAGTCAATCAAATGAGAAGTATGGCTATGTTCTCATAGTGGTGCCTGTACCGGCCACTGGAAATAATGCAATTTTAAGTCACTTCCACATTAGCTCCATGTGTCAGTTCCACAAGCTTATATGCAGTTGGTTTTTTTTGGACATCTCCATTTTTATTTCAATTGCACTTGAGGTTTATTTAAACTTAACCTCAAATTCAGCTGCACTTTGTCCTGCAAAATATGAGTCATGTGTTGCTGTGTCTGTGCTTTGCAAGTAATAGATCACTCTTTGTTTACATAAAAAGCGAAAAGCGAAAGAAACACTGAGCTGATAATGAAGAGCCCAGAGACTCCCAACAGTTTAAGGAAGAAATGTGTTTCTTTTCATTTTTCAAGTGTTTACGATAACATCAAGCAATCGCCATCCAGGGTTACACAGCATTAGCTGGATGCAATATCAGATTGAAATATGTAAACATTCCCCAAATGAATTATAATCATAAAATAACATTTTTGGTTCTCTGACCTTGCAGCATTTTAGTGCACAGATATTCAACCTTTTTTGTGACTTTCCCAAAGCTGACTTTGTAAACTGGCAAAAGGGACTAAATGAAGATACCGGCAGATAGTCCATCCCTTGTCCCCGGGATGTCAAATAAAATGTTTTACTAAGATTAATGCTGTACCAACATGGTTGATTGCATAGCAACTAAAGGGGAGAAAACAAAATCACCATGTTGTTTATATGTAATGTTTATTGCTTGACATGCAACATTGAGAAATAAGCGATGCTTCAGACACTTGATGTTTATCATATGTAACCATGTAGCACAAATGCAAACCTTGTATTTATAGGCATGAATCGTTTCCTCTGGGGTGTTTGTAGCTCTCTGTTTGTTCTGCTAGAAGTCGGTTAATTTGCAGGGAGAGATGCAGAGTAATTTGGCCTGCAGCAGGACTGTACAGTTAGATCAGAAGCCAGACTCAGACAACATTGGCCAAACCAAAGATCCATCTGTCTGTTCCTTGCTGAGAGGAGCGTGTAGGGCATAGAGTGCATACACACACACACACACACGCACGCACACACACACCTCCCATCGCCAGCTGGATTGGAGAAAGCAGCACTTGGGGAACAGTTGACATGCTGATCTCTTTAATGGTTACATCCTCCACACCCAACACCCGAGATGCTCAGACACACACACGCGCTTTCATTACTTTAAACTGACTGACAGAAAAAATACATATTGCAACATTCGCCACCCTCCACCCCCCAATTCAAGATTCGCAACACAAACACACACACACACATATATGCAGCACCGTACTGGTCACACACACGTATAGACACACTATCCTGTTAACCACCCCCACTTCCATGCAATCAGAGGCTCAGAATAGGAAGGAGGGAGAGGAAGCGGCCCTGCATTCACAGGCTGGGAACAAGGAGAAGGAAAAACAGCCGGAACCTGGAATTTACGGAGGAAAAAACAGCAGCCATCCAAAAATACCCCACTACCATCTCTGCAGATAAACAGAAATATCATTACTCTCATCCTCCCGCTCAGGAGTTTTCCTTACATACTTCCTTTGACTCATCCTCAACCACTCAACGCCGTTTCTGGCTACTCAATCAAGGAAGCATTCATCGAAGCTGCAGAGATTTTTGTTATTCACCCAGAGTGGCTGATCCTCAGATGTTTCTGCCCAGCCTTCCTCGCTCACTCAGGCCAGGAAAGGCCTTGAGTTAATCACTGTTAAGTGGAGGTGTGGAATCCCTAAATAGCAGACCAGACACTCAGCCAGTAGTTTTCCCTGATGGTAGGCGATGAGTACCCACTCTCCTTCACAGCTTCAAATGAACTGGTGCAGTATGGTTTTGCATTGCATCATAGCCATATAAACCTGGAGAAGTAGAATCTGAAGTTTATTATAAATTGCATGAATGGCCCATAGATAGTATATATAGAAAAGGGGTGATCTCTGCAATATAGCTCTTAATTTGTAAGGCTGAACCATCCAATACATGCAAAATGCAAGTGGATATAAAGTGCCGTGAAAAAGTATTTGTCTCCTTGTTGATTTCTTATGTTTTTGCATATTTGTCACAGTTGCACGTTTCAGATCATTAACAATCTTTTAATTAAAGATAACCACAGTAAATCTTCTTCTTTGTAGAATCATTCTAATTCAGCAACATTTGGGGTTTTCAAGTATGAACAGCTTGTTTTTAAGGCCATGCCAAAGCATCTCAATCAGGTTTGAGTCTGGACTGTAACTAGTTTCATTTTGGTTTTTGAGCCATTCTGAGGTGGACTTGCTGGTGCATTTTGGATCATTTCCCTGCTGCGTAACAGAAGTTTGTTTGAATTTCAGAGCAAGAACCAATAGCCAGACATTCTCCTTCAGGATTTTCTGGTAGAGCGAGGAATTTAATCCATGTCATGATGCAGCAAAGTAGCCCCATCACACTACCACCACCATGTTTGACTTTTGATATGATGTTCTTTTTATGAAATGCTGTCTTAGTTTATGCCAAATGTAACAGAAGACAAACCTCCCACAGAATTCAACTTTTGCCTCATAAGTAAAAGGAAAATTTTCCCAAAAGATGCATTTCACCTCTTCCATGAGGCAACTGTTGTTTTGGGTTTCTTTTGTGACCTCCTTGGGGTGATTTTGGTAGGCCACACACTCCTGGAAAGGTTCATCAATGTTCCAGGTTTTTTCCATTTGTAGATAATGGCTTTGACAATGTTTCAACTGGAGTCTTAGAGATGCCTTAGAGATGTCAGTGATTTTGTTTCTCAGCTATCTCTTTAGATTGTGATATGATGTGTTGTTTTTTGAGATCTTTTAGCCTTCTTCATTTTGTCAGAGAGGTTCTACTTAAGGGATTTCTTGATTCAACAGGTCTGGGCTGGATGCGGCTTAAGAAACTTATCTAAGCTTTCCAAAAAATGTGGTTAATCAGAGTTAATTCATGATTTGACAAGGGTGGCAATTACTTTTTCACAAAGAGTGGGTTGGGATTTCTTTTTCCCCTTAACAAATGAAACCATCACTTCAAAATGGTATGTAGCATTTACTCAGATTATATTTGTTTAATAGAAAAATAGGGGGAAAAAAGTTGCCAGTGGGTCCAGTAGACAGCTCACTGACAGAGGTCTTCCTGTGGATAAAAGGTGGGGTTAAGTGACCCTGAGGCCATTTCCTCTGACCTCTTCTTCCTAATTGATTCAATTTCCAAGCCACTGGCCCTTTATTAGGATGTTCTAATAGACCAGTGCCACATTTTCTAAGTCCCTTTCTTTTGTCACTAAAATAGGGCAAATTTCCATGCTGTCCACTTGGATGAACTCAATTCATGTTGCTAAAATTTCTGCTTCTATCCACATGTGATATCAGTTAAATGCATACTTCCCTCACTATGTGCATAACCGTTAAATTACATAATTAACCTTTCAATGAAATAGCGGTGTCATCTGTTGAACTCAAGTGGAATGCAGTAGATGTGGGACTGCAGAAAAAAAGATGTGGCAAATGGCTTATCTGCAGTTTGCCTGAGAAAGCTTAAACCATACAGTTACATTCAAAACTATTTAGTGATACAATTTTGCCCAGTGCGCTGAGAAAATAACAAAAATTGTTATAAACAAATACAAATAACAAAATTCACCTCTTGCACAGTATAAATAAATAAATACCATCCAATAATGGATTATAACACAGATAAAGATTAAAACAGTCACAGGTTTAAACTGAGTTATATATGTATATACTTGTTTATATCTGGCATCAATTTTCCTGCTGTGTTTAATTTAACTTGTAACTTTAACTGTTGTTAATAATCAACTATAATTACAAACATACAGTATTTTATATACTACTGCATATATGATAGAGTGTGTGTGTGTGTGTGTGTGTGTGTGTGTGTGTGTGTGTGCATATCTACACAGGAGATAGGGTACCATATCATATCCATTCATTATAGTATGATGCTATGATACGTTATATTGTGATACACCATTCTAATCTGACATTCTATTCGTTTCTTAAATTACTCATCAAATCTACAAATATATACAACTGTGGGATTTGTATAAAATATTTCCATATGCTACATAGATGATGGAACTCATAGTGGCCCCGGCAATGTTTGTGCAAAGTTTCATTAAGTTCGGTCCACTCATCTAGGGGGAGACGGGGAAGATATAAACAAACGTACGCTACATTCATTATCTTGGGATATAAGTGTTTGTGACGTTAAGAATTTCACTGCAGCATAAATGAAACTATTGATTACAAAACATCAGCATTTTTCGAGAATGTAACAAATTTTTTTCCACGTTTTCTTATGTAATCATATTACAGTAAACTTAAATTTGCTGATTTGCTTACCAAAGCATGTTTCACAAGTTGTCAGGCCAGTGACTGGCACCATGTGACTGCTATTTTGCCATCAGACGCTGCTTAGACTAGGCTCCAGGTTGACTGCCCTACAAAGCAGGTGAGGGTAGAAAACAATACCATACCATCAGGAGAATGTATGCAATCACCACATTTTACTTTTATTCCATTACCACATACGAAGTTATTTTTCTGACTGTAAAAATGTCATTATCACTGCTTCTCTTCCTTACGCACACCAAGGGGATCGTGAACATTAAACTGCTGCAGGTCCTACGATAAGTCAATTTCACCGTGTTAACATCCATAAACATTTCAGCCCATAAGTCAGACCCATTTCTGTGTAGATGTAAACACAGTGTGACATCAGGGTAATTAAACAACTCACGAGGACTCCAGACTGGTCTCCTTCGGGCTGTTCTTATGTCTGTTTATTCATTATGTTACTTTTTACGTGTTCGTTTATGTGACTACTGAGCGAAAACCTCTAATTAAGATAAAATATCACCACTGCACTGGAAAAATTACAGGCAGCCCCAGACAAGATGTTTCATTTGAAGTCCATGAACCACCCGGGGTAATTCACGTAAACTCAAAATTTTGCTCTAATACAACCGGATACAATATTAATCTTTGTCCTTTATTAAATATTAGTAAACATGGCTGATATATTTTTGTTTAATCTGATAAAAAGGAATTAGATAAACTGACACAGATACTTGCCCATGGAAATGTGCCACTTCAGCAAAACTAAGAACTCGGGACAGATAAACAACAATTGCAATTTGTTTGTTCTTTCCTTTTCTTACACTGTTGACACAAAGCATGAAGCAGGAAAATGACTTCTGTGGCAATTAAGGAATGTTTCATACGATGAAAAGCTTGTGTTTGCTTAGATATGCTGGATTTACAAACATTTCCAGGGCCTTTTGGAGTTTAGACTGAAAAATATCTGTGAATTCATGTAAGCCATGAGCAGTTGCTGATGCAGCAGTTTGTCTGATTTGCTAAGTGGTGTCTTCATCTGTAGCAGTTTCTGTTTATTAGTTTAAGTGTTTGACATTTTCCGAACGCAACGTCTTATTCAAACAAGCCTGCGCCGAGCACGCTGCTTTAATCACAAACTGCTCTTTTAGGATAAATACAACTGTCAGCCTGTCAGAGAAGCATTTCACAAAACTATGCCTGTGTTTGTTAGGCATGGCGTTTCAGATGTGTGTGTGCACATGTTCAAAAAGTGTTTACGTGTGTGAGTGTGTGCGTGCGTGTTAGCCCCACTGAGAGAGTTATTACAAAGAGCCAATAGGAGCGAAGGACCACACTCTAGCACATCCTGTTTGACTTGACCTCAGAGGATACTCTCCTTTCCCAAGCAAACAAACTGCCGGCTTTTTGGATCGTACCAACGTCGGAGGGGAAGGGAGGAGACGGGAGGAGACGGGAGGCAGGAGATGTCTCTGGTGGGGAATCAGTGGGCTGAGCAGAGTTTTTGCAGCACAGAGCAGCAAAATAGTTAATATATTGCCAAAGGGTGGGGGGAGGAACAGGTATAATCTCAGAAAATCTGCGTGTTAGCAGACTCTAGTCCTACAGTGATCCAATGATAATACACTGCTGTACATCTATATGGATATGGACTGGCTGATGTGTTAGGAATGCCACATTGTTTGGTGGATATGAAAATTATCAACTTACAGAGGGCTGAATGCAAAGTGAAAAAGTGAAAGTAAAAAAACAATAGAGCAGGATAGTCCATTTTTCCGAAATATCATCGAGCAACTCAAAATGATACTCAGTACAGTGGAACCCCAACTTACGAAATTAATTCGTTCCCGAGGTTCTTTCGTAAGTCAAAAATTTTCGTAAGTCGAAGCACCCATTGCGCGTTTTGAGTGAGGCGATGCTGAACGATAGGCTATAGGCTAATTGCTAACTAGAACAACAATACGTCGTTCAAGTGAAACAGCGAAGCGCAAGTACAGAAGCCAAGGGGTTGTCACATGATTCGGAAGGATTGTGGGCATTGTAGGCTCAGCCGATCAGAGCCAGCGGATTTCATTACCCGGGCATTTTGGCGTAACAAGGGCAGAAATATTGCCGTTCAGTGCCTTCGTAACTTGAATTTTTCATGAAATGGGGTATTTGTAAGTCGGGGTTCCACTGTAGTTTGTATGGCCCCCACATACTTGTATGCATGCTTGAAAATGTTTAAGCCTGCTCTTGATGAGACAATGGATGGTGTACTGGGGGTTTGCCCCCAATTTTGGAGCATCACTGAGCTCTTGGTGCAACCTGGGCGCGTTTGGATGGACTGAAACATAAGCATTTTGGTCAGGCAAGTGTGGGAGTCAGTGAGTGGCATCAATTCCTTTAACCTCCAGAAACTGCCTGCATACACTAGCCACATGAGCCAGGCATTGTAGAGCATCAGAGATACCCAGGTTGTACTGCAACAGTGTAGGCTTTGACACTGGGTCCGAGGATTGCATCCCAATACCTAATGGCAGTCAGGGGACTGTTGCACAGCATGTAGAGGTCTGTACATCAATCCATGAATAGGCCTTCTCAGAATATCACTGACCTGTTCCTTGAACAAAGGAAGTTGCTGGTCTTGTTGATGAGTTAAGGGCCTTCTACAGCCCTGTCCAGCTCTCATAGAGTAACTGTCTGTCTCCATGGAATTTCCTTCACACATTTGAGACTGTGCCGGGAGACACAGCAAACCTTCTGGCAATGGCACATACTGATGTGCCATCCTTGAGGAATCGGGCTACCTGAGCAACCTGGCACCTATCACCAGTAGTGACATTGAGCTTAGACAAATGAAGACTAGTGAAAAAAAACATTCTTGTTTTAGTTGTTGCCCCTCTAGTGCACCTGTTGTTAATTTCATTAACACCAAAGAAGCTGAAACTGATTAGCAACCCTCCCCACTACCCAACTGACCAAACTGGATCAATATCCCAGAAGTTGAATTTACTTAATGCTATATTCTGATTAAAAAGTGGATCTTTATATTTTTAAAAGGGCATTATGTATGACATAGCATTTACATATTTTACATAATGTTTGAGCTGCATTCTCAATTCTCAGCAAAAAATATTTGTATATTCAAAGCAAAGCATCCCAATCAAGAACAATCACAAGTATATGGCACTGGGGCTCACTGTTGTGGCGAATCCACTTAGCCAAAAAAATGGATCGGACATCAATTGTAGAAACGATAGTCTTTATATAAGGCTTCAAAAAGGGGAATGTACAACAAATAAACTGCTCGACATCAGAGCAACATATAATGGCTTCCCGAAACTTTCTTTGCTAGCTAAAACCCAGAGTAACTTTCGTCTACCACAAAGGATTCTGGGAAATGCAGTTTTCTAATGAAAATACCTGTTAAATGCTCCCCTTTAGCAGAAAATTAAATCTATAATTAACAGCTCTAACTAGACATGTGGCTAACACTTAAATCACTTACAAAATAACCAAAATGCTGTTATCAAACAATAAACTGCAATAAAGTTACAACACTCACAATTCTCAGTATTCAGTACTGATCATTTTTGTAGTTAATCAATGTTTTTTAACCAGTAATATTTTTTCCTGTGTTCAGTGGTGTTTCAAACAAAATTCTGTCATGGAAACAAATTCCAGTGACCCTTAAGTTACGTTAATGGGAACGTCGATGAACACGACACATGAAACAAACACAAACGGGCAACCCCCACAACCCTGAATTGGATGGATAGCTACACAAATTTTTTGCGCCAGAGGAGATTGAACTGAAAAAGCTTCTCGGATGAGAGGTGAAACGTTTTCAAGAAACTTACAGTACTTAAAGGAGTCCAGTCGCTTTTCTTTCCAAGGTCCTTAGACAACATAACATCACATTCACAGGGGAAATAATATATCCATCCATCCATTCATTCATTCTCTTCCACTTGTCCTCATCAGGGTCGTGGGTGTATGGGGCTGGAGTCTATCCCAGCTGCCACTGGGTGAGAGGCAGGGTACACCCTTGACAGGTCGTCAATCTGACCCACCCGTTGAGGACGTGATAGGGCACATGCCCACATATATACATAAATAATCTATCGTCAATATAGTGAAACAGCATTCATTCTGGCAGTCAGCATACCGGTTGCCTGATCCTTGCTTCCCTGTTGCTGTCATGGAATTAGGGTTAGGGTCTTGTAACAGATTATGAATCACACCATGTGGACACGGCAAGTTGGCTCTCCAAGACTACTCACAAGAAATAAGCTTGTGAGTAGTAATCGCTTTTTCATTACTCTTAATTGTTTTGCTATAAGTATTTTCAACTGTGTAAAATTTGACATGGCAACTTGTTGGGTTTCTGCTTTTCTAAAGCTTCTTAATATGATTTTAAACTTGATTTATAGGACTCATCTAGCACAGCAGGTCCTGAAAATAAAAAAATGTGTATGTCTATCCATCCTATTACCCGGTCGTAAGGGGCTATATTTAACAAATGCATTTTCTCTATATAATTAGACTACCATCTGGAAACATCAGAGTTGTGTTCTAGTTAGATGAAATTATCTACTGATACTTTTGTTTTTATGGTGGAGCTTTTTTTTTATTTGTGTGACTATGTATTACTGCTTGATTTTATTTTGTTGATATATCTGTCCCAAGTTATAGGTACTGAATTGACTGATTCAGTGAAAATTTCAGGCAGTTACCTTTAATAGCTGTTTAGATATGCTGGAAGTCGATGAAAAATCTATCTTAAATAGTATTTTATACATCATATTGTATTTGTACCAAATTTCTGGGTAAATCCAAGATTGTCAAAAAGAAAATGTTCTAAAATTTTTGATGATTTAAGGTGTTGTGAGCCGATAAGCTCACATTAGTCTAAAGATATTTGTTTTATTGTGTCACAAAATAATTAATCCAAATATACTTAACGCTTAATAATGTGTCAGCTGTGTCATCTTATCATTGTAGGATGAACAAAACATATACTAACATACTAACACAACAAGGCATACAATATAAATCTTGCGATATATGTAAGGCAACAATATCAGCAAATTGCCCGTATAGAAAAAAAATGGACAAGCCTGCATCACAGTAGTAAGTTTTTTTGTTTTTCTTTGCACATTATGTAGAAAGTCGTCTCCTCCTCTATCTGTAACTGATTAATCCATTATTTGGTTAAGTCGCTGCTGCCCACTCCCTTCAGCCTCCCACCGGTGTTTTTCTCAGCTAACGGTGGGCCAGCTTGATGCTGCTGCTGCTGGGAGACTATTGGGATTAATGCTGCCGACTGACACTAATCTCATTGTGGTTAAGGCTTTGGAGAGACTGCATAGCCTACACCCACTTCACTCTCACTCCCAAACACGTATTTATGGCACCAATCCACTGGGATATTCATGCCCAGGGAGGGATTTGTGTAGTGGATTCTTTCACTCACTGCTCATCTAATGGATGGCTTGATTTAATTCCTAAATGACTGATTCTGAAGTCTTGAAAAACTAAACTTAAAAGATACAAAGAAACACACAGAAATCACAAACCTATTGTGTGCTTTTATTATTAAACACTATGTCATGATTTTTACTCTTATTATTTATCACTACAGTAAAGCCTTGACTTTGAACTACATATCAAAAAATTCACCTGAGCGGTGAGTCCTTCCACTTATCTGAATAATTATTGAAAGCTCTTTGTTCATGGTGAATGATATCTGCTGCTTTTATCAACTTCAGGAGCTGCTGTCACTATATTTAGCTTATATAGCCTGTGTTTCCATGGCTACTACAGTTAAACTGTGGTGGTTAAAGGCAGGAAACCTATACAATCCACATCCTCGTAAATCATGTCAGCAATCACAGCGTTTGTATCAGAATACTAAATCATTTCCACCTGAGTCCTGTAGTAAACATTAACAGAACTTAAAATCATTAAGTCCATAACACTGGCATTGCTCTGTTATATGAATTCATGTACCCAATTTTTATGTTTGAAAAACTGTTTCAGTAAAAAAGTATTTTAGTTTGATTTTTCAGTTTCATCTTCACAAAAATTGTGCTGATTAAATTCTGCAAAGCTTGTCTTGAGTTAAGTTGGAGTAACGTGACATGCTCTTCCCTAGAAATGTAACTACACACTGCATCAACCCAACCCTAAACAATTACCATCTCAATATAAGGAATAATAATCATAGCATAATGACTCACAAATGTCTCACTCGAGGGACAAATATGACAAATATACCCCCACACCAAATTAAAAAAAAAAAAACCTGACCAGAACAAAGAACATAGAAAAAAGTCCCAGCATTTTATTTGTTTGTATCGGCTGGCACTGCATATAAAACATGACCACAATGTAACTGAACACATAACACACCAGGTAAAGGTGCTGGTTTACACACCGAACAAACGTAAGAAGCATGCCAGGAAGAGTAACTGGTGTAGAAAATGAGTAAATAAATCTACAAAATCAATCATGCAGCGCTACCTGCAGTGACAACCCATTGTGACTAAAAGAGGAACAGAAAGTACCTTTATGATGCTTTCTGCTTTTATTCCCTGTGAGATTATTATATTAGATTATTATATATCAATGCAATTATTGTGGTTTGTACTTCGAGCTATTCATTTTAAAGCTGTAGGTACTTTTTTTGCAGAATTGCAATATTAAAGACCAAACTTTATACCCATCAATCAATCAGTTATTACAATTGAGCAAATCTAAATATTTTTCATTATACAAAATATAACATAGCAGTTTTATTTATATAGCATATGTCATTATCATAAACCTTGGAGATTAAAAACATAAAAATCTGTGTAGATTTTACAATGCCTCAAGGCAGTGAAAAGCATCAATTAAAAAAAAAAAAAAAAAAACGCACACAGCTATTGACTGTAAGCCTGTGTGAACCAGACGGTTTTGAATCTGTTTTTGAATGTGAGCACAAATGCTTGTTACAAAGAACAGGACCACAGTAACTGAAAGCACCCTCAGCATACTTGAATCTGATTCTAGGAATATTCAAAAGATCTGCACCTGATGACCTGAGAGGTCTGATTTGGTTATAAACAGTGAGCTAAGTCAGAGATGTCCCAGGGGGGCCAAACCACTGAGAGCTTTGTGACCTAATAGAAGGATTTTAAAGGTAATTCTATATTGCACTGGGAGCCAATGAAGAGAGTTTAATACTGGGGTAATATGGTCAAATTTCCACGTACCTTTAAGGACTCCATCTGCTGCATATTGAATGAGTTGAAGTCACCCTACTGATGCAAACAGAGCATTACAATAATCTAACCGGCTTGATATGGGACACATTTCTCAGAGTCCGTATGAGATAAGCATTTTCACATCTTTTAAGGGATTTCAAAAACATTATTTATCAGAACATTATGTTTAAATTCTTTATGCAGACTACTTATAACATAATGAATGTGTAAACACAGGACTGCACATGAGCCTGAAAAACGTGTTTTCTATCCCAGGTTTCCACAATGATTTTATTTCTGTTTAAATATTAATTTGTCTGGGTTCTCCATCCTGTGCTCTCAGTCTCCTCTGTCTCACCTTATTTAAAAAAAAATCCTGGAAATACCCTTTGTTTTGAGTTGTTTCATGTTGGAAGTATTTCTTTTACGTAGTAAAATTTGATGTATGTTTTTGTGCTTTTTATGGTTTTTGGTCCATTATAACCAACAGAAGGCAGACATCTCTATAGTTCATTTTGTAAAAAGGGCAATTTGCACTGAAGCAATCTAGAAAATATCACATATGGGAGAAAAAAACATGTTTATTTGATTTTGTGTGACTTCTTCATTTAAATTATAAAACTCAAAGCTAACCTCAAACCTTAGTGTGTACTCCATTAAGATAAGGTAAAACTGACCTCGACCCCCTCCTTGAGATTATGATGTTCTCAGACAAGGTGAGTTTTGATGACGGCACATTCTCTGTAGTCTGCGGCATGCTAAACAACTCCAGATGGTTCATGTTGCCACTGTAATCGTCAAAAGGCCAAGTCAGTGCTGGTACAGTGCTGTTTGTAGTAAACACCATGAAGTCAGAGAAAGAAAAGACAGGTTCCAAAACAGAACATAAGGGAAAGCATTGTTAAGGTAGACAGATACGGGGCATTTTGCTCCAATGAAGTCCAAATTTCAAGAGTTGAATCAGATGTCTGAATTTTCCTTTCAACCAAATATCATGGATTATCTAAACTATGTTTCACCTTCTTTAATTAAAATAACTGGACTTTTATTAAATTGGTTTGTATGAAGAACTTCTTAAAATGTTAACCTATACATTCTTCAGGTTTCATTAAAGAAACACTTTTTTTTATAGCTTGACCTCTCGAGGTCATTTCCTTCACCTGCAACTGAAGAAAATGGAAAATCCAGAGAGACTCGCATCTGCTGACGGATTTTTTTCTGAATCACTTTTGTGCAGGTCACCCGTGACTTCCTTAAATGAGGTCTTTCAGGTGTGACTAAGAAGTATCCTGTATACAGCCAGGCAGTGAACCTGTACCTCTGAGGAGCAGGTCATAAATCTGCCGTCTTCTGGTGTAACTGTCGATGTCAATGTCAGTCTACTCCAACACACTGGCCTCCTTTCAATTAAATCAGGATTTATGATACATTTACGATAAAGCCCAGGTGGACGTCAAATATAAGCTTCGTTGAGTAGTAGATATGGTCCGGCCTTCCTGATCATCATCCAGCTAAACAGGATCAGACAAATATGACTGACTGCATACACATGTCGTATATAACGACTGAGTCATAGTATACAAAATGTGAAGTCCAAACCATTTCACCTGATGTACTCCCAGTTCTGTTATTTCTCTGCCTATAAGACAGGCTTGGTGTAGTGAAATGTAAAACTGTCAAGGCTTCAAATTACAGCATGTGTTACCTTAGACAATTAGTGGCTTCCTTTTCCTTCCTTCACTCTCTGTGGTCTAAAACAGTAAAAGTGGACACTTGATGACTTTACATCTTGTCCACAGAAGTTTAACCTGGGAAGAAAAAAGGAAGAAGCAGAAGAGATTTCTGATTCCACTTTGTTATCCAAACTATTCTACTTCAAAGATAACTCCAAAAATGTACGACCGGAGTTAAAATTGCTGTTATGGTCTGGTTGAACAAAGAAGCAGATTCCTGTCATAGCAAAATTATATTATGTCAATTTAGTTGAGTCTATATTTTTTTTAGATTAGCACCCATTGAAGTTTAAACCCACTTCATCTACCCACAAAAAGTTTAAAATATAAATAGTTTCAAGGTAGTACAAATGGTAGTGTGCATACTTATAACTCCCTTGTAAGAGATCTGCGGCCCTAAAAACTTTAATAGCCTTCTGTATGTTAAGCCATGTGTGGCAAATAAAACTGTATAAATTAATTTGATATAGAGTGACAAAGGAGCAGCATATTAGAAAAATATCTGTCTTCTCATATTTCCAAGTTTCAAGTATCATTACAGATGCGCCTATACTGTAGCGCTTGCCCTTCGTTTTCAGATTACTCGTGTGATAAATGGAGAGGCTGACATCATCTTGCTTGCTCCATTAATACAGCATTCTTCACATTCCACTGACAACAATAGATATTTTCTTGGCCGCTCTCTGACCGATCAACCTGTTTACACTTCCTTGTCAGATCACAATTATTCATGAGAATTGTCCAGAATGGTGAGAACAGGAAACGCGGTTTTCTCCGCAGCGTTCCTCAAATCCACAAACAGCCAGGAAAGCATCGCGGAACGATCTGAAGCGCACCAGCAAAACCCACGAGGGGGGTTTGCTCGCTGTGGAGTAGAGGGACGCAAGAGGAAGCAGAGGAGACATGAGCTTGTACGCTTTCTTCAGCTTCCACGACACCCACATACAAGCTCGTAGACACAGACACACACACATCCAAACATCAAAGCGCTCGGATGAAGGCTACAGCATGAACTGAAGCCTGGTCAGTCAGATCCTGCTGTGTTGCTGGAAAGCAGCGAGCTTTGATGCAACATCTTAATAAATGCAGGGTCCCAGCTTGTGGTTTAGAGAATGGGTCCAAATAGCTTAAGAATGAGCTGCACCAAAGCAGTTGGCTTGTTGTGGGCTCCAGTTGCTGCCTGGCATTGCATAAGAGCTCAAGAATACAATGGTTTTTCAGCAACGCATGTTATAAATAAAACCACAGAGAGCATTTGATGACAGCGGCTTAACTCTATCTCAGATCCTCTACTGGAAATGTTTCTGACTGCAGACATCATGCGACGTGTTTTGATTTTTGCCTACCATGCTTTACAGCTTCAATGCTTTCCCTTTAAAGAGTTTTCAACTTTTGCCAAATATAATCAGTAAGTAAGCATGAATAGGCCATCTGCAAGTATATAAAAGTGTAATATCTGCTATCTTGTACAAGCACTATAATAAAAGAAAGGGTCTGATATTGCCGACATTAACAGTGTTGTATAAAAAAAGCAAAGCTGTTTGGTTTAGTTCAGCTTTATGAAAAAAAAAACAAAGCCCATATGGCATTGTCTTCATAGTAAAGACAGTTTTGTGTTATCAGCTGCACTCACCTGTTAAACTGCAACTGTCACACTTTTTATGGTGGTGACATTTTAGCTGGACTGGAGACATAGGGCCATAAAGCAGATAAGCGGGGGAATATTGAAGATGATTAGAAACCATTATTGGCAGAAAAACTGATGTGCTAATGTGGATCAGTAATCCTGAACCAACTCAAAATGCGTGAATTGAATAAATAGGTGCAGCTCCTATAGAGCGCACACACAGATTCTGTTTAAAAACACCTCATTAAATCAGAAAGAGTCATCAACATCGCAGTGTCAACAAGTTACAGAATTAGCATCCGAGAGTCAAAAAAAAGGGGGGGGAAGAGCTGCACGGCATATGGCTCAGTCAAGCCAATGCCATTGTGTCTCTGCGGACCCACTGGAGACACAACAGGTGTGTCAATATGACAAGCATTCAACCAATCCATCGTGTCTCCCTCATATAAACACTGAATAAATATAGATGCTCTCCATTTTCACTCTCAGCAGTGCACAGAAACAACAGATGAAATGCAAACACTTTGAGATCGTGCCGAGGTCAAGGGAAAATCACAGACTATTTAAGCGTGTCATCATCCGTTAAGTCATAAATATACACTTTTAGGAGGGGGGGAAAGCAGCTTTTGTTGATTCTAGGTGACTAAGATTTTAAGATTAATCAGACTCTAGTCACATGTACTTGGACACATTTGTTCCCTTTTCATAAGCATAGCATGCACACCTACAAGAAAAAAACGGGGGGGAAATAAAAGAGTTGATGGAGGAGTGCACAGTTCATATGCTCAGCACTGACTACAGTATTCAGTGTTTTGTCTTCAACAACCTGATTATCATATTTTCCAGAAGCCTCCTCCTCACGTGGGCAAATGGTGTTGCTGCACAGCAACAAGTTTTGTCATATCCCCAGCGTTCACGTAGGAAGTCATTTTATTACACTATTACTGTAGTTTCCTCTTAACAAACGCTCACATGATGCCAAACAGAATTTAGATGAACAGGTTGGAGAAAACTGGCTCGTGCCCTCCGCGAACAGACGATAGAAAAACGGTGCGTCGGACTGCCAGTCTCCCACCAGATGGTAAATGAGAGAGACACGGGCGATCGAACAACAAATACAACCGATGAGATTAATCAAAAAAACAGCCAATGGATATGAGGGGGGAAACTGAGGTAAAGAGTGGGTTCCAAAAATTCAAATAGGGATTCTTTTTCTTTTAAATATCCCCCGGAAGTCTTTTCAATACAAATTCAATAAATAACATGTATAAATTTTATGTGATTGACATTCTTTGTGCATTACACTGGCGTCTACGTCATCCTTAGTGGGTAAACCTGGAAGTTATTTATTTATTATTTGCGTCAAACGGATTTAAGATAAGACAAATTGTCAGTTTAATAGTTGGACGCATCACCGCTGCCAATTTCAGGCCATCAAATCAAATATTTTATCTCGAAAATGCGGGGCTCAGATTCCTATTAGATGTAAAAGGCCGCGTGGAGAATAAATCAGTTTTACGCACGCGGGTGAAACCACGCGCAGTCTCTCCGTGTGTGTTTGTAGGGTATCACAGAGAGAGAGAGAGAGAGAGAGAGCTCATTTGCATACAGCTGAATAGTTAAGTCCCCCAGTCCTGTACACCCGCATGAGGGCGAGAGAGGGACACGCGCCGCAACAATAGGAGGCACGCTGCCATTAACCGTAAAAATACTTGGGTGGGCATGAAGGGGCGCACGCGCTGCAACATTAAACACAACTAGAATAAGATGTTCAGAAAGGAGAAAAAACAGAATGGAAACATAATACGAAATGTAGGTGGGTGTGCGTAAAATACATTTTTTATTGGAGCTGAGCAAAGGCCCTTTTTCTAAATTAAAGCAAGCGTGCGTTTTAGTGGGATCATTTGGGTTTGGGAGTTGTAAGATATTGGCTCTTGTGCTTCTGGGTTTAGTCTGAAAAAAAGTAACATTCTGAAAACTCAAAAACAACTCAAAAGATTGTCTCCCCCCCTGTAATCGCATTTCTGCTTTCATTGTTTGTCTTACATCCCGAGGGAGGCGCACATGTGACCCCACAGAGAGTGGAGGGTCCTGGAAGGATAGCCCAAGTGTGCGAGGCTCCAGTGCTGCAGTAAGGGCTAATTAGGCGTGCAATTGAGTGGAACCGGGGGTTAAGGAAGGTACAAGGAGAGTAGGACAGTAATTGAATTTCTGCTCTCCATTCTCGAAGTTTCGGCTCTCCTGCGCTGTCCCCTCTCATTGTGCAAAAAAAAAAAAGTCTAAATGTGCGCCCCGCATATTGTGCGCTAAAAATAAGTCAGCAGATGTTGGGGGCTTGTTAATAATCGCCCGGTATCCATGGTGGTCAGTCATCTCTCTGCCAGTGGGTATTAAATCTGGATAATTGTTGGGGTGGAAAGAGAAGGGGGTTGAATATGTAAAGTGGGCGGTGCCAGTTGGGTGAGTGGCAGTTTATGTAATGAGCAGCGCAGTGGTAGTCTATATATCTGGGAGGAGACACACTAGGGTTCATTCAGTAGTAATAAGACGAGTGATGAACGTCCGTGGCGCACTGACGCACCGACTTGAGCACCAAAACAAGGTCTGAGCCGCGCGCACACAGAGGAGTTGACCATTGTGGAGTACAATATCATGCAAGGAGAGGACGCCTGCTGACGGAGTGGGACACAGCTGTGGATATTGGTCTTCCCTCACCTTTGGATAACTTGGAGATTGGAAACGCTTCCTCTGGACGCTTTTGACGCACGGCAACAAGGAGCTATTGAGGACTAATCGGGAGTGGAGGATTTATAGTGTTTCGTGGAAGGGTTTTTTTCAATACCCTATTTGTTTACCTCGGCGTCAATACTTCGGAATAAGAAGGTTTTGCTGCGCGAGTGGCTGGTGACGCGGCTGCCCTGGAGAAACAAGAAGGATGGCAGCCTGGTTCACCTTTACCATCGCATTTAGCACCACGTTAATATCACAGGTATGAAAGAGGATCTACATCTCCTTGGTGGTCCTGAGACCTCGGCGAAACCAGATGGAGAGCCGACTGTTTAATTTTTACCCCCCTCCTTTTTTTAAATAACAGAATAAGCTTCATGTAGCTGCACGGCGTTTTCTTAAATAATATTTCCTTCTCTTTTAGGTATTTGGATCCGGAGTTTTTGAGCTGGATCTCCACGAATTTAAAAACCACAAAGGTCTGCTTGCAAACGGAGATGCATGCAAACCCAACTGCAGGACTTATTTTAGAATTTGCTTGAAGAACTATCAGGCTGTGGTCTCTCCAGGTGACTGCATCTTTGGAAGTACAATGACACCAGTGCTGGGGACAAACTCTTTCAGCGCCAAGGACAGTGGCACTTTACCTACACCGATTCAAATACCCTTCAACTTTGGCTGGCCGGTAAGGGCGTGGAGCAGCACATCCACTTTATTTGTTTCACTACAGCGATTGCTATTATGTTGATTTCGGGGAACTGCTATGCATTTTGGGAGCGCACCAATTATTGGTCAGCTAGTCTAATCCATATCATTAGGTAATACTCTTTCGACTAACAGATTGGACTGCTGCCATGTCGTTCATTTCAAAATCCAGAAAGGCTCTCGTGATCACTGTGACACATATTTCCTCGTGCAGTCTTAAGTCTGATTTAAATTTCTCTTCTCAATTAGCAGGAGCCTATGAAATACAAAAATAAGCAAGATTTAGGCTCTCGTCTAAATTGCGAGCACTCTTTTTTTAATCGCTATAGTATTTGTAGCATGTATTAACGGCATATGTTTTCTCTTTAGGGGTCCTTTTCATTAATAATTGAAGCCTGGCATTCACCTTATGGAAACCTACCTGTAGGTAAGTGCAGCCTTTTTTGCCACAGGAGGGAGCTCTGTCTGTAGGTTTAACACACTCCAGTCGGTTTACAATTTTTGCACACTTAACATGCACGAAAGCAGAAAATAAATTGGGCTATTAAATGCAGTTTAGTCACTGAAGTGTTCCCCCTCCACCTCCCGTTAATTGTTCATCATTTCAGACAATTTTCACGCCTATTCATGCCTTTGTTATGAACTTCAGAACACCTTTTTCATTCTTATACCCAATACAATTGAACTTCCTCTAGTTTATTTTTGGCGTGGGAAAGAGCTGTGGGCTTTGGTGAGAATACTCAGTGCTTGCCAAAAGCCCCTGACTACATCTTCCTGTATTTTACACCTTACTCTGTTCTGCCCTTTGGAAGAGGGGACTGGGCCTGGGAATGTTTTTGCTGACGGAAAGAAAGAGGAAATTTCAACCTGAGTTTATCTTTCATCTAAGCTGTATGGGATTTGATAAGGGATGCAGCTTGGCACTGGGCAGATTATTAAAGCAAAAGTGGATGACTTTTGACCTCGCAAGCCATTTATGATGCATAAGTGACATAAAACCATAATCAATCCAGGACATGGGCAGGTTTAAACTCTAAACTTCCTCCATTAGTTCTGACTTCCTCTTCCTTCTCCTCTTTTTTCTTTTTCTTCATCTTCTTTCAGAAACCAACAACCAAGACGCTTTGATTAGCCTCTTTACCATCCAAAGACAACTTGGTGTAGGAACTGACTGGTCTCAGGATACACTGGCCAATGTGCAGACAGAGCTGAAGTATTCGTACCGATTCATCTGCAATGAAAGTTACTACGGAGAAAGTTGTTCCAAAAAGTGCACGCCCAGGGATGACCGATTCGGCCACTACACCTGCACCCGTGATGGACAGCTATCCTGTCTGCCCGGCTGGAAGGGGAAATACTGCGAAGAACGTAAGCAACCAGCTACATAATCTTTATGTTTTACAACTGTCTGGCTCACTTGCTATCAGTAGTCTATTCTTGGTGATCACAGTCTGTAGTTGCTTCAACTCAATCTGATTGTAATGAGTTTTTGGATAGTGTTCTGCAGGATTTGGTGGACAGGCCTTACCTTAAAGTGGTTAACTGTCCAATACTCTGATGAATCTGTTTCTGTACATCGTCCTTTGCTCTTCATAATCATTATAATGGTTTCTGCCTATAGAGAGAAATGCATAAGTTTGATATCAGCTGTTGCTAGTATGTGAGTTGTGTAACCCATAGGTCATCATCCTCAAGGCCACAGGATGTTTGAGTGCTATAACTAGACATGACCTCATGATATCTGGCAAGTCTGATAGGCAATTTTGGTGTGGAATGCATTTTTCATAGCTGTTTGCTTCATATAATTTGTAATCATGTAATTCTGACGTGCAATTGGTGGGTTTGTGGGTACTCATTGAATATGGGTTTTCTTGGCGGGGGCAGGCTTAGCACGACAACAGGCACATTATACTTGTGCAAACCCACTTGGCCAGATCGTGCACCAGCACTCCCAAGATTTGGAAAGTTCTGAATGAGCCTATGAGGAGGCTCGATGCCATTTGGCTCCACAATACCAAGGGCCCCCTTTCACCAAAACAAATTAATCAAAGAGTAGATTGGAAGGAGGCACCGTGAGAGTAATAGTTACCATGTGCTGGATATGTGGCCACACGGGTGACAGCGGATCTGTCATCCATGTCACTTGGCGGTGAAAGAGAAATTGGCATGTGCTATTTTGACTGTGGCGCCAAATTCTAACCAGATGGGCTCACGTGTTGCAATTACACACACATCAATCGCCACTGACTACAGAAAATATACATGAGAAAGACAGATTGGGCATCTTTCAGAGGCCATAATTTGCCTTCTCGCTCACACGCTCCCATACATAAATTTTAACAAGCCCGGCCGTTCGGGGCCATAGTGTAGAGTTTGAAGGAGCTTAGTAGCAAACACATTAATGCAGAAACACACACTGTGGACACTTGCGCACAGTGGTAGTAGTAGTAGTCACGTGACACAAATGGCTGGCTAACTTAAGCTAAATCTACGCGTATTAGCGAACATTTACCTGCCGTTTCTGTCCAGGTAAGTTAAAGGAAGAGCTGTTAATTTCTGTTTACTACTGTACCTTCAGAAAGCGCGTGCCCGGTAACTTAATCTGCAGGAGAGAGGGGAGGGCGCGAGGGGGTGCGCGCGGGCATTGATAGAAGGAGCCCGGGCGACTGCACGCGCCAAGGTTAATCGCAGCATTATTATCCGCCACGCGCGACCGATGTTTAGTCCCCTTCCATTGTTGGGCGCGCGGTAGTGGCAGCTGCAAATATGGTTCTGGCAGACCACAAACAACAATAGTGACAGCTGTCTGCTATTGAGAGCGAGCATCTGTTCTGGACTAAACCGGCCGCTTACTGTCAGTCGCCTGATATGTTGCCCCGGCGAATCAGTGTCATGACCGGTACACTTAAAACAGGACAAACAAACTCTCACCCACACACACACACAAACGACCCACCCAGTGGCAGCTGTGGGTGTGGCGGACAGGTTTAGATCAAATGGAGGCTTCTGAGGAAAGTTGAGCCTCACCAAGGCCCCGTGTACTTTAATATACAGAGCTTACAGTTGGCTATTTCAAGGAAAGCCTTGGTTGTTGTGTGCCTAATGGCAGTGCAAGGGGCTTGTGTGACATTTTAGCTTATGGTTTATTTTTAACAGTATGGAAAATGTGAAATTGTCACACCTGATGTATTGTGTCAGGAGGAACAGGTGGACAACAGGCAAAGAACAGTAAAAGAGCAGCACCCTTACTGTAAGTTTCATTTTTTTCTCTCTCTTCTTTCTGCTTGTAGCTATCTGTCTGGAGGGTTGCAGCGAGAGGAATGGAAACTGCACCAAACCTGGCGAGTGTGTGTAAGTATTAATAATTGCAAGTGTTGAAATATGCGTTGGCTGTTAGGAAAGGAGCACATATGGGCACAGCGTCAGCTCCTTTCATGTGGAAGGCCTGGGTTGTTTTTCACTCAACTTCTTCACTCAGCTGCCTCCCAGTTTATGCGCAACAAAAGCACTTTTATCATCCGAGGATCCACATGAGCTGAAATATTTCCATATGATTCATTAAGTGAGGCTGAAGTTCACGTCAGCGTTTCGGTCCGCGCCCTCTCTTCACAGCATCACTCACTGAGTTCTCCGCTTCCCATGTTCCCTCCTTGTCACTGCCCTATCTCACTCACCAGCGTGGATAATTCACACACACACACACTCACCCACTCGCTGTGGGAAATTCCTCCTGATTTTTTATTTTTGCCCTCTTTTTAGGCACAAATCCACCGTTCCCACCACTAAAACCATTCCAGATTAAGGTTAAATCCTTTAGATACCAGTAAAGCTGCTCCCATGTCTCTGCGCACTAAGTAACAGAAAAATGTTTTAACCTTTAAAAGAGCATCTTAAGTCCCACGATCTTAGGAACCTTTAGGAAGCATCTTAATCTTTAAAAAATATTTTTGCTTGGGTATTATTATATTATAATTAGTAATCTTTAAACACAATAAAGATCCCTGCTTCCAGCCCCACTCTTAGCATTAACGTCTACACATGCTGTACATACATTGTATAACCTACCTGTACAAATAAAGTGCAGTTTCACTGAGTGATGAGCGATGAACTAACAAGATTTTACTACTACAAGATCTCACTTTTAGCCAAGTGAAAGTTTGTTTGTTTGTTTGTTTTTTTCAGATTTCTGTGATCCATTAATTAATCATCTAATGATTGTGTCCAACTGTGGTATGACGCAGTTACTGATGTTAACCGATTTCTTAATATTAACATCCAATTAATCTGTTACAGGGATATTTAATCTGAGTTATTTGATGGCTTAAGACTGCAATCACAACACTTTTAGCATGAGAAAAAAAACAAAGACTAATGTTTTAAATGTCTTTCGTTTTTGTTTTAATTTTTCAGATGCAGAGATGGCTGGCAGGGCACGTTCTGTGACGAGTGCAGGAAGTACCCGGCCTGCAAGCACGGTACCTGCCAGCTGCCGTGGCAGTGTAACTGTCAGGAGGGCTGGGGAGGCCTATTATGTGACCAAGGTACGCCAGACAACTTGGCTCACTGCTGCTATTCCTTTTTAAAAAGATGCTCTCATATTACTTGCACCCTGTTTTCATTTGAATTAACTTGAAAGCATTAGTAAATTAGGTTTCCTCTGAAGTGTTCTATTCATAGCTTTCTACACATCCGGGGGTAGATTGGTTGTGTGTGTGTGTCTCCTGCAGACACCCTGTAAACAAACACTCTTCTCCTCTCTCCCCCAATCCAGACCTGAACTTCTGCACCCATCACCATCCCTGCTTGAATGGCGCCACTTGCATGAACACTGGCCAGGGAAGCTATACGTGTACATGCTTGCCAGGCTTCACGGGGGTCAAATGTGAGCTGGAGATGAAGGAGTGTGACAGCAACCCCTGCAGGAATGGGGGGACATGCACAGTAAGTAGGAAACTGAGCGGTGCATGCCCACCTTTAGGTTTCAACATTCACTGCTGATCATACTTACTCACTGACTTGTTTTTATTTCCATTTCTCAAGAATCTGGAGAGGGGCTACATGTGCACCTGTCCCCAGGGCTTTGAGGGTTCCCACTGTGAGCACAGCCTGCTGACCTGTGCCGACTCTCCCTGCTTCCACAAGGGGAAATGTAAGGAAAAGGACAACGGGCGCAGCTACATGTGCGAGTGTCCCAGAGGCTACACCGGGCTCAACTGCGAGAAGAAAGTGGACAAGTGCACGTCGCTTCCCTGCGCTAATGGTACAGTCTTCCTTTCCTCTTTGCCCCCCCCCCCCCCTTTTTTTCTGAACTTCCCTTTCCCCCCCCCCACTCCAATTCCTGCCACTGGAACAACAGGAATTGGTGGGAACTTGGTGTCTATTGTCCTCCATGTAAACACTCAGCAGCTTCGAGCAGCAGCTTGTAAATGTCACCACAGCTTGCTGTGGTTGTTGATGAAAGGGGACAAATAGCCAGCGCAGTTCAATTTCTGTCCTCATGTAAACACAGAGGGCTCTGGGATTGTTCTGCGCTGGGAGAACAATATGCAGCACTGCGGTCACACTGTGGATTCAGTGGAAATGTGTGAACTCAAGCAGCCTCGCGGGAGGGATTACGGAGATTGTGTTCTCTGTCTTTGATTTTGAAACGCCTCAGTGTCGAAACGTCTCTCACTCTGTTTGCTAATGGTAGCTTCTGAGTTTCCTCCGAACCTGTATTCGTTGATGCTTATGATCTACATCCGCTTTCTCTTTTTTTCATAGGAGGTCTGTGTCAGCTCCATGGTGGCATCCGTGTGTGCAGCTGCCGCGCAGGGTTTACCGGCCAGCGCTGCGAAATCAACATCAACGAGTGTGCTGGAAACCCCTGCCTTAATGGAGGCACCTGCCAGGACCGAATCAACGACTACACCTGCATCTGTCCTGCCGGCTACGGAGGGCGAAACTGCGACCGGATCCTGAACGAGTGTTCCCTTCGGGCCTGCCTCAATGGGGGTACTTGCAGTGGGGGAGGTGGGCCGGGCAAGTCTCCAGCAACTTGCAGCTGCCCCGCTGGATTCACTGGACCCCAATGCGAATATTTCGCCGTCACCTCTCCTGTGACCACCGGAGAGAACAAAGATGGTTTCCAGTGGGCGGCGGTTTCTCTGGCTGTTGGGCTGGTGGCACTACTGGTGGTGCTGTGCATGGTGGTCTTGGCCTTGAGGCACATCCACAGGCAAGCCCAGAGGCAGCGAAGAGAATCAGAGACTATGAACAACTTGTCCAGCAGTCAGAGGGATAACCTGATCCCAGTGTCCCAGCTCAAAAACACCAACCAGAAAATCAGCCTGGAAGTAGACTGTGACTCAGAGAAATCAAACTTTATTCATAAAAACTATCACTTGGACCCTTACAACTCGAAATCAAAGGAGTTCAAGGACGAAAAGTCACAAGAGGATAAAAGTCTTATTTATGACAAGGGTTTAGATGATAAAATGCCTTTGAGTAGAGTGTACAGGTAAGAGAAAACATCTTTGCATGTCTTTATACTCTCGTCTTGGCTGCGATAATGTCTGTTAAAGAACTATTTATTCCACTCACATAGATAGTGTGTATATATACAGGGCTCTGCTGAGTAGAAATGACTGTTATGTATGAGAAGCCTCTGTCATGTAATCCTCATTTGCACCCAACAGTGGGCCCCCAACCATACATTGCTCTTCATCCACAGAGTTTATATTGAACAAGTGCTTAGCTATGTACTCTTCTTTGCTGCTTCGCCGCATGTGTATACACCTAACGCATAGTTCTGCCATGTGCTTCTAGTTTGCATTAACACAAAGTGTGATTTGTGTTTTGCAGCGAAAAGCCAGAGTGTAGAATATCTACAATATGCTCCTCGAGAGACTCCATGTACCAGTCGGTATTTGTTATAGCGGAAGAGAGGAAGGAATGCGTCATAGCGACTGAGGTAAGGCAAATAAATAAATAAATGAAATGAAATAAAATCACGTCTTCATCAGCATTGCCTTAGATCCTCTATTTGACATCCATTAGGTTGTCTCAAGTGCACGATTCCTCACTAGTACACCAACATTCATAGGAGAAGATGAGACTTGCTGTTTTTCCCTGTTTTTTTTGGTATTCTGACCTAAGCTGGGGGGGAAACGCAATCACGTGCATTATTGGTTTCTATAAATTATGCTAGCTACACTTTATCTTGGCCATATGAAGACCTAAAGTGACAACCTATAATGATTTCTCGCACATGTTTGGCTCTGCTCAGTCTCAAAGGTGCTATGTTTTAGTGCTGTGGCTTTTAGTGGAATTTTTAAGATGTTTACTTCCAAGCAAAACATAACAGTGATACCGGTGCGTTTGAGCTAAAGGAGTGCTTGGAAACTGTTTTTAATTTGCTGTTTTTATGTTGTTCAAATTATTTGGTGTAACTCCATTTTTTTCTCTCTTTTATCCCACAGGTATAAACTGTGAGTGTCAGAAGGCAAGGGAACGAGGGGGGGAGACACAATCAAGGCAGAATGTAATATTCTGGATTGTTTACAAATGCTGAGAAGAGACTGGAGATCATTTTAGATGTTCACTGCTGCTCTGGAACACTTGAGAACTGGAGAGGGCAGAAAAGTCTGCTCTGCAAAAAGGAAAGAAAAACAAAAACAACAAAAAAAAGGACAGAATTGAAAAACTTTGACCGAGTGTTTGTATGCAACACATGTACAGTGAAGGACCTCTCTCAGTCGCGACAATGGTTAAATGGACTGGCAAAAAAATAGACTGACTGCACGAGGTGTGACGACAGCATCAGTGAAATTATTAAACTTCTAACCTTGGCCATCCTGGACAGTAAAAAAAAAGAGAGAGAGATAAAGGGTGGATTGTCGCCCTGTGTATCTAACCTGGCCTTGTGTGATAATCATGATGACTTTGACAGCCAACCAATCAGTAAAAAAGAAAAGGTGCCTAAAGATTTGACCACTCCAAATCCGCCCCCCCCACCTTTCTCCTTCTTTCCAGCCAGCTTCGCCTGCTATGCAAGACTCAGGGTCTAGACGAGTGAACTCACCCCGTGTCACAATCCAACCTCACCACTGCTGAGTTCTGAATGTCTGAAACTAATCTTCAGCCGTCAATCACGTGGAAAAAAGAAATTTGGGGGGGGTGGACACGTCATGCGCAAGGGTGAAGATCGTATGCAGCCCAAATTCACTAGAAGCCTTAAAAAAACGGGGTTTGAATGCTCAGTTGTGTGCCCCTGTCTATCCTTGGATCGATTTGCACTACCAAAATAAATAAACAAAAACAATGGGGGAAAAAAATACTTTGAAAATCAACAGAGATTTGAAGAGAAAACCACAGGAGCACAACAGTCAGTGCAGTGCCAGCACGATCCAAGAGAAAGGGAAAAGTTTGCGCATAGAAAAAAGGTGTTGGGGTTTTTTTTTTTTTGTTCTTTTTAATGCAACTGAAAACAAGAGACTCAAAACGAGAAGAAAAAGACTGTCACACCACTGCCTGCCTATAATGAATTTCAAAAGTACAGAACCAATAATGTAATTTTTTTTAAATGAGTATTTCCAGAGTTTTAATTTAAATATGACACACTGCTCTTTATATGTTTTATAATGTTATTTTGTATATAATGCATATTTATAAGGACCAAACTTCTGTAGAATAAAAAATTCTGTGAAAATTTCTGGAAAGAAATTATTTATGAGGCCTTTTTTTTTTTCTTTTACATTATTGACCGTGTGTGTCTAGTATTTATTTATATCTGTTTAGCTTCATTTCAGCCAACAGCATTGGTTTAATCAGTGCTAACTGCTCTCCTGCAGTAACACAACATCACATATAATGTTTTGGACATTTGGTAAATGAAGGTCCTTGAATGTAGTATGTCTACCTCGAGTAATTCCTGGAAATGCTGTTGGCTCTGGCCCCACTCACTCAGCCACCCACCCACCCCCTTGTTTCTCTCTCTCCAGCCCTAAATTGGCTTGAAATTCAAATCCGTTTCCACGGATACCACCCCCTCAAGCTGGAAATGGTGAAACAAAGCCCGGTGCGGGGCAAAAGGGGGAATGCCTCCCCACCACCACTACTCTTCTCTCTCTCACCCCTCCCTCCTCATAAAGCTCGTGCACGCAAACGTGCACACACGCGCAGCCGTCCAAGCAGATGCCGTGGGGGAGCGCGGTGTGAGTCTGCAGTGCCATAAAAACAGCAGCATATGCCAAGCCTCTCAGCCTGTGCGCACGACCCACAGAGACCTCCTCCCATAAAAAATACACTCAGGCACTTGCAGGCTCCCCAACTGCTCTTCCTCCCCTTCAGGGTTAAGAGCAATATTTCAATGCCCGGTTCCGTACCACCCACTCCTCTGCAAACAAAGCTGGAGAGAGGACCTGGCACCAGCAGAGAGGAGGGTGAAACCAGATGGAAGCCAGCGGATCTGTGAGGATTCCACATAAATAAATAAGTCAACTTTTCTAAAATAGAGATCTTTATCAGAGTACTCTTCTTCGTCTTGCTATCATTTACCATCCTCATCTATTTGGAAAATAGCCACTGTTCCATACAGTTTGGAAGAGCGCTTAAGGATCAGTGTTTTTATTATTATTTTTTTTATTTTCTCTTTTTTCCTTTCTCTCTCGCTCTCTTTCTCTCTCTCTGTGTGTGTGTGTGTGTGTGTGTGTGTCATGCACATTATCAGAATCTCTCCTGACTCCAATTAACACAAATGCTGCAACAGTCAACACCCCCCTAATCAGCAGCAATCAACACTCAGCAGAGAATCTGGATGGTTTTTCCCTCACACACACACTCATCCACACACACTCATCCTGTCAGCCCGTTGACCTAGGCATCCTCATCCTCAGCTAGGGTGTGTTCATTAAAAAAAAGGAAAAAAAGAAAAGAGTTTGGAAAGGGGAGCTTCCGCACATGCTCGGAAAAAACATACGTGCTATCACAGTGATGAATCACCCAGTTAAAGGCCTCTCGCGCTGTGGTCATCTGTTACCTGACCCAGCCTGATAGCGCTTCCCACCGTCCCCACACTCACACCTACGAGCAAGAGCGCTCTCTCATCCACACTCCATCGCACATGCTAAGGCTCTGCTCTTTGGCCTCTCGGTGTCCATAACACAGTCAGGCATTTTCATTGTGTTATAATCACAGCATCCTGTTTGTGACCCGGTGACATCAGTTCCTGTTTCCTCCCTGATTAAAAAAAAAAGGGAAAAAAGCAGAACATGCCACTGCATGCTGACTGCTTTTCTCACGCATCGTTTTCATTTCGTTCTGTACTTAGCTCGCACACATGACTCGGGCTTTCAGGAAACATCCTCAAAACAAGCCAGGGCCCAGACAAACACACTAATCAGTGCTATTTATTCCCAATCTAGGAAAAGGGAAGAAAATAAAATGTATAAATTGATGTGTGAGCAAAGCAGATGTTGAAAGTGCCAATCAGGAGTTGAAAGTTGCAGGTTGTCTTTCTTTTTATAGCTGGAGCTCTTGTGGTTTGTTAAAATCCTTAAGTGGCTTCAAACAGCATGAGTTTGTTATTGTTGGCCTATGTGTCCTTGCCCTGCCCTGTTGAGGTGAGCCTGATCCAAATATTGATAGTATAGATACCAACCCTGGTATCGGTATTTGTATTGGATCAATACTAGCACAATCCGGTTGTTCAGTGATGACGCGACGAATCCTACTTCCGGGTCTAAAGTAGTGTGCGTTTAATATGGCTTTTGTGTTGTTAACATGTTTAATGTTATGTATTTTCTTCTATTTGATCTCAAAAAGCTCCTAAAACAGTCAGTGATCCCTGTTGACCTCCCTCGGCTTTTATTACCGCTAATCATTTATTTAAGCTCAGTTTTTAAAACCCTAGGATGTAACTACAGCCCAGCCCATGCAGCAGTATATGAATGACTAACCTCGTATTGTGGATGGATTATCTCAGTTGTTCTCCTGGCTGAAGTTTGGTCCTTTTACAGCATCCTGCCATGCGATTACATTTGTTCCTGACCACCGAGAACACTCACATTAACTTTTATCGAGTGGAAAAAAAGTTAGCTTGTTTATATTATGCTAACATAGCTGTGTCGCTAGCGGTCACGTAGCACATCATTATATACCAGCTAGCCCAACTTCAGTAACCCTACAAACGTTACTGCTGTTTAGTTTTCTGTCTTCATTTATGCTGGAAGTGATAGCAGAGCTGCACGTTTTAATTTGTTTCCAAAACCCCGCAGTCAGGACATGCTATATTGTATTTAGATAGAAGCTAGCGGGCTAACTCCTTGCTAACTTCTAACTCCGTTAAATGTCATAAATTCGGTTTTCATGGATGCCTGGATGTTAAACTCAATTGTTACACCTGGTAGAGCAGAACGCTGATCATTTTATTAAAGATGAAAGACTTTAGACAGTTTTTCAACTCTCAGTAATGCCATAGTGATCGTTTGATATATGGACCTGCAGCGGAGTTTAGACCCAGACACGGCTAGTGACGTTAGACTGAACAACCGGATAGGATTGATACTTTGTTGCACTATGAAAAATGTCTAAAACTTTTTCTGTTCAAACATCACGTTTATTCTAGTTATAGCCTACAGCACATTTAAACAACAGAAGCTGACGCAAAGTGCTTTAGAGACAGACATATGTACATTCAGGGTCTCCAAAAACAGTTTCAAAATACAGTTTCAAAAGCTGAAAGATGTGTTTTACTGTGTTAACTGAGTACTATGCAAAGTAAAAAGCACCACAGTGATTTAGTAGTTATTAAAATGTGTTAAGAAGTTAACAAATTGATGATGACTCAGCTCATAAATAGTGACACACACTGACACACACTCTCCCCCACTTAAGCTGCCTTTCTCGGTTATACTTATCAGCATTTGTATCTGTACTGGTACTGGTATCTGCAATGCTGGCCCTGTATTTACTTAACATCAGATTTGCAGTATGGAGCAGCACTACTGTCCTTGCCCTGCTATTATAGCTGTCTCATTATTTAACACTAGGTGTCAGTAAGAACCCCCCCCACACACACACACACACACACACACCCCACACCCCCACACACAGGAAACAGGGGATCAGTACATGCCAACATAAAACCTGCAGGAACCCTTATGTTTAACTTAAATGCCACACTTCTAGAGCAATAAGCAGATCTGCTTTTACTTGATCTACAACCGACCTTTAATCAAAATGTAAACCAGTCAAACACACTGTACAGTTTATTAACACACACCCTCATCTAAGATAAACATGCACTGATCATAATTCCTTCATAGTTTACTTTTAGATCCAAATCATCTGTCCTAATTACCCCCTAACCTTTTATCTAACATTAGTAGAAGAATGCATACCCTGAGTCACTGCATATATGTGCGGGGAAAAAATAGGGGTCGGGAGGTTTTACTAGGATATCAGGACTAATTAAACATGTAGACTGTGTCAGCATGAGGCTTGAATGATGATCTTAGATTGGTTTGAAGGCAAAGACAAATGAATGTATGATAAACGGACGTGTGCAAACATCGGAGAAGTGGGTGCCACTGAAGTCCTTAGCAGGCTGTGGTGAGAGCAACACGAGATAATGTAGCAGAGAGCTTGAGAAGCGGATGGACATGAAGGCACAATGGGCTGGAAGCTCGTGCATGCAGTAGCTTTAGATTTATGAAGAGCTGATACTGGCCTGGCCTCTTATCAAGACAGGTAATGCCAGCTATTTATAGATAATCTATGTATTGAGCACAGATGAGCCTCTGCTATAACTGTATATCAGATCTAACAAGAGTGGTGAGCATTTTTGTGCGTTTGATCAGATCTGAGGCTGGATCTTTCTGTCCATCCCATGTCTTGTATTTTGTCTTGACTGAGTTCCATGTTTTAGCTGTGTTGGCACTTTGCCATTTTCTTTCTTATCTTTTTTAACAGGGTTTCAAATGCATTTTAAATCTTACATGAAGTAGAAACCCATACATGCTATTATTTTGCAGGAAATCCAAAGAAAACACACTTGATTATTACAATATATATGAGGGAACCTGTGTTTAAATAATTCAGAAAGATTATGCTTCCTGAGTATAACTGCAAGAAAAGCATTGAATCTGGTTACATTTTGGAGTTTAAGCTAGTAGGCTTTTTGGTGATTGTAACCTACAATCACCTGCTGTACCTACACAGACAGAAAGAGAATCAAAGCTCAAATTAACATGTTATGGTGTCGTAATGGGTCCCAATTAGATACATAATGCATGCAAAGACTGACTTGAAAAGATGAATGTAGCCACAGTGAAGTTATCCAGTGAATGGCCCACTTCCTTTTTGAAGGCTCAACTTGGGCTAAAGCCTATCTAGGGTGAAATACACCCTAGATACACCCTGGACAGGTTGCCAGTCCACTGCAGCGCTAACACAGGGAGACAGACAACCTTTTAGGCATACATACACACCTACAGCAAAATTTGGAATCTAACATGATCATTTTTGGACTGTAATAGGAAGTCGGAGTAGAGCCCACACAAGCAGAAAGAGAACATGCAAACTCCACACAGAAAAGCCACAGCTAGTTGGTGGATTTGAACCCAGGAACACAGAAGAATAAGTATGTAAGTAAGTAAATAAGTAAATCCTATTAATTCATATATATATATATATATATATATATATATATATACACATATGATTTTTCTTTATTTTAATTTTAGCCACCATCAGTTCACCCCACAGTGACACACTGCTTATGTATTATCAAAAATTGAAAAGAGAAAAAGAAAAAGAAAAGACTAATACATACCTAGTTTACATAACATAACCTGTGTGCTTTTTGTAAACTTTGCATTAATGACCACTTGAAAGTAACTGTGATCATTTAATCAATATAATAGTGATACTAATAATTGGTTCATTTGCAGCTTAAGTGACTGTATTTTTCCAGGATGCCACAAAGTGAAGTCAGGAACTCTGACTTTTTGAGTAGAATAAATAAATCATATGTTTTCTCTCTTACACATGTACATCCATATAAGGTCCTGTGTAACTCCCTGCTATACCAGATGTGGTTTCCATCTCTCCTGTGTAAAGTCATATCTTTCAGTTAGAATAATTTATTTGTGGTTTGTATCAAAGTGAAGCAGTTGTTTATGTGCTCTTTTTACGTGGTTAAATAAAACGATTCCTATAGGGAATCTCCCATAGGAACATCTGATGCAATGCCTTGGTATGTTGCTTGGTTCCTGCTGAGGCCCTGAAACGCTTTGGGAAGTTGCATCAGCCGTATGAATCGCTAAAGCTTGTGAAGAGAGTGACAACGCATTGGAGCAATCACAGAGTTATTTGTTTTGAGTGACAGTTCATCGAGCAATCGCGTTAAAAGATGGCAATGCCGGGCAAGTCATTTTTAACCAATAGTGTAACGAATTTGTTTCCTAGTCCCGCCCTATTTGGCGCACCGAAATCTGTTTGGGCAAACGGGGTAATTTGGTAACGCCCCTTTAAATATGATTGGTGTTAAACGGTAGGAGAGGACCCGCCTACGTCCTGCGGACTCTATAAAAGTAAGATCCCTGCTTCGCCATGTTATCGAAGAAACGCGTCAGACAGACAGATACATCTTGGCAGGTATATTAATACCATCTGGGCGTTAAACGCGGTAACATCTGTAAATCCTCGATCTTTTAATTCGGTTTTTTTTTTAAAGCCAACCATCACCAGCCGGCAAGCAGCTGGCAAAAGCGGGTTTTGTCTTTTTTCGACATTGAGCTAAGGGCCAAAGCGGCTGCCATGGATTTTTAAGGCATAATGCGGCATCTCTAATGCAATGGCAATGCACAGTGCAAGGCAAAACAAACAGCGAAATTCCATCTTCGCAACTGCCAAGCAGTTGGGCTCAAATACCGTCCGCGGTATACCTGCGAGCCAACCGGTGCCTCTGCTCCTGGACCGACGGAAGCTAACGCTAGCTAGCTAGTCATCTTAGCTGGTTTAAAACAAATCATTCAGGAAAAAAGATCCATTCATTCATTTGAACGTCGTCAAAACTAACGATCCAAAAACAATGAAGCCTCAAGATATCATCGCCGGGAAGACCAGCCTGTGGATTTTCGGGTACGGGTCGCTGGTGTGGAAGCCTGACTTCAAATATCAGAGGAGCAAGGTCGGTTACATTCAAGGCTACAAGAGACGCTTCTGGCACGGAGACAACTTCCATCGTGGGAACGATGAGTTGGTAAGATGGGGCATATGTTTACTTGTTAACGGGAACATCATTAGATTGCTTAGGGTGGCATGATATGTTGAACAGCTGGGCTCACACTGCATCAGGCGTTGTCCGTGACGTGATTTATTTTTTTCTTCTTCTCTGCAGCCCGGAAGAGTGGTGACGCTGATCGAAGATGATGACGTAAGTGGAACTTTCTGCTTCCTATTGGTTTACAGTAGAAAGTGCAGTGGAGTTTCCAGTCTACATCAGTTAATTGAATGATGACTTAATATGTTTTCATCTTCCTCCACAGGAGACTACTTGGGGTGTGGCATTTGAGGTGGCAGGCTCACAGCTGGAGGAGTCCCTGAAGTACCTGAATGTGCGAGAGACGGTCTGCGGAGGCTACATGACCAAAATGGTGGATTTCTTCCCTGAGGGGAATGACCAGCCTCCGGTTCAGGCGCTGGTTTACATTGCCACCTCTGACAACCCTCTCTACCTGGGCCCGGCCACCTCGGAGGAGATCGGTGCCCAGATCGCAATGTCCAGAGGGAAGACGGGCCACAACTTGGAGTACCTGCTCCGGCTTGCGGAGTTCATGAGGAGCAGTTGCCCACATGTGGAGGACCATCACCTGTTCTCCATCGAGGCCACAGCATTGACCATGGTGTCTTACCTGTTAGCAGCACAGTAGCTCGTACCCTTTGTTTCACTAGCATGTAATGGAAAGAATACACTACACATGAGGCTTTGATCTGCCATGTTCTACCTGTGTTTTACATTCTGTAGCTTCACGTCCTCATCACCATCCATTGTACTTGAAAAAGTGGAAAAAAAGAAGGGTAGCTTAATACAATCCCTACAATGTTCACTGTAAACACTGTTTTTCTTCACTAACTGTTTTGATTTGTACGGTGCAACTTCCGTCCAATTCAGAAGGTACTGCTGTCGCTCGTGGTTGAGTGCGTTGATGTGTCAAAGCATAAATCTGACTCTGAAAAGTTGCTTGTGACAACTGAGTGTCAAGTAAAATAAATACCAATTTAAAAAAGTGGAAAATGACTGTTTTTGTGTGTTATTGCTGCAACAGAAACTGTTTGTTTAAATGAGCTGTGGCTCATTTAAAAGAAAAAGGCTCTGTTCTTGGTCAGGAAAATCTGGAGGTATCAAAAGTGGCAGTTTAATGAGTGCACAGCAAAGAGATGTATTCTAGAGAACTGATTTAACCAGAAATCCTAAAATAAAGTACACTAAAGGAGAAAATGTTTTTGTACTGCATTTTCCCAAGGAGTATTTTGTGGGGTTTTTTTTTTTTTTTTTTTTCCCCCCCTCCTGTTTAAAAACAAAAACACTCAGTGTGAAGATTGCAATTGAACCAGCTGACAGAACTTTTTCACACCAGCTAATAACCTGTGGTGAGGGAGGCTTTCAAGGTGTTTGTGTGCATGTCATAAGAACACAGACCATGAGGGTCTTCTCTTGCCAAGAAGCAGCTTTTCTGACATGCTCTTGGAATAAAAACAAAAAACAGACGTGCTGGTTCACATCTGGTTTGCAGACTGTAACTCAACAGCAATGTTCTAAGAAGTCAGTAAAGCTTTTTGAACAGGTCTCCTGAGTGCACATATACAAACATACGTCAGACACACCCAAACATTGGCCGGAGCAGCTTGTACCCTGGATGTGATTCAAGTCCAAGAGTCTATCTAGGTGAAAAGGCTTATATAACTGCTGACCGGGAACAAGTCCAGACCTGGAAGTCCTGTGTTTACAAGTCTGCCCCGTGGTCGTGTCAAGAGTGCACCAGGAAGAACACACTGCAGATGCGTTCACTGAGATGAAATCTCAGCAGGGTGACATGAAAACGGCGACATGGGTCTCAGGTGCATCTTTGTCAGTTTGATCGCCTCTCAAATGGGTTGTTTTTCTGTCATTTCCTTACATCAAGGCTAAGTTCTTCCAAATGATTTTTCATAAACAGACCTTACAGATAGTTTCTATTTTAAGTGCCAGAGGTTTTGAATATCTTATCTCTGAGATATACGTTTCCCTCCCAGTGCAACGAAGCTCAAAGCTCCCTGTAGCACAAAAAAACCCTACATTTGGCAATCTTTATACAGTCGACTTCTTTAATAGTTACTCCAACAAAAACTGCCCATGGCGAGGTCTGCCTATTATTCTGAGCAACAGAGATCTAATTTCTTGGAACGACTACAGTAGAATAGATTAAATGTAATTTTAAGATTGCTGTAAGGACCACCCATTAAATTAGGGTTGAATGTGACCCTTGGCTGTATAAGGATGTCTTACTAATGAGATTACAGGTATAAAGTTTAGTTTTTCTCTGTAGAGTTGTTAATCGTACCTTTATCTTTTTTTTAAATCAAAAACATGTGAATTTTGGTTTCTGGTCTCTGAAGTCCCAGTTTCCAGGGGTTTTGGTGAGTTTATGAATCTATGATTGTGGGATTGTCAGGAGATGCCGTAAAATCACTTTCTGGCTGAAGGAAGAATACAGAGAACCTTACAAGGGTAAACAAGCAGAGACATAACAAGAGGGGTGCCAAACAAAATGGTTTTAAGAAAAAGGTGAGAAAACATTTGTGTGATAACAGAAACTGCTGTTTCTGAGCTTCAGATGTTATATTTAAATAAAGGGCTGAAATGAATATTGTTTGTATCTATAGCCACGAGGGAAATAAAGCGTGCAACTACTGAGAAACTGACATGAAGATGTCAGTGTTCTATCACTGTTGTGCTGCACACAGATGTTTTAGTTTTCTGAGAGATGGCAAGGCATGTTTCTCAGCTGGCAAAGTGATGTTTCCACCTGGCAGTAGTCTACTAATATGTGACCACCCATTTGTGGAAGATATTAAGTAATATGAAGCTTTTATGAAATTTGTGGCCTTCCAAATCTCATTAAGCCCCCATTCAGCTGTACTTTTTAAACCTAGTACTTCTACAAGCAGAATTATTACATTCTTGGTCCTTTATTCCATTTCTTTTCTTTGCCAGTGCAGATTCCCTCCACTGTTGCAGACCTGAAGTCCACAACAGCCTCATAGATTGAGAGGCAGGGTACACTCTGGACGGGTCACATGGCTAACACAGAGAAAGGCATCCTTTCACGGTCACATTCATAGTTAAAATCTATTTAGAATCGCCAGTTAATGTAACATGGATGTCTTTGGATTGCTGGAGGAAGCCAGGGTACCTGGAGAGAACATGCAAACTCCAAACAGAAAAGCCACGGCTGGCTGGTGGGTTTGAAGCAAGTAAGCAAGCAAAAATTAAAAAATTTAAAAAATGGAGAAAAAAAAGGGCTTTTTACATAAGAGTGTGTACTTTTTATAAAGTTTCACTTGGTGACCACTTTAATATAACTGTGATAATTAATTAATATCAATTAATATTGATAGTTATCATTTTTTACCTTACAGCCTATTTATATTTTTCCAGGATATCATACAGTGAGTTAACCCTCGTGAAGCAATGGGTTCAAACCCAGGACAGTGCTAATGTAAAAACCAACAAACAAACAAGCAGCAGAATCAAACTGCTCAGATTTCGCCATCTTTTATTTTCAGTTGACTCCTGTTAGTAAAATGACAGATGCATTTCTTCATATGTACATGTGACTTATAAAAATAGTCAGGCAAATGAGAGAAAAAGCCAGAGGAAATGTCGCTTTCATTCATCATTATGTACAATCGATATAGAACATTGCATTTTATTCACGCTATAAACACAAAAACAAACCCATTAGAACAGATGTAGTGCTCAACTCAGGACACTGGTGCACACCTTTTTTTTTTCCTGTTTTTTGTTTCTGAAACATGAATGACATCAAAGAGAACCACAGATTTGTCATCACAGAAAACAATTTTGGAAAAAGTAAGAAAAAAAAATGGCTCTAGAATTCGCAATTTACAGTTTACAGGTGAAGATTTTTCCGCAATTTTTGTGAATCGCCTGTTTTTAACTTAAATAACTTAAAACAACCAAAATAAATGTGAATCGATTCATACGTTTAACATTAGCAGCATTGCTCTATCAATCAGTACCCCTTATTTTAGTAGACCTTTTCTTTCTTTTTTTGTTTTTACATTATTTTCCCCATTGGACACAAAAAATAATCAGAAATTTTCCATTTCCACCTATACATGAACACATTTTATGGATACAGTTTTACCTGCCTGCCTGTTGGTTTCAGTACATCTTTCATTACAAAAATAGGAGCTTTAGTACAAAAGCTGTTTGGTATGGTGGGTTCACATTAAGCTTTGTAAAATGCAGACTTGTCCACCAGCTTTGCGCTGAACATATCTACAGAACAATTAAATAACCAAATGTGCATGTAGGAGAATCAGTAACACAGAACAAAAATCTAAATAAAATAACAATTAAAAATAAAAAATAAGGGAAGACGTGGCTCAGTGCATTTGACAGGAACTCCTTTTTCTCGCTACCCGGGCAAATCCAAGGATCTGAAAAGCCCTTTGAGCTACACGCCTTTGGGTTTCCTGTCGTCAATAGTAGAATACAGCTTGTCTTCTCAAAAAAGCACTTAGAAATACTTCTGTCAAAATTCAAATTAAAATGCTCAAGGCAGTGTTTTTGTCCACTGCTCTGGACAAACAAAAAAAACCAAAAAAAAACTAAATGAATATAAATGAACTAATGCAGAGGCTGGTTGAGGCTGTACCTTTAAATTGTTGTGGTTACTCTAGCTTCTATTTAGTTGCTGAGCCAGAAGGGAGAGCGTGGTCCTCCAGGTAGTGAGCCTCAGTTACTATAAATACTCTTGTTTATTAGTTTAGGTGGGCGGGGAGGGGGCGGGGGGTATCTCTGGGAATCACAGTGAAGAGCAGGTCAGTTATCTGTCAGGGCATATTAATACGAATATGCGTACACATGTATCATCGAGCCCCAGGACCGCCAGGACCCTTTCCTTTCCTGACTGCTCCGTGGCTGCTGTGGTGGTGGCTGTGGGCCAGCTGTTTGTGGGGGCTCGGCGTGGAGGTGCCTCCTTTGGTCTGGGGGGAGGAGCTTCTGCTGAGGCTAAAGGCAGGACTGGTACCAGACCGGCCCAGGGAGGTCTGCAGAGGGCTGGATGCAGAGAGGCCCGCTGAAATTAGGGACAGGAAAGGATGAGGTTATTTATCATGTTCAAACAGCCAGTTCAGTAGGACATAACTGGCTTGTGTTTGTTTTTTTGCAGTGATACCACAACAAAATACATCGGCCTCAAAAAACCAAAAAAAAAAAAGTCTCGATTAGACATCTCTGGGAGAAGTTCATAACAGTGTCAACTGTGTGGCACTGATTGGAATGTGGAATGATTATGGACTCTAACAATCTTCTCCTTTGTTACTTTCTTTTGGCTTAATGTATCCATAACAGGAACCAGTAAGGTATTCATTCAGTGCATTCATTGTGGCTTGAAAAGAGATGACAGGTCAGCACTCTGGCTTGAAACATTGGTGAAGCTGTAACGTTGTGCATGGGTAGTAGACGTTTAGCTTGCAGGGAAAAGGACAGATTTTAAAACAATATTTTTTAAAAAACTGAGTTACTCTTGAGTTAAGAGTGCTCATTTGAAAATATGGATGTATGAACATGAGAAACAGAACAAGCATGTTTGTTGTGACATCAACAGTCCTTAAGAACATTTGTCCAAGAAATGCATTGACAGGTAAACAAAGCACACATATTCTTTTTGATTTCTGGACAGCCAGTGCCTGTGCATAAAGATCCGTACAATATTTACATACCTTTCGAAACACTGTAGCCATAAGCAGCATAAGCTGCTGCCGAAGCAGCTGCCGCGCCTGCCATCGCTCCTGCCATTGCTGCTGCACTACCTGCAGTTGACTTACGCCCGCGTCCTTTCCCTCCAGTCTTGGCACCGCCTCCAGAGCCTTTAGGCCGCCCACGACTCCGCCCGGACCTGCCTCTGCCTGGACTGATTGTGTCCGAGGCTGAAACACCTGAACACCACAGGCAATAAAAGGAAAAAATAGTAAAAAAAAAAACTCTTCAGTATTTTACAGTCAGGCGGGAATCAACATCACTGTCAGAGACACTCAGACACTCAGACACTTTCAGAGTCTACTGTGGTCATTTCTCTGCAACATTTAAGCGCAATTGCACATTAATCACGGCTCATCATTACTGTAAGTGCTGGCTCAAGCAAAAAAAGGAACACTCTTCTCATTTTCCATACTGTTTGCACAATCAGAGCCAGAGTGGTGATGTACCTAATCCTCCAGTACCTTGTCTTCTCCCTCTCTGACTCCCCACATCCCACCACTGGTCTGCATTTCTCTACACGTTTCACTCCAAATACTCTGGATTACAACCTCCCTATGTGGGGAAAAAGGCCCTACTCTATCACTAACACCAAAGCACACATGAAAACCTTTCATAAAATTCCCCACGCTTCCCCCGACCTTCAGGTCTAAATTTCACTCTTCTTTCCTTTCCCATTTTCAAGTTCACCAGTTGATTCTTGATTCTTTGCTTTCCATCTCATCTTCCAAACCTTTCATTTAAACATCATCTACATCTCTGAAGGAACCAACTTTCTCCCAGCTTGCTGGCTCTGGTTATCACTGCGCATCAATAATCTTGCTGGCAAGCACCTCTTAGCATGGCAGCAAAAATTCCCAACAGGTTTTAACGAAGAAGTATGGATTTAGGAGAGATTATCTTGCCGCAAAAATTCCAAAGTGAAGATAAAAGGAAAAAACATTCACCATGTATCTTGATTTCTGAGTGCGGCCGAGCCAAAATAAAACTGTTATAAATGTAAAACAAGCAAGAAACGAGCTGCATACAGCTTATGAGGTAAAAAGCCACTTGTCTCAATGGACCCCAGCCTATTAAAACACAAGGCGAGATAGCAGAGAGAACATAACAAGCCAGCCTTCTACGTGCAGCGATGACTTTCATGTAAGTCACACTAATTTGCTATTCTAGCAACAGTAGAACAAGATAATAGTCTCATGGAAAGGACAGATTAGGTTTTATTTGGCAACTCCACACTTGGAAGAGATTATATGTACTTAGATTATTTTTAGTTAGGACAAACCATTAGGTTTCTGATAGTGTATGAGATACGTTGCTGGGTGGGCTGGCTGTTTAACACTGCCAAAAATGCATTGGCTAAACAACCAGAGAGCAAGAGAGACCTCTAAAGCCTTTATATAGGAAGAACACAACTTTTAGCACCATTTACATACTTTGGGCTTAAGTGACTGTCTTTAATGCTACATATATGCTACATATTTATTTGGAAACTTTGAACTTTAGCTGCTGATATCACTCACTATACAAACGGATATGTCCTAAATTCAGAGGTGGGGAGTATCAGTAACAAGTCAAATCTGGTCTTGATCTACAGCAAATTTTCCAGGGACACCAACTGCAGAGCAAGTCTATGCAAAGTGCAGAAAAACATAAAGTATACTGCTCTACTCGCTCCATGAACGATGGCTAGACTGAAATTGTTTTCTCACCATTCATATTGTCAGAGACTGATCCAGACACAGAGGCGGGTGAGTTGGTGGCACGAGACTGAGGCGCGGAAGAAAGCGGATCATCCACGATGACGAGCATGTCGCTGCTGCTCTCATCCGCGTCGGCATCAGGAGGTAATGAGCCGGGCTGGAGCTCGCTACTTAAGGAGATCTGTCCATGCATAGGAGTACAAACAGACATACATACAGGCTGCGGGTCAGCACCACAAGGGAACGAGGAACCAGGTAAGTACAGTAAAGGGCAACAAGAGGAACAGTCCGAGGAACAGAGAGGAAAGGAAAGGAAAGGAAAGGAAAGGAAAGGAAAGGAAAGGAAAGGAAAGGAAAGGAAAGGAAAGATTCAATGTGCAGGGTATAAAAGTGACAAATGGTTGGGAAAAGGTAAGACGGACAGAAGAGTGGATCGAAAGAAGAGGAAAGCCGGAGAAGAGAATATAGGGGAAGAATTAATAACCCAAAAGAAACAAAAGATAAGAAAAGAAAAGGGGAGGAGGATTAATAGCACAGCATGCAAAGTAAGATTGTGAGTTTGTGGATGCAGGCCAAAGAAGCCTAATGGAGCAGCCACAAGTCATCACATTTAACATAAATCTCATCCCTTTCCCGCCTCATCTATGACCTACACTTTCACAAAAGCCTTTCTCTCTCTTTATCGCACACATGCACACACCATCCATCTCTTCTGTTTTTCCTCTGGATCCCTCACCTCGCTGAAAGGACTGGGCATGGCCGAGTCCATCTCGACGCTGATGAACGAGTCGTCTCCATCTGCCGACAAGTTAGAGTTGTCTGCTGAGGGGGCGTGGGAAATGACCAGGTTCACTTCCTTTTTCCTCTTGTTCTCCAGCTCCTCGTTCTTCTTCTGAAAGTTAACAACAGAAACGAGAACAGGAGAGGGTATTGATGAAATCAATTCTGCTGAAGTAGGGGTGTGAAATTATTTTTTCCTCTAAAACAGAATTAACCTAACTAGTATATATTAAACCAGTGGTTTAAGCCACTTATTGTTAGAAGGCTTTGCTATGCAGATGATACCCAGCTATATCTATCAATGAAGCCAGATGATACAAAATAACTACTTAAACTGATGATCTGTAAATTCAGATAAAACATAGGCTATTGTACTCTTATTATTATTTCTTATTATTAATTATTAATCTCTGACTCTCTTCCACAGTGGGTCTTTTGTCTTGTCCTATCCCTCCCCTTATCCCAGACCTGTCACAGCAGATGGCTGCCCTTTCCTCAGCTTGGTTTTCCTTCCTGGTTTCTTCCTGTTAAAAGGCGGTTTACCTTCCCACTGTCGCCACTTACATACAGGGGTTAGGTTTTCTCTTATTAACAGAAAGGTCTTTATCGTACATTGTAAAGTACCGTGAGATGACTGTTGTTGTGATTTGGTGCTATATAAATAAACCTGAATTGAGTTGAACTGAATGCGCTGACAGTCAGTTGCATGGCATATACATTTTCTGTTCAGCTCTTGAGTTCAGAGCAAGACAAAACTCAGCAGCCACTGACCAGATTGCCATGAAATCCAGTATGGATATGATCCCCAGAGGAAGATATTTAATGATTTTAGATGAACCTCTGACCTTCCATCTGACCCTACTTTAGTCACTGACTATCTCAAACTAGTGACCTGATTTCTGTCAGATTCACCAGCTATGTACTGTATAATATCTCAAAGGAATAAGTCATAATGATTTCAATGTCCCCTCGACCCTTCCTGCAGCTTCACTATCAGGTCAATGTTATATTATGTTAGACAGAAGAGAGTCTATCGTCTAACAGACAGACTACAGTTTTCACTCTTGAGCTGAACACAAAACTTTCTGTAAAAGTTTCTTCCAGGACTCTTGTCTCCTTATCTTCCTACCTTACAATTTCTTCCATTCCAACTTTCTCTCTAACATTTCACATGTGTTTCTACTCGAAGTATTCTACATATTCCACTCCACATCCAGGCAGCCACCAACTCAGTTAATCAGTTCCATACCTTCTCAGCATACTTCTCCCTCTTCCTCTTGCGCTCCTTCACCTTGCTGCTCTCCTCTTGCTGCCTCTTCTCCTCTTGCCTTTGGCGCACTACAGAAAGAGACACAATGTTTGTTTTCATATTTTCCTTCCCCTCACAGTGAAACTCTAACATCTGCCCAATCAAAACACTCACATTTCTTCTCCAGCTCGTCATCGTCCAAAAGCAGGCTGACCACCTCTTTGGGTTTGAGCGTGTCTGGCTTGAAGTTGCCTCCAGAGATCACTACCCTTTGGATCTTATTAAAGAAGACCATTAAAGCATTAATCACCTCTGTTATTAATATGACCATTATGCACTTGTGTTATTTTGTTGTTGTTGGTTTAAAAAGAATAGAGGATATTTTTGACACACCTCGCTCTTTTCCTTGGCCCGCTGCAGTATCCTCTCCTCGATGGTGCCCTGACAGATGAGGCGATAGACGGTGACCTGTTTGGTCTGACCCAGCCTGTGAGCCCTGTCCATGGCCTGTTGGTCCACTGTGGGGTTCCAGTCACTGTCATAGAAGATAACCTGCACAGGAAAAAATATATATGTCATAATATTTTTCTCTAAAATTAGGATATCCATGTTTACCACATTGTCTAATTTTTTTTTGTGAAGAAAGCCTGAGCGTGAAACAGACACTCCCTTCTCTGCAATTTCGGAGACTAATAACAATGACGTGTTTTCCCAAGTGAACTGCCTTTTAACGTGACAGATGTCCTGTGTTAACAATCGCTTCACGCTCATTGTCATGAAAGCTAATTTCACTCGAACAGGGCTACAGGGAGTTTATAGCGAGACATGTTAATAAACACTGACATTATCATTTTCAGAGGCGTGTTTAGCCCTACTGATTACATACACAATCATGCTCCTTAGTCATTATCCAAACGTATTTATTTATGCTGAAACTGTGTTTTACGACAGAGAATGTGTGCTGCCCTGGATATAGACCTTTAGTAAATGTTAGTGCTATTTAAACTATGATATGGTATCAATAAGGGGCTCACAGTGTCAGCAGCAGTCAGGTTAATGCCAAGCCCTCCGGCCCGTGTGCTCAGCAGAAAGACAAAGATATCCGTTCTGTGGAGGGCAGTGAGAGAGGAGTGGGGGGTGGAGGGAATAGAGGAGGGGGACAAAATCAGAAGATATCATTCCCAACTGCAGCTACAGCACAAATATCCACATATCATGCCATTAAATAAAGTTGCAATGTAAGTTAAGAATAAAAATGTCAAGCTTAAGTCCTGTATAGGATGTGAAATGTGCACCAGTAGTGAAAGCCTTGCAACATAAAGCAACTTCAATAAACTCCAATAAACTTCAAACTCTTTTGTCCTCCAAAAAGAGTAATGCTGGCGCCTGAGAGCTATGTACTAATGCAAACCAGAGAATGTGGACTAAACACACCCATATATATTTCGATGTATGGGTGACGTCTTATTTCATGCATGCACAACCACTTGCACTCTAGGTCGTATTTTATCTTTACCCACCGACTCTGGAAGTCAGCCACCATATCCCTGCGCTCAGAAATCTTGGAGGATCCATCGAGGCGCATGTAGGTGTGCTTGCGATAAACCATGTACTCCTGGAAAGATGGGACAAAGACAGTAAAGAAAATAATTACTAATAAATAAATAATGACTCCTCATTTATTCTGGTCTTTCACAGAGCAGAAGGTTGGCTTACTTCCAGTATGGAGGAATATGTAGATATAGAATAACTGATTCTAATTTTCACAACATCTTTTGCTTTATTTTCATAAAACCTATAACTAGAATAACTAGATCTGCATCAAGTTAATAAAAAAAACTAAAACTTAACTCTAGGATTAGCCAATATTTGGCATTCATAGATCGCTCTCACCACTGATTTCGAAACCAGCAAACCAAAGTTATCCAAACTTCAAATCCAAAACTCAAATCTCAAACTGTTCTTCAGCCTCTGCTCTGGGGATCGCAAGCAGCAACTACACACTGAATTTAATAAGCTCTCAAATATGAAATTCTATTCTTTCTCTGAGGAGTGGATAAAGCCTTCAGCCCTACTTGTTAAATTTCAAGGGTCAAGAAATATTCATCTGTGCTGTAAGAATTTCTTTCTGACAGCAATTTTGTGTCCAAAATCCCACATTTCTTATGTGCATTCGCTGGAGTTGAAACCTCAATCCGAGCCCAGGGAGGCATTGAGAAATCAAGAGCTTGATATTCTATCCCCCCCAAAGTCTGCTAAGCTGCGCTGTGTGCGCCTGTGTGTGTGGGTTTGATGGGAGGAGCTCTGAAGTCAGAGCAACAGCAGTGATGAGGTGACTCGCTGAGCTTCCTTTGAGCGCTGCCCTGAACTCGCGACCTCCTCGATGAAACATGTCAGTCCCCCCTGAACGAGTTACAATAAATGGCCACACATAACAACTCCCCTCACACAGCCATTATCAATGATAACGATGATTTGAAGCTATGTTTTCTATGACCCCCTCCAAATCCCCTTTCACGACACCCGGGGCCCTCAGTCCCAGCAGGGCCTGCCCCCTCATCGCTCTGAGTGTCTGGCTCTGTTCCCAACAGCCCCATCTGCTCTAACCGAACACTACATTAGGGACCATTAGGGCAGCGCTCGCCAAAATGCTGCTAACCTTGTTGAATTGGGCTTTGGTATCTTGCCAGCACAACGCTGCTGTCTTTCTAATCTCCATCTAAATCAGCAGAATCAAAGTTTTAGAAAAGTTACACCTGAGAGATCAAATTCCTCTGCAGCCTTTTTGTGGTTTACACTTGGAGTCCTGGTTAGTTGCAGCATGCTTTCGATTTCTTCCAAGATGCCACACTGAAATATAAATCCCAACAGCTGGCAATTTTCTACAATATTCTGATCCAGTTTGTGCTAACCGTAGGTGAAAGTGTGATATTTCTGCAGTTTTTCACTCATTTTCTAATGTATTCCTTTACAAATGTTATAAATCAAGCACTATGTCGGGTTGGCCTGACTGGACAAAATGTTTACTTTTTTCATGCAACTATCATCGGCCCATTATGAACCACATATCGCCAAAAAAACCAAAAACAAAACAAAACAAAACCCCCCAAACCCCTATGTTCCCTGAAGTTCACGACGCATGGGAACACGCAAATTTGTTTTAAGAATGCCCGATACTTTTGTATCCACTCCAATTACAATTTTGCTTTTTCTTTCAAAGTGGCTCTGGGAACACAGGCTGTTCCCAACTTCCTGTTAAAAATGAGTCCCCACAGTCAAGCAAATGCTGTTAGATTAGTGTGCGTGGTCACAGACTGTTCCTAACCCAACAGCTGTAATAACTGAAAAGAACATGCTGTGGCACGATAATAAAACAGAGTCCACTTCAGAACTGAGCTGGGCTTAAGACTGTTATGTCTGCTGTCAGTGACATGGTACATACAACACCTGCCCAAGACCACAGGAGCAGCAGAACTTCACTGACCTTAACTATTAAACAGTGTTTCCAATTTTAGGCATTAATACAGATGTGTGAAAAAACACTTTGTAAAACATCCTATGGTGTAGTCTATGCACATTTCTTTTTGCATGTGTGGCTGAATCATTCTGCAATTACAAAAATGCTATCTGGCATTGGCTCCTATGCCAGTCTGTCGAGTTTCTCCGTGTTCGGTTTCTCATGGTGACTGCAAAAGCAGATCGTGTTGGCTTTTTTTCCACTTAATAAATGTTTAGCCACAGTTATTTAGCATTAAATTAATGTAACACTGAAGAGAGAGTCTATACACAGATTGAAATAGCAAAGAAAATGAGAATAAATATATAAATGACCACATTTTGTTTCACAGACGCAAAGCATATTGCCACTGAGCGGACAAATCAGTGTGTGCGCGTGTCATTAAATGTCTGGGGAGGGTGTGTGTGGCAGGCTTCTGCAGGCTATATAAAAACTACATCATATCTTTGACAGGTATCAACACAGCAGTATAAATCACACCTTAGCAGAAAGCTCATTGGACCTTTCTATCCCCCTCTAGTACAGCATACTAAGAAGTGAGCGACCAAATTGCATTGAGGAGAATGAAATGCAGGAAAAATGCAATCTCTGGTTCACTACAACAGTTCAGATCATTTTGGCTTCAAAAATAGTTCCACAATATTACAGGAGCCAAATGACCGCAGTAAGTGTCAGCAAGCAAGAACATGGACTTTGATTAGCTACTGCTAAAAAGTCGCATGTATAAGCAGAAAACCAGTTCAGACAAGGACAAGGTGATGAAACCTGCAAAACTATTCATTCATCAAAACCACAGTGTTAACAAACACGGTAACTACAACTCCACTCTCTGGCTTTTCCTTCTGTGTCACAGGCTGTAGAGTTTCTATATTTGCAATCATAGTGTGCAGAAACGTACAAACAAACTGTCATAATATGTTCCACAAAATAATCTATGCAGAAGCCGTGCTTTTCATTGAATAATAGGTCACTGTGTGTCACTCCAACACTCCAAGACAATTTCCCCTCACACCAAACTAGTGATGGCAGCTGGCCGCCCCACCCCGAGCCTGGTTTCTATTAAAAGGACGTTTTTCCTTCCCACTGTCGCCAAGTGCTTGCTCTTAGGGGGTCGTTTGATTGTTGAAAGGTTCTCTGTATTATTATAGGGTGTCTGCTTTACAATAACAAGTGCCTTGATGTGATTGCTGTTGTGATTTGGCACTATATAAATAAAACTAACCTGAATTGAATTGAATAATGAACAAGGCACACCTGAAAGGCAAATTGCATTACCGGTACTTCATTTACAGACAAAATTCTATTCTGGTTTGGCAGCAGTTCCAAGAGACTGTGGGCATTTCCCCTCATTCCTGCATTTTAAGCTTTGCAGACTTTGCAGTAAAATGATGTCTAAAAAAAACTCAGCTTAAATAGGAAGGCAGTGACTCCGTGGTCCCGCTACACTATCAGCTGCTGCCAAAGAAAGCAAACAGTGTTATTTTTCTTTGGGCCACCCGAATCTTAATGATCCATCAACTGACCGCGTGATGTCACCAGAAGAACCGGCAGCCGACTAGTGATGATAACAATGATGATAATGACACAGATCAGCATCAACTTCTCCCGCACTCTCTCTCTTAGTCAGAGACTCACTTTCAGATAATGAACTCCATCTGCAGATTTATTTATTTTTTTAGCTATGACCAATGACAAACATGGAAAAGGAAAAAAAAAAAAACACTGAAGCCAAATTGGGTGAATGTATGATTTCATCCGTGATTGCCTTGAGCCCATTAGCAGAGGAGATGCTGTCATATACAACCTCCCCCTCAACCAACGCCCACCTCCCATTGCATTATGAGGTCACTTATACACAATGACTTCTGTGATACACAGGGCGCTGTAATGTTGTCTCATTAAATCATAGCTAGAGGGAACAACTATAGGTGGGGCAATCAGTGAGAAGAACACTAAAGCAGAATGACTAGCCAGCATTATCGAAGCCATCTTGAGCATTCTCATCACTGCCGTTTTCCAGTGGCCTTTAACACGAGGCATTCTTGCTGTTTTCCAGACACACAGGAAGACGGTCCTTAGCCACCTGGGCCAGGTCCATCTACCATCAAAGCATTTGGCTGTGGAACTGGCTCTGCACTGTGTGAATAGGGACAGAATGACATCATGCGAGAGGCTTTTGGCTCCATAGTGATGTTTGCAACAAATATGGAGGCAACAACAGAGTACACCGAGGCTGTCGACACATAATCACTGTCAGGGCTGTGTTTCAGCATTATATTCCTGTAGGGAGAGCAGTAATGCACTTCGATCTTCATCTTGGATTCCAAACTGACAGCCTCTGACCTTCCAATAAGATTATAACTAACTAAGAAGTTGAAAAGAAAAACATGCATGTGGGTAAAAGTAATACGGGTTCATTTATCAAGCTCAAACCGGGAAAAACGGATTTTGTGATCGTTTATTTGTTCCCACCTTTTCCTCATCCATCTACCTTTGTCTCGGTTTTCATGTTATTTCCTTCTCCTCTAACCCCAAAGACCCTGCCACTCCCATCACCCATTTCCCCTCCACTTCCCCGCTTTCCTTATTTCACCCAGTTATCCCTCCCATCTGGCTGCCTCCCCTGCAGATGAGACCCCTCTAATTAGTCCTGACCTGTTAATTAGCAGTCTAATGAGTGCACCAACGAGGGACAGGCAGGTGGTTTAGAGGTGCTGTAGCGCCACACCCCAACGGTTACACTGCTCGGGTGAGGAGCTTAAACAACTTACTTGGAAACTTGGAATTGATTTATGCAGATATCTAAAAGATTTAACTCACCTTCAGGTTACATATTACTGAATGGAATTCAGGACGTTACTTTTTCTACACTTAGCAATAGTGTGAGGGTAACTTATAAATAGAATAGATATGAATAGAGCGAGCAGAGCTGTAAAGGGGCAAAGGTAATGAAAATGAGGAACAAACTGTTCTATTTATAGATGTATGCCGTGTATGTGTGCTTTTATACCTCAAGCAGGTCTATCATGCGAGTCATCTGAGAGTAGATGAGGACTCTGTGTCCCTGAGCCTTTAGTCGACTCAACAGGATATCCAAGGTGTGGAGCTTTCCACTTTCTGTAATCAGGCTTTCCTTATCTGAAAGAGGGAAAGAAAGTTTTACCACACAAACCACCCGGGTGGCAACACAGCAACTTTTCCATGTTACTCTCAGTAAGTAGCTGTGTGATGAAATCACATTAATCACTGAAAATATTTAGTGAGTTGACACAATAAAATATCTGCTTACTTACAAAGTTAAAAAAACAAACTCCAATCAATTTAGAAGTTAGATAAGACTCTTGAATAACCCTTTTCACCAGAACAGATAGAGCTGGGGGGGGGGGGTCGATCCTCCTAGATCTGGCCCTAATTTAGTGACCGTTTAAATAAAGCCTGTGCCCTGATTGACTGTGCTGTTGCTGAGAGCAGAGAGAATAAGAGACAAAGTGAAACTCTGAGGAAAAAGTGATTTACACTCCATTTTAGACAAAAGCACAAAAGGTGAACAAACAGGCCTGGCAGTTGGTCACGTTTCTGTTGATACCACATCAGGTATTCGCTGGCCTTCAAATGATTTACCGACAAGAGCAATGGGAAAGAGGGGGGTGTTCTGACCCTGGGTCTGCTGCTGAAGTGGTTTCCTCGATGTCCAGCTGATGAGGAATTAACGTCATCTGACACAATGATAGAATAAGGAAAAAGCTGTGCCTGCATTCGACCCTGTGACAGGCACACGATGGTGTTTGACCGAGAGGTCGTGGCCCTGAGTAGGAAGAACCTAAGGCCAGGTCCAGGGTCAGGGGACAGGGTCAGGTCAGGATTAGAAGAGAGTCCCTATGGGAGAGTGAGGCTTGACCGTCTTACATAAGAGGTGGACTCCTGTCCCCCAAGCCCTTTTGTGCGCTGCAAACCTGGGCTTACAAATATTTCCCAGTGTTATTTCTTCACTTTGCTTCGGCCATTAATTCAAAACACATTCTCCAAAAAGCAAAAAACAGACTGGGATACCTTCAAAAAGAATAGCCTCCTGGAACATATTTGAAACATGCAAAAAAAATTGAAATATACACCTGTGTTAAAATGTACCACAGACCCACAATCTCACATAGATCTTTTTTTAAGGAGACCTTTCTATGCTAATTTATACTTGGACTGAACCCTGACCTGTGACCTTTTAGTATAACCTTCTGAAAAAATGTCAGGCCTGGCAGAGGTGTTAAAGAGGAACTAATAGAACAGATGAATAGGTGAAATGCTCTGGGGAAGTATTGGAGAGCTCACCTACAGGTCACTGTGGAGTGGTGTCAGCCTGTCAAATACATCCAGTCCTGGTCTCACTCACACTCACAACCTACAGCTCCTGGGAATACGCTGGCAAAATTTGTTCTGGATTAAATTCATACATGTCTTTAATTTCGCTTGTTGTATTTTTCTTCTGGACAGCTGAAAAGCTGAAAAAGGTTAATGTTTTCTGAGGCGCGTAGCTTTTTTGTCAAGTATCCTGTATTTTTTTCCATTTGCAGAAAAGAGGATTATGCAAAGGTTTGTGTGTTGACCGGTCAAAAAGTTGGCTTGAACATGAAAGAGCGAGACCACAGTGGAGTTTGCCACGTAGAGGAAGAAGTGCAAAATATCAAAGAATCACGTAGGAGAAACGCAGACAATGGCTGCAGTGAATAGTTTTGTTTTAAACAGTTTCACTCCACTGCTAAGAATTTCATTGTATAACATGACTACTGTCTCCTTTGCAGCTAGAGCAAGCTTAAAGACGATCAACAGCACTTGCATAAATAAGAGTAGCCCACATTACTGGTTTTTCCATGCATGGCGTAGATAGCAACATGTAAATGTGGGTCTGCAAAGCTCTACGTAGCACCTACGCACTACTAACGCAGTATCACGCAAGTACTTTACGCCATTACAATAAACAAAGAAGTTCACCAACAACACCTGGAACCAGCTCAACTGAAAGGAAGGTCTTATAAAGAGACATTTTAAAGAAGGAGACATGGGAAAAAAAAAATCTATAGGAGACTTCTCTAACAGTCAAACTGGAAAGCATGTGAGCCAACCGTGCTTTTGCTACACCCACAGTTTCAGCTTTGTAGAGGGCGCATCTAGTCATTATAGAAGAAAAGATGTATGTGTACTGCATGTTTTCACAGTTTATCATACAGGCTGAATTAGAATGGTACTTGTTCAGTGCTCTGGTAGAAAGAAGCTGATAGTTACTGCACTGCTGGCTGAGCTGTTAAAAAGCTGTAATGTTATGAAGCTTTGCACATGCATGGTGTGTGTAATGGGTTTAGCTGAACATTTTAAATATACAGCTGTTATGTCCTGATATTAGGTACGCTCTCTCCTTATTCAGACAGAGGCTTCGAAATACCCAAATAGCTGCTTGGGGGCATTACCAAGATGGCTGCCAAAGGGCAAGACTTGCTAGAAAGATTTGGTTAGCAGGATGAGCGTTTTATCTCCTGTCATTATGTAAAATTAAAGGTGTAACAGGGGTCTACATTTAGTAAATGACATGCGTTCTTCCACATCAGTATCTTTTCTCATTATATTGTAAATACAAAAGAGAAAACACCTACAATGAATTGAGCTAACTCACAAAATATTGAAAAATTGTGAAATGACATAGGAAATGCTTTAAGGAGGATAATGAATGGCTTAAATAATACACCTATAGCTAAAGGCATTAAAGTACAACTGAAGCAGATTCGATGTGACACTTTATTTACTCTAAAATAGGCAGTTGTGCATTGCTGTGGTTCTATTCGGTTTGTACAAAGAGCCCAGTGCACCGCAAACCATGAGATACACAATGTACCCTTCCGTGAAAGGCCTGTAATTGGCCTTGGCGTCAAGAAAGTTAATGGACTGAGAAAGTAAAAGACAAGAGAGGCCGGCATGCAGCAGATTAGACATGCAGAACAGAAAAAAAAATGGTCCAGACAGAGAGGGACAGACGGAGAGGAAAGGGGGTCTGTGGTGGCTCCGGCTACAGCGAAGCTGGATTAGCCTGGTGGTGGTGGCGGTGATGTTGTGGCTGAGATCAGACAGGGCCTCCCGGCCGCAGGTGCCAGTCTAACCAGGGCCGCTGCTCAGTCAAGGGCACTGACTAACACTTGCGGGCCACGCTGCCAACCACCCAGGCGCAAAACCACCACTTGGCAGAGACACAAATACTCATATAAGACAACACTGCTAAACCCCTGCTACTGATCTGTTTCTGTTTAGGAGATTATATTTAAGCCTCCAGACTCCAGTGTCATGTTTTAAGACAGGTTAAAAGCCCCTATCTGAGGATTTTTCTGGCCAAAGAGGACTAAATGTTGCATGTACTTAAACTAAGTCTTGAATGGCATTAACAGGCAATGAGAAAATCCCATATTAAACAGTTGGATACTATTATTCTTGTATACAGAGACGTGTCAGTCACAATAATCCTTTTGTTTATGACTGGATTATGAGGGAGACCATTAATAGGGAAGCTGCTCTGCTCCTTAAGAAAGCAACCTTCTGGTGTTTGATGACACCGGTGACCATGATACAGCATTTGGTAGTTGCTTATCGGCATCACTTGATCATCACCATATTGAATTCTGAGTTGCATTCATACACAGAGAAATTATTAACACAAAGACAATAAAAAAGGAAAGAAAGAAAGGCAAGCAAGAAAACAGGCAGAAAAAAATCGTCCCACAGCAATGTGGCTTATAGAGAGGTTGCAGAGTTCAAGCATTTAGTACTGCATTGAGAAAACCCCAGTTTCATATTGCTGCTATACTCTATAAAAGGGAAGCCAAGAAAATGAATAATTACAATTTGGGAGGACTTTGGTGGTCTGTCTCATTCCAATGTAACACTTATGCTTACATTATAAGCTACATGTGGTGGCAATGAAATGCAGGACCACTGCCCTTAAGCGTGAGCAAACTGGATATAGTAACTACGCATGTACCATGAATTATGGACGGTTTGGAGGAATTTAAATGAAAAGGTCGATACAGCTAAAAAAAAAACAAACAGTGTGTTGGCTCGAAAGAGTCACTAAAATTCATTGACATAGCAACAGCAATATTATGTAGCTGATTGCAAACAAAGAGATCATGTCCAAATATGTTGTGGTGTGTAGATCAAAATGTGGAGTAAAACTGAAAGCAAGAAAAAAAAAAAAAGGGGGGGGGGGGCACAAAACAACTTTAAAATCATGGCCTGACAGGGATGAGGACTGCGATAAGACCACACCCCAAAACACGAGCAAATCCCATGTGGTGTCACACCACTCTGCCGTTGCTATGGATACACATATCAAGCTTCACCACCTGCCCTGCCCCCCTTTCACAGCACCCCCCTCCTCGCCACCACCACCCGCTTCAATCCAATCCAGTCTAACAGAGGTATTCACCCAGCCAGGCCCTCCCCATCTCCTTCATGCTTACCGCCTGCTGGCAGATTAAGCTGCACTCCCTTGTCCCTCCTCACACCCCCATTCTACTACATCCACTGTAGCACCCTCCAGCAGCCTCTCCATCCTTCCCTCCTCCACTTCTACACTCACCCTCCCACTCCACGATACACACCCTCTCTCGCTCGCCCCTTTCCTCCCCCTGCTGTCTGTCCCCCGACGTTGTAATCCAATCCCTGCAGGGCCAGAGCCAGGGGTCTGACATGGTCCTGACCCAATTAGAGGCCTGCTGCCAGCTAATTAACCCCGGCCCAGCCCTGGTGCCTGGCGCCTGATACTCCCAAACCAACTATGGCGCTAATTTCATTAATACGCCGCTACAATCTTCTATGCTGTCCTCTGTTTCCTTCCCCTCTGCTGCTGTTGTCTGCCAAAGCCAAGTGGGGAGCTGCCCTGAACACGGAGGGAAGTGAGCCAGATGTGATGAAGAACAGCAATTTTGCAGAAAAGGAGTTAGTGAAGGAAGATGGATGAATGGTTATGTGAGAAAGAGAGACAGATGGGAGGCCACAGAACAGGTCGAATCAACGATCGAACCAAGCACCAGCCCCTCACTGTACAATGATACATTACACTGGGCAATCAATAAGTCAATGAGCAACACTTGTTCAGCAGCGCTGATGATGGAAATATTAGCCTGACACTACTTTGCTGCTTCTGCATATATTGACAAAAATCAGAGTGAAACTTAATTTTCTTACAGCGACAGCATCAGTACAGCTAAGAGCCAGATGCCAGTGGGAGGATTTGAAAGCTAGGAAGTGAGAAGCCCGACAGAAAACAGGAGAATTTAGTGAAGATTTACAACCCCCCCAAACAAAGTCTGTCTGCATCCAGAAAGCAGCATCTCTGCTCTGGAGCCTGAAAGAGAGTCATTAAAAAAAAAAAAAAGAAGAACATAAATTCCCTTAAAAGAAAAAAATATGCTTGCACAACTAAGTGTGGCTGAGTCTGAGCGATGGAGGGGCATATATGGAACATGTTCACACATACACCACCGCCTCCCCTCAAACATGCAAGAGGAACGCTTCTTTTGGTTCTCTAGGAGTCGTTAAAGCAGCGGAAGAGACAGACAGTCTGATGAAGACTCCCAAGTTTCGCTGGGGAACCTCACCGCACCACACCACAGCGGCCCACTCTGAACTCTGTCATTAAGACAGATTACTGCTAGTTACCCTTGGCTGGCATTGACTCAGAACTTACCACAGATCAAAGCACAAAGATTACTTGGCTTCCATGTTTAAAGATCCCAGCATAGAAAAATAATGTGGCTAATGTCTCCCCCTTCAGTCTACACTGGATTTTTTTTTTTAAATTTGCTCTTTCTTGTGGACACATTTATAGCCATAAATTGGACTAGGAAATCACAATCCCTTTACACACTTGGCTGTATGTTTTGTTTTTCATTGCTAGCAAAAAAAAAGAAAAAAGCTGAATTCCACAGACGGACACCGGTGCCAGCTTAATGCAGATTAAAAGGGGCAGAGTCAGACGGTGATGTGGTGAGGCTGGCAGTCTGTGTTGTTTTGTGCCTGTCTATCAGAGGGCCGGGGAAGCTTCCTGCCATTTTGGTGGAGAGCAGAGTTTCTTTGAAGGGACAGGAAGGCAGAACTGCATTTCCCACAGCCTAATGTGAATGGCAGGGCCAGAACTTTACTGATGGATATGGAAGTACGCGCACACAGACTCCTGTGTGCTCTCTAATGCAGCTAAAAAAAAACCCCAACAACAACCAAAAAACAGCTCCACAACCTGCCAACCATCTCCTTCAGAGATTCCTTCACGGCAGCAACAGTCGTTTAACAGTACACAATAAAGCTAGAAAAAGAGTTAAAGAGTCGGTGCTATAGTGAGAAGCCCGTTATTTTGTGGAGTGGCTGCTTCTAATTAATGCGAGGGAGACAGAGGCCACACAGACAGCAAGGAAAGCTATTTCTGTGGAACTTAAAGTTTCTTTTAAACTTCAAATCTGTCTCCATTTGAATTTTTTTTTTTTTAAATTGAGTGGTTGCGAGGAGTAGAATTTTCACAAAGCAAACTAAACTAATTTGGCAAGAAAACAAGCCCAGAATTTCTCTGTAACTAGAGTCCAATCTTCTTTTTCTGCCATGTCTCCGTGGAGAAGACAGTGTGGCTGCTTGGGCTTCATTTTTGAGCCGATAATACATGTTGCTTTCTTTCAGAGACATACAGAAGCATCGTGTCATCATCGGTGTTAACATTTTTTACATGTAATTAATTCTCTCTCTTTTTTCTTTCAAGGAAATAATACAATTACAATGACATCAAAACAAATAAACAAACAAACAAAAAATAATGTACGGTCCAAAATGTTACAGCCCATTGTTTTTTCCTCCTCTATGGCCTGATTCCTAATAAGTCCTCTGATTAGATTCCTCCATCGATATCAGTGGGCAGCTGTACTCACGCCATGGCGCTCAAAACAAACAGTTATTCAGCTCTGCCATTTGTTCTAAAGGTGTGGGGCTGGGAGTGCGGAGGAGACGGAGGGTGGGAAACTTCAGCTGAGCTACTGTACATATCTGAGCCTTGATGTGGCAACAATGTGTTCAGCGGAGGACGGGTGCCTGAGTGTTGGGTCATTTCCTTCCTACTGAGGCTGAGAAAGAAGTGGGAGACCAGACGGACTGAGAGCCCGTGGCCAGATACTGATTTCAGCCCAGCGCACCGTCCTGTCTGTTAGTGAAGGAGAGACAGAGGTAAAAGCTTGTCCCCCTGAGCGTGGGAGAGTGTGTGCGGAGGGCTGAGAGACACCTCGGTCCCCGTGTGAGCACCGCACACGTCACTTAATGGGCTCGACTGTACATAAACAACACACATATACACACACTCACTCGCACACAGGCAGACCATCTATTAGTGTTACCTAACTGAGCACTTGAACAATGACCAGTAGCTAAACTTCCTCGCTTTGTCTGCCTCCGTATAACTTCACAAGAGCTTTCAGGCTGTTCTCACACAGACAAACAAATACTTGTTGTGTTTCTCACTTTTACACAGAAACGCTCTCACAAGCACATGTATACACAGGAGCTTAAAAAAAGGACTAAGCTTTATTATTATTTATCTGACAGGATCTAAAGGACCTATTATGATTTTTAGAGAAGCTGTTGTTTTACAGTGCACCTCAGAAAGTACTAAAGGTTGTTAAATGAGCGCACTGCAGGCTTATCAAACAAGGTATCCAGTGTCTGCTGCGCTGGGACAATTTGACAAAACAGTCATCATAATCCATAACAGAGTTTATCAGAGACCCCTTCATTAGGTCACTGAGAACGGATGTGCTTTCTGTAAGAAGGTAGCGGCCTCTCTCACCTTAGACATCCATCAGTCATCTGAAGCCTGGTGGTGAATCACCTTTTAGTGTGCTGCAGCTAACCCTTTGCTCAACAAGCCAATCTTTTCTGATAAAGGTCTGCTAAGCCATAAATTCACTTGGACAAACCCCCCCCAAAACAAAACACAATCTTTCCATTGAATCTCATAATTCAATGGAAATTGCTGGTATGTGTTGTGAACCTCTGCAGAAGCCCTTTATCTCAGCAGTTCCCTGGGAAGTCACTGTGTGACCTACAGGTAGAGATAGTGGAGGGTGATGTTGCTTGCCCTGCCCTCCTGACCCAGGACTAAGATCTATGGATTCTCCCACGGGCCTCTATTACTCACTATTCTATAAAAGAGGATATCCACTATTTACTGTTATTGGTCACCTCTGTGTGGAGCTAAACTTACCTCATTTACTGCCCTAAACAAGCTCTGTATCTCTCTCCACATAAGCAAACTTTCTTCAGATTAGCTGTCCCTTGAACAGTCATTGCTGTTACATGCTACATCTAATACATCTATTTGTTAGACTGCAAATTGTGGGACATTTACTTATGGGATTTGATAGCCTAGTGTGAAAAGCTGTGCATGAGACCAGGGGGACTCATTTGAATGTTCAGTAGTAACACACACACACACACACACACACACACACACACACACACACACACACACACAGAGACAGGACTTACCAGGTATCCGTATAAAGGACCATCCATGGCGGGGATAGAGGGCCATCACACCCCCAGGGCATTGTGGGTGAAAGGCATTAGCCCTCACACGCCATTCTGATGCCAGTTCAGGAGAGCCGTACAGGAAACACTGTTTAAAAATCGGGCCTCCTCCGCTGCGTGTCACCTGCCACTCGTATTCAGCACTGCGGTCGTTACAATAGCGCTCCATGGGTACTGCTGTCACCTTGGAAACAAAAGACAGCATTGCATGATGGATAGAAACAACATTTTACGATGGCAAAGCACAAATACTGTACGCTGACATAGGCTCGGTTTTTAAGACTTCTTTTTTTTTTTTCTTTAACAAACTGATAACTTTGCTCCAGAGAGATTCAAGCTGTAGATGGAGAGATGTCGATGCATGCAGTCCTGGTTTCACTGAATCAGCAACTTCTGCATCTGCGTATGTTTGTGTGTGTAGGGGGAGGAGGAGGTGAGGGGGCAAGAGGAAGCTGAACAACTACTGAATAACCTGAGCAAGAAGCCCTTTTTTGGAGACTCCGTTTGTTTTAAGTGCAGCTGGGAGTCACAGTGTTGACCTCCTGTACCCCAACCACACACAGTCATACAAACATTTCACAGATAAGAGCTTCTCATTGTTAAAAAGCCACAAAAGCATTGTTCACAGCGCTTCCCTCTTCCACGACCACCCAAATGCTTAGCTGTTTTAAGCGCGCCAGCACACAACCCCGACTGTCATCACATACAGACAGGCAGGACTTCCAAGTGTGTCCTCCTCAGTCTGTTTGTTGCTCTTATACACATACCCTGGGTGTGGCGGCTAGCAGGAACTTAGGTGGCAGCGTGGGCTGGCAGGATTGGATTGTAAAGGTGCCCAATTTTCTGCAGTGGACCTTCACATCTGTGTGCCCCACCACGCCGGGCCTGGAGGCCGTGAACACCAAATCCTGAAAAGCATATACAGAAATCACCACAATGAATCAATGATTTTGTTTAAGCAGAAAAGAGAGGAACTGCAAACAGAAGTAAACAAAGTAGGATCATACAAAGCTCACTGAGTTCAGTGCTCATCGTTTTATAAGCTGTTTTCACATTATATTTAAGTTTATCTGGCTTTTATCCAAAGATATTACATAACATTTCAACTTAAGGCTGAAATTGCTATGTGAAATGTAAGATTACTGCAGCCTATATGGTTTAAACTCCACATGTCACAGCATGTGGGCATCAGGATAAAACACTGTGGTAAACACAAACATTCATTTGGAACAAAGTATAGTAGAGTATTACAGAATGGTAGGTTTTTAAAGGAATATGGTAATGTCTGCTTTTGTGTGACGTGTGTGAGATTATGGGTACACAGTGCCATCTAATGGCAGATAAAAAAATAAATAAATCAACTATCAGTGTCAGACCAACTCAGGCAGTGCTTAGCAACTACAATTTTTTCTTCATTTTCTTTGTTGAAGGCCATAATGCTTTGTGTGTGTTTCACAAAAGCAATGCACCAAGGAAGATGTTAGTTTTTCAAACCCAGCAAGAACAGATTATTTTCACATTGAGCACTGAAAGCTTCATCCTCTTTGAACATACAGGAGGATGTTACGATTGTTAGCAGATTGCAGTTAAGACAAAAAAAAAAAAAAAAATACAGTTTAAAAATGTGCTGACAATATGCAAAAATCATATCAGCACATCTTTATGGTTGTGAAACATAATTATGATGTCAGATACAAACAAAAGCAGAGTTTCATATGGTAGATATGGATGACATTAAGAGAAAGACAACATGCTGTTTGTATATTACGACTGTTTCAGCACTGAGATGGAACAGAGATGGAGTGAGAGTGAAACAGAGGGACAGACAGCCAATCCAAAGCTCCCCCACAGCTTTCTGGGTATAATAGTGCGCGTCTTGGTTCTCTCGGTTTTCTCAATTCCTTGATAGAAGCAAAAGGAAAGCTGAAAGCAATACTGGCCACGCTGTCAAGTACACAGCCAGAGAGAGATGAGCCAAGCAGAAAGAAGTGCCACTGTGTGCCAGCTCCATGCAGTTTTAAAAGAAAAATGAGGAGTTAAAAGAAGTTGGCAAGAACTGCGGGAGTGAGTCATTTCTACAAGTAGGAGTTTGGGGTCAGCGTGGTCATAAAGCACACATACAGTAAAAACTCTCCAGGTGTCTGCGAGTTTCTATTCCTTGCTCATATTTGAAGTTGCATCTAATATTCTTATTCTCATATGTTGAGAAGCTCCAGGGGGGAACCTAAGATGCTAGACAGCTGCCTAACCCAGCATGATGAGGCCGGGAAAGGAAGAGGAGGATGGAATTACCCCCGGCAGCATTTACTCCTGAGTATTTTCCACCCAACAAGTTAAGCTAGAATTGGTGGAAGGGTGGAAATGTGATACAGAAAGTATCTGCCAATGGCTAGAAGTTTGCTGAGTGAAATCTTGATGATTTTTTTAGGCTTTTCAGTTAAGCAGATAAGTGAAGGAGCAGGAATTTTAAACAGTGACAGTGTAGAGCTTTTATTATTATATATTTTTTACTATTCTTTGTATTTGAACTGGCATTGCACCACTTCTGTACTAACAATAAGATTTCCATATTGCCAAATAATACAAAGAAAAAAAAAGTCAAAGCAATAATGTGCTGTCTCAGCAGTACCCATGAAACTATTTGCGTGTAGAGAAAAGGCTTTGCTGTATGTATTACATTTATCATCTTTACCGACGAACATTACACATCACTAATCATATTTTGTCATAAAACACCAGCAACACACTGGTCATGTATACTAATCCACACAGACAGACCTCACAACCAGCTGAAAGTCTGTACTAAAAGCAGATCAATATGTTTTAATTATTAATACAAGACTTTGTATATATATTTTTGAAATGGTGTTCAATGTTTTGAGGAGATTTCCTCTACACATCTGATGTAAGAGTGAAGCTAGATGGTGTGCTGCGAGGTCATAGAAACATATACCAGGAGGGAAATCGACATTAATGGGTCACAGGGCTACAAAGGGATTAGGTTCCACATTGCGTCCCTGTGGACGGAGAGGAAGCTTGGGGCAGAGAGCATGATGTGTGGCCAAACACCGGCTGATGCTCTGGAGAGAATTTCAGCACTGTCAGCAGGACATGAATCCTTTACTGGCGTTTCTCATTTCTGCCACACATTAATGTGTACTGCAGATGGCTACTCAGGAATTTCTTGCGTATAGCTTGCCATCAGCATGCATGCACCTTGATGTTTCTTACCTGCAAAACAGGACTGTTGTGCATGTTGGGGAAGGAAATGGGTCGGTTCAGCCACAGAATCAGGTCCTTGCGAGACAGACACTTAATCCCTGGCTGTAACTTTCCTCTGCAAGCCTCCCCGTCTCCGGCTTCCTCCTGGCCCTGTTCTTCAAGGTCGAACAGGCGCTGATGATGGAGCCGGTATGCAGCTTTCAGAGACAGAAAAAGGGCTAACCACCTGTAAAGGCAGGAAATGAAGACTCAAGTTACAAATGGGAAAAAAACTGTAGAAATGGGTTTAAGTGATACATAAGCTCAGCCTCAATTAAGGTGGATTTACAACTTTTCAATGTTTAAAATTGGACTACAGTAATTTTGCTTACCCCTTTGGCTTTAAGGCAACCCACTGTTTAAGCCAACTTACTTCCCAAATCTTCACAAACAAAAGGATTTAACAGCAGGAGGATGGGGCTGTGCTTAAGATGACCATATAAGGTCACATAAGGTCATATATATCCACTCTCACTGACATCTTACTTAGCTAAGAGTAAAAATATCCGTCTGAAACAGAGCATTTAGAGCAGTCTAAAGCCTATTTGATGCCTACCTTACTAAGGTGCCTTGGAGGATAAGATTGGACAATTCAGCTGGTGACACGTCAATGAAACGCAAGAAGGAGAAACAGCTTCCTTTGTCATCACCTGAAAATGGCAAATAAAAAAAAAATTAAAATATTTGAAACATGACACTAAAGAAATCAAAAAAGGAGAAAATGTTAAGCATGGATTAATGGAAGTCAGGGATTAACCACTTTTGATTGATGGAGGCAAACACAGGTATTTAAAATGCCCCCTGTGCCCGTTTTTCTGACAATATTTCTGATTAAAAATAGCTGAACTGTGTTTCAGTTCTTCACCACACTGACTGAACATGTAGCCAACACCAAACTGGTGTGACAACAGGTTATCATCAGCCACTGCCATCATAAGTATCATTTTATTATCAGTGCATCCCTAATGGAAACATCAAATTAAGAAGACAGAAACTGAGGTTTGGATGTCAGGTCACGTCACAGGAGAAAACCAACTCCTGGTTTGAGCAAGAACTGTCTGTATTCTAGCTGAGAGCTTGACGTGTGCTCACCTTTCCTGTGAAAGAGAGACTGCTGTATGTGATTCGGGGAGAAGGGAGACAGCAGCACTTGAAGTAATCTGAGGACGACATGGAGAGAAAGACCAGGTTACACCAAAGTTTAAAAAAAAAGGAGGGATAGCAGACCTGAACCTAAATTTGACATGATCATCTGATCTCAGTCCAACCCACACAAATTCTTATTTTCCTATCTATAATTGGGATAATAACCACTTGTGAGCCCCAAAGTCAGCTTATGTCCACAAGGCTGAATATTTGTTGAAGAAAAAAAACAGACAGTTTTCAAAGTGTTTACACAGTAATTTCAAATGTAAACGTAACCCTAAAACACTGTTAACAGAAACTCTGACAGACCGTCTATTATTGGATTAAGTGAATATTAGTGAAGATTACGTGATCCTGTGAATGTCTCTGTGTGTAAGAACTCACTTTTTCCTGGTCTGATTGTCCGTGTGAATGAGGCCATGACGGTAGAGGAACTTGCACATGACGTAGGGCTTGAGGGACATGTGGAAAGGTGAGCGGGTCTCCTGACGCTCAAACAAGTCAGGGTGGTTGCAGAGCTACGCACAAACATACGCACAGTTGGAGTTCAGGAATCAGCATGTTTGTTTTGTGCAGGCAAGTCATTGTTCGGATCAGACTAACATTCTCAACAAACGGTAAATGGACTGGTTCTTATAAAGCACTTCTACTCTACTTGAGCAATTAAACTGCTTTATACAACATATCTTTTTCACCAATTTCACACAAACACACGTTTAAGAGCTTCCTACCCAATAGTCACACATTCACACTCTGCAGAACGCATCAGCAGTTCAGTATTTTGCACAAGGACACTTTGGCATGCAGGTTGGAGCAGCCAGCCACCTTCTGATTAGCAGATGACCTGCTCTACCTCCTGAGCCACAGCCAACCAAAATATGAGAATTAATATAATTTATTTTTTAAACCCACTATACCTTAATAATAACTAAATAGGTTATGTTTACATCAGTGCTTGTCTGTTTTAGTGCCAAAAAGTAACAGGCCAATTTTCAGCAGCTGGAGCAGCATTACGGTGCTGATTTCACAATTACTTTAACAATCCTGTCACAAGCACATACGCCAGGGAACTGCTTAGGGTCCAAGGCTTTTAAAGGGCCCCTAAAGAACAATTTGTGATGGCATCTATGTGAAAATGGCCCCCTTTCTCTATGAATTATGCAATTTAGGTCATACTAAATAAAAGATTTGGTCCATTTTGTATATTTTGGTCATATCAGACAGAAAAGAAGATTACCTAGGGTCTGCTCATTGCACAATGACTTTGTGATTGGCAATTCGTTCGTATTGTTATGTGCTGTGCGATGTAACCAATTTATTGTTCAAACATCCAAACATATGCGTAGCCATAGTCTTATTTATTGTTCTTGAATATCTAGTTATTTGCTGAGCGTATAGGTCTCTTCAAGTGCCCTTCTAGTTTTCATACATTTTTAGCATTGAATACCATAAAGACAATAAAATATGGATCAGAGCTCATACCTTTCTAAACTGCATGACCAGATTCATGAGGGAGGAGGTGGTGCTGTGAGCCTGCTGGGCCGTGCCCATCGAGGACTGCAGCAGATCCTCGATAGAGATCTTGTTTCTCAGAGCCTGGTAGAGCAACCTTTGCCGGGAGGTCAGCTGACAGTAGGTCAGGATCTCAATCTGAAGAAGGTAAGGAGAGTTCAAACATTAAAAAAAAAGAAATATAAGTCACATAACATACATGCAGAATAATGCCTTATTAAAACTGTGCTGCAGAATCATTGTTCTCAACGAAGGATGCTTCATCATGTGTAGTTCAAATTAACTTTACATTGTCCCCGCCCCTTTGGTCAGCCGAACAAAATGGTTTTGATTTTTCTGAGTCAGCATTTCTATCCCATTAGAACACACACAGTGTTTTCCTGTGAGCTTAGCCCAAACTGTTATGTGAGTATGGACTTCATGCCATTTGCCCAACAGTCTTTAAACAAACATTCAAATCTCTGGTTTTATCTTGTGCCACGCTTTGATGAAAGCCGTGAAACCCAACGGTAACAATCCATAAAACCATACCGTGAACCACCAGTGAACTTTCCTGGTTAGTATTGGCTTTCAGTGTTCTGACAAAACAAAGAGGAACCAGCGGAGAGCGGAGAAGTGAGGGAAGTGGGCTGGCAGGACTACATGTGGGTGCAAAGGAAAGTGAAAAAGACAGATGTGGGGGAGTGGTGAACTCTGCCATTCCTCGAGACTCCCACAGAGCATGAGCGACTGCGTGTGTGTGTGTGTGTGTGTGACCTCGGGTCCAACATCTGTCAGGAGGATCTGCCAGCACAAGCATCACTCATACCTTCATTACAATACTTTCTCTGTCAATGAGGTGTACAGAGAGACAGATGGAGGAAGGCTCCATGTTTAACCAGGAGAGGTGACAAGCATAATACCACAACACCTGCATTTATTCTAGCTTTAAGCTCTTTTATTGCATCATATTAGATTTCATTTATTGAGATCCTCACTTCTTTTTTGGACATATTTTCTATTCTATTCTATTTTTTTTTTTTTTTTTTTTTTTAAACAGAGCATTGTGTTCTGCATCCTGATCGGCTGTAGACCATTTTCAATCAATCATCTCCGTGCCGTGTCTCCTGTCCGGTACAGAATGCGTTCAGCTTGTCAAATTTACATAAATCTTCGATCGCTAGCAATGTGACTCTGAGTGGTGTACTGTATGTTTGTAACTTTTCTCCCCAACAAACAACAATGTCGACGAAACATTTTGGACTGTCAAAGGCACCTGCAGGTTCCTTTGGTTTGATTCTATACTTCTGGACTTATTTTTCTACGAAGGTTTGAGCTTTGAGAGTGTTTAAACAAGACAGATTGTGGGAAATTGTTCACGCCTGTCTGAGAAAAGTGTATAAAGTGTGTAGTGAGGGGTTTTATAGCCTTAATAATAATTGTAAAAAATAATGTTGGCTACTTCACGGATTTCACCTATCGTGGGTTAGTTTTAGAACGTAACTACTGCGATAAAGGAGGGACCACTGTAAATCAAATATTTCTTATACTATCTTAGCAGAGTATAGGGATTAAAATATGGAGAGGGAATGTGGCATAACACGAAGGATACCACTTGGGGGGGAAGAAACCCATCTTTTTTTGCCCTTAGGAAAACTGAAAAATGAGATTGTCGTGTCACCCTTAATTGTTAATACACTCTTGGTTCTTCTACCTTGTCTGAGAGTTCATTTTCCACATCCTTCTTGATTCTGCGCAGCATAAAAGGCTTCAGGATCATATGCAATCTGGATAGTTGGTCTGAAAAACAACAACAAAAAAAATTATGTTTACTTACAAATCATATCACACGCAAATAGAGCCAGGATAGAAGAACAGTGTTGGTACACCTATTTTCAAATAAGCTAAAAAGCATACATATAAAATAGGGGGAAAAAATAGTAGCCTTTGCTGTACTCACTCTCATCGATGGCAGACTTGTTTTCAGCATGGCTCTCTATGTCCTTGGAGAACCACTCGTTAAATTCTTCATGGGAATCGAACAACGTAGGCATGATGAAATGCAGCAGGGCCCACAGCTGAGAGGAAAACATGCAGTCTCTTACAGTTCTGCCCGGATAACCACACACACACACACACACACACACACACACACACACACACACACACACACACACACACACACGTCGCTCACCTCAGCCATTGTGTTCTGAATGGGCGTCCCGGTTAGCAGAAGTCTGTTCCGACACTGGAACTGCAGGAGGATTTTCCACCGAACGCTGAAAAAGCACAGAAACCAGGACCGTCACCTGCTGTGACAGCTACAGATGTTTATCATCTGCATTTAACACTTCATTTAATGTAATCACTGGATGTACTACATTTTTTGGGATTATCGCTTGTGTGTGGCTGTACGTTTGGCCAGTCTATTGATTTTGGCTGGTCTCCAGTAGGAGCCGAGAAATGACACACACTAGTGAAACCGTAGAGACCGGTTACTGTATTTTTCCAGACATTTTTGTTGATTTACCAAATGATTTAAAGAACAGTTTCCCTTGTTCTGCATATTTTAGCTGATTTATTACAAACTTTTTTCACTTGCATTTCTCAAGACACTTATCCAAAGCATGCAGGGCTTTATTTGTTCTGACAAAAAAACAAGAAAACTTACAAATGGCCACAGCATTCTGTGCAAGTTAGAACTGCTGGGACTAGAAAAGAGTCATTTATTTTACAACACTTGTGTTTTGGCCAGAATGACATTATAATTGGTTAGTAAAGTTGTTAAAAGGCCGGTCTGCATTTAAAACATCTTAATAATGTTTGTATGCTCAGGCTAGTTATTGAGTTGCCAAAGAAGGGTAAGATAAAATCTTTAAATACAAAGTCTGATAAATCAGATATCACGCATCAACACATGAATCTGTGACCCTGTGATCACAAATATCAATGCCACCATGATAATGCTTTACCTTGTGCTGCTTTTCAGTGCCTGGGCTTCATCTAGAACCATGTACTGCCACTTGACCCTCTGAAAGTACTTGACATCTTGGACCACCAGCTGGTAGCTCGTGATGACCACGTGGAATGGTGCATTTTGCGTGTAAAGGGTTTTCTGTGTGACAAAACACAGCGTTAAGAGTTAAAAGGATAAAAAGTGCTGAGTTTACTGGCTGCAAAATGTACGGTGATGTATCCTTCAATGTTTACCTGGCTCCAAAATTTCCGAATCACTTTCCGATCGTGAGGATTTCCCCAGTACGGTAACACCTATGGGACATATCAGTAACAGTGTTCTGTCAGAAAACCTTCATAGATCAAAATAATCCCCATGTGAACATGTTTAAAGCAAAAAAACAAAACCCTACAGTTAAGACTGAGCAATGCTGGAAAAACAGAGCCACAGTGATGTTCTCAGAGAAAATGTCTAGGCATAACATCGCACATGAATCACTGCCCCACTTGTTGAGATATAGAATGCGATGTGAAAAGATTTACACATCATTACGTCGCTCAACGCAAGCCGCTTTCCCATTGTTTTCAGTCAGTCTTGCTTTGAATGTTCAGGAAGCTTATCTTCAAATTGTGTAATGGGGTCTTTTCACACCTCATTAGCAAAACAAACTGCAATTGATTTATTTCCAAACTGGCTGAGAAAATGGGCAAAGCTGAATGTCGTACACAACAAAGAGTCATGTTTATCACTGACTGTGTGTGTGTGTGTGTTCAAGCATAGCTGACATATTGATGCATTTGATAATATTTTGGCTACGCACAGTCTTTCAAGAGCCAGTTATGGCATGCAAAATGATTTTTTTGAGATGTATCACTCAACAAAAATAAAAACAGCTATGTAGTTATGTGTCAATGCGAACAGTGCTACAATACTGCCCCCTAATGGACAGCTCCAGATAACATTTCATCTGGTAACCTGCGCTTGCTCTCAGAATGTCAAAACTAACAAACCACTGCATTAAGAAGCGGAGAGAGAAATGCATTGGCGGAAGAACAACAGAAATGACGAATCAGCAGTTCCTTTGGACGTGCTTCTGCAGATGTTTCAGTGTGTGTGTGCTCGCTTAGCCACGATGGGTTCTCACCTTGAATTTTGGCACAAAGCGGGTGAACTCCTGATGCCAGTTGTTGAGTGTAGACGCTGGAGAGATGATCAGGAATGGACCCCAGATGTTATCTCTCTGTTGCAGGAACAGAAAAGCAAATATAATGTCAACCACCGCAACAGGTGGTCTGCTGTGCTTGTGTGAGCAGCACCCAGAAAACAGGAAGTCCTGGAGGGCCTGTGAAGCCCACAGCATGCACCTTCCTGCCAACGACAGTTGACTGAAAAGCTCGCATTTCCACCTTTTTTTTTTTTTTTTTTGGCCTTTGGGGTTGTGAGACTAAAAAATGTAAAGAGCTGGCAAATCAGCTCTTCAGAGGAGTGAAGTCATATGACTAATTCATTGAAATGTTCCAGCACCTGCAAAAAGCCAGAAACTGGGGACCCTTTAAAGGATGCAGGTGCAAATAGGCTGCCTTTTAGATGTTTTATCACAAGTCGAAAACAATGGTGGAGTCAACTGAATATTCCGCAAAGTGTTTTGGAAGAGTGTGGTGAATGAAACCTTTTGGCCCCCCGTCCTCTCTCTCACCTCTGCTAAGTGTGCCAACAAAGCGATACTCTGAACTGTCTTTCCCAGTCCCATTTCATCTGCCAAGATTCCATTGATTCCCTGTGGAAATGAAGAGCAAAAGAGAAAAGGGAAGAAGAATTAAATCACTCAGTGGGGAGGAAAAAAAAATATTAGAAAACATCCTAAAACTGTACACATGTTGACAAAAAACAATGCTAACGAACCCTGAATCATGTTAGTGATGTTACACTAGAGATTCATAAATTTTCTTAACCAAAACACTAATAAAGATTTCTTTTATACTGTTGGCCATTAAAAACTGCCCAATTCATAGTAATGAAAACAAACTAAAGGAATACCGAGAGTTTCAGAAAAGCGCAGCATAAGTCAGAAAAAACAATAAAAAAAATAAAATAAGACACGTGTACCTGTTCATAAAGGTTAGCCAGCCAGTTCATGCCTTTGAGTTGGTAGCCCTTGAGTTTTCCGTTGAAGATGGTGGGTTGAGGAATGTCTTCATCTGCGCGGATGGATGGGTTTGAAAGGCTGTAGCTTTCTCCAAACCCAGAGCCGGCTCCTTTGGACAAGCTGCCAGCTGCATGCAGGGACGCACTGCGACTGTCTTTAGCCTCTTCATCGAACATTCGCGTCTAAAGGAGGAGATTTGGACATTACTGCCAGTTGCGCTGTGTGAATTAGGGCATCTAATAAAGGATGTGCGTGAATTACTCACTCTCTCCTGATGAATCTGGTAGGCCTCTTGGGCATTCCTCAAGGCCTGGGATTTGTAGTATTCGCTATCTGCAATCACATACAATCATCTTGTGCATAAATGCATTGCAAACCATTTAAATGTAATATTTCTTCTGACAGAGTATATAGTCAAAACACAGCTAGTCTAAACTGAAATTCTTAGTAATGTATTACCACAATTCTTTATACTTAATCAAATAAACTGCAAATTATTATCATTAGTAAACGGTATAATAGCAACAATCATGATAAAAACAAAGTACACACTCTTTAAATTTTAACGTTTTTGCCTTAAAATCTTGCAAATGTACAAAACACGACATGTTACACTGTCGTTATCTATTTACCGAAAAAGCAAAATGCAGACGAATTGAGTAAAAAAAAAAAAAAAAGTACATACTTACTGCTTCCCCATGAATTAGCAGGAGAAGCAGCAGTCAGCTGCTGCTAAGCAAATGCACTTGTTTACCTGATCATCAGCACATGTGTTCAACAGCAGACATTTTGGGAGTTTGCTGGCCTGGAGCATTCATGTGTGTGTTAACTTAATGTGTTAATTCACCCTAACGCCAGACCCAAGACCTATATCTCAGGCTCTGCAGGCCTCAGTTAGTATGCCAAATGTTAACATTTGTGACAGAACAATTAGAAAAAAGACTCGTGCAACGGTGATGATTTGGGCTTGCTCTACAGTGACAGGACCTGGGCACCTTGCAGTCATTGAGTCAACCATGACTCAATGACTGCAAGCTGTATGCCAAAGTATTCTAGAGTCAAATATTAGGCCATCTGTCCAACAGCTAAAACCTGGACCAAACTGAGTCACGCAACATGACACTGATCACAAGCACAGCCACAAATTTATGACAGAATGACTGAAAAAGAAAAGAATCACGGTGTTGCAATAGCCAAGTCAAAGACCAGGCCTAACCCTGACCCAAATGCTGTGATAGAATACCATCCATCCATTCGCTTCCGCTTATCCTTTTCAGGGTCGCGGGGGGCGCTGGAGCCTATCCCAGCTGTCATCAGCTGTTCTTACTTTTCCACACAACGCTTTTGCATTTTGACTTAGGTTTTGTTAAATACATAATGACACAGTGTAACACATCATGTACTTCGGTTCATTTGAGGTTAATTTTAAGACCTACTGAGGACTAGATCATTTTTATCATGCTTGTGAATGGATGGAGAGTGTACTTTTGTTTTACCATTGTAGAGGAAGAAAAAAAATCTAATCTACAAGTAGAAGATTAGACAGGAAACAAACAGAAATGAGTTTCGTCCCATTTAATTTCACACTGTTATAGTTGATGAAGGGAGTCAATATATGTATAAATTTCAGCCATCAACGATGACTACTAATTTCTTCTGTAATACATTAAACTCGATTGAGTCGTTCATACCATAGTCCTCTTGTCCCATGTTGACCATTACTCCTCCTCCAATGTCTATCTGTCTCTGGGCTGCAGTGTCTTCAAGTTTTCTCAGAATTTCCTCCTGTGCTGCATCTGCACCTGGAGCCCCCACGCTAGCTTTACCACTCATAAAATGAGCATACAGCTCCGTCTGGGTAATGAGAAAATTCAGTTTGCGCTGCTGACGCTTGGCCTGAGAGAGTCAAAAAAAAAAAAAAAAAAAACCCAGGGAGAAAAATGTATCTATATTTAGGATTTTCAAAAAACCTGTAATGGCAAATTAAAAATGTCTCCATAATAACTTCCTTGTCACAGACCTCTCTCATTTCTTCATCAAGTTTACGTTGCTCCAGGGCTTCCTTCTCGGCTCTCTTTCTGTGCTCCTTTTCCACCTTGTCATATTTTTTCCAGTAGAGCATCATCTCCTTGGTAAGACGCCGGGCACGGGGTAATGTTTCTTTACAGTTCTTCTGAGCCTGAATAGCTGCACGCCGGACCTCTCGCATGCACTGGTGAGCCAGCTAAGAGGACATGAATCACACGTTAAAAGTTACTTTTGCAATATACAGACATGGAGAGTTACCAACACGCTGAACACGTGTGCAAAACCAAAAACATTTAACAAAATGCTTTAAATGTACCTAGCCATAGAGTGCTGTGTACACTTTACTCACCTTTTTTGCATTGGTTAATACCAGATTCTTAGCAGAAGTCTTCTGCTTGAAGGACTGAAAAAAGTAGAAATGGGACAGTTGGCATTAGAAAATGTTGGAAAAATGGGACCAACATCAAAACAAAACTGACTCTTTGCTTAACTAACCTTGGGGATTTCTTTTTTGGCAATGGTGAGCCAGACTTTGCGTCGGCGAGCATTCAGCTGCTCGACGGTGAGATGTTTTTTCTTCACCATGGGCAGCGGAGCATCATGGGAAAACTTAGCAAATATTTTGGTGACGAAGGGACGCTCCTCATCCACAAATTCTCCCTCTCCCCGTTTCTTCTTCTTCTTTACTTTTTTTAGTTTGGCTACAAAAAAAAGGAAAGACATTTAAATGAAAAGGTAGATCTTGTTTGCGGTTTTAAAATATGTTTTTCTTGTTTGTTTTTGTTTTCCTTAAAGGCACTGACACTGGCATGCCTTTTTTCTTCTTACCCTTAAATTTCTTTTCATCTTTGATTTTCTTTTTCTTTGGACCCAGCAGATGGCGTTGTTGCTCATAGAAGGGATCATGAGTAGATAAGAGTCCCGTGCTGTAGTACTGATATTGGTGAAGCTGAGCAAACACAAACACACAGAGGAGCATGATACATCTTAATTAATATGTCTGAAGAACTTTGTTTTAGGTGACGAGGCTCTGAATTGGCTGATTTTCATTTTTTTTAAAGTAAATGTCTTGTCCTGTACTTCTTTATTTAGTGGGGTTCCCCAAGGTACTATTTTGAGTCCCCACTTATTTGCTTCTTATATATTATCCCTGAGGCAAATTGTGCATGGCCATGCCATTGATTTCACCCAATTATATATTTCACCACCTGTTCTGGCACCAGAGCTACATCCTGCATTATGTTGTGACTCTCTGAGAGGGGATTTCCAACACATTTCGACAGCTAAATGACGCTAAACCAGAAGAAATTATGAGAAACCACTATGAATCAAGCACAAGCAGAGTTATTTGCTCTTTTTGTTTTGTAGCACTTATTGATTAAGAACTTAATTAAGAAGCTTATTATTACAATGACATTAAATTGACACAAAGTATTAGCAATTAGTGTTCTTTATTTATGTGTGTATTTGTACCTCCCGGTCAGAGTAGAAGTTGCTCTGATGCTGCCTCGTGTAACGATGGAGCCTCAGCATGTCATGTAGTTCTTCCCGAGACATGCTGAAGTTAGCGTCATCTGAGTCTGTATCTGAGTCTGTGGTGTCATCACTCAACAAGATACTCTACATGAGAAAAAAAGTAGGTACAGGCATGGTTAAAGGAAGCTGAGAGCATGTGACACACAAACATATCCTATGAGAAAGGAAGTACCTATAAAACTAAAATTCTTCAGATATGGAGGTCAGTATTAGCCAGTGTAAATACCTTCAGCCATTTCCTGTTCTTCTTCAGCTTAGAAAAATTGTAAAGGCTTGTTTTATTTGCCTTTTGGTCTGTGAAACAAACAAAAAAAGAAACAACACAGGATAAATATGCATGAAAAGATTCATTAAACCAATGAGTGTGGATGTGTAGCAACATGTCACTAACACATTTCTCAATACATCTTACCTTTACCTTGCGGAAGTACTCCATTAAGCGGCTTGCCATCTGCCAATCCATCTCCTTGATCACACGACTCATTCTTTATTGTCAAAGCCGTATCATGAGTGGTGGCATCCAGGGATATCCCTGGCTCCAGTCCACCCTCGCTGTCATCGCTATCATCACTGCAAGAGAAATGTATGGCCGTAAGCTCAACATTTGCATCCTATTTGTATATTATCCATTCTCTTCTTAGACAGTGTAATGTAAAGCAGATGACAAGAGGTGCAATCAGCCATGCAAAACATCTAAATTTGTATATATGTATGTATGTATGTATATATATATATATATATATATATATATAAATAAATAAACACAATATACAGTTTAATTTTGATAAGATGGGAAGATTGCTGCAAACACTTCGTTTTTTTTTTTTTATAGGTGGCCAAAACAAACCTTAGCCTGGAAGCAACAAGTGAATGCCCACTATCAGCACCTCTTTTTCTGTACCTGGTTATGTCTTTGTTGAAGATAGCAGCGGTTTGACGCAAAAAACTGTCCAACTTCAGGGATCTTTCTAAGCGCTGCAGGTAGAGAGGTTTGGCTAGGCTGGAGGCCCCTGATACCCCAACCTCCAGCTGGCCACCCTGCCCTGACGCCATACACCACAGACCACCTCTGCCCAGCAGGGCAGGACCTTTTACTGAAGAGAGAAGTATGGAAGAAATAGATGTGCAAATGGCACAAGGTAAGAATGAGCAGTACAGGAAAGTTACATCTATGTGAAGAAAAACATTTTAATGTTATTCACCTAAAGAGTAAAAATGGTCCAGACTAAAAGGAACTGTACATTGCTTCATTTTCTCAGCTAATCTGGTATAATGGGAGATAATCTCCTAGTATGTTTAAAGATTTCATAATTACTGCCTACATTTTTTTTTTGTCAAGGTCAGAAAAAAGGCACTTACACCAAAAACAAAATACTTGCCTCCAAATGCACAGATATGAAGTATGATACTGTCCATTCTACAAAATGTTTATTCTATTATTTTATTTTTTTATTGGACATACCTTCTCAATAATGGATGGCATTGATTTTCGATTCCAACACTAATGATCAAGATGAAAAGCCTACAAAATAAGAAATGCAGTCACACACTGACAATTAAATGGCAAAAACAAAAGCTTTTATTAGAAGCTCATTTTACAGTGCTGTACTAACAGTGTTTATGCACGTGATTTCAAAACGATAAAGGAAAAGTTAGTTTATTTGGACATCTCTATCGGTTTAAAGTAAAAATAATTTGCTCCCATGTTTCAGTATAAATACGTCGTACACTAAATTGTGCTTTGAACTCAATTTTGAGAATTTATTTTAGTTTATTTTCAATAAAAAATAAGTTATGATACGTTATAATCAGCCATATATTATGCTCGATAGTGTGTCTAAGTAATCTTGGTAATCATTTTCAGTACTTGCAGCTTATTAAAAAATAAAATTAAACTTTAGGCATAGTGTAATCAATTAAGTGTTATTATGCATTAGGTCCTTATGAAGAGTCAGGTGGTTGTTTTGAGAGTTTCCATGCTAAAGTTAACTCAGCTGTCCACAACAATACCCATAAACAACACTATGGTATTTATTCACTTCACTTTCTGTGAGTTCATTTCCTCAAATGTAGCAGGCTGCAAGGGACTAAAGTTTAAAAATAAATACTTTTTTAAATAGCATTGCTATCGCGTCGTTACGTTGTGCTTTGGTGGATAGCAAAACCAAGCTAGTGTTAGCCAGGGCTTGCTAGCTAACCTTCAGCAATACTGTAGCTTCAAAGCTAACGACCGTTAGCTGTCAGCAAAAGCAGCATTGCCTCGGATCAGTGACAGTAAAGAGGCTCAATGTGCTGCTACAGACGCTCACTGACGGCTTTGCCCACGCCAGTTCAATTAGGTAGCACAGGTAGTTTTACTATAGCTAGCCCCTCCTTGCTATCTTTGTAACTTAGCGTATCATTAACGTTAGCTAGTTAGCTTATCAAATACTAAGGCGTTTTGACACCATCGTCCTCTCACACCATTAATATGAAGTATTTAAATCGGCCCTGTCTCTTTAAGGCCACCACCTCCCTGCCTAAACAATGTATTAAGATATGAAATCGGTTTAATGACAACTCTTTAGCTTGCTTGCTGTCACCATGCAGCGACAGCTAGGGCCTCCGCCCGCGCCTCTTGGACCCTCGTTTCGGATACGAGCCGCGGCTCGGTTGCTTGGCGCACGCATGATCCCCATCTTTTAATTCTTTCTCCCTCCCGGCCATCTTCCCCATTGCTCCTTCGCCATAACAACCACCGCGGAGTCTCTCACCTCGGCCCCGTGTCCGCCTTTCAGTCTCTCTCGTCGCTGCTGCCGACTCTCGGTTCTCTGACTCCAAAATGGCGGTTTGAGACGCCGAGCGAGTCTGTGAGCTTTGAGTCGGCAGCAACAGCGGAGAGGCGGCCACTTTCTGTTACTGAGAGAGCAGAGACACGACGCCATGGCGAAGGTACAGCAAGGAGCAGGCATTTTAATCAATCCCAGAGAGAAGGAAGCCAACCTATCCACGTCTCCTAGGACATGACCATGACAAAATTTTCACCTGTATATTTCGCTAATAAAATACGAGACAGCGCTATCATGCCTTTGGGTTTGGAACGTGTCTTTGCAACTAACGTAAATGTATCGATGAATTTCCGATGTTGATTGATCGTGTCTGCTGGCTGCGAAGATTACCGAGCTACGTCTTACGTCACTAGAAGGGAACTCCGTTTTAGGTAAAGTGGACACCGTCACAAAATTTTGAAAAAATGTGAGTAAGTAATTGGCTTAAGATTCTCGGAGGACAAAAACAACGAAAAACATATTTTATAATCTAATTTACCAGTTATGGTCTCTGATAATGACTGAATTATATAATGACTACAGGCTCATGGAGTTGGTAGCAAGGTTTTTATAATTAAAACTAAGAATTGAAGTTACTTATAAACCAATTATTTCTGTAAACTGAAATAAAAATAAGAATTAGACTTCGGAGAAATTAAAACTAACAGAAACAATAATTCGTTTTTTGCAACAATAAAATTAAATATACAGGAAAATTCTTGCACATCTGTTTATTGAACATGGCAAGTCCACCACTCTAGGCACATTAGCTTCCTGTCATCTGTGTTTGGATTATAGTACCAGTTGTCAGCCTCTCAAATCTTGATCCTGTCCTGACAATTGTAACTTAAAAGAAAAGAAAAACTTCCAAAAACTGGCAGGCAGCGAACCCAACAATGACACGTGCATTTGCAATCACTTAAACTCAGATCTTCCTGTTAAAATGCAGTTTACACAAAATCACCAGTTGCATCTTTTTCACTTATGCTGCTCTTTTCATATCTTCCTTTAACTTACTGGGCTGTTAGTAGTCAACTGCAGTCTTGAGAAACTTTGATGAAGCACAGGGCTTTTCATTTTCCACAGTAAACATAAAATGATTTGTTAAATATTTTTTACATTTAAGCCAAGTAAAAAACAAACAAACAAACAAACAAAACAAAAAACAAAATCTGTCATAACTGAGAAGCTGTACTGTGCCATAGCTGAACTCAAAAACAGCCAATATGTTATGTAATGTTTAGATGAACACAGATGCATTAATTGGAGAGAAGAAACCGAGCTTAGGACAGGCAGATATTTTGTTAGTGCATTTTGTGTTTTCACTGAATCGAACAAATACACAACATAATGCAGTTAACAGCTAGAAATGAGTGTAAAGCAGTTGTATCCTTATATATAATCTGAGGTTTAGGCACATGTATGCAGTATACAACTCTAGCACAAGCATAGATCAGGTTGGTTTATGTCTTCTCTATGTTCTTCACTACATACTCCTAGTGCAAATGTTCAGTTTCAAATACTGACAACAAAACAAGTGCAGTTTCTAGAGGACAGAAGCTGATTAAGTGTTCAGCAGTAGGCACTACCAACAGGATATCGGCATGTCTCCGCTTAATGTGTCTGTCCTGTGGATCATCCACTTTCGCTGACAGATAGTGAGTTTGTAACGAAGAGAAAAAAAAGTCTTTGTTCACAGCCAGCTGGATTTCTCCTCCTCAAATTTCTGCGGATCGATGAAAGGCTTGTCGATAGATTTGATCATCAGTTCGCCGCAGTATACGCACTCGGATGCGACGATGTCATCAATGTCTGATTTTATCTGCTCACGGCTTGTGCCCGCAGTGGCCTTGCCCAAGCTTGATGTGTCACCCTCATCCTTTGGTGCTGGACGGTGGCGCGATTTGGATGATTGCGTGGTTGCTGCCAGCTTTTTATGAAGATCCTCCAGGCGATTCTGCTTGAAGGCCGACAAATGAGGAGTCACTTCCTAAAAAAAAACGTAGAAGGAGAAAAAAAAAGGTCAGAGGACATATTCAGATTGATTACTGACTGAATTAAATAAAAAGTGAAATATTCCTGTGTGCAGCAAGTTACCTGCAACAGGCAGTCATTGTGGAACATGTGCCCACAGAGGAACAGATAGAAGGGCCTGTTGAGCAATGGGAAGTCACAAGCAGCACACTTTTCTTGGGAATCCACTACACCATACTTGTTCCTCATTTCCTGTATGTCTTCCCTAATACGTTTTGCGCTCTCTGTGGCCTCTTCCATTTCCTGCTTCAGCTCTTCAATGTGCTGGTTGTACTCCTCCAGCGAAAGGCAGATGGCCTCCTGAGAAACCATGATGAACAGAGCATTAAGAACCTTCATTTGAAATAGTACACTATTTTGTGTCTTTGTGAATGCAGATGCCAGCCAGTATCACCCAATCTGGATATTCATCACCTACTACAAATAGAAAGAAAAAAGTGCCTAAAACCTTGCCCACTGCTTAAAGATTCTACTTATGAATACACAGAATGTGATTACTGAGATCAGGTCTCACCCGACCGCTCAATTTACTGTAAAAACACACACACTGAGGGAAAAAAACGAACATCCTACTTATTACAGACCTTAAAGTGGTCGATGGTGACAAAGTCTGGAAAGAAAGGAAGGATGTCTTCAATTTTGAGCAGGTTGCAGCTGGACAGACAGTTCATGGCTTTCTTAACATCTTCTTCCTTCTGCACCACATGCTTGGCGATTTTCAGCCAAAGCTTTTTCCTCAACTCCTCATCATCCTCTGGGAGGTCAGCGCAGGACTTGGCCAAGTCCACGTCTACCTGCGGACAATTAAAAAAACGACAAAAAACAGTGCAACAATTGAAATCGCCAACTGCTGTCTATAATTTTGATAATCTGGAAAAAAGAAAAAAAGTGACACAACATTTCAATGATTTACATATGTTCACCACTTCTTTACAAGCACTGCTGATCCATTAATATACATTACTTACTTCTAAAGCAAGATCCACTGCCTCCTCATACAGTTCCATAATCCTATAAACCAGCACACAGGCCTGCCTGTAGCCATGCTCCGCACACAGCCTGAGAGCATACTTGAGGTCGTAGTGGATCTCTGAGGCGTGTGTGCCTGCCTGCTCTAGATACCACAGCAGAGAGTCTGGTTTGTACTTTGCATAAAGCGACAGCAAGTAGTTATGGATGGCCTCCTCTGTTACCATCAGCTCATAAACGCAGAACTCCATGTAGCGGATGGTCTCATTGATCTGCTGCGTGCTGCCCATCTGGCTGTAGTTCATCAGAGCTGGGATGAGCTTCTTTGGGTCCAGCCTCTTGCCCATCTGAATCCACGCGTCCACCACGTTTTTGGGAATGTGCTGCATGAGCACCGGGGAGAACTTGTAAAAAAGCTTTTCGTCACAGTGCTTGGAGAGCACATCCAGAGCAGCACTGTACTCGTCGTGCTGGCAGTAGTGGGATATCACTCTCTCGTAGTCCTGCATGACGACTGAGAAGTAAACCATGTCGTCCACGTTGCCGTGGCTGGCCAGCAGATCGTAGATGGTGGAGCGGTTGTTGTACAGGCAGTCTCTGTGCTTGGAGCTGCCAAGGAACTGACGAAACTCGTCACGGGTTTCTTTGAAAATGACGCTGTTGCCATCACTCTCCAGCTGGCCGAGGCGATTCAAGTAGAGCTCAGCTAACCAGGTGACCAACAAGGTGATCTGAGTTCTCTCACTGGGTTTGAGATTGTTTAACTTCTTCAGTAAGAACTCCTTTAAGGCCTCCTCTTGTTTGGCTTCTATGAACTTGAGAGCAATCTCTTCAAAATAGTTCTGTGTTTGTGCATAGCACATGGCGCTCTCCAGATAGCGTTTATTCTGGAAACAGTGCTCAGCCTCCTTTGCCAGCACCATGTCCATACACTCAGGCCGATCGCGACAGTACTCCTTGGCCAGATCAAATTTATTCATGCTCATGTACATCTGCCAGACATCCCTGGACTCCCGCTGGATGTGATATCGAAAAACTGCCCGCTCAGTGTAGATCCACACCAACCCGCCAACTGGGTCTTTGATCATTTTCTTGAGGCTGCCAAATTTATCTGGGAACAAGTCCTCGTAAACCACTTGCCCGTTCAGAGTGCAGATGGCCTTAACTCGGTCATGAAGCAAGAGCAGGAAGTGGAACTGTGTCAGCACAATGGAGATAGGCTTGTTTTGATTAAGGTCAATGTCTGGAGTGTATTCCCACACCTGTTTGTGAAAGAGGAGATGTGGAGATAGTATATGACACATAAACACAGCAAGGATGAGATATTACTAAGAAAAATGTTAAAAAGTTTTCACACACGCTGACTGACATTTACCTGCACATCACTCAGCAGGGAATCAGGCCTGACGTAGTCAAGCTGACCATAAAGAACTCCATTACCCATCATCCAGGCGAACGCCTTGGGGGACGTTCGCAGCTTAGGGGTGTAGAAGGTGATCTCGCTGTGTCCCATATTGACTGGGAACTCCTGGAAACTGGGCAGCAAGTCCTGATTTTGATTGAAGATGGAACTGAAGCCTTGCTGCTCCGACCCCTCGGCTACCTTACCCACAAACTGGAACAGGCGTTTGCGTGTGGTAGCTATGATAAAGTACTTGTTCTCTAGGCCCCGCTCGACCTCCAAACAGCAGACTGGAGCAGGTTTGCCATCCTCCTCCACAGAGTGGACCTACATCAGGATGTTATCAATTATATCAAGAGGAAGAAATGAACTACATCAGGATTTTCTTCTGTTTCCACAAGTGCATTAAATGTATATGTTTATAATACAGTTTGAACAGTTAAAACTTACAAAGCAGATGTGGCTATCATGTGCTAAATAGCAGACGTAATCACTTTCTCACCTGTCTAAAGTATTGATCTGGATTGGTGTTAAACAAGCTGCCCTCATTCGCAGAGATCTCTGCCTCAAAAATGATGCCTTGACTTGTGCCAACCAGGATAGGTCCTGTGCTGGTCTCGTTGCCCAGCAGCTTGTTCCAGCCCACACTCTCGATGAGGTGGCCTCTCCAGCGGGACAAACTGCGCACCTTCTGGGTGTTCCTGTTGAGGTACAGACACTCACTGGTGTTCAAGCTGATCAGCAGATGGGAGCCTGTAACGGAAAATATGGAGGAGGTTATAGCTGTTGTTAAGCAGTCATAACTGTGACATAGCATTTATATATGATGATGATGATGATTTATAGATTGATGCACTGCCAGACATTTTTGTCTAATTGTTTTATCATATGAAACTGTTGTCTTTATCCAAGTTCAGACTCGCTGTGCATTGAGGTTTGTGGCTGCTAATATTACAGCACTTATGTATGAATGCTGAATCACCTCAGAATACACAATGACTAATCAAAATCAATTATTTCTCCAATTATACAACAATATATAATATCTGCATAAACAAGAATGTTCGATAGTAATTAGCAGTCCATTTATGATGTATAAACAATATTTTGAAAACTATTATGGTTTATCTCACCTGTTGGGTCCAAGAACAGTCTGTGCACTTTACTGTCATCTTTCCTTCCTAATTCAGTCTGGTTTGGTTGATCTGGTTTTGCTAAGTCAATCCTACACAAAAGAACAAAATATCTTGAAACAGATGTGCTGAATAATACAGCTGTCTTAACAACAAAGTTAGAACGCTGTGTAAAAATGTGAATAAAAACAGAATACAGCTAAACTAAAGCAAGCGTAAACACAACCTGACAAATGTTTAAAACTAGGAAGATTGTGCCCATTGTGAATTTGAGGTCTGAAAAAAACAGAAATGCTCTATCCATCTATTTTCTTCTGCATATCCAATTCACAGTTGTGATCGGACTGGGGCCTATTCTGGCTGTCACAGGGCAAATGATGGAGCACACTTTGGACAGGTGACCAGTCTATCTCTGGGCTGTTGCAGAGAGACATTCAGTTTAGGGTCCAACATATTAACCATACAGTATCTTCTAAACTTAGGCCTTAACTCTTTCAGGAAGACAATGCTAAGCATGCCAAACGTCATTGTTCACATATTCCACGGGCATAGCTGTGTAGTGACAGTGTGTGGGAGATTAAAAACACTTTTCAAACGAGAAGTCCATGAGCTGCTGTATGCAGATGAAATTCAATGCCGAGCACAGATGGGAAAACGTTTTTGATTTCCCAACAGCATCAGCTCCTCTCCCACACTGGCAGACAGTTGTTTAAATGAAAGATAATACAGCAGTGTGGTAAACACGTCCCTGATCCAAAACATTTTTGATTTACATTTTAAACTGCACCTCCATGTTTTTACAAAATGGGTTAATGACGGTAAATTACAAAACAAAATAACAAAACCCAATGAAACTAATCAAAGCCATACAAACAGCAGTGAGCGTTTGAACTGCATGTCATTGTGCTATTTGCCTTAGCAGGGTGTCCTTTCCCAGACTCATGCACAGCTGATTGTTGCAGACAGCCAGATGATTTATCTTCTCAGGTGGGGTGAAATCAATCCTCTGCTTGTTGAATATCGGCTTCTCTTCTTCAAGCCTCGCGTTGACAAAGCCTAACGTTGAGAATATAAATGTCTGTATCAGCCAAATATTCCCCACTGCATCTTAGCAAGGAGCTTTAAAAAAACGAAGAGGGCGACCTACCAGAATGGGTTATCCCGATGTTGGTGCTTGACAGGCGGCTGTGCTGCTGCGCACTTTGCCGGATGTTTTGAGAATCCTCGTACTCATCGAGAATTGAAGCCATGGTTAAAAGTGCCTCAGCTCACTTATTGAATGGATTAACAATACAGGACAGGAGCCAACCCTAAACCAACATGGGGTGGGAAAGAAAACCTGCTAGCAGGTAGCTAGCCAGCTAGCACAAATTTACCCGTTAAAGCTGCAGTAACGTATTTCCTTTCTCCGCGTGTGTCTAAGTTAAGAAACAAAAAAGCACAACAGACGCGTTTATTCTGCAGCATTAACACACGAAGAGAGGAAATTTCAATCATTCGTTTTCTCACACCAGCTAACTTAGCTTCCGCGTACAGAACGCAGGGTAGACCGTGATAATCAGGTGACACATGGAATCATGTGACCACTTTGAATGCAATGCTATCTTGTAAACACCAGGGAGCGTAGTTCGTCCAAAAGTGATTATATTTAGACCCTTAGAAAAAATATAAATAAATCCTGAGCGCTTTTGTCATTTACATGTTGTTCAAGTATCGGATACTTTTCATTTTTAACTTACAGACGGCAAAGAATTTGTATATAATATTTTCTCCTCAATGAATGTCTAATATATATGGGCTTTATTAAAACAAGCTAATCTAATATGGGCTTTATTAAAACAAGCTAATCTATATATCTAGCTAATAGAGAGAAAAGCTGAGAGAAAGCTGTTGTTATTCTTCTGTCAGTGGGCGTGTCTATGCAAATCACAACCTGTCTGAGCACAGTAGTTACCCTAAATACGTCCCACCCCGCACATGTTGCTCCTCAGTCGTACTTCTACAGTCAGTCTGGTGGTATGTGTCAGAGAGAGAGGCAACCTACGGTATCTAGTGTCGCTGCGACCGGGACGGAGAAGAGTTTGCATTCAGAGGTTTAATGTTCGGCTCGACATGCCACCTCACATGGATTACTTTTACCACGAGTCCCGAGTCCCATCTGCGTGCGGGCTGACCCGGGAGGATGAGCTCGATCCCGCTGTCATCAGCTGTATGCTGGTCGGAGACGGAGCCGTCGGGAAGACCAGCATGATCATCAGCTACACCTCCAACGGATATCCGACAGAGTACAAGCAGACGGGCTTTGATGTCTTCTCCGGTGAGTGATGATTTTTAGTTTTTAATGACAGCACAGATTTACATTGAGTGGCAAGTTATGTTGGAAGTGGAATGGCACCAGAGTGCACGAGCTGCATGTTCTGATGTTTGAATTGGTTACTGTGTTTACTGTAAATTGACTGACTGATGTGGTTTTTAACAGGTCAGGTCCAAATTGACGGATCTCCTGTCAAAGTTCAGCTTGTGGACACTGCTGGCCAGGTATGGATGCCTTTACACTTGAATCAAGAGTTTCATTTAAGGCTGACACAAAATACCAAATTATCCACTGATGAGACCCTTTTGAATTTAATGATATGAGCTATGAAAGTACAGACCGTCACATCCTTGCTTAACCCACTGTGTGACTCACTGACAGGATTTCAAACTGAATGTTAATGGCGTATCTTTTTTTAGTGACTCAGACTTGGTACTCACTTTGATCGGCATTAACCCTCGCTCTGTCTCCACACAGGAGGAGTTTGACGAATTCCGTGCTATGTCCTACGCCCACACGGATGTCTTCCTCCTGTGCTTCAGCATGGTCAACCCCACCTCGTTTCACAACATCACCAAGAAGTGGGTACCAGAGATCCGTTCTAACAACCCGACTGCTCCCATCATTCTCATAGGGACTCAGTCCGACCTGCTGCTGGACGTAAACGTCCTCATCAACCTGGACCGATCCAACGTCAAGCCGGTTCTGAGCTCCCGGGCCCGGAGCATGGCGGAGAAGATCAGAGCCACGGAGTACATAGAGTGCTCGTCGCTCACGCAGAAGAACTTAAAGGAGGCCTTTGACTCCGCCATCTTCGCTGCCATAAAGAACAAAACGCGTAAAACCAAGAAGAGGAGGTTTTCTGACAGGCGAACCAAAGCGTTCTCCAGGTGTAGCTGGAAGAAGTTCTTCTGCTTCATCTGAACTCCTTGTGATTGTCGACCCTGTGGGTTGTGGACAGAACCTTGTTATTTATTTGATTCTCCTACTTTCACTTCGATCACATATTCAGTATGTGGCCACATAGCACTGTTTCCTTTTTTTTAAATGATTTGGCTTATTTTCAGTGGGATGCCAAATGGGGAAACAAAAGACACGATTGAGAGCACTGAGCTAACATCAGCAGTGACTACAGAGAGGATTCTGGGTCGTTCTCACATTGACCCGGGACAACAGTATTGTTTACATTACATTTACATGTTTGATTTGGTTCACATAGCCTGCGCCCCCTTGAGAGGATAGGACGGTGTGAGCTGACACTTCAGTGTGGGGAGATGAAGAGATCAAGCTCGGGCAGGCACAGGGAGAGAAAAGAGAAAAGACCAGGTCTTCATGTAAAGCTGTGAATTTGCATGGTGCTCTGCCTTTTAATGTAGGCTTGTGAGAGAGATAGAGAGAGAGATAGAGAAACGGAAAGTGTCGGGTCTGTGTTTGAGCAGATGGGCGTTAGCCACTTAGCTGCTGTGTTCCCACTGCCTGACTGCACCAGCGATTTATATGAAGCAGCTGTGAGTTCACCTTGCTGTGTGAGCTGCCGCATTCTTACCTGCGTGCAAATCTCCCCAGGCTGGTTTTTCTGTTGCTATTTTCTGTCCTCCCCATTTAAGGTCAGCTGACACTTCTAATCAAGCCGGTGTTTATTTCCTGATTCACAATTGATAAAGAAAACACAGAGGGAGATTTTGTTTGTGACACATCGAGTCGGGCCGAGGAGCTAGTTTGTAAATCTCCTCGTCTTCAGGTAAAAGGTTGCAAGAGACCAGTGACCTTTGGCTTTTTATTCCCCTCTCCTCATCAATCTGCATCTGTGAAAGCTAGCACTGCAGGGATCCCGACTTCCTACCACCAACCATCTTCATCCCAGCTTTCTTATTTGCCTCTTCTTTGTTTTGTTGGCTCAATACGCTGCTTAAATCCTCCCGTGTGTACAGTTAGGGGTTGCTAAACAGCCTATGTGTGAATGCAAGTGTAAGGTAAATACACTTTAAAAAAACAAGCTTGTACCTGTGACAAATGTGTAAGAATGAAAACAACTTACATTTGCACTCCAGTGTTTTGTTATCTGGTGGGTGTAAACTTTTGTATATTTTGTTATGCTTCTCGTGGAAGTCAACTAAATGTTTAAACTGTTCTGTTTGTTAAAAACAGGTCTTATCATCGCGCGTATGTTTATGAAATATCACACGAGGCACAAGTTTTAACAGGATTAATGTACTCTACAGATTTGTTATATTTTGTATCATTACCAAATCACCATTAATCTTAACCACCTTCTGATCTAAAGCTGTGTGTCCTTTACATGGAGTGATGTGATGCCAATAAATGAAGTGAAGCTCATCTATCTTCTGTGTTATGTATATATTTTTTAAAAGTAGTCTGCATTTGCAATTCACAGTTGTTTATGTGGTGTGATGCGAAGGAAAACTTTGTAAAAAGCCGAAGCACTGCTCTCTGCAGGGTGCCCGAAAGGTCCCCAGGATCACACCGGGTAGTTTTCCTGAACCACCCTCAGCCCAAACATATGATAAACAACCTCTGGGCTCCAGCTGTGCGTCGGCTCGATCAGTTCCAATGCAATCCACATGACTGTTAATGGGTACTGGCAGTGCCATGCTGTGACTTGATTAGGCCTTTTTCCAAAATGACACAGGAGAGTGACATTCGGGGGAGAATGATTGAATCAAATGCACTGATTGAGAATAAACACTAGCGGTGGAGCACAGAACATTGATTACAGACTTTAAAGCATGCTTTTGTCTGAAAGGAATCTCTTGTACTCGTTTTTAAGCCCGAGCTGCAGAAAAATAAACGTGGACGGAGTGTCGCCGAGCAAACTGAGGGTGAACATGACAGAGGAAAGCATGAGAAGTGCCTTTGTTCAGAGCAGTGAGCGAGAGCATATGAAAACGCGTTCACCCCAATACTTCAGAAATCTGTTTGCCATTAGTCAGTGGGCAGTCCGTCATGTGGAAATCTGTCAGGGTTCTGTTTGAACGTCTGTTATTGATAGGGAAGCACGGGACATCTCACTCTTGGCCTACTGACCTCATGCAGTGGAGAGGTCACAGAAGGGAGCTGGTGTTTTGCAATCTGACAGCGTGACAGCGCTTTCACACATGAACTCTCAGTAACCAGCTGGTGTTAGCCATGACCACTGACAACAGTCACAGAGGTCCATAGAAAGATTAAAGCTGCTCTTACAAATAATTCCATATGAGCAATGGTTTAAATGATGATCTTGTACAGTGTGGGTGCTTTTCAGTGACAAACACAAAGCTTTATCATCCAAATCAGTGTTCACTATTTCCACCTCCCACAGTTTAATTTTATGTATGGCGCTAAAGACTCTAAAAGGTGACCGCATGCTACCTGCCCAGCTTCAAACAGCAGCTAAGGGCAGCAGCTGCTGGAAAACATAGCAGAGCATTTATATTAGCATGGCGAGAGATACTGCCAGAAATTGGCACCTAATAAGAAGTGTGATCAAAACATTGGGACGACTGGTCCATAAACCTCAAAAGCCTTACCTGATACAGGTGTGACCAATCCCACATTTAAGGTTCTTACAGTCTCAGTCTTACGCTACGATATTTGATTATATCACTATATCACAGTCTAAAACCTTCAGTGTGCGCACATGGCACTTTTACTTCAACCATGTTGTTTATTTATTTTAGACTGTATTGTTTGTTTTCTTTATTAAGGCGCTGTAACATGATCATTTCCCTTGTGGGACCAATAAAGTTTCTGCCTACCTACCTGCCTGCCTAACTACCCCTTTATCTGAAAAAATAGATCTAGGATCTTGTGCACATCTTTGCCATTTTCAGTATTTGTACTTGTGCGCTTCTGGGCTCTGAATCTTTTCCAGTGTGTCAAAACTGCAATCAATAAAACATGATTTTCATTTTCAGGAAGTGGATCAAATTGCAGGCAAATCTGTCGGTCAACAAAGATTGCGTTGATATGGCTAACAAAAAAGGAAAAAAAGACAAACCCAATACAAAATCCCTCCTGTGCTATTGCGATTGCAAGCTGACACAAACTACAGATATTATTATTAAATCCTTTATTTAAACAGGTGTTTTCATTGAGATTGAGATCTCTTTTTTGAGAGACACCTGTGTACAAAGACATATGCAAAAATGAATAAAACAGGCGTTACACATGATCACAGTTTAAGAAAAACTTGCAAGAGATATAACCTTTTTAAAATCAGAGAATGTAGCTTTATAGCTTTTCATGGCCTGTTGCATTTAGACGACATCATTTTTATATAAGCTGCAAAGGTGAGTCAGAAACTAACAGTAAGAAACTATGAATGAGAATTTGTTTATCTATACAAATCCAAATTTGGGTCTCAATGTTCTTGAGAAAGTGGTTTTTAGAAGTGAGTTCAGATGGTTTCCGGAATGTTCTCCCTCACGCACTTCAGGATGTTAATGTAAGACGTTTGTGCTGACATCCTTACCCTGATGAATGTTGAAATAACGACAAGTGAGCTCCCGCTCGTGCACCTCACCTGTGGGGCTGTTTTGGAGCTCCTGCTGTTTTTGAATAAAAATTGGTTGTAACAGGACACCCAGCTCTCATGGCCGGGCGGTTACCCTTCGTATGAACCTTCGGGTCAGTTTGAAGCAGATTTTGACACTGCCTCTGTCTTCAGACACTGCTTTGTGATCACACCTCGTGAACGAGAAATACATAAAGCCTTCTGAAATACATCATTATATACTGGCACTGTAATATCAAAGATCTGTGACACTTAACTTGTAGAATAGCTAATGGAAAGGAAATGTACTGATATGCAGTGGCCTAGATATTAATCAGTCCTCTTTGAGTCATCGAATCTATTAGATAAATGACAGATAATTTTTTTTAAGATGGACATGTGTATTCTTTATAGCAGTTAAAGTAAGAATTACTGCACAGTGATTACGATCCAAATAGAAAGTCAGCAGGATGAAGCAGAAGTTGAAAAGTGAATGGAAAGCCCAGAAAAGCCTGTTTGCAGTATGACTAATCTCACTATTGTGAGGGTTATCTTAATATCCACCAAGGTTTTTCCTTCTTTTTGTCCAGTATCAGATTTTGTCAAGTACAGCACATTTTGAAATGATTTTATTCAGATGTCTGCAGTAGATCTTGCTGTTGCCGTTTCAAAGCTGCATGCTTTGCCTCATGTCGTTCAGTAATTGTTAATTATTTTATTCCTTAGATTTTGATACGTCTGTGATATTTGTAAGACTGAGGAGCCCATAGAGTCGTCGCTGGAGGATCTGTGCTCTAACGCTTGCGTGTAATAATGAGAATCGTGTTATGCGCTGAAGATGAGACACAAAAGGAAGGCGTGAGACTGAATAGGAACATTAGAAGGCATTGTGATAGGAGAGTGTGTGTGTGAGAGTGTGTGTGTGTGCGTGTGCGTGTGTGTGTGTGTGTGTGTGTGTGTGTGTGTGTGTGTAAGGGCAGCTGTAGGTCAGAAGCACTATGGGTTTTAACATCTTGGTAGCAGACCTCAGTCGAGGCAGGCCGTGAGACTCCTTATCTCATCCAGTGTTATTTATCACTCGTTCTTTCTTTCTTTTCTTCTTCAAAAAGCTATGATTGCTTTCCAGTCAGTCATTAAAAGTGAAAAATGTTCTGCAAAGTCCTTCACTATAATACAAAAAACATGTCAGAAGTTTCATCCGCTCGCCTATGATGCAAACAGAAACACTTAAGAGGTTGTGTAGTATTGATTGAGCAATCGTCAAGGCCATGCCGGACAGGTTCCAGGTTCCCAGGAGATCATTGAACTGTACCCTTCTTCTTCTCCGCCCTCTTCTCTCTTCTCATGGTTAGTCATCTTTTTTTTTTTTTCTCGTCCTGTCAGTGAGGGCTGGTCCGCCTTCCAGGATCCCCTGCTTTTAGCGATTGTGTCAACAGTAGTCAACCAGCTCTTCCTCTGGCACTGAGCCAGTTTCACTCAGGTTGGTTTCACTGTAGTCAAAGCCTGGCAAGGAGGCCTGGGAATCAGCAGGTGCACCAACAGGTCTGCCTAGCTGGGGACAAAGCCTATTGGCTCACCGCTGCTCTTCCTCGGTCATCCAAATTGGCAGTTTGAACTTGGCAGTGCTTGTAGTTTCTCTTTCACACAGACAGAAAGCTGACTGTTGTGATTATGATTGTTTTCTTCTTCTTTTTTTTTTTTTTTGCTCCTGTTATTGTTGCCTTTGGTCTAAATTTTGAGACATGTGCATGACAGAGTTGCAGCGTTCTTAAACTAAACAAGCTATTAAATGCTTAAATTACTATGGTAATCATTGTTTTCCGTGCAGTATCTATATTGATGTGTTTTGTAGAGCAAAAACAACCTGTCAGTCACATTCAGTGTGCAGAACACTGCATTGAAAAAAACACAACTGCCAGTTTCGATGTCAAGCAAAGCCAATAAGGAAAGGTCCCAGTTCTCGACTCTGGCTTTGCCTGGAGGCAGCAACGATAATTTCTGTCCCACAGTCAACAGCATAAGTTCTTCTCCATGCATATGCATGTGCTGGGCTTAATATTCATGTTGGATAGTTGAGTTATACATGGGTAATAATACATCACCACGGCCACGTGAGCATTGCTCCTTTTGCACTTGTCATTTCTATGGGCACGTGAGCCATTCAGCTTGTTATCAAATGCAACTCTTTCTTTTTGTTCATGCTGAGTTTTAACCTGCAAGTGAATCTGCAGCTATCAAGAGGGACAAAATGACTTCAGAGTGACCATCAACAATCACATATGATCAAAGGAGTGTGCATATAAAGGTGCACGCTGCTTTCGAAATGAGATGATTAGCACTTCAAATGGGCCTCATCACAAGGCTCGTTATTACCACAGATGACCCTCAAACACCCAGACACTATCGCCCCTTCACAGCTCAGGACAACAGCAGGACACTTAAGCTGTGACAAAGTAGCAAAATCAGTATTTTTATTGATTTTTTTTATGTAGTGTAAAAGAAGAAAGGCCTGCATGTAATGTGATGCTGTTTGTTCACTGCATCCACATCCATGTTGTGACATTTATTCTTTATCATTATTAAGCAAAAGGGATTTTCTTGACTGATAGCAAATATTCATCATGAAACAAAAACTACAGCAGATAATATAAGGCTCCGAGCTGCAGTGCTCACATGGAAACATGGCATGAAAATCAACTCGTAGATGAATAATTAATGCTACAATAAGCAGAGCACACTATGTGAAATTCTCAGTGCCAAGGTGCTCAAAGCTGAAGTTTGCACACAAATTTATGTGAATCATCTTATGTGATACTACTATGCTGTTGAAATAGCACATGCTAATGTTACACCCTAATAAATGTGTTATATTTGTGTGTATATTAGAGCTGCAATAAAGAAATATCAGCAGCTCTGTATCAATCCAAAAAAGGTGCCAAAGTAAGTATTTTCATATAATACTCAATTACAGGCAACAACAGTCTGACCAAACTATGACTCACATACAGTACAAGTGTAGTTTTCATGAACAGAATGAGTAATCATTCACAGTATAAACTGAAAAAAAGCAGAGGAAGTCTTTACTTTAGTAACTTTCACAACCTCCTTCAGCAGGAACTGCCTTCATCTCAGGTTTTATGCTTCCAATCTAGTCACCACTTGGATAAAAACATTATTTTAAATCTTTTCTTTGCTTGTTTTCATGAACTTGTTGCATATACCAGAGGGCAACAGCCACCGTCCTCTAAGCTTCAGGTCATGGTGGGCTGTCCCGACACTCTTCTGTAAAATGTTTTGATAAAAATCAGAATTCAATTTTGTTCTCGGTGATTCCCGGGCATTCGAGGTAAAGCAGCCGCAAACCATGATGCTCCCTCCACCATGCTGAACAGTTCACAGGAAAGTGCTGTTAAACACATTTGATTGGACAATATAGTGAGAAACTGGGACTGTTTTTTTTTTTTTCTTTTTTTTTTGGGCCTGTCCCGTTTGGCTCTTTTGCCATCAGAATTGTTGTCTAAAGGCAAAGAAAGATGCCCAACGGATTTACTTTACCAAACTGACCATCCCAGCCTTGCCGTAATGGTCCATTTGATTCACCTTTTATTGTTTATTTTATTTTCACTTACTGAATACGGGACAGACTTGACTGGGGGAAAGAAGGGGAGGAAGAAAGAGGGAAAGAGAAACAGCTGAGAAGAGGGACGGGGGAGAAGGGCAAAAGACAAAAACCAACAGAACGGGCAGAGAAAAAAAATGCATATATCAATCACCTGGATCACCTGCTGAGAAAGAAAAAAGAAAGCAAGCAGAAGAGAACAAGAGTAATAGAATAAACAACATCACAATGATATATGGGAATATGACAGTAAATACTAAATGTTAAACATTATTGTGCAGCACATAAGATCAACAGAACACAGTGTGCTTTGAGGTAGGAGCCAAAAAGGGTGTAGTTTGTGGGTGTGATCACCCGTGTGTACACCTGTGAGCATGGACGCGCTTGTTTTTTGTTTTTTTAAAAGGTTCCTTCATGTAATAATCTGCTAGAGGGTGTGGGGGGGCCACAGCCCCGTCCTCCAGGGCGTGAAGCAGGTGTGGAGGAGATCAAAACTCCAGACATCCAGAGGCCCCCAGAACACAAGAGACCATGGAAGACCAACAGAGGGGCAGCCGCGCCACTGTCCCAGAAAGAGCTGAGGAGAGTCCCAGATGAGGGCTCACTCAGCAGCCGCGGAGCAGAAGCCAGGGGGAGTTGCAGTGACGCGCCCGTGAGCTCCGCCGGCAGCCAGCTGCGCCTGAGTGACCGAGCCCCAGGCCGAGAGGCCGGGGGCACCCCACCTCCGAAGTGGCCCGAGCGAGCCCCAGGCTCCAGGCCCCGATAAGCGGCCGCCAAGGAGTGAGCCGGTGTGTACCTGGACGCCCATCCCCGGACACAAAGAACCACCAACGCACCGATGTCTGAGGGGGTCCGCCACTGGCAGGGGAAGTGGTGGTAGGGGGAGATAGGCCTCCAAACCTTGGAGGGCCTGAGATGTCCCCAGAGAGGTGGCGCCTGACACCCAACCTGACATATAGACACAGACATACAGGCACACACAGATACAAACATCCATTCCCACCCTCATGCTCTCATATGCACTTACTCCACACTCAACCAACGTGGAGACAGACATAAAGAGACGTTGTACACACAATCACACTCCCCAAGCGTACTCTACAAACCGGGTCTAGGTGCCCTCGCCCCTGGAGGGGGGAACTGCACCCAGACCCAGGTGGTGTTTCCCTTTTCCCTGCGGTGGGGGGAGGCAGACCGCCCCGACTCCGCAGCAGCAGGAAGGCTCCACACTCCAGACCGCAGTCGGACGGCCAACTCCTCCTCCTAGCCCCCCTGCTCCAGCAGGTCGCAGAGAACGGGGGTGAGAGAAGACTCCAAACCTCCCTCCACCCGCTCATTGTAATGTTGATGCATGTGTGTTCTAAGGTGCATTTAAAACCCAGGAGGGCTTGGAGCTACCTGCCAGAGAGCAGCAGGTAAGCGTATGGTCCCTCCTGCTAGCCCTCAATGTCTACGTGTATTTAAAATTGAGAGGTGGGCAACGATGCCAGGGGTGGGGTGTACACCCTGATGGTACTTTGGACTCCGTGTATCGTGCCCACCCCCAAGATCCTATATGTATGTGTAATGAGAGTGTGAGTAATGTGAATGTCTAAGTTGTGGGATAAAATTGAGGCAGAGGCAGCCAGAAGGGGACAGAGGGAAGGGGGACAGAAACTGGGACTGTTATGGAGGACCACTCCAATAAGCTGAACTATATTCTGCTTAATAATAATAATAATAATAATAATAATAATAATAATAATGATAATAATAATAATAATGATTGGCAGCAGTTTGTTACACACTAAAAGAAGAGTGCAACAACCACACTGAATAATAATACTGAGAAGAAGTGAAATCAGCTTATTGGTGTGGACTTCCACAATAGTCCCAGTTTCTCATGTGGCCCTTTGGAAAAATCAAGTACCCGTCCCCGAATAAGTTTTTTGTTTATTTGTTTATTTTTCCACACTTAAGATATGCTGAAATGTGTTTTTGTCATTTTTCAAGAGAAGTTTGGGTTTCTTTTATTCACGCCATTTAATTCAGTGTATTCAGTCTTTCGTAGGACAGAGAATTAGACAAAGAAGAAGCTGGATGCAGAAAGACCCACCTCAGAGAAGCCACAGCCCTGCCTTTTTTGTGTTATGGACACACAAATATTCAGGTCTAGCTTTTGTAGGATATTCCATTTTGGATTGTCACTTTAATGCTTCTTTGAAGATCCTCTTAAAATTGCTGTGATTGAGGCATGGTTTGCATCAACACGTCTTTCTTGCGAAAGAAAACTTAATATACGAGAAAGGTCATGCTTTGTTTACAGGGAGGGCCAAGCTTCACAAAACATTCTAGCTTGCACTCGAAGTGATCACTCAGTGTGAACAACAATCACATGAGAAGTTTGAGCACAAACCTTGTATGTTATTAGTTTAGTCACTCTACCATTGTCTACACTTTGGACTTGCACAGATCTTAATCAGAAGTTAGAGGGGGTGGGGGCTGGAGGCATCAGTGACACAAAGAGGGGATCAAAAAAATAATTCACTTTTTAACTGTATTGTTAATAAGTGCTTATTCTGTCTATGTATGGGTCTTATTTATCTCAATCAAAACAAGTATAATGATTCTGTTACCTTTCCATGTTACTTTTGGGCTAGTAGAAACTAGTCCAAAAGTACTGGGACATGTTATCTAAATCTTCAGTGAAACCACACACTTTTCTTAACTGTTCCCACGAACCCAGAGAAATATGAGTCAGTCAAGTTACATCAAAACTTAGCCAACTTAAATGAAAATTAAACCAGATTTTATGAATAATCGATGGTGAAACCCTTGTAATTACAAATGGTTCACAAGGTGCTTCCCGGGGGAGACACACTGAATACTGACAGCAGGAAGGCGTCCTAAATTGTAAATTTTAAATCATTTCGTTATTTGTGCGTAAAGATGAGCTCATGTGTTGTATGTGAAACCAGTCTCCAGTGCCTAAACTTGTATCTGTGATGAAATACACATGCATTCGAACCAAAGTCTTCACTGAGTAATCATTTACTCAGTGCCACACTCAACTGAATAGAGACTGAAGATGAGTGAGCCTAACGCCTGCTTTCCAATTTGAATTAAAAGAGTCTGTGGTTGTATGTGAGACTGATCGTCTTGCTCAGCGACTGTGACTACATGAATCATTATAAAGTGTGAATACACACTGGATGTGTATTAAACCAGCCACCAAAGTGTTTTCCAAACTTTTCTGACAAACTTATAGAAAAGGCAACATACAGAGTGATGGAAATGTGATGATCTTGCCAGCATATTAAACAGTATTGAGTAATATAGTGTCAAATGAATTATAAGTAACTGATACTAACGCGAGTTTGTTTTTATCTTGCTTATCGAGTCGCATCTTAATCTGTAGCAAAGCTGGAGATGGAGCAGACAGATAAATAGAGGCAGGACTACATCAGTGTTTTAGATTCAAATCCTTAAAAAAGTGACAGTTAACTTTAGGAGGGAATATGATAGTCATTTGCATATGGGAACTAGGCAATTTGATTGGATGTGAGTCTGTGAATTGGGTGTGTGCGCGTCTGGGAATCAAGGGGGTGAGGTGTTCTCACAGTGGCGTTGGGGGATGAGGAGAGGAGGGAGGGGGTGTTGTGACATCCACATATGATGGCAGTGAAGCAAGTGAGAGTGTGATGCAAGTCAACACAACCCTCATTGTCCCAAGCCCCCTTGTTGCCAAGTATATTGATTCGCACAAACAGACACGCGTGTACAGATACCACTATGTGCACATGTAGTGTTAATAGAAATGCAAGAATATAAACAAAAATATAGGTAAACCTACATGTAAACGCTCACAGTCCCCAGACTTGTAAGGACAGGTTTGACAAGACGTGATGTGGTCTGGAAGGTCAAGGACAATAGATAAATAGCTAGATTGTGTGTTTCAGTCACTCTTTTTGTGAGAGCAATATGCCGTGCCTGGACTTGTTCAGCAGAGAGTGACGGATTACTCACAGAAAGTAAATCGGCTTACTCAAGATGTTTTTGTGTCACCACCGCCATCACAAAAGCGCGTCTACGTGTTTGGGGCATCTTTACAATGAAGGTGAAAAAGAGATGTCAGAAAACAGTGTATCAGTTTCTTTCTGCCTAATTGGCTGGTGTAACCTCAAGTGTTTGCATATTTTTGGAGTAAAAGTGGTAACACTAGAAGAACTATTTTATACTGATTCCAACTTGAGATTTTTTGTTTTGTTTTTAACTAAATAATGCCTCTGTTATATATATATAGAATATTATTTAAAAAAATTGTCCTTCTACATGCCATGAGTGCTGCAAACTGCAGTTCCTGGAATGGCCACTTGTGGCTGCTTCTTAAAGCAAACAAGTAATGTTAATTTATGAAATCGCCTTTTGGTCACACAGTACTGGATATAAAACAAAGTAAACTAAAAATGAAATGCCATAAAAAAAAGTTGTAGATAAAAAATAATTAAATTAGTGCAAGTATCTAGAAAAAAGACAGTTTAAACAGAAAGATTTTTAACAAAAGAAATGTTCGAATTTAAACTCTAAAAAAAATGGTGAGGTCTCTGTGACTAATTCACCAATTCTGTCTTTTAACTCACTTGAAATGTTTTTGTTTTTTTTGCCTCAGTAGGGGCGTGGCTGCCTTCCAGGTGGGTGTGGCCACATTTTGCTGTAGCCAGCATGCTTCAGCCCGACAAATTCAAATCACTGAGTAGGACCCATGTTTTTGCTTTTTGGGAAATTTTCAATGCAGTGATCAGACACATACTGTAATGTTTCCAGTTGCACTCACATCTTTCCCAGTAGAATAGAATAGCCCTGTAGAAACAGCAGGAATATAAAAAAACCCCAAGAGGAATATATATAATATGCTACTAAGTTTCCTGCTAAGTTTATTTTATCTATAATTACTTATCTATCTGTTACTTACCTAGTCATTCTATTTATTTATTGCTGTTTTTATCTTAAGAGAAAATTAAAACAAGTTTCATTGTACCATGTATAACAGATATGAGAAAGCATTAGTGTGTTTTGTTTTTTTTACTGTGGAAAACTGACTTTTATTACCACTAACTGCTACTGCTGCACTGTAAATATGTTTCTTATTCCCTTGTCTTTGGATTTATTGCTGTCATTGTGTTCTTGTTGACTTTTATTTCTCCTCATGTGTATACATGTATGCATCTGTTGGAATGACAATAGAAATACTTGAATCACTGAAAAGAGTAAAAACCTTTTTTTTGATCTTCCTAAAAAACCTACCTAAAAACACTGAAAAAGAAAGCAATTCAATTAAAGTGCAGTGACATGGAAAAGTATTTGTCCACTTCTTGGGTTAATTTTTTGGAATATTTGTCACACCCACATGTTTCAGATCATTAAATAAATGTTAATATTAGTCAAAGCTAACTCAAGTAAATTCAGTGCTGTTTTTAAATGATGAGTTCATCTATTAAGGGGGGAAAAAAACCTATCCAACCTATCTGGGCCTGTGTGAAAAACTAATTGTCTCCTAATTCTAGTAACTGTTTTTCCTGCTAGGGAGCAGCACCAGACCTCCACACTAACACCACCATGTTTGCCTGTTGGTATGATATTCTTTTTATGAAACGTGTTAGTTTTATGCCATGTGTAATGGGACTGAAACCTTACAAAAAGTTCAGTTGTTGTCTCGGCAATCCACAGAATATTTTTCCCAAAAGTCTTAGTGATCATCAAGATGTTTTTTTGGTAAATGTGAGACGAGCCTTTGGTTCCTTCATGGTCAGCAGTGGTTTTCACCACACTTGGACAACATAATAGGTTGGATAGTTTTTTTCGCCTTTGATGAATAAAATGAACATTAAAAAACGGCATTTTTGCATTTACTTTGGTTATCTCTGTCTAGTATTAGAATTTGATTGATGAGCTGACAAGTGTAAGTGTGACAAATATGAAAAAAAGGAAGAAGAAAAAACCAAAAAGGGGCCAAATAGCCTACTTTCCACAGCACTGTATGTACGGTCACGTACAGATGATAATGTTTGAAAAACAATGCTAAATTATTCACGTCAACACGAGACCAGTTGTATAAAGCAGGTCTGTTGACAACAACTGTTTATGTCAAGAAAACAGGAGGAGGTGTAAGCTGTATTTTAACACTGACACAAAGACCCAGCAGAGCTAATCACAATGTCTCATCAGCTCCCTTAGCCGCTACGCTAACTGTGGTGGGGGTTGGTTTTATCATGTTTGAAGTCGTGGATCTCCTGCTAGCAAAGTTGTTTATATACAGACTCCAAGTCTCCCTTTTCAGATACACAAGTCTGTTGGGCCAGTGTGCATGTGTCATGTGTTCATGGTGACACAACAGAAATGTGCTGCGGGGCTTTCCAAGAACTGGCTCATGAGACAGCCTCCAGGATGAATCTTCTTAGTGTTGTCTCCAGAGGATGAGCAACAACATAAAACGTTTCAGGATCATTTTATTGGAATTTTGCTGTCTTGTTGTTAAACAGATATTAATCTTTCTATTTCTTTTGCTCAACAATATCTGAGCAGAAATGTTCTACAGTTTAAAAGCCAACCAGTCCATTTTCATTGTAACCTTAATAGTGTGGAAGTGAATAAGAAATTCCGATATTTTGTTTGAGGAAACTTTCAGTAGCTTCCTTTCTTCCCCTTAACTCCTCGTTCGCTCATCTCTTCTGTGTCTCAAGTCACTGTTATGTCACTTTTGCATGCCACTGCAGCACGATCACCGTGCGGGTATTTTGGAAGAAATGACGGAGTGTCTTCATAATTTGCATCTTTTTGCAGCAGCTGATTACAGAGCAAGCATACCTCTCAGCGTTACACAGTGATGGGCAAAGTGACACGCATATGCGCATGCCTATCTGGAATCGCACATGAGGGGATTCTGCTGGGATGAGTCACAGTTAAGACTGATACAAAAGTTAGGGATGGAAATTAACACCAGGCTTTCAGATGAACAATAAAAGACGTACAGCTTGGTAGGGTTGTTTGCGGCCCGCTTTTTATTTGTTTTCAATTTATTGCTGTAATATTTTATGCAAACCACAATAGCTGTGACTGAATGACTGGTCACAGACAGCTCGGCACCACTGAAAGTGAAGATACTCAGCAGCTGTCATCGTACAGCAATGGTATATGACAGATGTGGGAGTAATGGAATGAGGATGCATACGCAATAGAAGGACAATCAGATCTCTTATTTCCAGACCACTAAAAGCACAAACCTACCCAGTGGATTTGAATACGGCAGTTTAGGCCTGCCTTTGTCCACACACACAGTATTACAGGCCTGTATGCACTCATAACAATGGTTGGCTCTTTTCAATAGAGAGCAAAAGGAAGAAAAAAAGGATGTGTGTTTTAGCAGGTAGCTCCCTGCTGTCAGCTCCCCCTGACAGACCTGTAGAGCAGGCTTGTCTTTCTTATCTGCTGCCAGCTGGTCTGACAAGAAGTTTGTCTCGCTTACCTCATGTACAGGTGACTCTGCAAGGGTGTGGCCTCAGAAGAGTCTCTTGCTTCATTGCAGATTTTAAAACAATGATTTTTTTCTTTCTTTCTTTTAAACTGAGTGAATGGCAGATTACAAAAGCTCAAAAGAAGGGAGTCTTTTGGCTGTAACTGTGCCAAAAGGCTCAATCGTCAGCTCATCAAGAACTACAGCTGCAGCAGTAGGCAGCAATTGACTGAAGTGATAGAGTGAGCCTGAGGAAAGAAAGAAGGCAACACCAGACTTTCCTGTTCAAGAGGGAAACTAATCTCTGTGTCAATAAGAACTGAAAAGAAAAGTAATGACCATGATGGAAGCTGTCCAAACCTCCACCGCTGTCACACCTTAGGTTGGACTGGTGGATTACATGAATATCAGTGAACATGTATAAAATCATAAGACAGTGTCCCCATCACTTCTAGGGGATCATCATATTATTGAGGATCTCACTATAATTTTTACTTCAAAATATAAAGTGGCTTATATACATAAAACTGAGTTAAATAGAATGAATTAAAATTTAGAATAAAAAAAATATATTGATGGGTTCTATTCAGTCAAAGTGGGCAGAATGTTATTTTTAAATAAAAGATCATTTGCATAGTTATCATATATTTATTTTAATCTAGTTTTTGTTTCATAAAATCACAGCAACAGTTGACTCAAGGCGCTTTATATTGTAAGGTAAAGACCTTCCAATAATACAGAGAAAAATCCCATCAATCAGAGTACCCCCTATGAGCAAGCACATCAGCCACAGTGGAAAAGAAAAACTACGTTTTAACAGGAAGGACCTTCTGGCAGAACCAGGCACAGGGAGGGGCAGCAATCTGTTGCCCTGCTTGATGGTAAGGGGAGGGAGACAGGAAAGCCAGAGATTAGTAGTTTTTAAAGGATCTAACTTACATGTTGTTAAAAGTCAACACAATTAAATTCATTTGCTTTTCTTTCACTTCATGTTACCCCCAAGAAGGCAAGAAATTTCACAAATGGACAAGGCACACCTGTGAAGTGAAAACCAATTCAGGTGACTACATTATGAAGCTCATTGAGAGAAAGCCAAGGGTTTGCAGCAGTGTCAACAAAGCAAAGGGCGGTTACTTTAAGGAATCAAAAATATAAGACATATTTAGAGTCATTGTCATTTAACAATATATATATATATATATATATATATGTATGTCCCTCATCCTATTCATGTAGCCCCTTCCGCCAGGGTTACTTGCGTAGTAGCATTCCAACAACGCCCTGTTTTCGTCTCTTGCCCACCAATGCCTTCTTGTTCCAGTAGCCCACTTTTCGTCAGGGTGCCCTGGTTCCTCAACACCTGACGCGGACCTTGTTGATCCGGGCGACGTCCGAGGCGGCATGCCTTCATATTTATCTGTCTCACTCATGTCTGCGGTAGGCTTGCTTAGCATAGGGGGTCTAGCCTTAGGACCCTTACTGGATACAGACGCCCCAGGCAGGAATCGAACTTGCGATCCTCTGTTCCAAAGGCGTGTAGTCTAACCACTACGCTATCCAGCTGCTGGCGCTGTGAGCAGGGTACTAATCATGGCAGCACAAGAACAAGCTCTGAGCACAAGATCCATAGAGGCTGGGGTCTATCACACCAGGCAAGACCCCAGGTGCAGGCTGTGTAAAGATGCCCCAGAGACAATCCAGCACATAACAGCAGGGTGCAAGATGCAGGCATACATGGAACGCCATAACCAAGTGGCCGGCATAGTGTGTATATATATATATATATATATATATATATATATATATATATATATATATAAAATCCCAGCACGCCCCTGCGGGCGGTTTATCCTTCAAGCTCGGGTCCTCTACCAGAGGCCTGGGAGCTTGAGGGTCCTGCGCAGTATCTTAGCTGTTCCCAGGACTGCGCTCTTCTGGACACAGATCTCCGATGTTATTCCCGGGATCTGCTGGAGCCACTCGCCTAGCTTGGGAGTCACCGCACCTAGTGCTCCGATTACCACGGGGACCACCGTTACCTTCACCCTCCACATCCTCTCGAGCTCTTCTCTGAGCCCTTGGTATTTCTCCAGCTTCTCGTGTTCCTTCTTCCTGATATTGCTGTCATTCGGAACCGCTACATCGATCACTACGGCCGTCTTCTTCTGTTTGTCTACCACCACTATGTCCGGTTGGTTAGCCACCACCATTTTGTCCGTCTGTATCTGGAAGTCCCACAGGATCTTAGCTCGGTCATTCTCTACCACCCTTGGGGGCATCTCCCATTTTGACCTCGGGACTTCCAGGTTATACTCGGCACAGATGTTCCTGTACACTATGCCGGCCACTTGGTTATGGCGTTCCATGTATGCCTTGCCTGCTATATATATATATATATATATATATATATATATATATATATATATATTAGGGGTGCAACGATATTCGTATCGATATTGAACCGTTCGATACAGTGCTTTCGGTTCGGTACGCATATGTATCGAACAATACAAAATTTTTAATTTATTTTATCAACTTTCCTTCTGACGATGCTGTCTGTGTTGAGCGCTCAGTGAATCTGCGTTCGACTACTCCGCCTAGGCTCGACAGTGCAGCCTAGGCGGAGTAGTCGAAACACAGACAGCATCGTCAGAAGGAAGAGCGCAGGGCAAGCTAGCGAGACAGAAGTTAAGCTCTCCTTGCAACATGGACCTCCCCCACCCTCATTCAGATCTGGCGTTTGGAATTATTTTGGTTTTCATGTGACGTATGACCCTGAAGGTAAGCGAGTCATGGACTAAAGTAAAACAGTATGTTGGATGTGCCATGCAATGCTCAATTACATTGGTGGGAGCTAGTGTGTTAGCGCAGTTAGCTCGTTAACATGTTGGCCATCTAGCCCCATGCACGGGGCGATCGGCGGTAGCTCGTTAATGGAGATTTGCCGTGTTGTGGCGTTAAGGTCATTTCAACGAGATTAACCTGAAAGCACTAGTGGGAACACAACGAATATGACTCCACATTTACGCCGACATCATCCTAGTGCAAAGACAAGTGGAAGCAGAAAAAAAACAAGCAAGCATGCTACTAACTTTAGCCGAGTCATTTAGACAGCTGTTAGCACATGATTCTCCTTATGTGTTTAATATGCTGCTGAGAATATAGCCCAGAAGAAGCGGATAGTATAGCTTTTATTTTGGAAAGAGCCATTTCTCTGTAATAAACTCTCTTTTCCAAAGATGAGTGATTCCTCAATCAGATACAGGGCTCGCAATATCGCTAGCCCGACGTCCCGGGGCTAGCGATCTTTTCAGTCGGGCTACCAAAATCTATCTCTTCCCTGCCCGTCGGGCTATTGTAGGAAAAATATATGTCAATGCTTTTGCATTCTTTCAGAAATGTAGCTGGGTAATTATGTCATTGGCATCGGTGAGCCACTGTCAATATGTGACATATTGAAATCGCGTTTGAATTTGCGCTTGTTTTTTTGCTTTCACTTTGCAATCGTGCGAACTGTGTATAGAGAGCGACAGCACTGATCTGTGAGTGATGATAATTTGTGCACCAATTCCTCTGACATCGTCTTATTAATTGTTAGCTTACTATGCAAACATGACAAGTGAAATCTCCCGCAGCAAGCTTAAACATGTGAGAGGTTGATCGCGCAGAGAATCGCTGAGCTTATGTGAGTGCGTGTGTAAAAGCAGCAGGATATATATTTGACTACGATGACCTGGATGACTGAGAACCTTCACAGACAGATATATATTTTAGTTCTGCTGAGCCAAATAAGACAGGTCAGGGTGAAGAAGTGACAGCCAAAGAAAAGCTTACCACAAAACGGAGAAGTTATGACAAATCAGACTATAAGGCAAAAAGAAAGTGCAGCTTTATGGTTTTATGGACAAAAGAATTTCTGTGGCTGCAATATGATGAGCTAAATAACCAGGGCTGCACATAAGTGGTCCGCAGGTGCGCATTCGCTGTCAAAATAAAAAACACGCACAAGGGTTAGGGTTAAATTTAAAAACTGTACTTTTGAGTTAAAATATATATTTATAATTTTAATAAATGACAAATTAAAAAGGCATGAACAATTTTTTTGTATCGAAAAAATATCGAACCGTGACACCAAAGTATCGAACCGAACCGAACCGTGAATTTTGTGTATCGTTGCACCCCTAATATATATATATATACTGTATATATGTAAATTCAAACGTGCCCCTGGTACACTTCGCAGAAACACTTTGCCACACACACACACACTCCTCGTGCCTATGGTACGACAACTTTTCTCCGTGCCCCTGGTACACTGCGCAGAAAAACTTTGCCACACACACACTGCTCGTGCTTATGGTACGACAACTTTTCTCATGCCTATGGTACGACAACTTTTCTCCGTGCCCCTTCGATACCCAACATCCACAATGACGGCGAAACAACTAGTAGCTCAGTGTTCCAACATTCGAAAGAAGGGACTGCTCTCACAGCTAGAGATTGACGAGGTACAACACAAATGCTACGGCAAGGAGGAGTCAGGACGCCAGGTCAGGGGGGAGATATCATCACCCCCACCCGAGATTGGGTACATAGCCCCAAGTGCGATAGGAGAAGGATCGTTGAGTGCGAGAGGAACTGACCTGAAAAATAGGATCATGGCCAAGCTTGAAACCTGGATCCCCCGTAGCCGGTTACCAAGATTACGTGAAGTACCCTCAGAAGGTCTGCTAGATGATGTTAATGCAGCACTACGGACAATACCTACAACCACGATTACCGACACTAACAAGCTGAGCTACAATATGGCAGCAGTGATCAGTGAGATGCTTGGCTACAAGTTGAACAGCGACAAGGGGCAGTACCCTCCATGGAGAAGGAGGCTAGAGGGCAAGATCAAAGTAGCACGGAGGGAGGTTAGCCAACTAACGGAGTTGCAGAAAGGTGCGACAAAGAAGGTGCATAAGAAATACAGCAAGCTGTCCATACCTGAGGCCTTGGAAACTGCCAAGCAAAGACTCACAGCCTTGGCCAGCCGCTTGAGGAGGTACACCAGAGAGATAGAAGGCAGGAGAATAAACCAGCTGTTCTCCATAGAACCAGCAAAGGTGTACTCTCAGTGGCAAGGGAACAATAATAATAAGAGAACAGCACCACCAAGGCTGGAGACGGAGCAATACTGGAAGAGCATATGGGAGAAGAACGCAACCCATAACGGCAATGCTCAGTGGCTCGTGGATCTGAGGGCAGACCACAGCGACCTCCCTGAACAAGGTCCAGTAACCATCACAGTGGCAGATATCCAAGAAAGGGTCTCCAGTATGAAGAGTTGGACAGCACCAGGGCCCAACATGGTTCACGCCTACTGGCTAAAGAAGCTGACTGCACTCCACGAGCGTCTGGCAGCACAAATGAACCAGCTGCTAGTTAACGAGAGACACCCGGAATGGCTAACCGAAGGTCGGACGGTCCTGATCCCCAAGGACCCCAAGAAGGGACCGGTCCCCTCCAACTACCGACCAATAACCTGCCTCAGTACTACATGGAAGCTCCTGTCAGGCATCATATCGGCTAAGATGAACAGGCACATGGGTCAATACATGAGCGGGACACAGAAAGGAATTGGCAAGAATACCAGAGGCGCAAAACACCAGCTACTGGTAGACAGAACAGTCAGCCGAGACTGCAAGACCAGACTGACCAACCTGTGCACTGCCTGGATTGATTACAAGAAGGCCTATGACTCAATGCCCCACAGCTGGATACTGGAATGCCTAGAATTGTACAAGATCAATGGGACCCTAAGAGCCTTCATCAGGAACTCAATGGGGATGTGGCGTACAACACTAGAGGCCAACTCCAAGCCCATAGCACAAATCACCATCAAGTGCGGGATCTACCAAGGAGATGCTCTGTCCCCACTGCTGTTCTGCATAGCCTGAACCCCCTCAGTGAGATCATTAACAAGACTGGCTACGGATACCGACTATGGAACGGAGCAGTTGTCAGCCACCTCCTGTACATGGATGACATCAAGCTGTATGCCAAGAGTGAACGAGACATCGATTCACTGATCCACACTACCAGGCTATACAGCAATGACATTGGAATGTCGTTCGGACTGGAGAAGTGTAGTCGGATGGTAACAAAGAGAGGGAAGGTAGTCAGAACTGAGGGGATTGAACTACCAGAAGGCCACATTGCAGACATAGAGGACAGTTACAAGTACCTGGGGATCCCGCAGGCGAATGGGAACCATGAAGAGGCCGCTAGAAAAGCTGCAACCACCAAGTACCTGCAGAGGGTCAGGCAAGTCCTGAGGAGTCAGCTGAATGGTAAGAACAAGATCCGGGCCATCAACACGTACGCCCTGCCCGTGATCAGGTACCCTGCTGGGGTAATAGGCTGGCCAAAGGAGGAGATAGAAGCCACTGACATAAAGACAAGAAAGCTCCTTACCATGCATGGAGGGTTTCACCCCAAGTCCAGCACCCTGAGGCTGTACGCTAAGCGGGAGGAAGGGGGCCGGGGACTGGTGAGTGTCAGCACCACAGTCCAGGATGAGACAACGAACATCCAAGAATACATTGGGAAGATGGCCCCAACTGACCGAGTGCTCAGTGAATACCTCAGGCAGCAGAAACCCAAGAAAGAGGAGGGAGACGAGGAACCATCATGGAAGGACAGGGCCCTGCACGGTATGTACCACCGACAGATAGAGGAGGTGGCTGATATCCAGAAATCCTACCAGTGGCTGGACAAAGCTGGACTGAAAGACAGCACAGAGGCACTAATCATGGCAGCACAAGAACAAGCTCTGAGTACAAGATCCATAGAGGCTGGGGTCTATCACACCAGGCAAGACCCCAGGTGCAGGCTGTGTAAAGATGCCCCAGAGACAATCCAGCACATAACAGCAGGGTGCAAGATGCTAGCAGGCAAGGCATACATGGAACGCCATAACCAAGTGGCCGGCATAGTGTACAGGAACATCTGTGCCGAGTATAACCTGGAAGTCCCGAGGTCAAAATGGGAGATGCCCCCAAGGGTGGTAGAGAATGACCGAGCTAAGATCCTGTGGGACTTCCAGATACAGACGGACAAAATGGTGGTGGCTAACCAACCGGACATAGTGGTGGTAGACAAACAGAAGAAGACGGCCGTAGTGATCGATGTAGCGGTTCCGAATGACAGCAATATCAGGAAGAAGGAACACGAGAAGCTGGAGAAATACCAAGGGCTCAGAGAAGAGCTCGAGAGGATGTGGAGGGTGAAGGTAACGGTGGTCCCCGTGGTAATCGGAGCACTAGGTGCGGTGACTCCCAAGCTAGGCGAGTGGCTCCAGCAGATCCCGGGAATAACATCGGAGATCTGTGTCCAGAAGAGCGCAGTCCTGGGAACAGCTAAGATACTGCGCAGGACCCTCAAGCTCCCAGGCCTCTGGTAGAGGACCCGAGCTTGAAGGATAAACCGCCCGCAGGGGCGTGCTGGGTGTTTTATATATATATATATATATATATATATATATATATATATATATATATATATATATATATATACACATATACACATATATATATACACATATATATATACACATATATATATAGGTCCCTCATGTTTGTATTGTTAATACGTAGCTGGAGCAAGCTCCCAGGCCTCAGGACCTGAGCTTGAAGGATTGACCGCCCGCAGGGGCGAGTGGGGAATTTATATATATATATATATATATATTAAATTCATATATTTAATGTGTTCTGTATGTATCTACAACGTAGGAAGTAGTAAAAAATAAAGAAACAACATTAAATTAGAAGGTGTGTTTCTCTTTAGCCTGCCCTTGGCCCTTGGAAGCACACTATAAAGACAAAGGCTTGTTTTGAGTGAGGCTTGATCAAGCACATTTTTAGCGTTGAACTGAAGAACAATGAGGCTCTGCAGCTGGAGTCAGGGGTGGGAGGCCAGCCAGGTGGAGCTCCAGTGCCAAGAAGTTTTTTTCCTAAGCTTTCCATGTCAGGCAGATTAAAACTATCCGTGGATAAAAACGCCCCCCGAGGGAGACATGTAAATGCGAGTCCCACCGGAAAAATACACTTTTACACTTCTACCAAAGCACTGTAGGCAGTGTTCAACATGGAGGAGAGATAAGTGACCGGTAAAAGCCCCTGTGACGTTGCCAGTGAGGTGGGGAAGGCTTTTTTTTTTTCTTTTTGAGATTCAAATCCAAACTGACATCATGTTGCTCCTGCCTGTTTGAACTGGTAGATAAAGAAGATAAACTGACACATTTTAAACAATACAATAACGTTTTCTTCCTGCACCTGTCAGCCAGGAACTGGTGCGCATACACACACAGCACAACAATACAAGGACAGAACATTGTGAATACAAAGAGTAGCTTATATCCAACAAATGAAAAACCGCAGCACACAATTAATTTCAGTGGACTGCCCTAACATGTGTGTTCTGTGCAGTTCATTCATTTTGATTTTTTAGCATAAAGCTCCGAACATTACATGTAAAACATGGAGTGGAAGTAAAGCGAATGAATTTGAGTGTGTTGACTTTTAACAACAAGTACCTTGGATCCTTTATAAAATGTATATATTATTATTAGATTATCGATCTTGGAAAGAGATGAGAATACCATCATGTAAATGTTTGTATCGTTAATACGTAGCTGGAGCTAGCCTTCGGTTGGCTTGGCATAAATACTAGAATTAAAGGTATAAGGAAAGGGCAACATCGCCTCAAGAAGGTCCTGGTTTTGGGTTCTTTCCAGGTACTCCAGTTTCCGCCCACAGTCCCACAGCACGTTAGGTTAATGGCTGACTTAACTGACCGTAGTACCGGTTGTACCCAGCCTCCTGCTGGGGTACGGGATAGGCTCATGCCCAACCATAGCCATGAGTTGGATAAGTGGAGCAAAATGGATGGGTGGTGGTATAGTGTACAGTCTAATGTAAAGCGTCTTAGATCCTCCCCTCAAACCTGGTTAAATGACTCTATATATACGAGATTTACGTCTTATCTGTCATCAATTTGAGAGGAGGTGGAAAAAAGATAAGCTTCGGGTATCCCTCTACATTTTACGTAGCTGCCGCACTATATATCAGGACGCTTTTTTGTCCGACATCATTGCGACTAATAGCCATAACCCCCGGGCCCTGTTTAAAATGTTCAATTCTGCCATCAATCCTTGCCCTGATAAACTAGACTTTTCATCCCCAGCTCTCTGTGAGCAATTTTTCAATTATTTTATGAGGAAAATCTCACTTCTAAAAACCCCACTCTCTCATCTGTTGTGGTGAATCCTCTTCCTCCTGGTGGATCTCCGTCCAACTTCTACCAGTTTGAACCAATCTCACTTTCTGCTTTTAAAAGTTTAATTAATCGAGAAGTTCGAACTCTGCTCGGCTCACCGAGGTGACCGTAGTGCGAAGAGTGAAAAAGAGCCACAATCGTGCCTATCCCTGAGATCTCCACTACAGCTCAGATGGTGAGGTGGGTGGGCATGGTTGGGGTGGGGGTTGTGTTTGTGAAAAGATTTCGTATTAATTCAAAATTAAAGTTCATCCCCTCACTCGCTAGATCTATTTGTTTAATCCAAAGTTTGCATATGTATTGCATATGAACACTGAACATTTTCAGAATGCACTAAAAGAAACGATTTTGAGTGTCTTATTATCAGTAGTTATTATATATTATTAGGCATGGATTTTAGTGCTCGTATTTGAATGATCTTTAATTGCTTTGATATTCCTGGTTTAATCTGCTTTACACTGGTGTAATTACCTCAGTCTTTTATTGTCTGAAAGCAGTCAAGACTCAGAGTTTCTGTTTGTGCTTTAGTGTTTGTGAGATTTGACCCGGCCAATAATAATTTATAAATTTGTGTATTTTCGCAGTGCATTTAGGAAGGTGGGGTTATTATTTCAGAGTCCCCTGTCTTCATGCTAAGTTAAGCTGCTGCTGATCAGCCTTAAGAGTGGTGCTGTCTCTTCCATGAAGAAAATTATTATGACTATTGGGGAAAACGTTGAATTATACCTCAAATCTACTTTAGAGTGTTTGGAAAGTGTGGGAATTCTGTTTTAATGTCTCAGAAACAAAAAAAACAAATGTGTGCAGGCGTGTGGGTGTAAGTGTGTATGTGTGTGCGCACTGCAGGAGGTAAAGGGGTTAACGCCCCTCCTCTCCCACTGAAGCACAAGATTCTCACACCCAAAACATTCAGCTGATCTTAAGCATCTGCCATCTGCTTAGATAACAGAAATACAGTCTTTATATAAAAAACACATTTGACTGAATTCATACATTACAATACGTGAGTCCACAACATACACAGAAGGGGAGGCACAATCGTCACAGCCCTGCTGCTATCATGGGCAATTAACGGTCCACAGCTCTAGCTCACAGGGTTTTTGCTGTTTCAAATCTTTCCCCTACTTAGGTGGAGGGGGGGGGGGGGGTGATGGTGTTCCTCCTGCTTTATGGGGCCTATTTAAAAGCCCAGAGGTGCCACTCCTGGTCACTCCCAGGTTTTCTTCTTGAATTGGCTCCTGGCTGTTTTACACCTCCAGGAGGGACTATTATCCTGTCAAGGGGCTACTTCTCACAGCAGTGCGATGCTTCACCCCGTGAAAATCACACCCTTCTGCTTTTTTTGTTTTTTGGGGTTTTTTTTTTTGGTCTGTACCACATGGAGTTCACACACGGGTCTGACTTGAATTTACTGAGTCGCCATGAAAAGGCCCTACAAAAATAAGGCCTAAAAAGAGGAAACAGAAGTGAAAGGTGGCGATGACTTGTGAGTGGCCTAGGCATTAATCTGATAGGCAGTTAGACAGTTATTGGTGTATTAACATTTATAATGTCACACTTTAAAAAAAAAATTCACACTGTAATAGGTAGACACTTTACTGATGCCACAAGGGTTATTATAGTAATTATAGTGTTACAGCTGCAGGATAAAAAGAATACAATTACTGCAATAACAATATATTGATTGTCATTCTGTTGATGAGGTAACCTTGAAAAACAGTTCTGAAAACAGGTCTGGTATGCCAACAGTGATATTTCAGACTTCAGTGGTAAACGTGACCTACTGTTCCTAAGAGATGAAGGTGCAAGTAGATATGAGGAAGTGAAAATACTTTTAGGAAAAGGGTGTAGATCTTTATTTTACACACACACACACACACACACACACACACACACACACACACACACACACACACACACACACACACACAGTCCATCTTATACACATATACAACTGTTGCCTTATAGGCTTTTGTTTTCTCACAGAGATTATATTCAAAAGCAGTTCATGGAAAAAAACGATGAGCCAACAAAGAACAGGACATGGTGTACATTTGAATCACTTGTAGAAACTGATGCGTGGACCCAAAAGTTTGTGAGTAGTGCTGCCCCCTAGTGGTAAAACTAAACAACTAAAACTTTTAAAGATGAGCAAATGCTACCAATATCTATGTAATTAATGAATATTGGTTTGTTATATTCTATTAATTATTTTTTTTTGGGGGGGGGGCAAAAACAAATACACAAAAGAGTGTGCTAATGGCGCCAAAATACACAAACTTGTATCATTTGTGGAATTCTAAGTGTATAAAAAAACTATAAGGTTAAATATTATTTTTATGATCTTACATTACAAGTTACATTTCAAGTTAAAGAATTTGACTTTTTAGGTTTAAACAAGTAGTCAAGACCAGTGTTTTATTTATTTTAAATTAATCATGTAACACAGTACAACATTATGACACCATTATCCTTGAAAGCAAAACATTAAGAAATGCAATGTATATAAAATACACCTAAGATGTATTAACACAAACAAGGAAGAGGCTAAAAGAAAAACATGGTGAATGACCTCAGGTGTTCCTGTATGACATGTGCTTCATTGGCACTTTGAAAGAATCTCCTGACAGCTTTTGTAGACTTTCACCAAGCAGTTCAGCCTTGGCTTTGAACTCTAAAGGGAAAAAAATAGAGTTAATTAAAAACAGGTTCCTATGAATGACACCACATCAACAGCCCTGCAGGTAATCAAGTCACTAAACAGGCTCTTGAGATATGTTCATCCTCACCTGAAACAATGGCACAACACTTGACACTGCATCGGGCTCTGAGGGGTCCTTCAACAGTACACAGAGGTAGTAGATGATCTGATGCTGAAATAAAAGCATTAGACGTTAATCCAATCTTCCGTGGCAAACTGTAGAATAACTACATGAGAAAATGTCAACATGTCACACAAGTACAGAGGCACAGGTTCACCAACACACCATGTAAATAGCTTCATTGATGACAATATCCTTGATCTTGCTCATCTCAATGAAAGTGGTTATCTCGCGGCCCGAGGCATAGCTGGAGGACACCTGGATGCCTAAGGAGCCAATGACGAGAAGGGACTCGTGGTCTACCTTCACAAAGTGGATGTGAAGCATCATGCCAACAAGGGTGACAAGAATAGCGCCAGACAGAACGGCAGTGTTCTGCAAGAGAGGAAAAGTATTAAATTAAAAATAATCATTGTAAATTAAAATTTTTTTGCATGATGCCAATTTGCAGGATACTAATGGTGTGGCATCCAGTCTATTCTGAGTCCAACAGAAGAGGAAGAGGAAATGCTGATAGAGAGATATCCTAGTGAATGGATCAGCAAACAATGGCCGATGCACCTGAAAAGTGACTTTTATCACCCACTCCCGGAAAGAAACCACGCTCAGTTGGAAAGAACAGAAATGATGTGAAACAAAACAACAGTAAACATCCAACTACTTTTTCATCACTGGAAAAGTCTCAAAGTGTATATATATTTATTCTTTATTCTCGTCTCTCTATATACTGTACTGTAAATAGCAGAGATGACAATAAAGTTTACTTTAAATGATCACACTGGACGCTCACGTAACAAGCACAGCTTTGAACACAAAGAACCCAGAGCCATTTAAAAAAAAATGCTGCAAAATTACTGCACTAACTAAAAAAGTGCATCGTCTCGATCTTAGACAGGGCGACTAGATTGAGACTTTCTTGTAAAATACTGGCCCCTTGTGGTGGGAATTAGTGTTCAATTTTACAAATTCTGATTACAACAAGTATCTTTAAGACAGAAAGAAAGAAAGAAAGAAAGAAAGAAAGAAAGAAAGAACTGTATTCTGCCTTCTTTTTGCTGCTCCGTTTAGGGGTCACCATAGCAGATCATCTGTCTCTATCAAACCCTATCCCGCCTATGTCACACCAATCCTCTTCATGTAAATCCATTAATCTTCTCTATGGTCTTCCTCATTTCCTCCTGCCTGCCAGCTCCATATTCAACATCCTTTATCTGATATATATGGTGGTGGTGGTGGTTACCACTGTTCTCTTACAGCAAGAGGGTACCACCACCCTCCATCTGGAGGGGGCCTTACTGTGTGGAGTATGAATGTTCTCCCCATATCAGCGTGGGTTCTCTCCGGGTACTCAGACTTCCTCCCACAGTCCAAAAACATGCAATTAGTTGGGTTAGGTTAATTGGTGATTCTAAATTGCTCAGAGGTGTGAATATGAGAGCGAGTGGTTGTCTGTCTGTCTGTGTTAGCCCTACGACAGACTGCGGACCTATCCAGCACCCCCTGCGGCACTGAATTGGAAAAGTGGAAGCGAATGAATGGATTGATTGATGGATGCGTCCGGGTCATGGTAGTCAAGGTAGCTTGGAAATATCACAGTGTCTCTGTAAACATCAGTCTATGGACACTCCTGCCTGACCGTCATCATCGCAAACAAGAAGGGGCTCAGAGCAGATCCCTGATGCAATCCCACTCCACCTTGAAGCCACCTACGGCTCCTACTGCACACCTCACCACTGTCTCGCTGTCCTCAGAAACTTTGCACCTCAACCCCACAGTGAGAAGGATTTGTCAGTAAATCTGCATCACTTTGGTCTCGCCTTCATCATCTTACCTGGGTGAAGAAGAACACTGCATATGCCAGAAGCCACACGGAGCAGGTGTATACCATCACTTTGCCCATGGACACTTTTGGGGAGCTGATAATGAACTCCCTGCAAAAGCTGGAGTGACTCTGACAGTCCAGAGAGATTGGTTTACCGCTAATGTCAGTGAAGGCTTCGTCTTCCATGACGACTGAACAGCGAAACGAGGTGAATGAGCATAAAAGACGAGTGATGACCTTTGTATGGTGTCAACGCGGTTACCCTGTCAAGTTAGCATCGAGCTAGCATTAGTTGTTAACTGCAAATAGACAGGGTCAGCAGCACATTAAGACAGGCGGTGATAAATTTATAATGATGACGAAAAAAGAAAGCTCCTTAAAGTAATATGCTTTAAATGAATTAAAAGGGAAAAATAGCTAAAGAGCTGAATTAAAGAGTCAACTACAACTGTAGTAGTGCCACAATCCATCCCCACTCATGTGGCTGCACTGTTTTTCTACACCGGGGTGTCCAGAAAGGGTGGGGGCTCTCGCATACACAAAAGCAAAAGACCGCGAAAAAACTCGTTCATAAAACAACTAAATGTACTTTAATGCATAGAACAACTTGTAAGTGTAACATTTATTATTCTTCGTTTGATATCAACGAGATGCGTGTCAGTTTCAGCTTCTGTCTCCGTCTCAGCTTGTGCCTACGGCCCACGCTGGTGTAGAACAAAAGCAGACCCTATAGTCGCTGGAAAAAGCAAAGCATTCTGGGCAACGATTGATTTTTCGTCGATATCTCCGTCAATAACTCAAGCTGGTCCACAGCTTTCGTCAAACAGTCTGTAAAAGTCAAATACGGGGTATACGTTGGTGTATGTGCCATAAACAGGTTACAAACAGCTCGTCTTTAGTAAGCGCTTTTCCATGTCACTTGCAAGGCCTTCGTTTCCCAAAATGCTTTGTGCTTCCGTGACTTTTGACCTCTGGATAAAAACAAGCCGATCAGCTGATGTAAAAGCAGCAGCATCTACAGGGGTCTGACACAATAACAGCTTGCTAACTTTGCCCCCCCTCCAGCGTCAGCTCTCCGTGGCATTCGGCGGTATGGTGTTAGGTAGTGTACGTGTCCACTTTTAGACTGTGTCGATTCAGCAGGTTATTTAACGAGACAGCCGTCGGACTGGTAGCAACTGTTAGGTCAGTCGACTCAAAAGAAGGTTGTTTGTTTCAGGAGTGTCTCTTTGTGTGAATGCTGTTAGCTAATGACTCTTTACTACTGAGTTTGAATGCCTGTTTTTAGGCATTTTTAATGTATAGAACAGTGTGGGATACTCTCATGTAGAAAGTTAGCGTTACCAGAACAAGAAAACAGATGCCGGCCAGCTATTGTTAGCTACAGAGCTGTTGTGTCAAAAGGTAAACAAACTAGTCCGAGTTTTGTGTGTTTAATTTTGCTGTTTTAATAAACTGAATATCCCCATTAAAAAGTAAGGAGAGAGAAAAGGGGCATGGATTGCTATCGTTTTGTTGACAGTACTGCTCATGAGTGAATTTGTTTTTGGTTTTTTTTCAGTATTTCAACAAAACAGGTTATCTGACATCTGGTTATATAGATTCACAAGACGGTGCCATAACCTTGTGCCCTCTCCTGCAGTGCTTTTGCCGTCCCAATTACCCACAGTAATCCTTTATACTTGTTTTCACACCAGGGGATTCCTGACCTCACAGGTTTGAGATGAGTGGTCAAGGTCCAGCTGTAAACAAAGGAATGAGCACCATCCTGGTCTGTCAGGAGAGCTATGCCTGTGGGGGCTCGGACGAGGCTGTGTTTGAATGCGATGAGTGTGGCAGCTTGCAGTGTGCCCGCTGTGAACTGGAGCTACATCGGCAGGAGCGCATGAGGAATCACGACCGGGTTCGGGTCGCCTCGGGCCACGTTCCTTTCTGTGACTCCTGCAAAGGGGATGGCAGCTGCTCTGGGAGACTCAGAGCGGTGGTCCGCTGCCAGGGCTGTAAGATCAACCTGTGTTTGGATTGCCAAAAACGCACCCACGGGGGAGTCAACAAGAGGAAACACCCTCTGGTATCTTACCCACCTGCCAAAGCTCCTCAAGAGAACAGTGTCAGTGCTGGGGAGAGTGAAATGGAAATCCTCAAATCTAAACTGGAGAAGGTGCGCAGCTTCCTGCTAGTGGATGAGAAGGAGGAAATGCAGGTAAGCACTTGTTGAGGTACTCGGCGTTTGATGGTGTTTTATTAATGATGCGTTACAACGATTGAGCTAATCTTGTCTGCATTCTCAGGTGAAGGATGAGGAGGACTTTGTCAGCAGACTGGGTTGTAGTCCAGATGAGCTCCTCAAGGTGGTCTCCATTTTTGGGAACACTGGTGAGGGAAAATCCTACACCCTGAACCATACGTTCTTTCTTGGGAGAGAAGTGTTCAAGACGTCTCCCACTCAGGAGTCCTGCACTGTGGGTGTTTGGGCAGCTATGGACCCTCTGCATCGGCTTGTAGTCATCGATACAGAGGGACTGCTTGGAGCTGGTATGAAATTATTGATTTACTTAATATTATGAAACAAACGGGGGTAGAAGCAGGCAGGCATTCATGATTCTTTTTTTTTTCTTTTTTTTAAACTCATCAGGGGCTAATCAGGGTCAGAGAACTCGGCTGCTCCTCAAGGTCCTGGCTATCTCTGATGTGGTAATCTACCGGACACACGCTGACCGTCTCCATGACGATCTCTTCAAGTTCCTTGGTGATGCATCAGATGCCTACCTGAAACATTTCACTAGAGAATTAAAGGCAACTACCAATCGCTGTGGTCTTGATGTACCGTTGTCCACCCTGGGCCCCGCGGTGATCATCTTCCACGAGACTGTCCACACCAATCTACTAGGATCAGGTACATCAAAGAAGTTTGTCTCATCTCAGTGTTTTTCAAAGATAAGCACACAAACCACTGCCTCAATACTTTGTCTCCATCTGTATGTGTACCCCGAATTTAGACACGCCCTCAGAATCTGCTGAGCGCCTTATCCAGGAGCGTTTCAGGAAGCTGGGCTTATTTCCGGAAGCATTCAGCTCCATCCAGTACCGTGGGACTCGAACCTACAACCCTCCCACGGACTTCAGTGGTTTGCTCCGCAGCCTGGAGCAGCAGCTGGACAACAATACGACACGCTCGCCACGATCTGCCAGTGTCATCTTCAAGGCCCTGCAGGTAGCTGTGCTTACATTTAAGTATGTTTTGGCATAGCCAATAGAAATGTTTATACCTTTCCCATCTCCACCTGGGGCCTTCTTTCAGGCCCTGAGTGAGCGCTTCAGTGGGGAGATTCCAGATGAACATATGACCAGTAACTCCTTCTTTCCAGATGAATACTTTACCTGCTCCAGCATCTGCCTCAGTTGTGGGTGCGTGTCCCTGCTTTGCTAAAAAAAATATCAAAAATACTTTAAATCAGATTTCTACAGCATCATCACTGCCAGTACCTTTTACTTTTACTTATTTATAAAACTTGCTGACTTGCTGGGCACCAACTTTCAGGTCAGGCTGTAAAAGGAGCATGAATCACCTAAAGGAAGGTCTTGACCATGAAGCCAAACATCGCTGCCGGTACTCTGCACAGTACGACAACCGCATCTACACATGCAAGGCAAGTACAAATATACATCTACGCCACATTTGAAGTATACCTGCTTGACAAGGTTCTGAGCAACTGTGCTGAACTTCTCAGGCCTGCTACGAAAGGGGAAAGGAAGTCATAGTGGTTCCCAAAACGACGGCCTCGTCTGACTCGCCGTGGTTTGGCTTGGCCATCTACGCTTGGTCAGGGTGAGTCCTGCGAGTATAGAATGATTTTTCATAAATATCTTCATATGTCCCTTTAAAGTTTATGAAAAATTGAGCACAGTTGATATAAAAAGTGTGTGGCACCTCTGGAATCTTTCCTCCCTGTGTTGAAACTGAGATGGTTTTGTCTTTTTACAGGTATGTCATTGAGTGTCCCAACTGTTCAGTGATCTACAGAAGCAGGCAGTACTGGTATGGAAACCAGGACCCAGTGGAAACAGTGGTCAGAACAGAAATCCAGCACATCTGGCCTGGGGTAAGGCCACGGTGAATTCACTTAAACCACTGAAATCTTAAAGCTCAGTTTTTGTTTTCTTTGAGTCATATGAATTTGGCCACTAAGAGGCGAGTGGCTTATACTTTATGTAAATATCCAGAAAAGTAACGTCGCATGTTCTCCTGGAACATGTTGATCTAAGCATAATTAGTCACAAGTCTGAATATAGCAGTGCAAACGCCAGCTGGTAAGGCAGGCATTGTATTTCTGTCAGCACTGTTGTCAGTATTTAGTGATAATTGTGAGGGACGCTTGTATAAACACAACTTCTATGGCGTACTGTAATTATGTGTTTTTACACTGTTCTTTGCAGTCTGATGGCTTTTTGAAAGACAACAACAACGCTGCTCAGAGGTTGTTGGACGGAGTCAAATACATTTCTCAGTCTGTGTCTGAACTCAGCGTCAAGCCTGCCAAAGCGGTCACTTCCTGGCTCACTGACCAAATTGCTCCTGCCTACTGGAAACCCAATTCCCTCATCCTGGTATGCAACCAATATTTAGCTAACTATATATAAGGAATCACAGGCCCAGAATGTGTAGTTGTGAATGAAACATCACTTGTGTAACTAAAACATTTTCTTGGTGATAGCCCATGTTCCTGTTATGTTCCTGTTATGTTCCTGTTATGTTACTGTTATGCCGATAAATCGCATTACTTATTATTGTGCCGTAGAAATGTCATAAATGTGGGGAGGAGTTCCAGCCCAACGACACCAAGCACCACTGCCGTGCCTGCGGAGAGGGCTTCTGTGACGCCTGCTCCTCCAAAACCCGGCCGGTCCCTGAGAGGGGCTGGGGTCTTGCGCCTGTTAGGGTCTGTGATGCGTGTTTCCACAACAGAGGAATTCCAACTGGTACACAAATGAGTCTCTCTGTGGGAGTTTAAGAGTGCGGTATTGTTTGCCGGGCTGGTTCAGGCGGTTTTAATGTTCACAACATGATATGATTTGATGTGTGCATGTTGTAGAGTTGCTGGACGCTGCGTTGGAGGAGGAGGGAGGCACCCTGATAGCGAGGAAGGTTGGAGAGGCTGTCCAGAACACTTTGGGGGCTGTAGTTGGTGCCATCGATATACCTCTTGGTAAGCATAGGATCTAAAAAATAATATAGCGAGCAAGAGAAACAACTTTAAAAAAAAAAAGAGTGAGAGAAATAAAAACTTTTTTTCCAGGCCTAGTGAAGGACGCAGCTCGGCCGGCCTACTGGGTGCCAGATCAGGACATCCACTCTTGTTGCGAGTGCCAAAGGGAGTTCTCACCACGTCTCTCCATCCACCACTGTCGCGCCTGTGGGCAGGGCGTGTGCGATGACTGCTCCCAGGAGCGGCGCCCCGTGCCGTCCCGTGGATGGGACCACCCCGTGAGGGTCTGCAACGGCTGCAACCAGAAAACAGGGGAACTCTAGCAGGACTCAATGGAGCAATTAAAGATGCCAGCGTTTGTGGAAACTGGAATCTGCGACATCTTGAGTCTAACAGGTTTCATTGGGGGTATTTTTGTTTTTCTGGATGCCTCTAGACTGTACAGGTGGGACTCGTTTATTATTTGTTAGTGCTGGCCTCATGTAACATCAGTCCATCGATCGCTTTTCTCTTTAATATGCCTATAATTTACACTGTGAAGACAGGCCAGAGCAAGGCTTGAATATTATAAGGACAGGAGAGAAAAAGAACAGAGAGATGATCAAAGTGAGTTTTGTACAAGCTTGCTTACAAATGACTTCAGGTAAATTTCCATGTTGCTCTGTAGATCCGTTCAGATTTGTATTCTTGCACACTAATCCCTGCACACCCTCTACGTGATATGCTAGTACCATTAGCTCCCTTTTGCCTGGTTTGGAGCTACATATTTAAGCCTTTTAAAAAATACAAGTACTGACCTGTTTTTTTTCTTTTTCATAGCATTTCCAGGTAATCATGTCTTATTAGTTCTAAAATGGTTTGTGCAGGTGACCTGGATGTAATATTTAGGACCAGCTTTAGATAGAACACCTCAAAAGTCATCAACCACATTGAATTCTGATCCCTTTCTTTTGAAATACTGAGGTAGATTACCTCTAATTCACCCCTGCTAGAGCTACTTTTCTTTCGTTTTGGCTTCACAGGGACTATATTAGATCATTATATCGGAAGCCACTGATGTACTGTAGCAGCAAGATGCATTCCAACATATATAATTCGTAATTACTACTTAAATAGTCCCATTGATTATTTGTGGTTGTTTGTGAATTTGAATGGGCAGATTTAAAACAAACAAAAACAAGAACAGCCTTAATAATGCTGTCCATGTTAACTGTTTGAATTCTACTTAGTATGCACAGTACATATATGGGAAAAATGTTTACTTTAATAGGGAATTTTTTTTTTAATTGCCTCATTTTATTTTTAAATGTCATAACTGCGTATCAGGACAAATCTGACTAAGGTGGGATTCAATGCAACAGAAACTGCTTTATAGTGGCTGGATCACAGTAGGGACTTAACACAGTTGAGGTTTCAAACCATGTTTGGGGCTGGCCCCTCAAAACAGAGATCATTAGTAAGAGTAGTCTTTTACTGTCAGCTCAGGCTGCGTCGCTCTTCTTTGTCAGCAACTATCAAGGTTGCTTGTATTTCAACAGGACTGTACAGAGTATCTGACTCGATTACTATTAAATGAAGATGACACTTGATGCATTCAGGCTTTCTAATGAATATCTTGGTATTATGAGATTTGACTGTGTAAGATTTTTTTTTTGTTTGTTTCTTGTTAACGAACTGGAAGAGTTGGTTTGCTTGTGATCAATCAGATAAGCTGAAATAACAGACTTCAACATGAATAATAGATTTATCCTGTCTCAAACAGAGATCAATGACTATAGATATCACATGGAACCAATCAATACCTTGTATTTATGTATGCTCATACATATGTATTAAACAGTGGAATCTTAAGGTGTCTGTGTATGGGTTGAATACAATGCAGTGGGATAAGGTTTTTAATAAACTTTACTGGGAATCAACAAAGACTATAAAACATGTTGATTTAGTAAACAAAAAGTATCATCATTTTCAAATTTCAATCCCAGCACCCTTATTTCCAGTAACAATCAAGGTTAGCTGTGTTTAAAATAAGTGCACTTCTTCTGTAAAAAGAACAGTAAGGAAAACCGAACTGTACCGGTGTGCACATGTGAATGCAGCACTTCCATTTCCTTTTGGCACAAAAACACGATCATGTGTATGATGAGGCAACTCCCATGAAATTTAAAAGCAGTTCTTTGAGGTCACCACTTCAGTCTAAATTTAGTGTAAATGGTTGTCACATAACATCTTTACCCAGCCACACTCTCAAATACACAGTGATACAGCTGGCCTCAGCACTCCTCATTCTTGGTAGTCAGTGTTGTATGGGAAGTAATAGAGGTCGTGTTTGACAGCCATGAGCAGCCCGGGGAGGCCCCTGCTGCCACCCAGGTTAGATGAAAACACAACACTTGGGATCAAGTCGTTTGCGGCCGGGTGGGGTGATGGGATGGTTCTCAATAGATGACCGTCCTTAAGGCTCCATAACCTTGTGTAGCAATCCTGACCCACTGTAGAAAGGATGGTAAACATTGAAACTGCACGCAAAAAAGGTTTATACCAGTGAGAGTATTGAGTGTTGAGAGTGTTTTATCCTCTCCTACCTGCTAGCAAAAGCCCTTCACACTCATTGACATGGATGGGAAGGTAGGCATGCTCGTTATGATGACCTTTGTACTCCTGCACTGGCTTTGTGCCTCGCACATCCCACAGCTTAATCTGCAAAGAAATTAGAAAACACACAAAGGCTCAACAGAACTATCCTTGAATTATTACCTTTTTCAAATTATTCCTTTCTGATATTTTCTACCACAGTTTGTCAGTATGGCCTGATGGTTCTGTGTTTACCAAGTCTTTCCGCATGAGGCTAAAACATAAGTAAAATACCTGTAATTAAGAACCTGAAAGTATTATCTGCTGTAAAAAAAAAAAGAAAAAGAAAATTAAAGAGTCAAGTCAAGAACCTGACCTGGCCCAGCATGTCAGCAGCCAGCAGGTAGTTCTCATCCTGCAGGACGCGTACAGAGGTGATGGCTGACTCTTGATGGAAGCGACTGGCCTTCCAGCTGTGATCTCTGCGGCCGCGCTGTCGGAGGTCGATGCTGAAGATCTCCCCCGATCTGCAACCGTTAAACAGGACAGGAACCTGTGGACGGAAAGGTGTTCTTTTGCTTGGTGTTCTTACAGAGTGCTTCAACAACTTTAAAGTTACAAATGCCTCACCCTAAGGGCAAACTGCTGAGCCAGGACATCACTGCCGACGCTGTACGTCTGTGTTCTGCCCGTCTCTGCATCCTTCACAATCACTCTACGAGACAGGCCTGTCAACACACACATAAACATGATTATTTTAGATGTGTAATTTTCTCCTTTCTATAACGACAAAAATGTTTAGCTGCACTACTAACCAGTGCTGAACGTCTTGTCAAACTGGGGGTTGAGGCACCAAGCACAAGACCAGGCTGAGGATATCTTAAAGCTGCACAGCATCCCAGGCTGATCTGAAGGAGTACAAGAAGTAAGAGGAGAAGGGTGTTGAGGGTAATGGGGAGGTACACAACAACAGCAAAACTGCTTTCAAAACATATTTCAAAATAAAAGTCTTCTAGAATAATAATTCCAAGACTGAAGAAGCTTCTTTGAATAGTATGTTTTACCATACTGCTACCTGGGTCCTTCACAAATGAACTACAGAAGGGCAATGTGACTGCTGCATATTGCGCAAGAACCCTGACAAACCTGGGTTGGAGTTGCTGAAGAGGGAAGCAGGAAGTAAACTCACGCAGCCAGGGGTGTCTGCTACTCCCACCAGACACAGCCTGATAGTTACTTCAGTCAAGGACATACAAGTTTCACCAAAACAGTGAAGAGATGACACGCTGTGACACAGGTGTGCACTTTATAGAGCTAAAATGTTACCATTTTGATGATAGTCACCAAGTGTATTCTTTTAGAAACAACAGCAGTATGAATCCACAAATAATGCAAATGAAAAGGACAACTTATAAGTGATCTTTGTTGCCAGGTTAAGCCCTTTATTTGAAGGTTAAGTGAACTAGAGTTAGAGCTCTAATTAAACTGTGGAAGGATACAACACATGAGAATCGGGGTAATTTACCGAAGCCCAGCAGATGGAATTGACCTGAAACATGTTAACCAGATCAGAGTGATTAATATTATTTAAACAGACCAAATGTTTGTAGACACATCATAAAAACAGGCTCCAAGATTAATGTGAGTTAATTAATTTTTATTTCCTGCAGTGTACTAAATAGAAACTACAAAAATGCAAACATATTCTTTGTATTCAGGGAGGGTCTTTTATCTCCAAAGAAATGCTCCTACCTTCCGATTAGTGAAGTAGAGGTTATCACACATTTCCACAGACAGAGACCCCTTGCTGCTGCTGCTGAAGTTCATGATGCCATACTTGCAGCCGCCATGAGAGACATCGTTGACTGTGAACACTCGCTCACACGCCGAATCCCCCTGAAAAAGAAATGGCAACAAAGAAACAAAGCATATGCACATCATCAAGTACAGATAGAGGCCATATTTAAAGGTAACCTACTGTGTTCATTTCCAGCAATTAAGAAAAAAAAAAGGACTCTAACGTCAATGTTTAACATTCAAAACAATCTTTTTTGTTGTTGTTTTTTTTTTTTTTTTTTTTTTTTAAATCATACACAGGGCCTTGGTGGACCCAAATCATCCTCTGGATGAAGCAAACTGTTCTTACTCCCTCTCCCTCCCTTGAAACCAACTATAACAAACATTTATTCTATTGAAACATGTGTTTTGCACTGTGTTTGTGTGTGTTCTCACCACTATGAGTCTGAAATTGTCGGTGTTTGAGATGCTGTTGTCTGTGCTCTGGATCTCTAGTTTGTGGCGTCTCATTTCACTGACCTTCACCTCATGGACGAGCCTGGAGACAAACAGTAAATGGCCTGTATTTGTATAGCGCTTTACTTAGTCCCTAAGGACCCCAAAGCGCTCTACACTACATTCAGTCATTCTCCCATTCACACACACAACAGTAACCATAGTAACAGACTAGCACTGTCTGCAGACAATCTACTAACCCAGGATAATTGATACACTTTTCTCTTAGCTTTCTGACAGTGTCTCTGTAGTAATTTATGTATTTATTTAGACAGTTTGCCTGTAGGATAAAAAGAACTAGAAACTTCCTCATATGCATTTCATTACTTTTTGTTTTTCCATTTATTCATATCATTCCCAGTGATGCAGAGTATTTTCTTTGACTGCATTTATGCATGTTTCTCCATCTTTTTATTACCATTTAAAATAACTTGTCTAAATAGATTAGCATCATTATTAGTGGCCAGCAAAGCTCAGAAGAAAAGTCACTCTACACATGCAGAACTGATTAGCGTTAAAGTTTCTCTTTGTTTCCCATAATCCGTTACAGCTGTGGCTAGGACACGGGAAAAACAGTGTTATGTTGAGTTTTGCGTGCCTGCAGGGCTGTGACACAGTACCTGCAATAGGAGTGCTCAGGTAATACACCTAGATGTCGTTTCTGAAGTAGCAGCGAAGTGTTTAGTCCTCTTCTTGGTGCTTTCTGTAAATGACAAGGAAAATGTGCGTACATGTTTACGACCAAGGTTTCTTTCTTTACAACTTCTTAAACATTTATGTCCCGGATTGCAGAAAAGCATGTGCTTCTGCTAAGATCAACTGTGATCTCAAGTGTTTTATTCCTACACAGTTTGCAGTTGTGCTCTAATGCTGTACTGTGATGATGTCATTACAGCTGCTGCCATAGCCATAATCCTTTAGTACACTGCAGGAGGTTTATGGTAAGCTTTCATCTAGAGGGCATAACTTTAGCATATCAGATGACTGTGTCTGTCTACAGCAACAGGAAAAAGCTTAATGGAATCTTAAAGAATAAATATGATAAAAATGCTAAAAGACAAAGAAGATTAAAAAGATTTGCCTACCACCTTTGATGACAGACTTACTTTTCTTGTGTTTTCATCTTCTGCCAACATCTTGTTCCTCTCCTTCTCTCTTTCTTTTTGTTGTAGTTGCTCTCTGGTTAGTGGGTTACAGTTGTTGTGCCCGGGCAACAGCCGGAAGTAACGGTTTTTCTCTGGGTCAAAATAGAAACCTGGCAGCTCTGGCAGGAGAAAAGGAGGCAAAAATTAGGCTTGTGCATCTTTCATTGCATCTATTTGATTTTCCAAGTGTACAACAAGAATTTTCCTGTCAATATCCTTCTACTTTAAGTGCTCCTGGACAAGACACTGCATGTAAAACTACTGTTTATGTACATATGTGTTCAATTTAAGTGTTGTGCTCTTCTGATACCTTTAATAATAAGAAATGGGGGCTTCCAACGCAAACGTGTACTTTCAATGCTGTACGTTACTGACCTGGTGCAGCACTGCTGGCGTTAGAAGAAGACGAGGAAGGCAAGGAAGAAGAGGAATGTGAGGCAGGTTGGTTAGCATGGTGCTTCTGAGATGGTCTGTGTGAGGGCCCTGCATCATCACGTTCATACCTTTGAACAGGAAACGCACACACACAACAATGATACTGACATACTGATCACTGTCATTACAAACACTGTATTCTAGTATGGCACATGCTCCATACTTTAACGTGATATAAGTGTCATTTAACGTAGCTACCACTGCTGTCGGTTTCCTCGGTGCCATCCACGGCGCTGACCAGCACCTTGTCGCGTGTGCGGTCGCTGTCCTTCTCGCCAGTTCCACTTCCTCATTTCTTATGGTTCGGTCTAGAAGTAAAATGGTCCTGACGGCGTGTTGCTTTTCATTCACTTCTCTGTGTTTGGCAGTCCAGGTGTTTACAGGCAGATTACCATCAACACCGTTGGGCTAACGTTAGCTGCACATCTTTCTACACACGTTTTGACACGTTTGCTGGACATTCACCATCGATTAAAGTAAACGACGTATTTATAGGTCGATAAACAAACTTTGAGTTGATACTGTGCTTGGTTTACCTTCTTAATAACATGGCACTAACGTGAAAGTAAGTAGTCACTAGCTAGCTAACTCCCGTGTAGTAACGTCCAGCCACGCCATCCCCGCCTCCACACGGCGTTCATTGGTCCATTGAGAACAATAATGTCTGACGTTCTAGACAGCTATTGGTGAGTTTCTCCGCGAGTAGAAAATTACTTTTATTTCACTGGATTCTCGGAAAAAGTTGGATATTGAAATACAAAATAAAGTGACTGTTTGACATATATACGCCCTTAACACTATATAATTTAAAGCGGCACTTACTTTAAATTACAAAAAAAAAATAAAAAAATTAATGTTTGACATGTCGTTGGATTTATTTTCCAGCCGTTAAAACCTCAACACCCCCCCCCCCCCCCCCCAAAAAAAAACAAAACAAAACAAAAACAAAAAAAAACATTAGAAGTGAGACTGTAATAGTATCCCATGCTACATAGCATTCATGTTGTGGTTTTCACTGATAAGGCTAAATCAAGTTAATTTCATGGTGTTATTACAATCTGGGGTCTGGGGCATTCATTTTGACAGATTTATCTGAAGCCACGCCTAAAGTCCTGATGCTGGTGTTGTATTGGCAGGGAGCACAGCGCACAGGACCGCATTGGCTGTTTTTTTCTTCTTTTTTCTTTTTTTCATAAGGGTCCCAAACTACACCGAGATTTGGAATATTACGTTATAGTCCTACAGGAAGATGGCGACTGTCATTCATAATCCTTTGAAATCGTAAGTACATTTCTTTTTTGTTATTATTATTTTAACGAAATTACTGCATCGTGTAAGATGAATGTAACGAGCTATTATGACTGTATGGGGATTACACGCGCTTTTAAATAAGTCTAACATTTAACACCTTTAGTATATACTTGGGCAGTCTCCGTATCTTCAGGTACCGTTGCCTAGTTGCTGTATTGTGCAATACGAATATAAAAGCATGCACTTATGCACGGTGTGCGAACGGAAAACATCACCAGTCCGCGCGCAAATGACTACATTCAGTTTCATTTATGCATAAAGTTGCGGACATTCCACTTTTAAAAATAAATAGAATTAAAAAAAACCTCGTCTGTCAGAAGTTTGCCTGCGCTCCTTTTCGGGGATATTTGTGTAGTTAATATAATGCAAGTACTGACACAAAGCTCCCACTGCGCGACTCGTGCTTGTCTGAGCCTGACAAGCTCACGCACAGCAGGTTATTACATTAACTTTAATTTGTGTGCGTGGAGGAATAAACTGCTTAAAGCCGATCTTGGCGGTTTGAAAATGCATTTGTAGAAAAATAATGTATATGAGCATGGGTTTAAAAAAAGGTTAATGGGATGTGATCCTAAGTAGAGTAAAGATTTAGGGGATAAAACCAACTTTCATTATATCACAGAATGCATGTCCCCCCCGCCCCTGCTGCTGGCTGACGGCAGATGTTTACCACTGGTCATGTGGAATGCGCAGTGTTTGACAGTTTCTTGTGCAAGAGGCAAGTGTTTTATTAATTTGAACGGAATGCTGCTGCGGGTCCCTTAAAATAGATTCTGAAATGATGCTCTTATTTTGTAGAGCTCTTTATTGTTGTTGTTTTTGTTGTTGTTGACAACCAGAAACATGTCATACATGGTTACTGTGTGGAGGAGGGGGGGGGGGGGGGGGGGGGGGGGACTTAATGCTTCTGTGTTGTACCGAAACAGATTAGGCTGTAGGGAATGAAGGTATATGTGTTTGCTTTTGTGTGCATGTAGAGCAGCAGATTAGAGAGCGTCCCAGTATTTCAGTGTTTCGCTGGGTCCATCTGTTAACGGAGGTACACGTAAAAAAAAAAAAAAAGAAAAAGAAAAAGACAGGCTGATGCTGGGGCAGAGGGAGGGAGGGAGTCCCATCTGCCCTTTGCATGCAGCAGGGCTTTCTCAGATAGACACCCCCCACCAATCTAATATCTGCAAAAAAGGGAAAGCGATATGCATATGGACACGGGACCCCACCTACCACAACAGACATACTAGTATAAGCTCAGAGCAAAATATGAGAGGCAACTGTAATGAAAAGTGTATGTGAAGTGTAATGTGTTGGAATGTAAGACCCAATATCAAGTAACATGTGAGTTACAACCTTGGGAAGTAAAGTCGCGGTCTACGTTTTAGACAGAGTCTACTGTGTTTGAAACAAAAGGCCTTACTTCTGAGTCGTACTCAGGATGTGGCACGTTAATAATGCGCGCTCAGTGAGGACGTGGTAATAATCTAGCCTGCTCTCTTGTCAGTGCCCAGCTCTGACAGATGAATTATAACCATAAGGAACATGGCAGTAAATATGTCTGGCTTTGTGGACTCGCTCGCTCATGTTTAGCAATGCATATTTTCCTCGACTGACTCAAATTCTCATTTTCAAAAAGACTTTTGGTAATTGAATCCTGGGAGGCCGGGTGGGATAATGAGAAGCTGACATGAGAAGTATTCAAATAAGCGCTGCGATTCATATGTAGAGATGTGCATATCGCGCCTGTTACCTTCTTTCATTAGAGTTGGATTTGTAAATAAAAACCAAAGAGCTCAGGTGGGATGTGGATTGGTTGTGTTTGCACAAGGATTGAGAGAACTTGAACTCAGATTAGAGGAAATGTAAGAGAGATGTAGGGTTGTCAGTGTGTTTGGGGTCGTGGATTTTTATTGTGGGGTTTTTGGTTTTTTTTGCATGTCTGCATAGACGTGCGCCCCTCCCCCAGTTCTTGTGAGAGGGAGCGTGAGTGAGTGATGGAGGTGGGTGGAGGGGTGTCTGTCTGGCTGCATTTAGTCCTGCTGCATACATTTATACTACACTCTGAGCGCTGGGTTGAACCCTGGCCTTTGTCTATCCGAGCTCAGGGAATGGGAATAGAATGGTTTCCAGGCACAGACAATTAAATGGACAGGAACATTTTTTTTTAAATGGAAACCTCCAAGCAGTGATCAATGCTTTTTCTTTTTTTCCATGTTCTGCACATGGAAACATTTTTCTCTCTCTATGGGTATATGTGAGACTTTGGAGAGCTGAGAGATAAGCATGTGGTATCCTTTACAATACAAAATAGAATCTTTTATGTTGGACAAACATTTTATCCTCCACATTTCCTCCAGTAATGCTCATGCTGAGTTGAAATGACGTATGGGTCAAGCCATGTCTACACCTTCCACTCCTTCACCTCTCCTGACTTCTGGTGTCTCTGGTCCTCCACCTATCCCTCAGCAAAACAACAGCAAGAGCATCTAATTCAGGGTTTTCCCCCTTCTGCAACACCCTTTCCTCTTCAGCTGTTTGCCCTGCCTCTCTCCTTCTTCCCTCCACCTCAGACTGCACTTTGCACCTTTCCCTTTTACTCCCTTTGTGTGTCTGTTTGCGTACAGGCAGGAGTGTGTGAGTGTGTGTGCATGAATGTGCTCGTGTGTACGGTCATTTGTGTGTTTGGGAGAAAAATGAGTGTGACAGGATTTGAAAGGGAACACGTGTGCCCCAGGACATATCGAATCCCCACCCTGTACCCCGCCACCCCCTTTCCCTCCCATTCTGCCTCCTTGGCCCCTCCTCCTCCGTCTCCCTTCTCTATGCTTCACACTGCTCGACCTACAAAGTGCTACACAAAGAAGCCGATCAGTACCCACATGCTGTTGCCCCGCTTCACACATCCCCCTAGGGCTCCTACTTACTCCTATACTGGATTTGATCTCCTCTGACCATCTTTTGCTCAATATGTGGTTAACCTCCAGCATTCCCTAATGCTATTAACTTTCCTTCGAGATGCTGTGTATATGTTGTACTGTCCAGCACAGTCTATTAGAAAGATGCATCTGTGTAATGTTACAGAGATCATCCTAATTACTGTATTGTGAAAGCCTGTGCCTCTGACTTGCGTCCAGGCACACAACATTTAAACAGTTCTGCATGTTTCAGGGCTCCACCTCTAAAGTATTTGACACAGTCTCTTTTGCAGGATTGTTCAGTTTTCCTGTAACTCAAGACTTTTATCTATTGAACTGCAAATGCCACAACTGTACTGTACTGCGAAGTGGAAAAAATATTTCAGAAAACATGCCATACTGTTATAGTCCATGACATAAGTCATCATTTAATTACCAATCAGTGAATATACTGCTCCAATACAGTACAGAAGCTGCTCATTTAAACTATAATTAACAAAAAACAACAATAAAAACAAAAATTGCATGCCATGGTCTGTATTGATGAACCGCTTATACTCCTATATGTGAATAACAGTATTGGGTCACCTGTACACGACACCTGCTTGACCATGGAAAGCCTGCCGTGAAGCTACCAGTGCACAGTCTTTGTGATGATGTTAATGTCAGATAAGGTCTGAAACTCTGAATTTACTGAGTGAGCAGATTGTTGGTAACTTATGAGCCTCATCAGTCGATGACCTCGCTCTGTAACATTACATCAGGGGTCGGCAACCTTTCTGATGATGAGTGCCATCTAAAATCTCCTCAGAAGTCAATGTGCCATATGATTGCATTAGCAATAAATTTAATAACGCTCTATATTAACAGTTACAGACTATATAGAAAAACTTTATAGAATGATATTTGTTCGCAGATGTTTGCAGCTATCAGCAAAAAGTTATCAGCTATTTTGAAACAAAAAAAAGACACTTTTTTATCCATAACAAGAATTCAAATGAACTGTAAAACAGAAAATGCAAATGCTATTTATGGTCTCCTCACAACAATGATAAGAAAAATAACATGTGTATCTCTGTTAATACAGAGACACACATGTTAATGTGATCTATCCTCTCCCACTCAGAGGCACAGGTCCCCGAGTGTCCAGCATTCAGATGGCTACCTGAGGACACTCTTCGTGTGAGAGAAAATCTGCTCACACAGATATGTAGAGCCAAATACTGTCAATAAGGCCTCTGTAGTTTTCTAAAGACAGTTAAACTTGTCAGGTAGTGATGTCCAGCAGGTGAAAATGCAAGCTCCATGAACACGCACAGCTGTGGATTCCAGTATTGTTGGTATATGTATGATTTCTATACATTTTACGTCAGATAAAAACTTTGGTTGTAAGATTCAGATAATTATTTAATAAAAGCCAGACACTTTAAATGAGAATAAGAAAGAAAAGTATTTCTTTGTGCCCCACTTTCCCTGTTTGTGCCCTACCTGGAGCCCTGGCAAAACTTTTCTAGACCCGCCCCTGCACAATTACCAGCTGTCAGCTAAATAGAAAAGGATCCTGGTGTTATTTGTCTCTCAGAAACAGTTCATAACTTCCCTTCAACTCATTCATGTCACCTAAAAGGTAAACCTGTTTCAGTAAGGACATCTCCTGGTTTCATCTTCATGTTTCCCTCTCACCACATATCCAAACCGATATCATGACCAGAAGCTTTACGGCTGTGGCTCCAACAAACATCAGCTGATACTAGAAATTAATATTAAATCAATTCTAACAACAGCTGATCAAGCTTAAACGTGCTGCTGAAAAGACACAGAATAACTCCAGCTTTGTGTCTTTTCTTTCATTCTAGCTGAAGTCCAGGACAAACTGTGTTCCTTTTCAGCTCAATACGAAATGCGTAATATTTTCTCTGAATATGTGACGATTCTGTTTTTTACAGGACGGTTGGCAACTCTACTAACTAACCTTATGAATAAAATAAAGTTCACTATCAGTAACATCATAGCACCCACCCAGGTGTATAGAAACTCCGTCATGCTAGCTAGCACACAGTACGAGTTATTGTAACTGACTGTAAAGTCAGCACAACGAAAATAAACTCCACCTAAACTTGGTGTATATCTGACCCAGATAGACTGCAGGTCATAACTTCTTACCCAAAGTTCAGTTCACCTGACACTCGGACCTGCCTCCCATTTCCCCTCATCCACTTGCTGGCCTCTGGGAGCTGCGCCATAGCCACCACCAAACAACTGAGTTATTTTTACACACCGGCCAGCATCTGGCCAATCCACCACCTTTCATTGTTTATACCATTACCGTTACATCTTGCCTGATGGCCAGTCCAGCTTGTGCCATCAGTTAACCCTTGGTGTGTCAGCTGTGGCAGGCGTGCAGGGTTGCTGACCCCTGCTTTACATGGTCTGCCACTTCATGCTGTGGTTGAGTTGCTGTGTTCCTTAACACTTCCACTTTGCAATGTTACATGCTACTACAGCACCACGCTCAGATTCAGTAAACTCTTTATTCTTTCAGTAATGTTTGTGGATAGGTGTGTGATTTTATACCTGTGGCAACTGGACTGAAAATGCCAGAAATCAAAGATTAAAAGGTGTAGCCCAATACTTTTGTCCATATAGTGTGTACTAAAAACCTGGCCTTGATGGCCTTGATGACTGATATCCGCCCAGTTTATAAACTAGTGTGATAAAGAGCTGCCTACATCTCAAAATTACAAATATATGTAGTGAAAGAGCAACAGTTTAATCTGCTATGCATTCACACCTGCAAACATGCCTGCCCCCAGACACACAAACGCTCCGTCCAAAAGCAGGCTCAGACAGTTTAATATGCTGTAATTAGGGTCTCATTTTGTGGTTAAGAATTGGAACTATATTAGTCGGTGCTTGCTGGAGTTCACCTACAAAAAGCATTTTTGCATGTTAGCAGATGCAATAATTTCTCATATTTGTGTTCAGAAGAAAATCAGCCCATTAATTTTACCATCCATTTTCTTCCACCTGTCCAAAACAGAATTGCGGGAAGGGGGCCTATCCCAGCTGTCATAGGGCAAGAGGTGGGGTACACCCTGGACAGACTGTCAGTCTATGGCACATGACACTTTTCTTATTTTATGTGACCATTCATAATGTCGTTTTGTGAGTTTATTTATTGCGAAAAATTGTTAAACTAAGCACTAAAGTGCTTTTAACTTTTACAAGCCAGTATAACTCACCCTTGTTAAATTAATGCAACTTAACAATTAAGCTTAAAGTTGAATCAGATGACCCTGAACCATCCCGTAGTTATGCTGCAGGGGCATAGGCCTAGGCTGTTGGGGGCTTCCCATGATGCACTGAGCACTTCTTCTTCGCTTATCTGTTTTCACTCTCTGTGTGTTTATATACCACTACTGCATTTAATCATTAGTTATTATTAAACTCTTGCTCTGTTTCTCATAGTGTGTCTTTTGTCCTGTCTCTCTGCTGTCTTCTCTTTCCCCTCACCACCAAGTGGTCGCGGCAGATGGTTGCCCATCCCTGAGCCACGAGTTTCTTCCTGTTAAAAGGGAGTTTTTCCTTCTCGCTGTCACCAAGTGCTTCCTCATAGGTGGTCGTGTGATTGTTGTTGTGAATTGGCACCATATAAATAAAATAGAATAGAATTTATTTTTTCAAGTCAACAGGTTTGGATAATAAGTAAAGGCAGTTTATCACACATGGGAACGAAAGTGTTAAATGTTCACATTTGAGAACACAGGTCTAAATTTTGGGGGCCAATTTTTTTTCTTTTTGTGTTAAAAATGCAAAGACTATTAAAAACAAAGCAAATAATCGGCTGTGAGATACAGTAGCACATTATAGCAAACTGAGATGGGATCAAAACACCAAGAAAACAGAGAGTCTTGAGAGATTAACACAAATGTGAAGAGACGGATGACAGTGATTTATTTTGCTGTTGATGAGTTCTTTCAGTGGCTAAATATTCAATTCACCGAGGAGGAAGAGAAAGTGACAGATACGAGTAAGACTGATGAAGAGAAATGACAGGAGATATCCAAACACAAAGGCTGATTAATGGAGCCTCCACTCCCCTTGGCTAAGGACTGAGTACCACATTAAATATTCATAACGTTCATTAGCCCTTTTTGGACTTCCTTCTCTAGCATGTGTGCGTGTCAGACCCTGTTTGCTCGCCTTGAGCTGAATGCAAATGAAATTAGCCCCTCAACTGTTCAATGATGTCTCCCTTTAACTGTGATACATCATTAATGGGTACCTGTGAGGGCAATAGCCCCTGATGTCCAAACACAGAACAAAGGATGGGATTGAAATGTTCTTTACCTCTGTAAGCTTTTACCGATAGACCTACCTGCGCCTATAGGTATAGAATGAAATAGTGATCCAAGACCAATGAAACCTATACTGACTGTTGTATACACAGCTCTTTTGTGCCAGCATGGAATGAGCTGAAACAGTCGTAGTGGTGCACACAGACACAAAAACACACTTAACAACTGCAGATTCCATCAGTATCCAGGAAGCTGGTGTCCAAGAGGAATGCGTTCCCTGACATGCAAAACTCGCCTTACATAAGCTCCATCACTGCACTCAGCCATACAGTTAACTCACGGTTGGAGCACAGAGCAATTGAGGATAGTCAAATCAAGTTTGGGTAAGAATGTCTCAGGACACGCAAGCCGCAGACAGAAGTCTCGGAGGCATCCTCATACACTATTTATTCTCACGTAATGAATACAACACGCAGACAAATGCACAGCAGGCAAACGAGCTGTGCACGAACACTCACTTACGTAAGAGTTTATGAAGCCGCCCGGGGAGGTTATGCAGACGCTTTGTTGTCGGAAACGGGACAGAAACGTACAGGCAATATGGGATGACACGGGGGAGGGAAAAAAATGAGGGAGGAAGGATGAGGAGAAATACCCGTAGGCACACACACACACACACACACACACACACACACACACACACACACACACACACACACACACACACACACAATTCAATCTAGCCAACTGATAGTGACAGCAGAGATAACACTTTACCTCTGGGAACATGAGTTATGTGACAGGAAGTCTCTTCTGGAGATTTGGATTTGAGTGGATCACTGTGACTGCTGGTCTCATACTGTAAAAACACGTGTCACAAAAACCACCAGCTGCATCCCTCATTTCTGGAGATCTCTGCACAAAAACCTTAGTCAACATGAAGAGAATTATTCCTGATATAAACGAATTCCAGTCCACAGTCACCAGCAGATTTGAGTTAGAGAAATCTATAACACAAACAGCAGTTTGACTTATATTTGTGGACTTATGGGTATCACTTGTTGGACTGTTTATTGCCTGGTAGCAATCTTGGAGTTTCTGCTGGCTGCCTGTTTCTGAAAGGAGCTGCTTCTCTCTGACATTAATCCAAAGTCATTTTTGTAGCACTGTGGATTAGATTAAATATACTTTTGATAACAATTAATTCTCTGTCAGTGCGCCCCAGGGTGGCTGTGGCTACAATGTAGCTTGCCATCACCAGTGTGTGAATGTGTGTGTGAATGGGTGGATGACTGGATGTGTTAAACGCTTTGGGGTCCTTAGGGACTAGTAAAGCGCTATACAAATACAGGCCATTTTACAATTCACAGTGAGCTTTGATGGGATTTCAGTGGCATTTCTGCAATTATCATTCCTTAATAACACGAATAACTAGAGTTAAATGTGATGATTTACCTGAAGTGCGTGTGTCAGGCAGTGCTGTGCATCCAGATATAGGACACAACAGTCCTTTGTATGTTTCCAGACATGTGATATGTTTTCCACTAGGACTTTTTGCCTCCCATAAAAAGCCATTTCTGTTACTGCATTTACATTCTACAAAACTATACCCTCTAAAGCTAATTGTTGGGCTAAATTTTGAGAGCCAAAAAGGTCACCAAGCAATTAAAGGTACAGATTTGCATGATTCCTTCTACACTGTGACGTGTGGTCAAACCCAGTAAAGAGGGTTCTGGGTTTAGACGAGCCTTTGTTCTCCCTGCAGATGCAACATGTGGGGAGTAAAACAAGGAAAACATCCTTGTCCAGATGCACCAGTATAGCCAAAGTTGAGGTTCACATTTAACAAATATGAAAAACATGCAGCTGCCATTTGTTCTACACATGTCCGATTGTTCAGTTTTCTCTCTTCCTATTCCTATTTATGTCCTCTTTGCTCTTACAAAGTAGGCACCCCCTTCTTACTTCTTATGTGACACTCACCCCCTCTTTTCCTTCATCTTATGCATGCACTACCTGGTTCACGCTCCACTGCTAGTCACTCCACTTCTTACCCTTCTCCCTTCCCACTATCCATCCCTCCTTCCTTCACCCTCTGCAACCTCCATCTCCAAACACTGCACATCTTTGTGAGATTCAGTGTGACCAGAGAGCTGGTCTTTGTCCAGCTTGGCATTCTTTACATATCTGTGCGCAGTATCCACAGACCGCCCGTCTTAGCTTGGCCAGTCAAAGAGACGGGTGATAGGCAGCCAGATAGACTATGATATGTAAATAAACAGAAAAACTGACGCTGTTCTGCTGCTTTCGATATGTTCCAGCCTAGCAACAGAAAGTCCTTGTGGCATTATGGAAAACAACCTCCTTGACACTAATTATGCTGCATTGGATTAAATGATCAGGGATTTCATGCTAAACAGAAAAGTCTCTTTTACATGTGTCTCATTTAAGAAAGACTTAATCATTAAGGGAAGCAAATAAATCTTGGTTTGTTCTCTCTGACTCTAATGATCTTAGCTGCAGAAATCCTGCTGTGAGACTGGGACTGTGTAGGTTATTGATGGTTCACATCCTGATTTGTATCCTCTTATCAGTCGATGCACATCTGTTTATAGCACATCTGTTGTGTGGACTTCATTGTGGCACACTTAGTCATCTACAAATTTGACAGCATGAAACATTTCATCTCCTAATCATTTCCTGTTATATTTGTCCTCACTGTTCTAATGCCAATCACTTTCAGTTCAGCTGCCTTTATGCTGTAAAGCCAGAACAAGTTTTTGTATTATACTAACACCCAGCTGATATCCAATTTATACTAGTGGCGTTAAAGATCCACAAATGTTAGCATTTAGTTAATAAGATATAAACAGTTGTTGTGAGTGACTCAGTAGCCACATATAATGCATTTAATTCAGATGTTGAATGAATGGGGCAGTTGATGTAGAAGTTAATGCTAACAAACCTGATGGATTACACTGGAATCAAAGCTGTGTGTGCCTGTTTTCCTAACATGTTCTTCGTGTTTCTCTGTGGACAGGCTTGGCGACCAGTTCTACAAGGAGGCCATCGAACACTGTAGGAACTACAATGCCCGACTCTGTGCAGAGCGCAGCGTGCGCATGCCCTTCTTGGACTCACAAACCGGTGTGGCACAGAACAACTGTTACATCTGGATGGAAAAGCACCAACGTCAGCCAGGTGAGAAACACCGCAAAGGTTGAAAAATGTAGCAAAAGTTATTCATTCATTAAGTCTGCATTTGGAGATATCTGCATTTTTTTGCTTCAGGGAGATGATTGATGTCACTCTCGTTTAAAAATTCAACATAAGGCTACAGCTACTGGCTGCAGCACTGAATGCAAACAGTAGTAAAAATGTAAACTTCTAATCTGTACTGCCACTAGTGTGGATTTTTTTAGTCACTAAATACAGTATGTCATATGTAAAGACCTGATCAGGCTCTATTCACGAATAAAAAAATAAAAATCATTCTTGAGTAGGTGCACCATTTAACTCACTGGGTTAAACAAATAACCCATATGCCATGAGGCTAACGCAGCAGCCCAGACTTGAAACCGCCCCAGGCCATTTGGTGCATGTCTTCCTCTTACTAAAATAAATCAACTAAAAAAATATCTTGAATAAAGTACCTGGGCTATGGTTATACCTCTATAGCTACAAGTTGGCAGATATTAGAGCCCAACCAATTTATCAATGAGCCAATATTTTCGGCTGATATTAGCCTTGGTCTGATCTATCAGTACTGACATTTTTACCATCTGATAAATGAATACTTCAAAAAGAGAACAGACAGGAGAAACGGCTTTTATTTTGCATAGTTTGTCCAGAGGGCGCTCTGCAACATCCCTATCAGGCTCTCAGCAGACTGGGCAGTCACATTTCCCTAACAAATGTTAAGGAAATCTGTTCTTGTTTTGTGTGTCTGAAAGCAAAAAAATATCGACCAACATATCAGATTATTGGATTTTTAAATCACTAAATATCAGCATTAGTATTCGTCTTAAAAATCCTGTATCATCGGTGTCTAGGAGATATTACATATCAACTAACTGAACTTCATCAAATCTTGTGAGTGTAGTTTATGCTTTGTGTGACATGGCACACTATGTTTATAATAAACCTTTTTTTGGCCAATAAAGCTACAGTAACTCTTTTTGGAGCTGAAAGAACTTAAACTAAAAAAAAAGACTTTAAAAAGAACCACATTATTTGTTTGCTTTTGGGATCTGAATTATGATTTTGGCCAGAAAGAAGTTACTTTCTCAGATTTAAGAAAAGAAGGAAGAACAGCTCCCTTGACTTGACTATGAATATACAAACAGTCAGTCTACAACTCACTCACCGATACAGTATATCTGCTAACAAAAGTCAAAAGTCTGAATTACTGCTGGATTAATTTTTTGGCCAGAAACAATCACTCCTCAGGGAATATTGAAATGAGCCTGCCAGGAAACCAGTGCAGACTCCAGGAAATGACTGTGAAATATAGCATGTTAATTTGCGAGCTTTACAAGTTCTGGTAGGTGAATTTAGAGCTGGGCTAGCTATTAGCTTTTGCCTTCCAGTTTTTACGCTAAGCTAAGATGAACAGCCTCATGCTGGAGCTTCATCTTCACTGCACAGGCATGAGAGTGGTATCAATCTTCTTGCCCAACTCGCTGCAGGAAAGTTAATAAACATATATCAGAAAACACTGATAAATATGAATTAATGGATTTCCTCCATCAGTAAAAAAAAGTCTGCCAGCTCATCTTTTGTATATTCCCCGAGTTACTGTTTGCTGATTTATCCTTAAGCAGTTAGAATGCATTGTGCACATCTGGTTCTTCTGTAAAGGCAAAGGGAACAATCTGCTATTTACTGGGAGCTGGACACAAATAGCCTGCTCTCCATCTTGTATGCAAAGCCCTTCAGGCCACACCCTATACTTTGTGGCAGACCTAAGTCACATTATATGCATTTATTCTAGGTTTATCCCTCCCCCTCCATCTCTTGATTTTTATTCACCGCTCATGCAGACTTAAAACCCCTGTTTTTCATCTCTCCCTCCTACGTGGCTATTGGTGGAATACGATTAGGGTTTGAGAACAAACAGCATTTGACTGGAAAAAAGTAAAACTGCATCTTCTCAACATTAGCATACTGATGTATCTTTTGGTACTTCTCAGATAAATGTCATTAAAAGTCTTCAAAGAGCTGCAATTTTAGCTTGCGAGTGATACATAGTCTCTAGAATTTGATCACAAGAGCTGGACCCCTCTGAATATATGGGGTAGTGCCTGAGCACTACTGAAATCATATTGCAACATATTAAGTGTCAGGAAAGACCAGGTCTCTGTGTGCATTACTGTGTTTGTGTGTTGCAGAGCTCAATGCAAGGTTTGTTAAAATGGTATGCTTGCCAGTGGTTGTTAAAATTCTTCCTGTGTGCCTGTGTGACTCTCTGTGTGTACATATATATGGATACATATGTGTGTGTGTTTCCAGGCCAGGCAGCAGGACAGATGTATACCTACCCCGCTCGTTGCTGGAGAAAGAAGAGGCGACTCCACCCTCCCCTGGATCCCCAGCTCCGCCTGTGTGAGCTTCGACTAGGTGAGACAAACAGCACAGCCATGCAGTGAAAGTCAAGACCCACAGTTACGCAACGGAGCCTACTTTAATGCATTTTATTTTATTTATTCATGCCGTCACATAAATACATCTGTTTTATTTGTGGCCTCTGTGCTGCTGGGTATCTGCATGTAGCTATTGCGCACGCTTGCTGCCTGGCCATCTGGCTCGGGTTAGCTCGTCTCTCCTACCAGGTCTCCAGGTTCATTTTCTCCCTGGAATCAATGCCGCCTCTCTCTCTGTTCTGTGGCTATAGGCGCACATATGCATAGGCACACAAATACCCCCCCCACACACACACACACACACACACACACACACGACTCTTGCTGCCCGTTGCACCACAGAAGCACCCTAACTGGGCCTCTATAATCATTTGTCCATGAGGCATAACAATGTAAGTGAGTCCTATGAGGTGGAAGTGTGTTCTCTCTTATGAGTGTGTGCATCCATGCATGCATACAGAGTGTGTGTTATAACGGGTGGGTTGGGATTTTAGCAAAAGGAATGCCCCCAGGAACCTGTGAAGGAGGGGAATGAAGGCAAGTCTTTGTTTCTGCTTTTCTACTCTATTGTTTCCCCTCTCGCTGTCTTCCAGATGCAATCTAATACTCTGGAGCTTTCCGCTAAGAATGACTTGCTTTGCTTTCAAGATGAGGACAGAGAGTCCTTCTGATGAGGAAAAAAAAACAACAAGAAAAAAACAAAAAAACAAAAGCTACAGCTAACCAGCTCATCAACCAACAAGCTTGCATAAAAACAGAAGAAATTAGAGAAGGTAACACTGTAGTTAAAGAGGCATGCAAAACTTTCGGACGCCGAGAGTAGAAGTGCAGAATTCTTGTCTTTTGTTTTTGAGATATCCTATTGTGTAGTTTGGACCAGATGTCTATCATAACAAAACAGAAGAATGTGAATTCTCCCCTCGTGGGCTTTTGCAAAATGCTTTATGTTTATTTAATGCTTCCTGAGCAGAGAGGTTTGTCTCTGTGAATACACAGAAGCCATGCCACATATGAATTCCTTGTTCTTGTAGAGTTTCGCTTTTCCTTTTTCACGTCCCAGGTCATGTTAGGGTTTCAGGAACCATTTTTCTGTCCTCTCAACTAGTCTTCTATATAGCAGGTTAAAACAAAACACATGAGATCTGTGTAGGAGCAGCAGAAGCCAAGATATCCTGACTGTGAAGTCACTATCAAAATCTCACAAAGCAACTCAGCAGCATCTTTCATCGGGACCACTTCTTTCAAACATCCAGAAACCTCTTTCTGTCACCTATTTTGATCCTCCAGAGGGAAAAAAGGTGTTGTGCAACTGCTTTCACAGGCTGAAGATGAGTAAACTGGACTTTACATGTGAAATTATTGATGCACACCTAAGAATTTAAATCCAGGCAACTTGTGCATGCATGTATTAAATGAGGCAATGTGTTCTTTAGCCCCAAAAAAGAAGGTAAAGACACGAATGAAGGACAATCTAGAGGAGGAAAGTGGGTTTCATGTACAGGAAGGAGGTTGTCAAAAGAGACCAAAGTAAAGGACAACATGTATGTGCTGGGGAGGGGAGGCAGAGTGGTGGTTGAATGAAGAAAACACAGAGGCAGTGCAAGCACAAAGTCATAGCATACAGAAAGACAAATGAGAGGAGGCGGAAGAGGAGGAGGGAAGACGCAGAGGTACAGAAGCTCTGTATTCAATAAGTGTCTTACATCCTCAGCAGCTGTGCTCGCTCCCTGCTTTTCTTATCATAGCCTTAGTTTCATTCGGCTCTCATCCTGGTATTAGAGATGAAAGGAGAGGACAAAGAGGCAGGGCTGCTGCAGCAAGTTCGTCTCTGTGGAAATGAACAGAGCAAAAGCAGGAACGATGAAGGAGATTAGATAGGGGGAGAAATAAAGAAGAATGAGATATATGAGAAATATTACAGGCTTAAAAGCAGTGAGTGTTTTTTAAAAATATATGTATTTGGCTAATTTCCTTCCCATAGCACGCTTGTCTTATCTTTTATTGATGTTGGATCTGGTAGCCTGCTTTTCATTATTCCCAAAGCTCCCTCCTTCCTCATAAAACCTCGTCCACCCCGATGATAATCATTAAACTCTGTCACCTACCATCTGTGCTAAATTACCACAACTGCACCTCACATAATAAAACGATAAATAAAATAAATGGACCAGACGACCTGTTAACGAATGACTTTGAGGCATTTAGGCAAAATGTAACTAAATACACGTGTAAGTAACCACAGAGCTTCTTTCTTCTTTCTTCTTCCTCTGTATTTATAGGAAGATATATTTACTTTTAAATGCCGTCACTCTATTTTTCTTTAATATCATCATTATATGATTTTATCTTACCAGCGGCAGCCTGGAGAGCACAGGCCGACATGAGCTGCATGGCTCACAGGCGACTTCTTATGGTGGAATATATGTTTTCAGTTTAGTAGCTTAATCTAGCATACTGCAATAAAAAATGTTTTTACATTTTTTACAGATAGATTTGAGCATCACTGTGGTTCTGTCAGGAGATTTATACTGTACAGTTGTACTTGTAAGTGTCGAGAAGCACGAGGTGCAGTGTGAAAGGATGCATTCACATAAGAGCTTTACTTATAGCAGCCTTACACCCCAAGTGCTCCTTTCTGCCTGACCACAGGTTAACAGCTTTTAGCCACTTTAGTACGAAATGCCGGGATGAAAAAGTGGGATTAAAACACACAGGTTGATGCACACTTGCCTTGCTATACACAGACACATACACATGCCACCTCAAGTGGTCTTTGTTTCCTTTTTGTCATTCCCTCCTTCGCCTTCTCTCTTCAGAAGCAGAACTGGCTCCAAAGCGTGAGGGGGCACCGGGGGAGGCCACAGCCCTGGAGGCCCTACTAAGGGGGGACAACCTGCTGGAGAAAAAAAACAACCTCAGTAAGGAAGATGAGACATTGCTAGAAATACAGGTATGGTTAATAAGATAAGGAAGATTAGTATATGTCACCAGTAGGGGTCCCTTTAACTTCATGTATGCGTCTCATTTGACATCTTATTTGGCCAATGCCCGAAGTCCACTCTTCTCTGAGGTGCAGCCAGTGTAAAGACATGGATTTTTTTTTTCAATAAATCACAGCAGCATCTCAAGTTTTGTTTCTCCACCAACTTTCCCTGAAAATTGGCCAGGTAGATTTGATGTCTTCCTGCAACAAATGACAATGAAAACCCCCTGACAAGTAAATCAAACATTAACCAGGAGAATTGTAAATATGTCTGTATCTATATATTTCCAGCTTCCTGAGACCTAATGCTACCTCTGTCTAACCCCTGTCTTTCTGTTTGCGTTTGCACTCTGCAGAGAGTACTTGAGGCAGAGGAAAATGGGGATGGCTTCCATGACGATGAAGACTTTGAACTCGATACTCCGAAGAGAAAGAACAGAAACAGAGGCAAAGTGAGTGTCGAAAGCAAAAACAGGATTTATATATGACGGTGTGTGTTTTGAATTGTAATGCAATACAGAATACAATACAGAAAAATTGTCACATTAGTACAAAATCCAAATAAGTTAAGACTCAACACCACCATCAACCTGAAAGCAGAATACTTTACCAGCATTATAGGATACAGTAAGCTTTTTTTTTTAAACTTGTGTTGGAGGAAATAAATGGATGATCACGAGTGTCTTGTGTATCCTTTCAGAACCGAGGCTCGAGCCGCAGAAGGGCAGAACCCGTTAACATCGAGGACCAGGATAAACCTTATGTCTGTGACAGTAAGGGCAAAGAAAACTTCATTCTTTGTACATGTACCATCCTGCAATCGGTGCGATTACAGTCACTGTGTTTTCTCAGAGCAGAGATACTGTGTTCTCCTGAGATCTGGCTGTTAAGAGAAAAAACACGTGTATCAATATATATATATATATATATTTTAAAGCCCTCTCTCTGTTGCTAAGAGCAGTCCTCTGCAGCATGAAGAAAGAGTTTGCTGTTAATCCAGACCTGACCAGCATGCCACTTTCGTACTTGGACAGAATTCCTCAGTAATGGATTGCCGCGGGAATTGTGGCTAGAGATACTGACTGAGCCTCAGACAGATGAATTTCATCCTCGTTTTTGTGTCTTGTTCTGTCTTTCCGATATTGTTTGCTTTTGTGTCTTCTCTGTTCCAGATAGATACAAACAAAAGTATAACTCAAAAAAGGCTGAAGAAGGTATCTTAACCTGTCTCCATCTTGTCTTTCTAGGAGCTTCTTGAGCTGTCTTTATGAATGGCCTTTTTGCTAGTGGGCATTTGGCGTCCTTGACTGACTGAATGCTAATGCTCTGAATATGTGCAATGCTTTAATTGCTTTAAGGTAGTCTAGGCATCCCTGTGCAAGCACTGCATGATGCTAACAGTAAACCTAATGCCTCAATGCTTGCTTGTTGCAAAGCATGCGCCAACTGATGCTTAAACACCAGCTCATCTAAGGGGTGCATGCTTAATAGGTTTCTCTATAGCTGTGTGCGATTCTTAGATAAGTGTTTGCACTGGTTTGATTTATTTCTATATATTTGAAAATAGAATTGATTGGTTAATTGTTGTTAAGGCTGAAATAGCTGGATCAATAATGCACCAGAGAGCTGTGTAATGAGAAACGTCTATAATGGCTACAAGGCCAGTGTACCCATGTAAAAAATCCTAAATGAACATGAAAATATCATAACAAGTCTAGGTCAGCGTTAAAAGTTTCAATAAACTTGCTTATAAAATACTTCTATGTATATATAGAAATATAAATAAATGAGATGATTTTTCTTTTAAGTCTTTGTCTTTCTTTTAACTTTGCTATAGTTCCACTTATTTACCTTAGGAAACATTTTCTTAGCAACAAATAGTTGTAGTTATTTCGCAGATAGAGGTTCCGCCTTACCGTCTTCCACTGACTCTCTAGGTGTTCACAGCAACTAACTTAGACCAGTGTCATACACTGATGTTTTCACCTGACAGTGTGCAGTTTTCATGGTTTTAACTTTCCTGTGATCTAAAAAAAAAAATCTGTAGTGTGTGGAAAGCGCTACAAGAACCGGCCTGGCCTGAGCTACCATTACACACACACTCACCTGGCAGAGGAGGAGGGAGAAGAGGAGAAGGAACCAGAGATGGCTCCGTCTTCTCCTCAGAGTTCAGAGAACCATAAACGTAAGTTGCTGGCTGGTATTTAATCATACTGATTAACGGGATATTTCCAGGTCACAAAAACTTGCACTTACTTACGAAAGCTCAGACTGAATGGAAGCTCGTGGACCATTCCCCTTATTTCTCCTGCTAACAGCTCAAAAGGGCCCTGATGGTGCTGTTATCCCCAACGACTACTGTGACTTCTGCCTGGGAGACCAGGACTCCAACAGGAAAACAGGACAAGCAGAGGAGCTGGTGTCCTGCTCTGACTGCGGACGTTCTGGTGAGTCCTCACTTACTGGTCATAGATGGTTTATGTGAAAACCTGAGATTTTGTATTTGCCTAAGCACTAATTGATTGAATTGCAATAGTTATATAATCCCTCCAGTAGACTTAGTAGAAAAAAGTGAATGCCATATTAGTGATTTCAGTAGGACAGCAAGAAGGCGTACTAAGAATGTGCCCATTCACTTTTCTGCCAAGAGTGACATGAAAGTATTGATACAACTCATGTGTCTGTTCATATACAGTTTGCACCATCTAAGCTTAACACTAAGTTAATGGAGACCATTTGTGCTCATTTCCAGCTGTATATTTTTATTCATTGTCTGTACTAAAGTAGCTTTGTATCATTCGTATTTCAGAATGAAAATTGTTATCAAACACTGGGCCTTTATGCCACCTCTTAGTTCATCCTCTGCCTGAAACAACCCACATTATTCCTTTTACGACCATCGTTCCTTTAAGCCAACTTTCTTCCAGTTGGCTTGTGTTTTGTAACCTGAAGGTTTCAGCAACTTGTGGGAATGGCTACTGTGCTCACAGCCAGATTTGTGTGCCTGCTAATAAAGTTTCTAACGAATGTACGTAACTCTAAGAAAACTCTGTACGTATGTGACAACAACAGCTCAGTAACTGGAGTTTAACTGGCTTTCCTAGTTGTTTTCCAACTTTGTTCCCACTGACTTAAGTGGAAAGACAATAAAATTTCTCAAGTGGAAACTATTTTTTTTATTAGTTAAGCGTAAATACTGAAGTATGAGATTTGATACCATGCATAAGGTTAGGTTTTATGCATCTATTACATGGTGTCCCTGGTGGGTGATGAGCACTTGCTTCACCCCCTGAAAGTCCCATCTGTTCCAGCTTTGCCATTACTGTCCTCCACCTGGTGGTCTTAAGCCTGCCCCCCTCTCCATAAGCTTAGGCTGCCCATGTGCTGTTACCTTGCCATGGAGGGTAGGCATGAGCACTTGAAGCTATATTGTTGGGAGGGTTTAACCCTGGCAAGGCATGGCAAAAACAGCACATGACCCTTTGTGTTTGGGGCTAGGCATCGGCTAACACCTCCATCTCATAAAAACTCCAGCAAGTTACAGAAACTTTCATGAGAACACAGTACACTTAGGTTAGCTTAGTCCAATTTAAAAGGAACAGTTAGCCTCGTTTGGTTCAGAGATAACAAAATCTCCTTTTTGGTTTTTAAACAGATTTAAAAAACAAAACAAAATGTGAACTTTAGGTGTGCTGGTAAGATGTTGTTACCTCATGAAAGAGCCTGTAACCCCACCGCTCCTGCCCGTTCTACATTTTTATGCTAAGCTAAGCTAACTGCCCTCTAGCTGTGTGTGAGTTGTATCAATCACTTCATTGATCAGAAATGTGTTGTCTGCTAGACTCATACTTTACTTTAAGTCTTACTACACATCTCATTTTTGTTTCTCTTTACTTCCTTTTTGTCCACGATCTTGTTCATGTGTATCTCTCGCTTTCTTGCGATGTTTATCTTTGCCACACGGATTTAAATTGTGTTTCTCTATCGGCCACAGATGTGATGCAGTTTAAAAGTTTGCATCAAATATAAAGGAATAAATTACACACATATATTTAGGAGGGAGATGAGGGGAGGTACATGTTGTTACCCAGTTTAATGTAGTCCTTCTATATTTCAGAACAAGTTCCCCAAAAATTCAAACAAATCTGTACCTTCAGGTGATAATGTAGATTTAGATGCTTTTGGTGTGCAATAAAAGCTTTCAAGTGTCTCTTCAATGGGGTTGTCAATGAGCCTTTCAGATCATAAGAACTGAGAGCCAACCACAGGAAAGAATCATACGAATTTGCAGAATCTGCCGCTTGCTTCCATCCTGCATGCTTCTCCATGTCAGCCTCGTTCATCAGTAAAGACCTCTGCCTTTAGACAACATGCTTTCACTCTTTTGTTGCTCAGTTTTCATGCATTATCCTTTGGCACATGTGGCTGCATTTTTCCCCCTTTTTTCCCCCCGTTTTGTTTCCCACACTAGCCGAAAACGGCATCTGCTGGATATCTCAGCAAAAAACCTTTGGTTGAATCATTTCAGCAAGCAAGATGTTGTCTTACTACGGTAGAGTGTGCTAGAACAACTGGGAGACTGTGTGGCCTTGTCTGTGTTGCTCTGATGCTGATGTTTTCATGGTAGCTGGAAGAGGAGGAGCGAAGAAGGATGGGAGGAAGCGGAGCACTCTCGAAGAATTGTTCGGCAGCGCGTCAGACAGCGAGGCCTCCACGTTTCATGGCTTTGAAGATGCAGAGCTGGAAGATATTTCGTTCTCAGACAGTGATGTAGTTGCTGACAGCTAATAATGGGACAACTTGACTAGCTGAGCCTTCTGCCATTAAAGTTTTAATTGAGGGAACAATGAAAGACTCATGAGGCACATAATGGACCGCAGAAAACCACAGTGAAGACATTTCTGGAAAGTGTCTTGGAAAGGATGCAGGATATATATTCACATATGCTTCTGCTTGGGAATTTGTTTCTCATGGACACACTAACATATATTTTTTTACCATCCTCGTGGATTTTTCAACAGTTGAGCCATTTTCCATTTTTCATAAACAAAAAAATAAATAAATAAAAATGTCCTTACATTTGACTTTGCTTGCATCAGATAATCAATATAACAAACTATACATCTTTGCTACATGCCACTTAAATCTGGACCAAAAACGTTGATAGCGCTGTGGACTACGGACTAAGGAATTAAAAACATGACTTTTCCATGGTAAAATGAACACGTGACATGGGGGAGGGAGGCACTTGGACTCTCAAGTCACTCCACTAGCTAAAGAGGACAGTGAGCAGCGAGGTAAGAGCCAGTCACCACTCCATTATCCATTTAAGCCAACAGGATGTCTGTTAAAAGTGTCTCAGCGGATTTCTTCTCAACTGCAATTCCTTAGAGTAATTTGTGAGGACGGCAGTAACTCAAATATCTACACAGGTCACATTCCTTGTTATTTTACCCATGAGGCTTAGAGGGATCAGTGCGATCAGTGTTTTGGGCTTCTTTCCCAGTCCAGATATATGTCAGTTCACCCTTGCATATGGCTCATTGATACCCCATTGACACCAGTGTACTTATGACTGTCCTCTCATAACTGTGATGATGTGGGCAGGCTACAAAAAACAATGTTATTAAGGCAGGCAACAAGAGGACCACTTTACATATTTCTTTTTGTGTTGTCATGGTTGTAGTTTTACCAGAAGAGGATAAAATATGTCTCGGCTGTGTTTAACTGTGCACACATGATTCCATGTGTTTTGTTTTCATGTCATATAATCACTTGCTGTATACACTGTCAACACTGTCATAGAAGACAAAGACAGAGAAACACGCAGCCATCTGGGTGAAGAGTCAAATCCTTTTTTTGTGTGTGAACTAGATCACATTAGAGGAAATATTTCACAATGTTAGCCAAGTCATTTTATATATATATAGCACATTTAAACACAGCAGACATTGGTCAATGTGCTACACAGCAAGCAGCTAAAACGAAATGTAACGCATTTGGATGAACTAAAAACAATTTAAAGGCAAATGAAATGAAAGTTAAAACATAAAAAGCAAAACCACCTGGAGAGCGGCAAAAGGACACACACTGGCCACTTTATTAGGTACACCTGGTCAACAACCCGGTCCAATATGTAAATGATAAAGGTTTTTGTATAGGGATTTTCTAATCTACCTGAGTAGAGCAGAAACAACAACATGCTTTTCTATCTAACATTCATACTCTGTTGGATGCTTCAGAGAGCAACTCTGGGTTCATTATTTTGTCCAATTTGGCATGCAGACTGGAGCAGCCGGGAATCAAACCAAAAACCCTCCAATTAGTGGATGACTTGCTCTACCTGCTGAGCTACAGCCACTCCATTAACGTAGACAACACAACCAGCTAAAGTTCAGGAAGACAGGGGATTAAAGTGATCTTGAATGCGCCATGTTTGCTGGTGCCAAACATGGTGCATGGTGGGTATTTCAGAAAGTGCTGATCCACTGGGATTTTCCCACACAGCCGTCCTAGCCATCACACAAAGCATCAAACCATGAAACAGACAGATTACAACAGCAGAAGACCACACCAGGTGTTACTTCTGTCAGCTAAGAACAGGAGAGTTAGGGTAGAATTTACATGACTTTACCAAAATTGGAAAACAGAACCATTGAAAGAAACGCTGCCTGGTCTGATGAGTTGAATTCTGCTTGGACATTCAAATGGGATACTTTGGTCCCCTTAGTACAGTTGCCATCTTATTGCCAAACATGTTCATGCTTTTAAGACCACAGTGTACCCATCTACTGATCCAGAAGGATAATGTGCTGTCACAAATTGCTAATCAGTGATCGGAGTTTGTTTGAACATGACAATGAACTCACTGGCCTTCACAATCACCAGACAGATGGCCAGTGTTAAAATTAATTCAAAACACGTAACTGTTACTGGGCAAAGCTGCTAGGTGAGTCACAAAATAAGAGAATAAGAATATAAAGCTAGAAATCAGTTTAACAGATCCACTTTAAAATCACTCCAAAACAGTTTGTAAACTTTTTTTCGGCAATCCACTTCTCCTGCCCCTGCTTCCCTTTGTCTTTGTCTCATCGTCCCGACACAGGTCATCCGACATGTCTGCAGTTCACTGAGAACATGATGCAGGCCGTCAGGACATACCAGTGGCAGTGCATCGAGTGCAAGTCCTGCAGCCTCTGTGGCACCTCAGAAAATGATGTATGTATCACAGAGGAAAACCTTGTGCCAACCTTTGTGTCTCCAGAAATGTCGGCTCTCACTTTGAATTGGCTGTGAAGCTGTGGAATGACCTTTCACCAGCTTGTGTGCAGCCTATCAGAGAAATAATACATATTAAATTATCTGTGTGTAGATATAGAATTATATGGAGCCAAGTACGCAAAAAAATTTGAAAGTCTGTAAAAATTAATTAAGATTTTAATTTTATATGCAATGTGCAACCAGCAAGCCCCTGTTTTATAATGTATTGTATAAAATAATGACAGTGACTGTGTGTTCATGCAGGACCAGCTGCTGTTCTGCGATGACTGTGACAGAGGATACCACATGTACTGCCTGAAGCCACCGATGACCCAGCCTCCTGAAGGTACCGCAGCCGAAAGCCACTCTGACAGCTTTTAGTGTACATCAGTGGTGCTATATTATTATATTATATGTTTGAAAGCTGCTACAGGCAAAGTCTATATATGGAAAAGATTTCAACCTTTCCTTCTCTCCTCTCTGTACAGGAAGCTGGAGCTGTCACTTGTGTTTGGACTTGTTAAAAGACAAGGCCTCAGCCTATGGAGAAGCATAAAGGACACACATTTTTTAAAAGCACATGTAAACACAATATATATATATTTGTACAGATGCACTTACTGTTTGACATATACTTTCTCCCAGATACAACCCAACACACACACACACACAATACCCACAGATACACACTCCGGTGCATTAGCAGGCTCAGGGCTTAGTTTCCCGTGTGAGGCTCAGAGATCCTCTACCTCTCATAAAGCCAAGCAACACTCACAGATGCAAATGCCATACGCCATCTTAAGCGTAAGTCAGCTAACAGCAGATCTGCTGTTCCCTCGTTTCTCTACCTCACCTCTCAGCAGACAGCAAAAAGCAAAAGCAAGATTGATAATGGCCAATACGGTGTAGAACATGTGCATGTGAAGTACACGTTTATTTTAACTGCATTTCTGCATGTTTTCCCCCCTGATTTGGATTTATTTGAGTATGATTTGGAAGGTGTTTCTCCTAAAGTATTTGCTGAAGCTGCATCACTTCCTTCCCTTGTAGCTTAAGTTCTCCAGTGGGGGAACCTTGAGTGAGTTTGACTAATGTTTGTTTAGATTTCTCCTTCCAGCTCTACTCCTCTGCTATGTTTAGACTTTACAGTGACATTCCCACTTTACATCTGGACAGACTCAGTATTAGTTATGCCATCTTTCACAGGTTTTGTCAAGCTTGGTGAAATTTATATCCTGCGTTAAGAGGAAATGGGGCGATAAAACAGCCTCCACTATCATTCCCTTTGGAGCGTAGTGACTTTATAGCCACGTCTGTTTTTCTGTATTCGTTCAGTTACCAGGATACTGTGGTGCTCAGTAGGACACCTTACTAATGGTGAAATACTTTAAAAAGTAGAATTAAAAAATTATTCATCTAAATTTCATCTGTAAATCTGTGGTTCCCAAACCTTTTCTATCACCTACTTCCCAGCCAAATTATAGACTGATTGCATTTTATTAAATAAATACCTGAAATTTCTCATTAAAAATAAAATTTTACATCTTCAGTGAGCTAAGAATACAACTTCATACTTTATTTGACTGACATGTCAATGAGCCAGAGCTACAGGTTTTCTTCTCAGTAAATTTTGACATTAACCTGAATATCGTTAGCCTTGCTAGCATCAGAGCGCACTTTTGTTCTTTAAACAATTCCTTATTAATCCTTCTGTTTTTTATAGTTAATTTGAAGGGAACGCTTGCAGTGGTAGATTCACATATCACAGTTTAAACAATTTATTTTCCTACACTTTTGCTGAATTTGGTTTTTGTCTGAAAAAATAACTTCACTAGCAGCTGCTGCTAGCCAGCTATTTCATGCTAACTCCATGAGTTGATTGAACGTTTTAAGCTATTCAGCCCACTCATTTTAAAAGAAAAAACACCAAAAAAAGGGTTTAATCAATACCATCATGCCTACAAAGCCACAACTAAAACGCTGAAGCTAAGCTATCAATTTATTTTGACATAGAAGGTAAATGGATATGTTACTAATGACAATAATGAACATCTTCTATTTAGGAGCAAGGCTTAATTAAAAATGATTTCTGTGAAAAAGGTTCAATAACTAGCATTGTGATTTTAGCCTCTAACCATACATCATATCTTTAATTGGAGATTGATTATAACTCTTCATCAGACAGCAATCCAATCCATTTCTTATTATACTCAAGTCTTTCAGTGTTGCCTGTCCGGTTAAGTGCTTAGAAGTCCAATGCTGTGGACTGGTCAGCAGTAAGTAGTTGCTCTTTCTAAGCTTTGATGGAACAGCCTTTATTTTTTGAAAAATGTTCAGCTTTTATTGTTTCACTCTAACTACCCATACATACACAGGTATTTTGATAAACATAGCCTTTTCTATGCATTTTGACCTTTCATCCAAGGCACTGAAAATGGGAGCTTCGTCCAGGGTGAAGATTTTCAAAAAGTCACGTTTCTTAGTTTTTTTCCAGATTTTGTCCACTCTTATCATCTTTTTTTTTTATATCAGACTTTGCTTTCTGCTAGTTTTTTTAGGCTCCATATTGTCTAACATTTCTATAAGGTCAGGTTTATACCATCACCTGTTGCTTTGGCAGCATGCTCTTTCATTTGGGTGAAGACATCTTTCAAAATGAACATCCATATAGAGGGCCTTTCCAACAGTTTGGGAACCACTCGTGTAAATTTTCCAATGCAACGTGTTTATAATGAAACCTTCATACATTATTATCTCTCAAGGAAGCAGCATATACTGTTGTGTCCTGTGTTTTGTATGCAGTTAAAAACAGAATATATTCTGGGAGTGCTGCATTTGTACAGCTGTGTGAATAAGGTTAATGTTTACTTGGTTCCATGTTAGACTGAGCACTAAAATCTGTGAAAACTGTTTATATTATGAAAAAAAGTTGACTCTCAAAAACGAAACACCTCAAGAGAAGAAATGAGAAAAAGAGAAAATGATCCTCAAAGTACACATAGTGTGCTTCTCCTGACAGGATATCACATTTTGCATTTGTGTTTTGTGTTATTATGTGTTTGTATTTGATAACACGTTTCCACTGACAATCATGAGGTAGCATAGACACATTATTAACACACTGAGGGTTTCACTGTGCTTTTCTCTGGTGAGTTTTCAATATCATTTGCGTCTTCCTTACACAAATGTCATGTACGGTGTTTTTGGGTGGGGAAGAGGGGGTGATGCCATCAACTACAGTGATCCAAATGTGTGATGTTTTGTTAAAATAAATGTTTCATTATTGTGTTAAAATAAAGAGCTTGATTCTTGTTTGCTTGTATATTAAGCATATAATGAAAATAGCCCGGTCAGTAGCAGACATGTTTCCAATTTCTCCTGTGGGAATACTCTCTCATTCCAGTGAACTGTTTTACATAAACTGACAATTAGACATTGAAGTACTAGCCAAGATGACTGTGTCTAATATGAACATGTCCTCCCCATCACATATTGCTGCTTTCCTGTCTCTCACCCTCTGTGTATGAATACTCTACGGTGAGCAGTGACAGAAGAATAAACTCATTTTCCAGTAGTATCAAATGAATGCTCACCTTATGAAATCACTTTCCACTCTCATCAATGATTATATTATATAGATAGATAGTCATATATTATAGATCCGTATAGTCATTGCTAGAAATCTTACTTGGTAGTATTTACATTTTTTTTACCACTAGGTACCAGTATTGGTCTGGAGTTGAACTCTGGATTTACGCTGCAGTAGACTACTCATTGTTGAATTCATGGAACACTTATTTCTTTAGATTTAGGCATAGGTCAAAATAGATCAGATCGTGAGATCATGCTTGAGCTAAACTATAAACCCATCTAGCAGAGCTTTTTTTTTTTTTTTTTTTAAATCATATCCTTAATTAAGTAGTAGAAGTAGCTGTACTACAGTGGAAACATATTGCTGGAAAATAATTATTTGTGGAAAAAAACTTAAAAAAACAAATCTGTGAGACACATTTTAGAACACTAGTTGAACTGGAGCCAAGAAATTACTTTAATGTACTGCCAAGTATACACCACAGATAAGTGCAACAAGTTGACCTTAAAAGCCAGTGACAAAACAACTTTGTTTAATGGACAAAAATGGACAAAAATGGACATTAAACAGGAGAAAAAAAATAATTTCAGGAGAAAAAATTAATACCGTTATGTATTTATCTTGTGTGTTTGAGTCAGCAGCTTGTATTCATCTCAGAGATGATGGACAGGAAAGTGCTTGTAGCAAAGCTGGGATTCAGGAGGAGCTGCTCCAGCACCTGTGCACCTTTTTGCCTTGTGTTTACTGAACACATGGCACCTTTCCACAGACGCACCAATGTCCCACCTGGTAGATCATCATCATGAGCATAACTTAAAATAAAATCTTAGCAATAATATTTTGTGTTTGCTTGTGTGCGTGTGTGTGTGTCCTACCAAGCAGACTGTCAATAGTCTTCATCCAGCTGAAGATATACAGTGTGTGGTTCTCCTCTGCAGTCAGATCAGCAATGTTAGGGGCGCTGTCGCCCTCCTAAAATGATAAGACAGAATGGAGAATGGACAAAAGCCTTCTCTCACTTTGTGTGTTTCAGAAAAAAAGAAGTGATGTGTAAAATAAACAGATGGAAAAGGTTGAAGATATGTACCTGTAAAATCCGACTTGGCAAAGGGGTTAGGAAAAGCACTGCTTTTTCCATGTTGGTCTGGAATCGAGCTGCTGCTACATATTCTGCTGAGTTCAGCCAGCTGTGAGCAAATGACACTTCTACAGAGGAATAGTGGCTCTGCCTGTAGGAGAAGCGAGAACACAGAAGCTGAGATTAAGAGAGCTGAAATTTGAGATAAATGTTTGGCTTTTTTGACCACTTGCAGGGAAAAACAGCAAGGCCTCGTCCTTGGTAGTTTTGGTGTGCACTGAACTACCAAAAATAGTTCAGTGGACAAATTTTTTTTTGTTTATAAACATTTATAAATAATAAGGATAGTGATCACTTTTGCTTTAATACTTTTTCCAGCATCATTAGTATTGGTAATAAGGGCATTGATGTTAAAATTTGTGCTGGAAAGAGTACTGACACTGCTAAAACTAACAAGACTGCCAGAAAAAAAAAAGATGAAGTAGATTTAGTCAATGTCATTGTCATGTATGAATGTGTGTGTACATGATTTGTAATATGTAAAAACAGGATGGGTGACTGGGGGAGGAGGGTATGTGTAAATGTTTACTAATGAAATGCATTAAAATGATAGATTTTATGATAGATAAAAATAGATACTTTATTGATCTAACAAGGGATGTTGTGTTACAGCAGTAGAATAAAAAATGAAAATGATATAGTCTACAATTAATAAGCAACATGGTTACAGTAAAAGTAAAAGAAATTACCTGGGATTACATGCTGCAGAGGCATAGGTTGAAGCCATTTGGGCGTCCCAGTAGACACCAAGGATAGTGTCTTTCTTCACATCATCAGGCAGAAGAGATTCACTAGTAGTCTTCAGACCCTTAAAACAATATGAACAATTAAAGGAGTACACCTATTTCAGCAATGTAGCTTTGTTGCTTCATAAAGCGGGTGCATTCAGGGAAAACAGACCCGTTTTGAACTATAATGGCACATGGCCCTGACTTTTTAAAATGTAATGTTTTCTACTAAGGGCAAAATAATACAAGTTCAGTTCCCCTTTAAAATTGCGGGATAATATGATGTGAATAGAAACTGTGTGTATATGTACCAGTGTATATCTGTGTTTCAATACCTGAAAAAAAGCATCCCACTTAGACATGGCATCAGGGTATTTAGCTTTACAGTCAGCATAAGTTGTACAATAGTCCTGTACTCCTGCAGGCACCTGCATCTGGACCTGGTAATATAATAACATACATGATAATATGCACTATATAACATACATTATAAATAATACAAAATGGTCATATTCATTATTATTTAAACTGCAAATATTTGTGTGATGGCATGAAAAAGTGTCCTCTTCTTCTTCTTCTTCTTCTTCTTCTTATTATTATTATTATTATTATTATTGCGGTTGTTGTTGTTGTTGTTTTATTTTCAAAGTGTTCATTTTCAGTTTAAGATAATACCTGAGCTCCTGCTCCCATGAAGCCCTGTTGTGCAGCAGACAGAAAGGGAAGTACAGATGCAAAATAGTTCACACCTGGAGAAACATAAAGAGGTCATTTGTATTCCCCCTGTGTTTATTTTTTATGCATTTGTTTCTTGTACTTACAGGCCCACCAACTCTGGGTAGAAATGCACAAAGGCTCTGCTTCCAGGCCACAAGTTGTTGCACCCGTTGGATCAGCGAGACGCCCTGTAAAAACAACAGATCATTAGCTGTGGTCTTGTTTCTTTGTTAGTTACATTATTAGGAGGCTCTTTATTCAGTTTTGTACTACAAAGTTTGTTAAATTGTGATGAAAGGATTATTATTGACTTAAAAAAAAAAAAGAAATGATACTTTGACTTCACCTGAAGTTAACATCCATCCGAGCTGCAGTGGCAGTCCCCACAGCGGACTGTCAGTAGCATTTGTCCCCATGGATCCCATGAAGGGGTCTGTAGCAGCTATCATCAGCCGGTATAAACTCATGCGGTGAAGGTAGTTCCAGGGGTCTGGAACCAGAATCCCATCGTGCATTGGCAACTCAGTCACTTGGCTGGCCGTTTGTGCCCAAAGGATGGGAGCGCCATTTTCTAGAATTACTGCAGAGCTGCTGAGAGACACTGCACATGCCAGGACAAGGCCAAGGACCAGCAAACGAAGCATGACTGAGGTGTTGGGTCTGCAGAGAAGGACAGAGTCAAGAGCAGCTACTCTGGACTGAGAGTTTTCCCTTAAATACAGCATTTGTAACTTCTCTGAATATCAAAGTCAGTGCATGCAGATGTGCACCAATCACATTAGTCCATGTGACATATGGCTCACTGGACCCTGACCAACAGATAAGAGAATTTAAGTACATAGAGCTCAATTTTGTCCAAACATAGAATACTGAGTTCAGTGCAAAGTACATCTGTTCATTGTTCAAGCTGATTTGTTTACATGAACCCAAATCCACAACTTTTATAGTGATACAGTGATACCATCAGTAAATTGAATCTGGAAACACAAACCCCAAATAAATTCTAAGAATCCTTGGAAAAATTATACAGATTTTTACCCCCTTAAGTAGCCAAAGATAACACTTTTTATCTGGAAAAACTCATAAAATTTACTTTCACATACACTCACCGAAGACTTCATTAGTTACACCTTGCTCGCACCAGGTTGGGCCCCCTTTTCTCATCAGAACTGCCTTAATTCTTTGTGTCACACACTCAACAAGGTGCTGACCATAGCCTTAGTTTTATGTTCTTGGCTGATAGGAGTGGCATCCAGTGTGCTGCTGGAGCCCATCTGCTTCAAGGTTCAGTGGTTATTTGAGATACTGTTGCCTTACTATAATCTTGAAACAGTCTTTTTTCTCTTTTTTGGACCTTTCTTTGGAAACCCTAGAGATGGCTGAGTGGGGAAATTCCTAAAAGAGCCAGACCAGCCCACAACAACCAACACCTTTAAAGCCACTATAACCTTTCATCCCCATTCTGATCCTCAGTTTGAACTTCATTAGGTTATCTTGGCCTTGGCTATGTGCCTGGACATTTAGATATGGTCTACATGTCTATGCATGTAGTTGCAGCCATGAGATTGGCTGATTAGAGAATCACCTTAAGAATCAGTCAAACCAGTGCACCTAACAAAGTGCAGTATACTCCAGTGAGTCTGTACTGGATACAGAAGTTAAGACTGTTATTGATTTGGTTAATCTGAGTGAACTTTGATGTGCCTGATGCGTCTGGTAAACAGAACATGTCTCATAGCTTTATGTAACATCATAATGTGTTTTGTAAAATTACCACGGAGTAATTACCAATTACCATGGAGTAAACACCAAGAACCAAATTATAACTACAATTTTAAAAAGTTGAGGTGGTGTTAGCAAGTGAACTGTTAGGTAATACTATTTAATCCAGATTCTGCATTATTCTGAAAGCAAAGCCAATTTTATATGTAAAGTAGGGTAGCAAATTAAAAAGAAATATCTTTCAGCAATATGGTGGCATGTATGTATAAATGGCCTGTATTTGTATAGCGCTTTACTAGTCCCTAAGGACCCCAAAGCGCTTTACACATCCAGTCATCCACACATTCACACATACATTCACACACTGGTGATGGCAAGCTACATTGTAGCCACAGCCACCCTGGGGCGCACTGACAAAGGTGAGGCTGCCGGACACTGGCGCCACCGGGCTCTCTGACCACCACCAGTAGGCAACGAGTGAAGTGTCTTGCTCAAGGACACAACGACCGAGACTGTCCAAGCTGGGGCTTGAACCGGCAGTCTAGCACATATAAACCACAGAAGGTGAACCAAAGCGCTTTAGAGACTGACACATTTACATTACATCCATCATTTGTACACAGTTCAGTTCTGGCCCATTAATGCATGAACATGAGCCCGTTGGTCTTGTTGGTGTGTCCACCGTGGATGATCTATTCTGGCTCCTTCGTGAATGTTCAGGTTGGGATCTGAGGAGTTTGATTTATGCAAATAGGAGGATGCTGCCATTGGAGGGTGCTAGTGAAATATTTGGTGGATAGACACCTGTAAAAGTAACATTCACAAGAATTTTAAAATACAAGGTTTTCCATGAAAACGCTGCATTGCAAAGAGATAATGAATGTATTCATTTCACCTGTCAGTTGTTTGTTTTTGTTGTGGTTAATCAGTTATGACCCATGTTAGCTGCAGGACCACTGTTTCTTTCCCCACCTTCAAGGACATTTCCCACAAACTCTGTATTCACAAAGCCACCATCATTGTGTATGATCCCCCACACACCTGACACAAACCTTTTACTCTCCTGCCGCCTCACAAGATGTACCAGAACATCTAGTCCCTCACTTCCAGTCAGTGCAACAGTTTCTTCCTTCAGGCCTCAGAAAGCTCAGTACTCAGAGTCTGGACTGGAAACTCATGCACATAGAAGTGAACACCCTACATGAATCAACTAGACTAGTAACATACATACACACTGAAGCACATGGACACACTTTACACATTCATACTTATATTGTTGTGCACATTTCTGCACACATAGTGCAATTAAATTTTACTTAATGCCAAATCAAAAGTAGATTTATATTTTAAGGTAAAGAACCTACAATAACAGTGAGAAAACTGCTACAATCAAATGACCCTCTATGAGAAAGCAAATTGTGACAGTGGGAATAAAAAACTTTCCATTTAACAGGAAGAAACCTCTGGAAGAACAAGGCTCAACAAGGGGAGGCCATCTGCAGTGACTAGTTGGGCACGATGGGAAGGAAACAGGCTAAAAAACACACTGTGGAAACCAACCAGCCAACTTTACCATGTAGAAAAACGGCATAGGTGTGAGGTTGAAATTGCACTAATTGTTTCTTATATAAAAGGGGATTAATTGTGCTGTTAAACGTCTTTACGTTCAGAGAAAGGGGCTTTTGTAAAGTTGGCCCACGATTTAAAAGGAATGTATTCAATTCAATGTGAATTCAATTTATTAGGCCGATTCTGGGCCCCGAGCATCATATATGACACCCAAGACCTAAACAGAATTATAATCCTTTTTATGGCTCTTACACTAACTAAAAGCACTGATGTTGTCCAGTGTAAACTAGCATTTTTGGAACTGATTTGGACCCCTCACCTGCCCACGAACCAGCATCTCACCTGGTAGCCTACAGCCGATAAATACCTAAGAATGAAAGATCATGAAGCACTTAACCTGTGCTGCGTCGTTGCTCTGTTTTTAAGAAAAGGACAGTTTTTTGTTTCTATACTTTTCTGGCCTGCATTATGTTACCGTTTGACACCTTTAATTTACAGCTGCGATCTCGCTGGGAGTGCAGCAGACATCATGTGACGGAGGAGTGGCCAAAAGTAAAAATCAGGAAGCACAACGACGCAAGAAACAAGTCACGAGAAAGGTAAAGTTCAAACTTTTACACAACTCAAGTAAACTTTTAGTCATTCTTGACAATTTCACTAACGTTTTAGACGACCAACGTATTTTTACGAGGTTGTTTCGTATTTTTAAGTTTTTTTGTTTTGTTTTACAACGAAAAGCGACAAACATCTTCATACTGACTTCCCTTGTAACTTCATGACTCTTAAACCCGCTAATGTTAAAATGAAGAGCAGTGTACAGGTAACATTAGGACAGCGTTAACCCCAACAAACACAAGTAGGTCATAACTAAGTATTTGCAGTTTATCCGTTCATGTTGATGGCATAAAAAATACTCTGGTGATTTCCGCATTTTTTCCTTGTTGGCAAGGAGACAGAAACAGAACATGCACGTTGGTTTAATTAACCCTAATCACACTTTAATTTTTAATTAAAGCAAACGAGAAATATCCTGTCACTGTGACAGTTTCTTAGCAGGTGGCTATTTGCATATTAAGTTTCAGTCTTTTTTGAGTCAGGAAGTCTGCATGAGGAGCTTGTGCTAAATATTCCCGGCCCAACACTCCTTCACTTCAGGTTGTACAGTATGATATGAGCACCTTTATCAGACTGTAGGACTTTCCTTTTGGCCTTGATAGCTGTTTTTTTTTTTAAGGTTAAAAGATGAAAATATTTTAATTCTGCAGCATATTTATAATATTTTATTTCACAGCATTGATATCAAATCATTTTAGCTGTAATGATCATTTGTGTGATCCCTCAATAATGTAAGTGTATTAGTTTCGCAGTGTTTTTAGTGGATAAGTACCAGCATAAAACTTGTTATTGTTACAGTATTTTTTATTGTTTCAGGTTACTCATGTTTACAGTATCACATTCCAAAGAAGCTGGACCTCTGAACCATTTCTAGGTCATGAGTTATATTATAAAGTGATTTATTTAAGCCACTCCTTCACTTTACTATTTCAGCTTCCATCCTTGCTCCTCTTAGCTTGAAGCGTAAGCTTACTGTGACTAATCACACACTGTACTCAGTGTTTGGGGGTGGGTCCACTGTATTCCTGTATAAAAGAAATAAACTTGCCTTCTCAGAGCTCTGAACTCAAATTTATTAAACACTGTGAGCAATGAGGACACCAGCCGTGTGGCAGGCTTTACTGTGTTGTGTGAGAATAAAACCTCAGACTGAGTTCATGAGTATTAAGAAGCACCCAGTGAAAGATAGTAGTGAGCTTCTCAACAGATATTTCTGGAGCTTTGCTTCAAGATGAAAACCTGTAGAAAGAAGGTGAAATGTAAGGAGGTGTCACAAACGTTGCATCATTTTTGGGGAGAGGAGATCACAGAAATCACTGTTTTATCTTGTATTTAATGCTGTACCTAATGTCAAAGACGCCATAAATAGAAACACAGTTGCAACATCTCTTCTTGGAAATTTGCAAAATACAATGATTATACTATATCTACACAAATGCTTTCACCCCGAAAGCCTCTTTTTTTTTTTCCTACACATGACAGTCACGAGAACAGTGAGCTGACTCCAGACGCTAATTAGATCTCACTGTTAACTCATGAGCGAGTCGAGTGAAGCCTGTGGTCTTGTGTGTCCTCGTAGCTTTCATCATGGCCTACCAGGCTGGGATTCCAGAGGAGCCCAGTGTTTTGGTTAACCAGATCAGCTCCAACATCCAGAAGATCACACTGCTGAGTAAGAAATGCACACATAAAAACGCATTATTGTCAGCCAGCGCGTCCAACACGTGGACACACTTCAATACAAATAAACAACATGCTTCTCTGTGACTTTCTTGCCAGCCTCCGAGCTGCAAAGGGCAATCTCTGTGCTGGGAACTGAACAGGACAGCAGCCAGCTACTACAGACGATGTGAGTTACTGGGGCTTGGTTGGATTTACATACCTGGGCTGTTATCAGAAGTATCTTGGTGAAAGTGTAAATGTGCAAGCGTAGAAAATGTTAGACTATTACAGCAATGTTTAATGCCGGCTAATTTTTTTTATATACTCTAAATTACTTCTGATTCCTTTTAAACCTATGCACAGTATTATGCCTACCATCCTTTGTCTTTGTAATGTCTGAGTACTATTCTCTACTTTAACAAATTCATTTTTTTAATGTCATTAGTCAACAGAAGCAGCAACAAGGCAACCACTTGGCAAAGGAGACTGACCGACTGATGAAAGCTTTTACTGCACTCCCAGTCGGACCTGATCAGGTAATGAGTTTCTAAAGTCTTCCTGATCTAAAAGGTTTGTCACAGTCAAGCAAACCACAAAGAACAACCTCTCTTTCTGTCTGAAAAATAAACTCACTGGCACAAAGGCTGTAGTTCCTCACATGTCCCTGGGGCCTGGTTACAAAATTGAGTCAGTCTTCATAGACTCCCATGTTAAATGCCCAACTTCACAGCTTCACTGCAGAAATAAACGTGTTGACAGATTGAAACAAAAATGCTTTTGGCTTCTTCTTAGCTATAATTGTTATTTATATATCACATCATAGCGCTTCACTCTTTCATTCAAAGTGGTTACTTGTAGTTCCAAAGAAACCATGGCAACATCTAAATGTTCAAAATAGCAGTCCACTGACCAATGAACATTGTAATCCATCTTTTCTGTAGAATCTGTGGTACCATACCAGACTGATTAACTACAGACCATAGTTCTGACAAGTCCATTTGTTCATCTGTTTACAATATTTTTGTGTTTACTTTAGCGTCAGAGAAAGATACAGAGAGAGCGCCTGCTGAACGACTTCTCCGCTGCTCTGAACAGCTTTCAAAAGTCGCAGCGAGATGCCGCCAGCAAAGAGAAGGAGTTTGTGGCCAGAGTCAGAGCCAGCTCCAGACTGTCTGTAAGTAACTGCCTGTCATCAGATCACCAAGTTGTTGGGTAGAGCATTAAACGACAGTTATAAAATAGGTACTGTATGGGAGTATGAGAGTGGGGTGAAGCCACTGCTATAAATGTAAACACATATATTACATCATTGCGTAGATTTAGACGGAATTCAGGTCTTTTGACACGCGTGTGAAGTGCTGTTTAAGAAGTGTTGTGTTTTTCTGCTTAGCCATAAACTGGACGACACATACAGGCGATTTTTGTCAGCATAAGTGCTTGTGATGGATAGCAGAGGAGAATATGTTTGGTATCCTATTGAAAACCTACAGAAGAGTAGAGACTTGAAAATTAGACATTCTTGAAACCATAGAAAATAAAATAAAAAATGGTTTTATGCAAAGCTTTTTAGTAGCTTGTTTAAGCTTTGCACTAACAATCCAGCAAAACAAGTAGGTGCTGTACATCAAGGCTCACTGCCTTTTTCCTTTCAGCAGCAGATTTCACTAGTGTTTGTTCTCACTTTCGTGTTTCTTACTGTTTTCACTCTCTGCTTCCCCTCTCCCCAGCCTGCCGAGGCAGATGGTCACCATCGCTGAGTGTAGTTCTGCTGCATGTTAAGGGGGTTATCTTTCTCTCCCCACTGTCACAAAGTGCTCGTTCACAAACCTTGTTGGGTTTCTCTCATCAGTATGTCGGCTTCTGCTGAGAAATGTCTACTTTTTTATTTTTACAAAAATCCACATAAAATTGTTATTGCACTGTATTCCACCACAGTGCTTGCTTGAAATAGTCACAGCTGGTTACAGTTTCACTCCTCTCTTAAAATTGTTGTAACCGCAGGCGTCAGTTCAGAAGTAGTTTCACATGAAGCTGTCACATGATTGTGAATCAAAAAGTATCTTTAATTGTGATTGTTGTAGTCACAGATTCCCATGATTGGACCCACTCACAGCTGTGTTCCCGTATCTCACTCTTGCTTATCTCGCTTCACTCAAAGTTTTTTTTTTTTTTATCTGCTATGCTGCTGATAAGTAGGAACAGCGTGTTACTGCTGCTATGTTTAATAATTTATTTTTGCACAGTAAATAAAGCTGCAAGGTGAATTTATTCAACTTGGCCATGCATATATTTTAACAATGAAGTGTTCTGCAAATACTGAATAATTCTTTTTCTTTTACTTACATATTGCAGCAAAGGACATTCTGTACTTACTGAATCATTGCTATACCCATAATCAGGAATAGAAGGACCTCTGCAGATTTGCAACAATAAGACTTAAATGTGTTCAATTGACTTCTAGCAGGGTGGTCAGCCTGAAGACAGCTTTCGAAATGTTCCTCCTATACCGAGGTAAGCCCACTGTTTCTGAACAGTATTATTCTTTCTGCTTTTTATTATTATAGTAAATAATGTTTTAACTACTCTAGTTGCATCTGTATGCAGTGATTCCCAGATGCAGGTTCAGGCTGACGCTGTCACTGAAGAAGATCTGAGACTGATCCAGGAGAGAGAATCAGCTCTAAGGCAGCTGGAGGTAGGGATCAAATTTCAACACCTAATATCTGTGCAAAGAAAATTCCACAAACACAAAGTCACAAACATCCTGTAAGTGCCTCTTGAATATGGACCGGCTCTCTTGATTTTTAGTCTGACATCGTAGACATAAATGACATCTTCAAGGACCTGGGTATGATGGTCCACGAGCAAGGAGACATGATAGGTAAGAATCTTTCAGTAAGTTAATGCTGACAGGTGTAACAGCTTCACATTGACAGTTTACGGCTCAGTGAGCAGGATTGTGCAGTTTCTACTCTTACCGCAAGTAAATTATGTATTTTGTTTTGTTTCCTGCAGATAGCATAGAAGCCAACGTGGAGAATACCGAGACCAATATCCAGAAAGGGGTGCACCAGCTGGCCCGAGCTGCAGGCCACCAGGTAATGTGACAGAGATATCTTAATGTATGATATGACAGAAGTGGTGAGGAACAGGAGTATGAAAAGACAGATGAGCTGTAATAAATGCTAGAAAAATGAGATTTTAACTTGGATTAGTAAAGCAAGACTGGTTGTTAGAGCCCGTTTCTGTAAAGCAGAATGTGTGCATGACTCTACATCATTTAGTTAGATTATAAAGGAAAGAAAATTCAAAAACATTAAATTCCTTCTGCTTATTTTCTTCTAGCAAAGCTCCCGGAAGAAGATCTGCATTATATTGATAGTGTTGGTTGTTGTTGCTGTTGTAGTAGGACTAGTCATCTGGGGCTCCCTCAAAGCCTGAGGGCTTCCTCCTCCTCCTCCTCCTCCTCCTGTGTTTATCACCATGGACCAAGAATGAAATTTCATTCTTAATCTTTTTCTTCTTCAAAAACTGACAGAGGGGAAAAAGATTGAAAGACCGTCTCTTTTTTTTTTTTTTTAAGCTTTTTTTTTTTTTTTTTTTAAATCAATTATGTTTTTAAGATATTGTAGTCCTCAATGTCAGGACTACAACCTTGTTTGCTGTGAAGCAAATCTAGCTCTGGTAGCTTTATTGTCATGATCAGTGTCTGATTTAGGCATGGTTTCCTCTGAAATGGAAGACTTATCAGATGAAAGAGGCGAGTATTCGTGTTTAGTGGCAGTCATTGTTGTTGAGTACGTCCTGCCCTAGCAATGTGGAGTCGCTCCAATAAATTGAATGTACACAATACACACAACGCTCCTGGGTGCAATAAGCAGCATGTTGGTAGGGGACGTTGCTGCAGCTGCCTCTTTTTGTCTGGTTACATATGCAAAATCCACATACTATAAGTTTCTCAGCAATAAAACAATGAAGTGCAGTATGTAAATTAAGTGGAAATGAACAAGCGCTAGGTGTGGGTTGCAGTAAAATGTAGCCAAACTACAGTCAGAATATTTAAAGCCTCTGAGGGGCAACAGTGTTTTTATCTGTTGTTTCCAATATTTCAAGTGATTTGATTTTTATTCAGTCTTATGTATAACAAAAATAAAAGCAAGTGCAACTTTAATCTTGCTGTTAAGACGTTAGACTACACTCCAAATAATAAGGGGAAGGGTTTGTTATTATGAGACCAATTCTGGGAAAATGGCAGCGCTGTGTAAAATGTAAGTAAAAGCAGAATGCAGTGAACACAGAAAACGTAGCCAACCATGAAAAAAATGTTTTACCCAGCGTCCCATTTTTTTTTCCTTTTTCCAATAATCATGTTTGTACATTCAGTAGGGACTTATTTCTTTTAGCTTGTCAGGGAAATCCTTTTCATTTCACTGCCTGTCACACAAAGGATTGAAGTAAAATATTCACAGTAAATAGTGCAAAGTCAAGTAATACACAGTGAGAGCATTTGTAGGTTATTTGGCATTCACTTGTGGTTCTCAGGAAAAGGCATCTAATTGAGCAAATTACGTAAGAGCTGAAGGAAAGTTGTCACTATTTTCTGTGAGAACTCTCTTATCCCTTGTTTTTAAAAACAAATAATTAGACGACCGATCTTAAACCAAAATATACTAATGCAAAGTATCCTAAGTTGCCTTGTATTAGTAAACACTAACACTGTTGTTGTCATGCTTCTGTATTTGAACCCGATGGAAAATTATGTGTGTGTGCGTGCGAACTGTCTTCTATTTGCTAAATAAAAATTCAGAATCTGAAGTGTGAAGAGTGATTTTTAACCAAAATTGTAGGATACTTGAAACTAGATTATGCACTTTCTGAGACTGTTGTACTGCTACCAAGTTGGAGGTAGAAAGCTGAAGTGAGATAGCAAATTAATAATTTTTTTGAAATATATTTTTAAAACTTTATTTTGATTCATTTTCCTTTTCAGTAACAAATGGAAGAAAGAGGGGGAAAAGGGAGGTGGAGGTGGGTGGGGTGGGGGGTTGAACTTAACCCATGAACAGTTTGGATTGTTTTGTCTTATTCATCTTCTTCTTGATCTTATGACCTCTTGGTGATTTGCCTCCCGTCATACTAGAGCTGAGACAGATTCATTGTCAACTGTGACCTTTTTATTTTGAAAATCGAAGCACTTTGTTAATGACTTGAATTGACATTTTAAATTTCACAAAATAAAAAAAATTTCTTGGTGGGGAAAAAAGCTGAGATTTCACAGCCTCCTATTCAGTTCCTGTAACTATCCCAGGGCAGTTTTGAAAGAGTTCGGTGAAAAACAAAAAAATCCACAAAATTTAGAGCAGTTTAAAAAAATAAATAAATTATTTATTATTATTATTATTATTAAGGATATGTATGAGAGAAAGACAAGAAAATGATGATAATCAATACTTAAGTCTGTGATGATTTCGATTTAAACTATAGTATGACCTGAAAGTTTAATATAAATTGGTGTTTACTGTATGCCCATACTCAAAATCACAGACAGCCAGATGAAATTTAAATCTACCAATTACTCAATTTCAAATTAGTCATCACCAACTGCCCCATATGCCTCCACATATGTCAATAGTTAGTTACCATGGTGAGAGCATTTTGTGTAACAGGCTGCAACCAACTGTTGACTTTTGCAAAATGGGCTTGGCATTCCTCTTGCACAATGCCTCATAAAAATCAAACCTGTAATTCATATCAAAGCGTTTTAAAATCCATGAGGTTCCCAAGAAGTTGCTTTGCAGATTCATGTTTTTGTGTTTCATGGAACCAAGATGAAAAAGAAAGTAGTCAAGAACCAGTTAAACGTTGGTTCCTCTGGTACTATGGTAAATATTTGCAATTATTTTTGTGAAAGCTTTAGATTTAGAGTACAAAGTGGTCATCATCTCATTTCTAGGGAATCTAGTATTGGAAATTTATCTGATCAAGATCTGAGTCTTGCTACCTGTATGTACCCAGGGTTGAGTGTAAACTTTGAGTGTCTTTTGAGAGCTGGTTCTTATTTCTTGGTGACAATACTGAGTCAGCATTTTTTCCAGATAAGGGTGGCCTAAGTAAATGTTTCATTAAAGGCTGGGGTTATGCCAGACCCAGTGTTGTTTACATAAAAGTGAATGTCTCTGATTTCACAAAAATAGCATTTAAATATAAATAGTGAAGTGAAAAACAAGAAAAGAAAAGAGGACTAGTAATAGATCTTGTGGTACACCTCATGGGAATTTTAATGGAAAACATCTTCAAGTGTACCTTGAAAATAGTTAAAAATCCGCGTTATATGGTAGGTTATATGATATTCTTGTTTAATGTAAACAGGAGGAAATAGCATTCAACAGAGGATGAGATCAGGGAGCAGTTGAGGTAGCTAGAATATTTCAGAACAGACAGTGTTGGAGTTGGACTCGGATGTGGAAGTAACAGATTGCTGTGACGCAGAAAGCAAAAGTTTCCATGGCAGAGCGAGTGATGAGGAATACTGGACACTGTTGCAAATTCATCACTGAGGCACAGAAAGAGTTGAACTGAGCGTCAGTAGGACAGGGAGTATTTTGAGCTGTTTACACACACAGAAAGTAGCAGGTTGCTGCAAATAGCTGAGCAGAATTTTCCTTCCCAACAGAAACCTCCCAGCTGTGGAGGATGAGGAAAGTTTGACTGGGTACAAAGTTACCACAAGAGAAGCTGGAGATTTTTAGCTTTTGGAGGACAAATTAAAGGACTTATGTTTAAAAGGATTTAACTTTTTGGTGGAAGTGTTAATGCATATCATTTTATAATAATATGTGTCTAGAAAAACAATTTATCACATAAGTACAGCTAACAGGAGCAATAGTATATGGAAATTACACTCTTTCGATCAAAAGTTAAAAAGTGGAGATAATAACCTCCTCTGGAACAGACAATGACCTCACTGAAGCGAAGTTTGTTAGTGCGTCATCAGAAGATGGACCAGAGGAAATAACAAGTTGCTATTAGCTTTCCTTTTCTTTTTTTTCCCTGAAAGAAGCTGTTTGAAAAAACGTAAATGGAAGAGAAGGTGGCATTGCTTGTGTCAACTTTTTTTTTTCCAGAGACGGGAGAAGAAATTTTGATCATTGTAACTCAAATTCTGAATTATGCATTGCCTAGTTACATTAATTCACAGAGCAGAAAACTGATATACATTTCAACTGGTCCAGAGTCACGGCCGAACCAAAGTAATAAATATTAGACTTCCAACAGATCGAGGGACATGAAAGAGAACATTGTTAAAAACATGGAACTCAAAATTGAAGCCAACAAGAAGCGGCAGAAATGGCAGTTCCTCTAATGGCCTTTTGAATGTTTAGCTCCAAAATAAGCTTAGGAATTTGAGGGTTATGTACAGTACCTATCTGAAATACTATGACTTGAAGTCTGTCCAAGAGGCCTGTATTTCTGTTTTAGGGATAGAAATGACGGTTTATTAATCTAGTAGGAATCCCTAATTAGCAGCTAACATGTACATGGATTTAAATTGCTCAGTTCAGAAACCGTGGCTGAGGTCACAGTGGGTGTGTCCACCATTTATATCCAGTTTATAGTCCCTAAAAGCTCCAAAAACACTGGAACCTACATTTCCTACAATTCACCTGATCCAATCTTTTGTCAGATTTACCTGGTTTGCTTTACACAGATGCTTTTAGACTCATTAAATCTAGGTTTCATTGCATTTTTCCCAGATGCAGAAAACAAAACTGTTTTCATTAAGTGAAGTCATTTGAAATGATAACACATTTCTTTATGTGTAAATTTAGATGCTCACCACATTCAAAGCACTTTTCACAGCAGGTACTTTATAATATACATTACCTTAATGATAATGGGTGTGTTTGGTAAAAAGCCCATTTCTGAATTAGAAAGTAGGTAATTATTGCTGCCAGCAGGGGGCAGTGTTGTATTGGCTGCTATAAAGCTCATAATATACCACAGTGCAATGACCTTACTTTTTATTTTTCAGTGGCATTCTAATGATGTTATTAGAGTGGTATGTTAATGTGCTTATGAAACACTTTTTTCCAGAAACAGAACAGCTACATAAACACTTCTGCTGCCTGCTGTTTTATAGTAGTGCTCACATGCAGACAAATCATTATGTAGTGACACAATTAAATCAGGCCAACCAATCAGGGCTCTGATCTTTCCTTAAATTAGATCATCTGTGTATGATCCATGTTAGTTCACTTGAATCAAAGTTCAGACTGTCCCCTAAAGAAACTACAATTTCGAGCCCTTCAGTAGCCATGCAGTGCATTGAGTGTCCTTGAGATGGACAAAGTGTCCCCTCCTGATGTAGGGTGCAAATCTACTAATAAATACTATTATCCGATGGAGCAATGGAGCAGTAGCTTATTTATCTTTTCAACTGAAATCTTGTTAGCAGCAGACTTGTTCCCATCATAAATCAATCGTATTTTTATCCACTTGTTTTAACCTCCTTTTGTCCTGTCCGTTGTTATGGCTCATGCTACCTCTTGTCCATTCTACTTTGTTATTAAATGCATCAGTCAGCCGCAGCGTTAAAACTACTGATGGGTTAGGTGAATACGAGTGATCGTCTTGTTACGATGCACTGTTCTGCTAAGAAACACTGGGTCTAGCATTCTTGTTAATGTTACCTTGACATTTACCACGCAACCTGAACATTGTTAAAGAAGCGCACCCCACTCTGAGGGTTCAGAGCTATCATGGTAGGAATATGGAGACCTGCACAATGTTAGGATAAGTTGTACATAACTTTATTCATTATTTTTGGTTTCATGAGGATCCAGTCTCTATTTTGAAGGTAGTCAGGGTTACTGACAGTATTTTCATTGCTATTAAATCTCATGGATTGCTGAAGTTCATAACTCATAATCAGAAATTAATTTCAAATCATCTAAAGTTCAGTAAACAGAAGAATAGATAAGTCAACTCAATTACTTTCTTGTCTCAGTGTCTTCACTCTCTTTCTGCAATCTCAGGTTGTCTCTGTAATGTTGAGATAAGGACTTTGGACTTTCTAAATAAAGTTTGTGTTGCATAACCTCTCCTTAAGCATCCCAGTCTCCATCCACTTGTATTCCTCGAGGGGGTCCAGAGCTGCAGAGGGCAGCATTCCACCCAATATCCCAGGAATGTAAACTTTACTTTGGAGTCTAGCAGAAGGAATGCAGAATGTTTGCTGTCAAAATGTCCTCTCTGCGGTGTATGAATATTAGAATAAAAAAGGTCATAAATAAAGATGAGGTACAGCTCTCACTGGTGGGATGACAACTGGCACTAGAACAGAAAAGCATGCTGTGGGTTAGGGGGGAGGGTTGGATTTGGAGGCTTCTGTGTATTCCAGTAAATATTGATGTTTTTTTTCCTGAGGAGGAAGTAGCTCTCAGTTATGTGACAGGATGTTCCACGCTGAGGTGAAACCGCTGCACTCACCTGCTGTTTCAAAGCTAAAAATCGAATGTCACACACGCCAAAGAGTGCACCTGTGAAAAACTGTGTACCTCCCTGTGCTGAAAAACACAACAAAGAAATGACATTGAGACAAAGTAAATACTGTGTTTTTGAAGTCTAACGGCTTCTCGTAAAAAGGCCACAAGGAGCTTGTGGTAAATGCTTAAAAAACTTCAATAACCAATTGGTAAACACCAAACCAGGCTGATATTTACCATCAGGGATCAAAGAGGCAGAAATGTAAGGGACTTTCCTTTTTAGTGTCCAGGTTAGTAAGAATAAGGGACTGGCATCGTCTGGCTCAGATGTAGGGCTAAAAGATTACATTTACCAAGCTGAATTTAGTGTTTGTTTGTTTTTTAATTTTAACTGACATACTTTGTTTTTGTTTTGTTTTTTAAACTTGAGTTGATTAAAAACATAGTACTATTAGCAGTATTTCTACTTAAGTATAGCTTTACAGGCCTCTTTGTGCCAATGACAGTGTGCCACTTCTGAATCTGAATCTGAATTGTATGTATGTTGTATGAATGGATGTGTACTTAAATTAACAGTAAGACATACTTAAACATTGAAAATACTAAAAATCACCACCTGATAGAGGGTGATGGATAAACTTAAAGAGTAACTGTAAGTAACTCTACTACTAGCTTTTTAGCTTCTTTCAGCTTATTTTTTTTATTTTAAACTGCACTAATTTGCTGTTTTGTTTTAGTCTCACTTGACTTCTGTAATTTATTCTGTCTGCAGCAGACAGTGAGAAATTTTCTTGAAAGTTGCAAACCTCAATCGTACCTTTGCAAACTGTCCTCGTTTTGAGCAGGTTCTGTACTAGTTATCATACAAGGCTTAAGTGTGAGTTAATGAAGGGGAAAGCTTAGCTTAAAAGAGAGAGAATATTTAGCTTAGCTTACATTATGAAAAAATAAGCTACCGCAGACGTACTCGTTTACAAAATGAGGGAATGTATGTGTTAGCATACAGGGCTGTGTTCCTTGGGCCTAACAGGAACATTACGCTGATAACGATTGGTTCCATTGTGACCAGTTACACTTATCTGCTAAGTTGGTTGTTACAATCACCAGATTCAGCAACTCAAAGCACTTTGGCAGAATGGGGAAGAAAGGGGATTTACGTGACTTTGAACATGGCATGGTTGTTGGTGTCAAATGGGCTGTTCAAATTATTTTTAGAAACTGCTGATCTACTTGGATTTTCACACATGACCATCTCTAAAATGGTCTAAAAAAAGAGGAAAATATCCAGTGAGCTGCAGTTCTCTGGGAGAAAATGCCTTGTTGATGCCAGCGATCAGAGCAGAATGACCAGAATGCTTTGAGCTCATAGGAAGGCAACAGTAACTCGAATAGGTAAAAATAAATAATTAAAGGAAACTCATTACACTGATTACAAATAGGGTATACAGAAGAGCATCTCTGAATGCACACACATCAAACTTTGAAGCAGATGGGCTACAGCAGCAGAAGACCACACTGAGTGGCACTCCAGTCAACTAAGAACAGGAAAGTGAGGCTAAAGTTCACACGGACTCACCAGAATTAGACAATAGATGCACGATGGCACTGTGGTTAGCCTCCCGCGCCCCTGAAAAAGCAGAAGTGAAAGGATGGATTCTTGGAAAACAGTTGCCTGGTCTGTTGAATCTCTATTTCTGCTGTAGTTGGTAGGGTCACAATTATAATAATAATGCTTAGATCAACAGCTAATCATGGTATAATGGTGTGGAGGATAGTTCTTAGCACACTGTGGGCACCTAAATACCAACTGAGCATTGTTTAAACATCAAATTCTACCTTAGTATTGCTACTGACAATGTCATGCCAATATGGACCAATATCCCTGAGGAATGTGTCCAGGAATTTACTGAATCTATGTCACAAAAACTTACAGCAGTTCTAAAGGAAAAGGAGAGTCCAACCTGGTATTAGCGAGGTGCACCTAATAAATTGGTTGGTAAGTGTGTATAATTCATCTTCCAAAGCCAGGAGCATGATCAACTTCTAGAGTCCTGCTTACCCTGCAGACATACTTGATTGAGTGGATTTAACTGTCAAATGGGCAGGACGTTCATTTATTTACTCGTTAATAAACAAGAAGCAAAGTAAAGAAGGATTTCTTCAACCTCCCCTTCAAATGTCTTGTGTGAACAAGTGTGGTTTGCTCAGCTCAAATCACCTCCTATATATGTAGGAGGCTGTTTGAACAGAGGAATGTCACCACGAGGAAAAAATGCTGGAAGACAAACTATGGCGAATTCGTATTACACAACAGACGTCATAGCCTCCAGCCGCCTCGCTGTTGGAGGGAATGAAGGATGAATGATGAGGGAATGGATGGAAGAAGGCAGGGAGGTAATTGAGGAATGAATGTGTGTCTCCTAGGTGGCCATGTTGTTGTCCTGGAAGGATGTGGGCACCAGTCAGACCACACACACACACACACACACACACACACACACACACACACACACACACACACACACACACTAGCACCATGGCCTCGCCAGAATCCAGCTCTTGTTATTGTTATGTAGTGGTAAGATTTAACTTCATGGTGGACCATTGGAATTAGAGTCTGGATCCTGGTAGATATTTGATTCTTGGTTTCCATAATGGCGGGTAATAAATTGTGGGTGTATGTCACGGTGGGAGTGTAGGAATTTGGCTCTAGTTTCTAGTTCCTGTTGAACCACAGTTACACTTAAAATATTGAGATGGTATACAGTCTTCCATGCTAACTGCATGGTTTTAGGCGGTCGGGGAAACAAATCCACACCATTTTCTGTTTCCTCTCATTCCATGGTAGCTCATTGGAGGGCTAAGAGCAAACCAGAAAATATAATTGTAATGGAAAGGAAAAGAATGAGGTAACCTGTACGCTGCACACAGCCTTATGGAGAGTCCTCAAGAATATGCGCGGTCATTAGAGTTACTGACATTAAGTGTTTACATGTGTATAATGAAACACCTCTTTCTCTCTCCTCCCCAACCATTTTCAGAGACTGAAAAAGATGTTTAAAAAAATACAATTTTAAATCATTTTAAACGTCTCGTGAGTAAGAATGTGATTCCATGTTTGTGGATTCCATAGACTTGAGTCTCAAGTGAGATATACCTGTTAATGAGCTTCACTGACAGGGGTTTTGACGTCAGAGACGGAAAGAGCTAACAGAGGAAGAGGTGTTAACAGTGTGTGCACAAGCGTGTTTGAGGAGGCAGGTGGACGGGGTCAAGGGTTAAGAGGGTTCGATGGGTGGAGAGATGATGGTGATCGAATGAATGGTGCTCCGCAAACACAGCTTGCTGTCACGAGCATGCTGGAGATGTGTGGACATCCACGAAACCGTGAGAGAGGAATAAGTGGATGAGTGTGTGAGAAAGGAAGAGGAAGGAAGAGAAGGTTGACGGAGTGCTTACGAGAAGGAAAGAGTGAAGGAGGGAGGCCCTCAGTTTACTCACAGTGTTGTGATAGATTCGTCATGTTTCCACAGCAGGGGGATTCTCAGACTGTTTGTTTCCATTTTATCGTCTGGTATTTACCTTTAACTGTAAAAATGTAGCTGTGTGTTAAAGATCAGGTCTATGAGAATAACTGAGACAAGACTTCAAATGAATTCTGTACATTAAGGAAAAATACTTGTTTGGCCATGTGATGAGAAGTGATATAACAGTGCTGAGAAATAAGTTTTTGCATATATTTTTTGCATATTTGTCATACTTACATGTCTTCAGATCATCAAACTCATTTTAATATTAAAAAAATTACCAGAGTTTCTAAATGATGATTTTGTTTATTAGGTGAAAAAAAGCTATCCAGACCTTCCTGTGTGAAAAAGCTAACGGTGAGATGAATTTTATGTCATACATGAAATCAGATGTATATACATGTCACAAGATGAGCTCAATCACACTGAAAAGGTGAAACGAAGATAAAAGGAGAAGAGGTGACATTCACTACCAAAATTAAAAAAAGAAAATGTATGAGATACACAGTACTATGCAAAAGTCTTGAGCCATCCCAAATTTATTTCTACTTATCCAGGTAAATTGTAAATAGGTGGTAAATGGAAATGCAGTACATAAGCCAAAATAAAGTTTGTACAATTCTAATCAGCTTCAAAGTCCATATTTGGTATGACCGCCTTTATTCTTCAACACAACTCTCTTAGACTTGTCGTAATCTTCAGGAATTGTTCTCCAGGCTTCCTGAAGAACATTTAAAGCTCTTCTTTGGCTGCTGGCTGTCTTGTTTCACTATTTTTCAAGATGATCCCACACTGCTTCAATAATGTTGAGATCTGGGTTCCGAGGAGGTCAGTCCATGACTGATAGTGTTTAACTGTGTGCTTTTCTATCCAGGTATGCTTTCCTGCAGTGGCCGTGTGTTTGGGATCATTGTTATGCTGAAAATGAAGCTGTTGGCAATCAGATGCTTTCCAGATGGCATTGCATGATGTCTGTTTCTGATGATACTTTTGTGTGTTCATAATTCCATCAGTTTTGACAAGATGCCCAACACCACTGGCTGAAATACAGTCCCAAACCATGAAAGAGGCTCCACCATGTTTTACAGATGGTTGCAGACCCTCACTGTTGCACCTCTCCTTAACCTCCTCCATATACGAACAGAACCCACATAATTCTAACTAAACCAGCCTCAGGAAATAAACATAAAGAAACCAAGAATGAAAACTGTATAAATTGTAACAAACTAATCATATAAGAGAAACACAGAGAAACAGAAAAGAAAGTCCCAAACCCACAGGACTCGGTAAAAAACCCGGGATCATGACAAGGAGTTTATATTTTTGCAAAGCCTATACCTTTTCACATTTTTTTTACATTTTTTTTATTTGTCGGTGACTTCAAGCGGCAGTTTAATAAACCAGTAAGACACAACAAGCCAAAAGGAATCAATGTCAGACTTCAGCTAAATTCATCCCCATGTTTCTGCACTGACTGGTTCAATCCGACCATCAAAGGCACAAATCTGCCACCACCTCAAGCATTTCTTTTTTTGGTTCTCAGTATAGACTTTTGCTTTTTTGCCTTAATTTATCCTGGGAATATTTGCCAAGTACACACAGTCTCTTTCATCAACACCCTTCTTCACACGTACAAAGTTACACACATTCATACCTGGCAGTTGCCCAGTGCAACCACAGTCTTCTACTGTTCGTCCAGTGAGCAGCTCCATCAGAGCAATCTGGAGTTCAGAAAATTGCTCAAGGGCATTTCTATGGTATTAGTTAAAAAAGAAAGAATCAGGTCACATTCACTTCCCAGAGCTGGATTTTTCTTGGCAAATCCAAGACCTATCTCAATTTTCATATCAGCTTTCTTGTTTAAAGTTAAGACTGGCACATATTGGAACTAGTCCCTTTGTATAATGAGACATATTAAAAAGAAAAAACTCAGTGAAACTCATCCAATCAACAGTAATTTTTAAGCCTCAGCTAATAAAAAATATTTTATTATTAATTGCGAGAGCCAAATTTTAGATCAGCAGATTTAGAACATATTGTTAAACTTGGCAGTGAAAATCTGTAATCATACTGATACACATTTTAGGCCTAATTTCTGTTGATTGCGTTCTGTAAGAAGACTGCTATATGCTAATTTAAGCATGATTATGACATAGACTGTATGTAAAAGATGGAGATAGCCAAGACCTTTGACAATATTTTTTGCATATACATTTGTAAATGTATCAAGTTGATAAGGTATATTGGCTATGATGTTAATAATTAGCTGACAAACTAATACTAGCTGTAAGCAAAATATTTTATGTAATAAAAATAAATAATAAATAAAACAAAGACTAGAATTTGACTAGAGAACTAACTAAACATGTTGTGTGGTTGAAAAACTAAATAAACTAAAATAAAAAAAATGAAACATGTCCTTAGTTCTAGTTTTACTTTTTACTGTTTATTCATAATGGTCAACAAAAGCAGCATGGGGATTGTTTTATGCAGGTTTAAAAGGATCTGACTGACTAAATGGCTGTGAGTGAATTACCTTCACAAAGTGTTGTGTCCTATTGTTACCATCATTCTGGATTTAAATCATATTTCTATCACTTTCCTCAATTATTTTCTCAATTTGTGTTTGATCGATGTAATTGTTACAATGTAACAATGGTTCTTGGCAATAAATCCTACTGTTAAAAAGCCAGTTTATGTCCGTTTAAATGGTGCCACATTTGTAAGGAAAATGCATTTGAGGGTTGAGCAGCAGAGTTGAGTATGCACTGACTCTTTGAGCTTGTGGTACCCCAGGTTGATTGACAGTGCTGCTCAGCGACAAGTCCAAATTCTGCCTATGGCAATTAGATTGTAGGGTCAAAGTGTGGGGAAGACACAGAGAATGCTGTGCTGATTGCTACACAAATACAGTAGCAGCTTTTGATAGTTTGGTGCAGCATCTCCATCACTAGAAAAACAAGGTTTGTAATCTTTGGAAGCAATCTGAATGCATAGAGATATGAAGATGAGATTCTACAACCAGTGGCACTCCCACATCTCCGCAATTGAACCCTGTACTCAAAGATTCTGGCACTTGCCTCCACAGAGTGGGTTTTATTAGAAACTACCTCCAGAATTTGGGAGTTGAGAAGATGGAATGACCTGCTGGCACTCCTGATCTTAATTTCACAGAACTTGTGGGATCAGTTTGGACATGCTCTTTGTGCGAGAGTGGCCAACACAACCACACTGCCCGAGTTGTGCAAAATGGTGGTTGAAGAATAGGATGCCATCTCACGGCAGTGTGTGACAAAACTGGCGACCAGCATGATGAGGAGGTGCCAGGCTGATGTGGCTGTGTATGGATCTTCCACAAGCTACTGAGGCCCATGTTTTATAAATGAATAAATTCTTAAATTGGCAATATGTCTTATTTCATCTAATCCCATAAAAGACACCAATCATGAGTCAATAGCTGAATAACCTGTTTGGCACTGGCAGAGAAGATATGGCAAGTTTCAACAGTCGCATCCCCTTAAATCCACATACTCAACTCTGTTGCTCAACCTTCAAATGTATTTTGCTTACAAAAGTGGCACCATTTAAGGTGAAATAAACAGGCTTTCCAATGGCAATCTAAAAGTGACACTTGGATGTTCATTCTCAGTGAGCGAACCGTTCAGTGCTCATCTTTTCATAAGAGCCATCCTTTCACGCAGCATGTTGCTCTGCTCAGACCAGTCTGAACTGCCCGTTGCTAGGACAGAGCCACTTCAGCATCAAACGATATTTTTAATCAAGTGGTCAAACGCTATTGCACAAACATTCTAAAGTAGCTTAGGTCAACAGCATCCCAGAGCCTGTTCTGTTAGCTGGAATGCTCCCGTATGCAGTGAACAGGCCTCTCTTTGTGTTTCAGTCCAGCAGCCTCACGCCACAGCGCACCGCTCTGGAATCCTGTTTGTTTTCTTTCAAATTTCTCAACCTAGTTCCCTCCGCTGTAGAGGCGCAGTGTACTTTGTGTATGTTCGTACTCTGTTTTAAGATGCATCTGTGTTTGAACCAGCGTAGCAACAGTATGGCTCATTGAGCGTGCGCTCATTTTAAACTGGTGCCAGAGTTCATATGCTTTAAAGTGGAATATGCTGGAAAGTGAGAATTTTACGGGGTTTTGTGCCTGTGTAAATCCAGTCAGCCCCGGCGCTGGTTGTTAATGTGAAGGATAGCAGGTAGATGCGTACTGGATTGAACTCAGCTTTCCGTGGCCAGCAGGCCTGGTTTCTAATTTGCAGTGCAAAATATTTGCTCTGGTAGTTTCCTCCCTCTGATCGAAGTACCAGGGTTCATGAAGACTTGACGAAGTTCTACCTTAAAAAGACACTTTCAAAATAAAATTCAGTTTGTTGTTTTGCATTTCTGTACTCCCACACATTTCTAGTCAATCCACTTATCTAACCAGTAATCTGCAATTATCCACAATACAGAGGACTTGCTAACACCCTCCATGCTGACTGGACAATCACCTCAGGCCTCCTCTCTCCCTCTTTAAGTCCTTCTCCCCTCTTTATCCTGGTTTTTCACTGTTGGCTGACCAAAACCAGAGGAATTCATTATCCAGGAAACTTTGCAGAACAGTGTCAGCCAAGCAGGGCAAGGCTATTCTTCTCTCTCATGCTTCCTGACAATGAAACCATAGCAAACAATTGCCCTGTCAGTACTTCTAAACAGGATGACCACTGTTATCTTATCATCCTGTTTCAAATACTGACAACACCATTTAATGTTTGGAAAAGATGACACTGTGAAAATGCCTTTTAATTTTCATTTTGAGCAAAGATATTCTTCTGAGATTACACTTCAGCTGAATTTACAGCAAAGAGGTTGATTTATTTCAAGAGCTGATTAACTCACTCTTAACTAGATAAAGATTTCTACAAAAAAAACCAGAAGACTTATCTCGACAAGTCTTCTTAGGTCTTATCTTAGGTCTGGAAACCTCCCTCTTTGAAAGGGGTAGATTACAACCTGGACACTTCACCAGTCTGCCAAACAGAAAGAAAACCATTCAGAGTCACACCTACAGGCAATTTAGAGGTGGCACTTTATGCAACCTGCAAATCTGGCACACACATCAGATAAACATATGCACTGAATAGACAATACAAACAGCAGTTTGGTCCAAAGGTTTCAAAAGACAGAAGTTTTACATTTGCTTCTAAAGCTGTTCCATCTGGATATTTTACAGTCTCTTAGCAACAAAGCATTACATGTTTTTTCCTGTGATATCAAGCAAGCCCTTCAAACTAGTTTCCTTGATTATGATTTGCTTAACTCAAAGAGAATGGCAGTGCTTTTTTGCTCAAGAAACACACACTAACACACACTTGTTCAAAAAATAAGGTGGCTTATGTAACGCGTGCTCAGCATTCTTCTTTTCGATGATCTTGTTGTCTCACATTGTGTATGGGAACATCAATCTTTCTGCTGTCATTAGAGCATTTCTCACTATGATGTGTTTGACTCCGTTTCAAGCTTTTTAAGACTCCATTTCCAGTAAGCCGAGGAAATGCCTTTTCTGGGCTGTCCCACTTAAATGCCACATATAGGCGGCCCCTTCTAATACTGCAGGGTAAGCTGCTCTGAAAAGCACCTCCAAAATACTCTGCAGGGCGGTGTGTCCTGAACGTCCCGCACCTGCATAAACACATCGAGCCAGGAGAGCTGCCTGCCGCCTTGCCAGGCACGCTAAACCACATGTCCAAAAGGCAGGAGAATAACATACCTGGGAACAGTTACCGTGAGAAGCGAAGGTATCGTAGCATATAGTTAACCGCAGAAGGTCGCACTCAAAAGGCAGGAAAGGCACAACCTTCAGTTTATACAGTACATGCTTAATGAAAGTCCGCTGGCCAAGTTTGGTTTAAGTGTTTGAAGTACAGACAAAAAATACCCGGTAACAAAATACAGAGGACTATATACAATATGTCACAGAGTGGAAAAATGAGGGGAGGAAACAGATGGGTGGAGGAGGCAAACAAAAGTGAAAGTGTTAAAATTGATAATTCAGCATAGGGAATGTATAAAGGTTATAAAGGAAACGTTTTGGGAACAGTAAGTGTACCTGAGACAGGCTACGTGTTCATGTTGCGACAGAACACCTTCCTGTCAGATGTGCTCTGTAAAAACTCTGCTCACCAAGACAAGGCTTCATAGTCACATAGCATCACATGACACGTTGTAATCACCTAACTATCAAACCCTTCAGTCATTGTACTTGTGAGACCTCACAAGGACCCTGGTCCAACAAGCCACCAGGGTTTTAGATTTGAAGAAATGCTATTACGAGGTTATTTAGTCTAATGTTTAGTCTTGTTTGCCGAGTTTATAAACATTAACTGGGAATAGCGAATGGGAGGTGACCCCTTTCTTTTCCCTACAGAGTACCCAGACAGACTGTAAACATGACACTGATCTCAGAGAGAAAAAAAAGAAGCTGAAAATAGCGATTTAATACAGTGAATTTTGTTTAATAAATGAGTATAAATACGGAATTATAAATCGTCTGCAGTCATGTCTACAAAATGCATTAGAACAGCTGCAAAACATCCACTGATTAAACAGATGGAGTGATAGTTCCTTCCTGCGTCATTGCCTTCATGTTTGCTGGTGATGACTGAATACAGCTGTAGAAATAGCAGTGAGCTCACAGTTGATGATTCATTCAAAGTATTTGGGGAGTAGAAGATAACAATGATGCTTTTAGGTGGATTAAGACTTGTACAAGAAATCAGCCTTAAAAGAAAAAGAATGCTACAGTATGAACAAGTCAGAAATGTGTTGAAGGGGAATGTATTATATTTATTAAATGTATCCTGGTTTTGCAGTCACATGACTATTAACCGAGTGACTATAACTTGTTCACCATTTTGGACATGTGTTGCTGTAGAGTCAAGTGAATTAGGCCCCATTCACACAGACCTATCGGCAACAAATGTGTATTCCTTTTTGGGCAATGGTTGCTGGAGGTCTGCAGCAGTTGCTAGGTGAAATTGGTCACAAACAGGTATATGGTGCTGCAATGAAAAAGGCATTATGATCTCTTTGGTCTTTATCAGACTGGTTACTCATAGTTTCCATGGAAGATGGTAATTTTTCTACCAACACCTGCTAACTACTACTAAGCGCTAAAGTGCGAGATAAACCAGAAAGAAAATATTAACCTTCAGTGTAAAACTTGCACCTTTCAAAACATGTTGGTTGCAGGGCTAAGGCATAACTTTTACTTTGAAGGCTAACATTCTTCATTTTTCATTTGCATTTTTCAAGCATGACTACAGCTGGACTGGTAGTTTATGACTGTTTGCTGACAAGTTGCAGTCTCCATGCAAACCACAGGGGACTGCAGTAATCTAGTAATTTACTAGTAAACAAGCAAGCACAAGGAGGTTTTTGGTGAGTTTCACCTAGCAACAGCCACCAACCTCCAGGAACCTCAAGCAATATATTTAATTAGCAAGCAGATATTCTGTATTAGGTAAATTTAGTAACTTGGTTCTGAGGACAGTTAGCTTGGCTCAGAATATAATAAAAAGAGGTTTTTGCACATTCACACACTCTTCTTATGGTCTGCATGTTGCTCTTCTGACTTTGTTAGGGTTAGCATCCTGGCAATAAATCATGTTGTTAAACAGTTTAGGTCACTATGTGCAACTAAATGTCACAGTACTGGGTCGTGTGGCCCAGTGTTTGAGTTTTAATGCATATTTTTGTATTCATTTGTGTTATAGTTTAACTCATCTAGTTGATTTCTAGGTTGCAGTTTAGTCCTTTGTTTCTTAGTCCCTTTTGTCATCTCTCCCTGGTCTGTGCATCTACCTGTCATGTTTCATGTCTGTGTGGTTCTTGTTGTCAAGTTCATGTCATGTCTATGTCTCTGTTTCCTGTTTTATTTTTTTATTTTATTAGTCTGGTGTTCTTTGTTCATTGTAGTTAGTGTTACTCTCCCCTATGTTGTCATTATGCTTCTGGTCAGCTGTGTCCTCATGTGTCTCCACTTCCCCTGATCACCTCATGTGTGTATTTAAGTCCTCAGTCTTCCTTTGTTCGGTGTCGCATTGTCTGTTTAACTTCCCCCATGCTATGTGAGGTTTCAGGACTCTGTGCTGGTCATGTTCATATCGCTTACGTGTATACGTTTCATAGTTCTTTCTTGTTCCAGCACAGAGTCCTGTTCATAGTTTTCTCAGTCATATGCATCATTGTCACCTTATCTTAGCCTTCCCTGTTGTCTGAGTTAAGTGTCAGTTCTTAGTTTTCCCAGTTCAGCTTCTAGTTTTGTCTTGCCTCGGTGCTTTCTGTTATTTTCCACATTAATCAGCCCAAATAAAGGCTTGCGTTTCATTTCAACTTCAGTACTGTCTCCTCTTCTGTCTGCACCTGGATCCTCACACTCCCACACACCAAGAGTGTATAACACTATACAAAAAATTTAATCTTGCAAATAATGACAACACGAATTTCCATCATAAATCTAAAATTTCTTACCGATAACCAGTTTTCCAAGTTGTTTTAACTTTAGGCTCTCTTGATCCATGCTCAATCATCCGGGTAAGGAAATCCCAGAAAGTTGTTTCTGTTCATCTGGATTTAGCATTTTTAGTGGAAGAAACGCATATTAATGAACTGATCTCACGGCTTATTGTTAGTCAGTGGTGCTAGTTTTGGTCATTATGTAACCAAGTATGCACCAAGTCAAGTGAGACTGAAGAAGACCCTTGGATGAGTGACGAAATGTTTCTCCCACTGAAAAATCTTAATCCAGAAGAACAGAATCGACTTTCCGGGGAGTTTAGGGTCCATTCATGTTGGGAACACATTTTTATGCACCACAATACACATAGTTAGCTTCACACAAAGACTGAACCAATGTTTATAGGAGGAAATATGACTCAGACAGTACAAAAAAAACATGAATGAGGCCACCGTGACATCACCCACTGGTTAGCGAAGTCAATTAAAAGTCTGCTGCTATAAGCTACAGTGGATAATCTTCCTCACTCTATTAACGACAGTAATATATAAAATGAAACTCATGTTTTTTTTAGTAAGATCTGAAACTAGAAATTTAGCCCATAAAGTTATGAAGAAAGTCTTTACTAAGGCCACGGAGTTCTTTAGGCACTTCCACAAAGGCTTCACAAGCTACATCCATCTGTTATACCATTTATGACTTGAATATATTTGGTCTTGTTAAGCCAAGCTAAGCTAGCTACCTCTGGCTACGATAGATAGCAAACAAACGTGAGACTGCGATCCATCCTCTCAATTAAATCTCAGAAAGAGGGCAAAAAAATGTTCTTCAGAAATGTTCAAATAGTTTCTTTATGCTGTAACATGCAAAAACACAATTAGCACTTCACAATGACACCTCAATGGTTTACATTTTTTAACCACTACACTATTGTAAGACTTGCCCTTAATCACTCCTGCTTAGAATGGAAAACATGTTTCTTGTGTCTGTGGTGAAGTAGGAGAAACTTGTGAAACCTGGGTTGTCTGCAGCTGGCTTGACAGTTTGCTGACTGATAACTCCTTCCTGCGTCATCACTTCCTCCTCACTTTGCTGAGGAATCCACTGTCAACTGGTCCATGGTTGCTGTGAAAAGTGTGGTGGGAGGAAAAGATTTTCCACTGTCACTCTCAGCTTTGGTACAGGTATGATAATGTTTATTTCACAGTCCTGTGAAAACTAAGTACACCCCCACATTTTGATAGCTTGTAGAAGCATCTGTAGCAGCATTAACTTTAAGTAAAGGTTTTCTGTATAATTTATCAATCTCTCGCATCATAGTGGATGGATTTTGGCCCACTCTTTTTTACAACATTGCTTGAGTTCATTAGGATTTGAGGCTGTTTGTTTATGAACATCTTTCCTATAAGGTCCCATTAGAGCATTTCAATCAGGTCGAGGTATTGTCTTTGACCTTGATTCTTTTTGTTTTCAGCAATTTTATTAAAGATTTGCTGCAGTAGTTTGCATCATTACCCTGTTGCATGACACAATTTAGGTTAAGCTTTACCTGTCAGACAGATGGCCTCACATTTGACTCCAGAATACTTTTGCATACAGAAGAGTTCATAGCAAACTCAATGACTGCAAGGTGTCACAGTCCTGTGGCTGCAAAAAAATCCCAAATCATCCACAAACATCCACCAAAATTCTTGGTACACGGTATGAGATGTTTGTGCTGATATGCTGTATTTGGCTTTTCTCAAATGTGATGCTGTGCAGTATTGCCAGTTTTAATATTCTCTCCCCAAATAGTATAATTTACCCAATATCAAGTCCAAAAACACAGCAAAATCCATTGAGGACAAAGCGCAAGGAAGCAGGACCAAATCGACAAAAGGAAACTGAAGTTAAATGCACACACTGGTAGTAAGAAAGAAGAATAGAAACAACAAGACTGAAACAAGAGGATGACAAGGAAATAAAACTGACAGTGAGGCAAAAGAAACAGGGACTCCTTGATAATTAAACAAGGATATACCCAAGGCAGAGATTAAGGAATTAAATATATAGCTACAGCTCTAAACACAAACTGAAGCTAGATTTTCAAAGGCAGCATTAGTACAGGTTAAGAAACCTAAAGAATAAACCAAGAATATGACCAACAAGGAACTGTATAGTACCTTAAAAAGAGTACAAAACTCAAACCCCTGGTATGGTCATAAACACGAGAATCGTGACTCAAAATAAAACATAGCTAAGATCAACGATGGACCCCATCCCAGAAGCCAAAATAACAATACAAATAAATCAAAACTAGGCCTCCATGACAGTGGTCTTTTCTCCTTGACTCAAAATTAACACACACCTGAATGCTCCAGCGCAGCGAACTGTCAAACCCTGGATTTTATAAAGGTGTTTACACTTGCCGATGAGCAAGTAATCAAGTACATTTAATTAACGGCACCTGGCTGCTGCTTACCCTCTTAATTCATATGGGAATAGACTTAGTGGACTTTTTCCACATGACTGTAGTTGGAATTTGTTTCCCATGTTTATCCCAGGATCTCACATTCTCCCAGTGTTTGTGTTAGTGCAGTACTTATACCTATTATTACTTTTGTATTACACTGAAAACTACAAGTTAATAGAGTAAATACTCGCTATTTTGTTTCGCAGATTGTTAGATCTGTGAGAAATGTTAAATTCAGCTGTTGTGGTAGTCATTTGAAAGAAAACCTGATAAGTTTCAGCGGTTGATCTTTTTGAGTTTAGGGGAATGTAAAAACAGACCAGCTGTGACCTTCCAGTTAGACAATCACAGAGCATCAGGTTGCCAGCAGACAAACAGACAGATGCAAGGCGAGGGTGTAGTCTGCAGTCTGACCTTGCAGCTCGCAGACAGATGGAGAGAAGCCTTTTTGCTCCAGACGCTAAGACAGACTGGGAGGGGTCCTCATAGCCACTGTGCGAGACTGTATATCTGGAAACAATTAGTGCTGATGGGAACCCTGGCCAGATTACTTCTATACGGCGCAGCACAATTCTGTTAGGAGCTTACAGTTTGCTCCTTTGTACAAAGCATTTCACTGTTCCAACACTTTACTTTTCCCACAGCTGAGAGCATTGTTTTATAATCCTTTATTTCACTGAAAGCACATTTATGTTTATACTAACAGCTTAGCAGAAGGGGAAAAACCCCAGAAAAGTCATATTTTCACAGCCATTTATGAAATTGAAGTCCTCCTCGAAGTAATCTTTCACTTTTTGTCCATTCGCATTAGTCATGTGAAAACAGTGTTCACTTCTGCAGCATTCAGCACTAACAACTCCATCAAAAGACAAACCTGCTGTTGACTTTGACTGTACTTTCACCTCAGACATCGCACAGATGCTATTTTTTTGACATCAGTGCCAAAGAGTCCGACCAGGTTTCACTAGTAAAGCCAAAAAGCACGGCAGTGCTGAGAGGCGCTCATAGCACACTTCAATAATAAGACTGTCTGTGGCTTGAAATTTGCTATTTCACATTCTCTTTGTGTTAGAACCTTTGGGCTAGTTTTCTGTTTAAACCACAAGCAAAATACTTGAAGATGAACTTTTTGAAGATGAGTCATTAGCCATGCAGTACTATGTGTTTTGTATTACATAAGAACATAGACAGGGAGTACAGGCACAGGACAAAGTATTTAAAGACAAGAGTCCTGTGCACTGAGGACTGGTTTTGTACACCGAACTTTATGTTTTAACATCAACAGTACAGTATATTATATCTTTAAAGGTTCCTTCCACCTACTTTATACATAAGTCAGTTTCCATGGAGAGTGCTTCCCAGCCTTAGAAAACTCATTACTCATTACTATTCTGCCTGTGTTTATCATGTCTCCTGGCTCTGGAGGAGTTTTGTTAAGTCTTAGAGAATAATCCTAATGATGACATAAGGGTTTTCTCAGCTTGGGTTTTGAGCTTACAAATTTAAACACAAAGTCTACGTTCCAAACTAGGGCTGTGGAGTGGAAAAGCCATGCTGACCAGGCAGGGGGTGGTCTAACTAAACATGTGAATTACACTATAGCAAGGCATTTTTGAAGACTGACCTAAGAACTCAGCTTCTACAAGAACATCTAACGACTGCAATGGAAAATCCCCTGAGGTACTATTTTATTATCTAGCTCCATCTGGAGCTGTTCTGGAGCTTTCGACCATATCTGTTCATCAGCAGGTTTCCCCAGTTGTGATATACTTGTAGATATTGAAATATATTATATACTTATATTTATACATAAAAATTAGCAATATGCAATTTCTGTAAACTGCAAACTTTACCATGTAGAAAGTCCCTAAGGTATCCCAGAAGCCATGTTGTCAGTGAAGGGGCTAATACCATAAAGGCCTTCATAGGTAGCAGGACATATGTGGCTTCCTCAGGCCAACCTGGGTGGAACCCATAAGACCCAATACAATACAATAAGTACAGTTTTTCCCTGTCAGTGCAACCTGGCAACCCACAACCTGACTGGTTAGGCAGTTAATCCTGAATTCACAGAAAGATTGGCTGAATGCTACTATCTCCCCTGTTTAGACAGAGACTAAACACAAAGAGTAAATAATTGTTAGTTGAGCTATTTGCGTGTCTCTTTGAGTAATTGGCTTTTCTATAGTTGAAAGTTAAATTAATCTACACTTCCAGAATCAGAAAAAACGGCAATTGAACCGCTGTAGAAACACAAACAATGCATCTGTCCAGCTGCAGACAAGCTGAACAATTTGATGATGGTTATTGCAAATCGTTGTCTAGGTTTGGAAAGAGGTGTTGTGACCATGCACAGTCTATAGCAACACTAAAATAGCAACAATGTACAAATTTAAATCCAGAATATCCTTGAATTTGAAACCTAAATGTTGTCTTGTTTGGACCCTACAGTTGGCAGACTGAGCAGGGTTGGCAGGTCAGTGAAGCCTAGGAAAGGCCGGGTGCTTTGTGGACTGGGCAACAAGAAGGGACCTAAACATTCCCAAAAAGTGGCTTTAGACACATGGAACATCGACAGACCTTCAAAGGAGCCGATTGAGGTAGTTTGGACATCTGACAAGGTCAGGTGTTTCAGGTATGTTCAACTGGTAAGAAATCCCAGTTCAAAATGGATAAATGGATACATGGACAGATGGAGATGTGAGATGATCCAAAGCAAGTCTAGTCAAGCTAGTCAGTCAACAGAAGCTGCAGTTGTGTTATCGGATAGCTGAGATATAGATGTATAGATATATTTTCCAGTGTTTTGTCTATATGTACTATTGATGACTTGATTGAGAAAGTAATCAGTACAAATGATTGGCGGCAATGACTGTTATTGACTGTTAAATGGAATTTGGGAAAATAGTAGCCAGTGTCAAGATTTCACGTTGGAAGTATTATGACCACAACATGTCTAAAAGTTATTACTCCTTGCATGTGGGCTGGTTCTGCTGCTTATGTAGGGCTTTTCTACTCTAAATGAGCACTCAAAGTGCTTTAAACAACATCCCTCATTCATACATGCATTTTTTTTCCAGCCTAAGTAGAAAAAATATTCTATGTAACATTTACACACATCAGCAGTCAATGGATTCACTGGAGAGCAAACTGGGGTTCAGAATCTTGTTCAGGGATACTTTGGCATGCAGACTGAGCAAATAGGGATCCAACTACCAACCTTTCAATTAGTGGATGACCTTATTTGTCGCCTGAGCTACCGTCACCACAAGTTGCAAGGGAATCCTGCAATAACTTTTTAAATTAAAACCTGTTTTCACCTTAATGAATGGGGGTCTACAAGATGTTGTATGTCTATTCATAAAAGTCAAATAAGCAGCTGCAAACAGGTAAACAGCATTAAATTATTTCTATGTTTGAATGGGTGTATTGCAGTAAATGGAGATTTGTGTTACCAGCATTTGCTAAATAATCAAATTCGAGTCAACAAGCTATGTAGCAGGTACACTATTTATCTAACAGTAAACAAACTTTTAAAGCAGCCCTAAGCTTTATGTGAATCTGTATGAGAGCACGGTTTCCTTCTGACAGCCAGTAAATAACCATCCAGTAAAACAGACACTAAACAAACACTCCTGAAACCAGTTTGACATCTCAGGCACCCTCAGTGTGAGAGACTCGAATAGATAGAAAAACACTGAGTTGGTTTGATGTTCAGGAATTTTTAAGGTAACATCTTGACCTGTGTCGCTGCACATCACAGAGTGAAACACCTGTCTGGGAAGTAGAAGCCCATGAAGCAAAACGTCAATTTTTTTTAAACGCTTGAAGTAACATTTACCTTGGCAGCGAATGAGACGAGGCAGTAGCGTGTGATTAAAGGAGATGTTTTTATTCAAGGCTTTCACGGGAAGCTAATTAACCGAGGTATGCAGTCGTGTGCCAGGCTAATAGGGGGAAGCTGCCGTTCCTGCAGGGAAGCAGTGGCCTCAGAAAGCTAAAGAAGACGTGTTTACATTCACAGCCTCCTCTGTGTGAGCCGCAAGATGTTCAATTCAAACTATTCACGACATGATTCCCCCCCCCCAAGTGAAAAACGAAGAAAAGCTTGGATGTGGTCAAGCTCACTTTTACCGCAAGATGAGAAAATTTGGCAGAGGAGAGCTCGAATTATTTCTCCTTTTAAACATGGTGATAAAGGTTACTTTGAAATGTAGTATAAGCACCCAAACAGGAACTAGTGCAAAGTTACCCTTTTAATAAGTGGTCAGATAATTCCTGCTGAGCAAAGCTGCTGGGTTTAGTTTGGCAATATCAAACTAAAAGCATCTTGTTGTCAGGGGGACTGAAGATATTCTCTCTTCACTGTACACTATATATTAAAGATAGATATGGGTCTCCCAAAGTAAAGCTACTGTAAATGTGCCTTAAGCCTGCATTCTTCTAGTGTCCATCAGGGGGCAGCTCCTGAAGTGCGACAGTATAGAAGTCTACTTCTCCTTTGATCTCCGACCTTATTGGACACTTTCTCCAAATTAAACTGATTGTATCCATCACTAGTTTAAGATAATTAATACTATATTATGTTAATTTTTAAAATATTGATCCCATTTAGAGTATAACAGGGTAGAATTTAGAGCACTGTTACTTTGTGATTGACAAAATTGTTATTACATGCATTTGCAGTGTCCTTGGTCTCTTATGCAAGACCAGCACTTGGTTTTAAAAACACAAGAGGGTTGTCAGCCAAAATGCTGAATTTGAATTTACAAACGTAATCAGTGATGTCACTTTGAGGGTCTGCGGTGTTCACAGAGGGAACATGGTCGTCTCAAGTCAATAGGAATGGCTTTTCCCATCACATCTGGTAGACTTGAAGGACAAACTGAGCTGAACATTCTTGTACATTTCCACTCACTGCACCACCGTGGTGTCAGTGAACAACACTGGACTGGTACTTTCACCACCAATCACACACACATAAACACATGTGCTTTCACTCTGTCTCTTTAAGCACTTTGTCTGGCATTCAATAGAAACTGAGAGAAATGAGTGGGGCGCCCTGACCTTCCTATTGGTTGATGACCCGCTCTATACCTCCTCAGCCACAGTTAATATTCAATCAGGTTCTTTTTACAAGGACAAAATCATAAAAATGTGACCCCAAAAAAGCACAGACTCAGATTTTAGTTGCTGCAATGTGGCAGTATGTACAGGTGTGTACAGGTGCCTTGGCCACTGCTCTCAATGCAGTATTCTTTATAAAAAACTGAACTGTTTACAGTAGCCAGATAACCTGCCTTTTCATAGGTAATCATATATTTGTGTCTCATTTGTTTAGTTGGCAGAGAAAAGAAATGTAAAATGACTTTTGTAGTGGACTTCTTTGGCTGCTCCCTTCACAGGAGCGCTACATCCTTCCATCTTCTCTGTGGTCTTACTCTTCTCCTCCTGTCTCTCTTATATGCTGTTTTTTAAATATTATTTTTTGGGGTTTTCACATTTTTTAGTGGATAGCAAGTAGATATGGACAGGAAATTGGGGTGAAGACATGCAGTAAAGGTGCCACAGGTCAGACTCGAACCCAGGCTTTTGCATTCTAGCCACGTGGTGTGTGGTTGCCCGCTCACACACTGAGCTAACCCAGCACTCTGATATACTCATTATTAATCTTTTCTTTGATCAATCCCAATGAAAATCTTGACATCTTTAACCCTCTTAAAATCGCCACCTACTCCACCCTGCCTGCACTCTCTCCTTCACCTCTCTTGTGTACAGTCTGTTGCTTTGGATGGTTCCGGGTATTTAATCTCATCCACCATCAATCCCTCTGCTTCTTGCAGCTTCACTGTTACACCTGTATCCCTCTCATACATACACATGTATTCTGTCTCGCTTCTACTGACTTTCATACCTCCACCTCCCCACCTGCTCCCGTAAACTCACTACAGATCACAATGTCGTCTGTGAACATCAGTAGTAGAGTTTTGTAGTGGAATAGAGACTATGACATGAAAAAGTCAATATATCTATTTTATTGAATAATCTAGTGTTAATGGGTAAATTAGGTTTTAGGGGTGTTTGTAGGTACGTTTTAAAGCTCACAAATCTGCACCTGACGTAGGATAATTATTCACCTAAATCTGATAAAGAAGTGACCAAGTGGGTTTTTTGTATTTTGTTTTCTTTTAAGTGAACAATTCTTTTCATCTCGGATCTTTAACAAATTTTCAAATCACTCTGAAGGAGCTGCCTCTGCTGTAGTTATAGCACAGTGTGTGGCCGGGCTGATGCCATATTTAGAAAACTATCATCTGTTCAGGCTGGTCCATCTTTAGGGCCACAGAGACTTGATGACCCCTAGAATTCACAGTTTTTTTAGCTGCTGCTGGCATTTGTAGGTCTGAAAAGTTAATTCTGATCAGTAGTGATGGTTTCATGATGGTGTAAAACTTCCTGGCAGGACTGAAGTCAGGTTGCCAAAATACCACCTGGTTTCATCAACCCTCATAGCTCGGCATGAGGTCCACAGGATGAAGCGCTCAGTGAGAACCCAGAGAGTCAGAGATTATTTCTAAGTTTAGAAACCCGCTCGACCTCCAGCTGAGAAGTCACAGAAACAGAACAGATGCTGTACTGGACCCACATGTAGTTGTGTTTAGGTGAAGACCATCTGACTTCCACATCCATGTGTGTGGCAGTAAATCTCGAGCTGTGATGAGCTTCTGTTGTTTGTTGAAAGAGCTATAGCCCAAAATTCTCATCTGTGTCTCTAGTCTAAACAATTTCCAGGATGCAGGATTTAAACAGGCAGTTTCCACTCTCTCTTCCTTTGACAGCTCAGAAACTCATCCGTCCTCCGGTTATATCTGTACAGATGTTCCCAGGCTCTCAGCTTATTACTATAGTTTCCACCTGTGACACTATTTTGCAGCTAGGGAAAAATGCTTTGTCCACAGGAGATGAAAATGATATCTTCCCTTTCCCTTCTACCCAACTTAATGATTTATGAGAAAATTTGACTGAAAAATGCAATCTACCTTTCAACTATGCCTCTTTGGCATCAAATTGTCAGTATATTATACTTAGGTCCATTACCCCAAGTAATATTAAACCCAACTATTTCATGCAGGCTGTGCCTGAAAAAGATTAGGTCTCATGCATGTTTCCAGGCCGAACATTTTCCCCCAGCGCAGCCTTTAAATAGACTCAGTTTCCAGCTTGACAGTTTATCTGCCCACCAACCCCATTGTTAAATATCCACAAATCATACCAGGCTCCAGATCCATTATTGGTCTCCCCTGCTTGTCTCTTCATAGACAGCCTTCAAAGGGTTTCCATCGGTTTTCAACCTTTTCTGTCAGTAATGGACCAGTCCCTTCTCCATTGTTAAATATCTACAGATCATCATCTAATTCATTTAAAATTTCCCCTCTGAGTGTTTTTGCAGACTGACTCCAAACTGTGAAACAAAGGAGCAATTTACTGTTCCAGCAAGTCTTCATTAGCCTGTTTGCTTTGCTGCTGAAACAAAGACACTGCAAATGACATGTTATGCACTTATTCTGCTGTTGTGATCGAGTTTTGCCTTCCTTGTGGAGTGGCTGTGCGTGCAGCGTTGACGCAAAAGTATGTGCACCGTGCTTTCGGAAAGACAATTAAAATGCCCGACATCTTAATTAAGTGCAAAATAATAATAAGGTCTCTCTGGGTTGTTTTCAGCTTTTACGCTCTCGCCATCTCTCTGCAGTCAGCCACCGAGTTCAAAGAAGCAGAAATATGCAGGCAGGAAAATCATTTTGAGATCTTGGCTTCATGTTCGGTTTAGTGGTACATAGATGGTTTGTTTGAAGGCCAAAGCCATGGAACATTCCTCGAATAGTCTGCCAGCTACCACTAATGGAATTTAGTTTAATGGACAGCTGAGTGGAGGTAACACAACTACAGCCTGAAATGTGGACAAAGTTTGGGAAAAACATACTGGATTTGCCAGCATATGCGTATAGATGCACATTTATAAAGTGAGCATAAATCAGAACAAAAGCTAACTCTGACCTTCATGACGGCTATAATAGCATGCATTAGTTTTAATTAGGTGTATCTAACAAACTGGCAACAGGGTGCAGCAATAAAGTCCACTAAGTACTTCTGCACTGCTTGGATAAATGCATCTACTAAACCTCATGCACTTTTTTTAAACAAGCAAGAAATGGAAAGTACATAAAAGCAAACTGAAGGCCGACGCTTTTAGGTGCAATGTGTGTACTGAAGGTGTTCGTAGTGTATCTGACCTGGTTCGGAACAAAAGTGAAACCTCAGGACAGAATGTTTTGTGCGACTGCTAATTTTGGTTTTTATATTCCTGTTTAACTTTGAAAGTGCTGGGAAGGCCTACTATGACTGCAGTGGTGCTGAATGCAGACAGTGTCCGCGAAGCTTGGAAAAGGTGAGGAGATGCCCCACGGGACACAGAGGCCTGCTCTGTGTCGTCAGCACCAGCTATGAAGTCATCAACCGTGGTGTGATAGAACACACATATGAGGTGTTTAAGAAAACTGGGAATTATTTCCACTTTCCAGAGGCGGCTAAATGAGGAAAGCGTTGTTCCCAGAACCTGACGTAGGCGTATGAAAATGTAGCGTGGTCAGACACTGAGTCTGTCATCACCGCAGATCCTAAAGTTGGTGAGCTCCCAGCTGACATGCTTCTGCTGCCTTGTGATGTCACACAGTAAGAATGAATGAAGCACGAACGTAATGAGGCTATAACGAGCAAGCGGCGACTAGAGTAAATCTGGACTGTAAGAGGCAGGCCTTGACCTCAAATTACTACACAGGCCACATGATCTTATGTGATGTCATGGCTAAAGTTGAGTCTAATTGTGAGGCTGGATGTGCAAAGGGTTATTTTGATCTTTATCTACAGTACCTGGCAGTTTTGGTTCACTCTCGTCACTCTGATCAGCATCATAAAATAGCAACTAGCATCCAAACACAGTGGGAAGTTTGACAGCAAGAGTCAGATATGAGGCAGACATAACTGAAGATATGCTAGTTTCACTTAAAGCAGGAGTCGGATGTTGCTAAAGAAATTAAGTGTCATGTAAACCACATTATTTTGGGCTCTCCAAAATTGCACAACAGAAGATTAGAAAAACGTTGCCTGGTCTCACGAGTTTCAATTTCTTGTGTGACATTTGGATTTTTTGCACTCTTTAGAGCCATTAATACCAACTGAGCATCATTTAAACACTACAGCCTACCTGAGTGTTCTTGCTGACTGGGCCCATTAGTTTATGACCACGTTGTACATATCCTCTGATGGCTTCTGATGGCAGAATCCAATAGAGAACACTTTGGTGGGACTGGAGTTTCCCATTATGGATGTAAAGTAACTCTGTGGTCCTATCATGTCAACACGATCCAGAATCTCTGAGGGATGTTTCCAGCACCTAGCTGTGTGGCATGATTTAAAGTTTTTCAGAAGGCAAAGGAGGGTCCAACCTAGTTCTAGCAAAGTAGTTGGTGAGTTATTTAACATCTAACATTCACTCCAACTATAACAATCAAAAGTAAACTAGTGAACTAAACAACAGATTTTTCCACTGTGTAAAATTGTCAGTTAGCATACAGACATGTTTAATAACAGTGGTGCTAAAAAGTACAAAGCTCTCCAGACTCCCCTGTAACACCACCACAGCTCCATTATGGATTCTAACCAACTCTCCGAGGCAAATATCTCAGTCTATACTTAGCCCTGACATATCTGAGCCTGCCACACACAGAGCCATATGTTTCCTTTGGCCACCACAGCCATCACGTCCACACATCCAAATCTGCAAAACAGGGAGAACGCAGCCAGTTGGCCTGCTGTTATTCAGAACGAAAAAAGATTCCTGAAGCTGACAGGCCAAAGTTAGTGAGCGCTCGCTGTGACAGCATCATAACAACATCCAGAAAGATAAGTTTCCTAACCTAGGCCCAGGGTTACGGTGGCTGTCCAGGACACAGCTGACCTTAAACGAAGCAGCATTCATTCATTGTACTTTTGTTACAACTGCAAACATCTTCAAACCACATTTCTAAAAAGCAGCTTAAAAACTGCCTGTGACGCATGAATCAGCCTGACAGACTCTAGATTACTCCGCACGTCAGATAACAATGTCAGTCAGAGTGTTGTTTGTGGCAGGAGTCTATTTCTCCATCAAGCTGTTTCCTTCAGATATCCCTGAACTTGAATTTAGGTCCTGAGGCTGTAATGACTGACAACACACACACACACACACACACACACACACACACACACACACACACACACACACACACACACACACACACACACACACACACACACACTGTTTCTGGTCTGTTTAATCAGACCAGAGACTCATACACACACCACACTTTCTCTCACAACTGTGGTCCAGGAGTCCCTACTGTACTGAGCCAGCACAGAGAGAGAACATATCCTTATTAGGAAAAGAGCAGACGCCCTTATATGGGGAAACTTCCTCTGTAGTAACAGCCCAGTCTGCTGGCTTTCTCACTCACATTCTTTCAGCTCCAGGTTTCTCTGGGAGTTTTTCATTTCCGATTCGCTGGCTGGAGCAGGAGCAGGGCGGCCTTTCATAAGATTCTAGCCTGGTGTGTGATCCCCCCTTTTTTTTTTTTGAAAAAAAAAAAAAAATACACAAACCTCCGTCTCGGCCCTTTCCTGCAATCTCCACTTTGGGGTTTGATGTAATAAAATAAGCCTGGCCAGGGACATGGCACACCTGGCCTTTCAAGTTTCTCATAGACTAAACCTCATTAGGCAGGTGAGAAGCCTTTGTTCGTCTCGTATTTACCTCATGGGTCTTCGTGGGCCAGGCTGCACTTTCACTGCAGTCAGGATTTGTAATCATCATTTATCCTGACTAAGACCAAATGCAGTCAAAACTTCTTGTCAGATGTGAAACAAAATCTCCGGCCTTTTCAGAATCTTCTGAAAAATGTTGTCTTTCGGGAAGTAAGAAAAGCCGCCTAAGACTCAAATCAACAAACATCCATTTCGGGAAGTGCCACTTGGACTGAGAACATTAGTCTTTGTTCCCTTAATACTTGTCCTGCATACCTTGGCTGAGCTGCTTATTCAGCTCAGGTAACTCAGAAAACTGACCATTAGGATAATGAGCAGGATGTACACTGGATGCATTCTTTTAACTGTTTGATGAATATTGGCCAGGTTGCCAGATAAATTTAGATTTAGCCGTGGTGTAAAAACTTTCTATCTTTTTAAATAACAAAGCAAAAACAGTGACAGTAACTAAGTCACTTTTGCCACTTTTGCCACAATATTAACAGGCTGTGTTTATCACCTGTATAGGTTAGCAAGGTGCATTCAGGGACTCTATGGGTCTGATACCTACTAATTACCACTTACTGGCCCACTCACTCCTAGACATGGATAATGTTAAGTCCTAATGTAGTTGACAAGGGTAAAATAAAAAGTGCCATGCAAAAGTCTTTAACCGTCCTTCATTTCTAGATATTTTGCTAGGAAAATCATAATTAACTCAGCCTGAACTCTCTTAGGCAAACCTTCTTTTCATGTTTGTATTTCAGTAGTCTTCAGGAGTAGTTCTCCAGGCTTCTTAAAAGACATTTAAAGCTCTTCTTTGGATGTTGGCTGCCTTTTGTTCTGTTCTCTTTCAAGATGATCCCACAGTGCTTAAAAAATGATGAGGTCTGGACTCCGGGGAAACCAGTCCATCACTGACTGTGTTCCATTGTGTGTTTTTCCATCCAGGTATGCTTTTATTACATTAGCAGTGTGTTTGGGATCACTGTCATGCTGAAAAATGAATCTGTTGACAATCACCTTCCAGATGGTATTGCATGGTGGATCAAAATGCTCTGGGTGAAATGCAATCCCAAATCCTGATAGAGCCTCCACCGTGTTTTACAGATGGCTGTAGACACTCATTGTTGTACTTCTCCTGACCACCTCTGTACATCTTGTTGATTATTTTAATATTTGTTGATTCTTTTTTACCAAAAGCATGAAAATTAGAGACCTTTTTACACTGATTTTCAGTTTGGTTCTTAGGTAACTTGACACTTCTCTGTGTATGATTTCCTTCAGAACCACTTCCACTTCCACTGAGAGCATCTCTGAAGAGTTTTAAATGAATCATGAATGAATCACCAGAAGGGCCATATGCATCTCTTAGGTCCTTTTCCTCAAATTTTGTTAAGAACACACTGCACATCATACCAAGATACGGCAAGTTTCCAGCTACTAGAGCTTTGAGAATCCCCTTGTTGGCTAAAAATTTTACTATTTCATGGTTGTCAAACTGTGTGGAATATTTTGCAGATTCAACAATGTAAGAGATGGGACTGAATGATGCATTTTGAAGCTGCTAGTAACAAAGTGCCTGAAGATAGAATATAAAATTGGTTGTCTGTTATGTGTAGACACAACACTGGTTCAGCTATTGAGTTTGGTGCCCTTGTTGTACTTGTGTATTTTTTCCTCATAAAACAGTCAGGTACAAAGAATGGATTGATAATAGTGAAAAAGCACCCAATCTCCAAAGAACCTTTGAAAGCCCGAAAACCTGTTGTGAAGACTATGCATCCACTATCTTTACTGGCCAATGAAGCAAAGCAAAGTACAGAAATGTTCACCAGCCTGTTGCAGGGCTAACATAGAGATAAGCAATGATTCACATTCACAGCCAAATTAAAAATCCTAATTAACCTAACCTCATGCACTTCTTTGGGAGGAAGATGGCAGAAAACCTGCAGATCCTGCAGAAAACCCACGCAGACACAGGGAGAACATGCATATATGCAACTCCACACAAAAAGGCCCAGTCCTGTATTGACATTCAGGACCTTCCTGATGTGAGGTGCTCACCACCCCTCCACCATGCTGAACTGCTCTTGGTGTCAGCCTCATGTGGTTATATGTGGAACTGCAGGTTCTGTCACTGACAGTTGCCATTATTAGCACAAAGGGCAAATTTTCAATAATAATAAGCCGGTAATACTTTTAAAAAAATCACAACTTTTACTCATAATCAGTTATTTCTGTACTTTGGAACTGGCACTGTTACTCAAGCAAAGAAACCTCTCTGAGTTGCTCCACATTCGGATGAGTCTCTATCTGCAGAACAAATTCACTGAGAGAGTCTGGAGGGAATCAGGTCAGGTATATCACGTACAGCACATGAGGAGGGATTCAGAAACAAAACGCTTCATTCACGGTAATGAGTTCTTAATGATAATGTGTTTAAAAGAGTAGCTAATAATCAAATCTGCAGTCCAGCCACTGATGTCAGTGCACAAGAATGCCGCTGCAGTGTCTCAGAAATAACCACATGGGCATAGAAGACAAAGTCTCTAGACAACAGCTGCCAGGTCTCTGTGCTGGAACAAGCACCTTGACAAATAACCAGCTCAAGTTATTGACTCAAATGAATTTCCTTTCACTAACCACTTGCTGTTAACGTACTAAAGTACATGCTGTCATGTGCCTTTGAAGCCAGGGCTGAGGAATGCTGTTGTGGGCTTAAAGTTTTAACCACATATTAAACTTCTTGGAGTTTGTTTAATTATTGTATGTTTCTGCTTATGAGCTTCTACCTGTTTTATTTCCACTGTCCTTCCTCCTCATCAAGTTATTTGAGGGTTCACTTTTGAACTGTTGCTGCCTTTCCCCTTTTCTTTCTTTTTGAAAAATTAATATTTATAGGTACTGGCTGTCTGTTTGTGAAGTCAGTCTTTAGGAATTCCCAGTGTGGGGTCTCAGGACTGTAACCAGACTTAACCTCCCAATCCAGATGAAAGGTGCTCTGAGAGAGAGACGGTGTTGTTTGGCCGAGCAGCAGAGCCTTGCCTTCAGACAGCAGGAATGTGGGATGTCTGGAGTGGGGGGCAGGAAGCGAGGAAAGAATGCCAAGTATGTCCATGTTTGTCCAGGGCTGGCTCTCCATTCAGCCCCCAGTGACGTGCTGCGAGGGCCAGCGGGTATAAAGGAGGCTCCACTCTGCAGTCAGAACTCAGATCAACTCTTCTACCGAAGCTAAACTCTAGCTTTCACCAAGAAAGGAAAAATAAAAAAGACAGTGAGCCGGAGCAGCAGTTGGGAACAAGACAAGAGATCAATTTGATCAGAAAAGTTTCTCAAGCTCAAAACTCTGACGCTAAAGGACGACTTTTTCCGAGAAGGTGTTTTTGGAAGAATCTAAATTAATTACTAAAGACAAGAGAAGATGGTTGCTGAGATGAAGAAAATGATTTTGCTGCCTCTGCTGTGCATCATGCTTTCCTACATGGTAAGTCAGAAAAAAATAATTCATTTTAGTGTTTTGGTGTAGGCTTTGGCTTTAGCTGGACTTGAATGGTGAAGCCAGTGCTTTAAACTTGTCTTAAGAGCCAGTGTGTTGGATGTGTGTCTGTGTTTCTAGCACACAACGTGGGCATGATATTTACCAGAGAATGTGTCTGTGTGTGTGCCTGTTTTCAGGCTGCAGGTCAGGAGTGCAGCGGCCAGTGTTCGTGCCCGTCCACCCCTCCTCAGTGCCCCCCAGGTGTCAGCCTGGTGCTGGATGGCTGTGGCTGCTGCAGGGTGTGTGCCAAACAGATGGGGGAGCTCTGCACTGAGAAAGACGTCTGTGACCCGCACAAAGGCCTCTACTGTGACTTCGGAGCTCCCAACAACAGACGCATAGGAGTTTGCACAGGTGTGCCACTCATGGCTGATCTTTTCTATGACGTCTGCAATAAATCCAATGTATGAAGCAAATCATGACCCTTCTCTTGCAAATTCTACTTGACAGCTCGAGACGGAGCCACTTGTGTGTTTGGCGGAACGGTGTACAGGAGTGGAGAGACTTTCCAGAGCAGCTGCAAGTACCAGTGTACCTGTCTGGACGGAGCCATCGGTTGTGTGCCTCTTTGCTCCATGGACATCCGGCTGCCCAGCCCAGACTGCCCCAACCCAAGGCGTGTGAAAGTGCCTGGAAAGTGTTGTGAGGAGTGGGAATGTGGTTCTTCCGACACAAAGGAGAATGAAACTCCCACCACAAAAAGCTTCATGGGCCCTGTTTTATCTGGTAAGTGTCTGTTTTTGAAGAACACAAGGCTACAGCAGGTTACAGCATAATTAGCACAGTTTTTCTAACCCAGCGTTTCCTCCTGTGTTTACAGCATACAGGAAGGAGGAGACCTATGGCCCAGATCCTTTTATGATGAGAGAGAACTGCCTGGTTCAGACGACTGAATGGAGCGCCTGCTCGAAGACATGCGGCCTGGGAGTATCTACCAGGGTCACCAACGATAACCGTGAATGCCGCCTAGAAAAACAGACCCGGCTGTGCATGGTGAGACCATGCGAGTCTCAGCTGGAGCAGAGCATTAGGGTGAGTTCTCGTTAAACAGCACCACACTCGTGACCTTTGGGCATATCAGTAAAAGAAACCCTGCTGAAGTTGCTCTTTCCTCTTTTTTTCCTCCTGTAGAAAGGGAAAAAGTGCATCCGTACTCCGAGAGTCTCCAAACCCATGAAGTTTGAGATCTCTGGCTGCACCACCACCAAGTCCTACAGGCCAAAGTTCTGCGGCGTCTGCCTGGACGGCCGCTGCTGCACCCCACACAGGACCACCACCCTGCCCATGGAGTTCAAATGTCCTGATGGAGAAGTCATGAAGAAGCACATGATGTTCATCAAGTCCTGTGCCTGCCACTACAACTGCCCCGGGGAGAACGACATCTTCGAATCCATGTATTACAAGAAGATGATGGGAGACATGGCGTGAGCCGCTCCTGGACGATAGGCGCTTTTGACTTGAAAACAAACACAACTCCATCTCATTTTGCAGCTCAGTATATATGTTTATCATGTTTTATTTTGCCATTTTCTCATTGTAAAAGTAGCCCAGGCGCTCGTCTTAGTGCCTGTATGTTTTGTACAGCTGATGAACATCAGCCTCATAGACTCAGACAGAGGGTTGCTTAGCAGCTCCAAAAGATCCCTGCACTATAACTTCTTTTTTTTTTTGACAAACCTGCTGTCAGGTTTCCGCCCATTTCCCTTGAAAGCCTTTTTACAAACCCGTCCATTTTACTGTGTGCATTTTATACCTTATCTAAACGTTGACCTCCTCTCTAAATGAGGTGTCTAATAAGTCCCTCCACCCTCCCAGTCCAAGACCAGACCTGTAAACTCTAAGCAGCTGTAGAGGGAGCATGCAGTCCACAGCAGGCCAGTGTTTCCCTGTCCAAACAGGTCTGAATGTGTCCTTGTATGTGTGTGTCTGTGTGTGTGCGTGTCTAAATTTTAGCCTTGTCTGTGTGTACGCTTTTCACTGTGCTTACAGAGTAGAGGAAAGGTCAGAGTTTCTGCCCTGGATGAGAAAGCAAGCAGCATGCTGAGTTTAGGGTTAGATAATGGAGTACAGTGGGCTTTGCCACGGCACTGAGAAAAGAAGAAAAAAAACATTTTGACTATTACTGATTCAGGTCAGAAGGAGGGGGAAAAAAGCATCTACAGGAACAAAATGTCTATTTTGTACAAAAATAGAAGAAGAGGAGACTGGAAGAATTGTAATTTCATTCCTTTAAAAAAATACTGATGTATATACTTTGTATATATGTGTACAGTTTAAGTTAATTTAAAAAGCCAAAATGTTTTCTGTGCTTCAAAATGTATCAGTGGTGTATTTTTGGTTATTTTTTACTATTTTATTGAGAAGTGTGACAAAAATGTTACATGTTTGACTTTGTAGCTGGAAATAAAATCTTATATTTTTTATACAAACATGAACTGGTCTGTCTTTAACTTTGATCCGAGACTGAGATCCAGCTCCACAACGGCTTCATTAGCTCTTGGCTTTCAGCCGACATTTGAAAGCACATTTAACCGTAGCTCTGCTAAACTGTTAGGTTTTGACACCATATGAACTCGTGCATCACTCACTCAGAAAAAAAAATAGCCTCAGTCATCGGAGCAGGCCTTCAGGCTCAAGTGATTTAAAGAGGCGTTCAACATAAAGGATGTCTTTGTTTAGCTAATTGAAGTAATCTATAAAAATCCCTCCATTTATCTACGACATGGATGCCTTACATATTCGTGCTGGTTTTATGCAACATGGTGCAGTGCAAGCACTCAAGAAAGCTGTGTGTCATGCAATTAAATTATGTACATAAAAGCAGACAAATATAAGAGAGGATGTTTTAAGTTTAATGGCATATGCATTTATTCATGTGTTTTCTAGTTATTTTTGTAACACACATAAAGGAAAATGGAAAAGAGTCCATGCAAACATGACCATTGTGCATTTTAATCATGCTGTTGCGTTTCTCGCCTTTGAAAAAAAGAGGTAAGAGATGGTCTAATGCTGCCATCTGGTGCCCTTTCACAACCTTAAAAACCCTGAACTATATTTGTAACAGCTGGCTGAATAGTGTAGAGATGCAAAGTTCCAAATATAACTAATACAAAATATCCAGTAAACACTATCCCCATTGTCACTGTTATCTGTGATCTCGGATTATGTTCAGTAACTAAATTTTTCTGTTGAATTTTCTGTGCAAAACCTACCTTCAGATGCAGTATTCAGGCTTTCCAAGACTGCATTTGTCTGACTGTACATGATTCAATTTCAAGTCATGCCTACAGTAGCTATATTTACTCGAGTTGCCAAAGAAAGCAGAACTTTCACATTTTAATTTCTCCACTGCCCACATTGTGTTCTTGACTCCTTCCAGTCCATGTTTCGCTCGGCAGCTCTTGACATATTGCTGTTAAAATGCAGCATTTAAAAAAAACCCAGCTAACACTGTATGATAATATCTACTCTAGATATTTTCTTCTTAATAGTAACAACCAAAGAATTTTCATATTGCTGCCAAAACAAAGGTTAAATTGCCCGTTGAAAAAGAATGTGTCAACAGCCTGTGTGTCATGCTGATGATTCATGTTGTCAGCGTTGTCGCCCACAAGCAAGCACAGACTGTATCTACACTTGTAATTTAAGTTTGCAGTGGATCCTATAGGTTTGTGTGGGTTGTGTAGATCAATCTATACAGTGTGATGGTCCTGTAATGACTCTTAATACTCTCCCTTTAATATGTTAATAATAAGCTGACTTTAGAGGCATGAAAAACAGTCACCAAATAGAGAATTCCAGATAAACTATTCAATTTATTGATTTTCTTACATAAATTCAGTACAGATCACACCCCAGACATTAATCCGCTAAAAATCACTTACTGCCTTGGCTTGATTTGCATCAACTGCATCTATGACAATCATCTAAGTCTTCTCTATCTTTAACTTTGTAAGTAAATGCGCATTCCAGAAAGAGCTTTGTACATGTATACATGCCATTACTGTACAACCTCACCTTGTAGGTGTATACCTGGATTTGCCTTAACCTTTCACAATGAATCAGTGCGCACCGTTGAGATAATCTAAAAAGCAGAAGAGATACGTTTACAGAAACAGAGACGTGATTGTCGGAGAAAATGAAGCTGAACAAGTCGCCTTTCTTCGGAAATCTTCTGAAATGTTACGCACGCAAATGCACGGTACGCGCGCACTTGTGTGTTGTTAGTATGCACGTCTAGCTGCAATGTGCATCTACTGTATGCTACTCTATGTGAACGTCACGAGTGAGGCTGCGGCGGTCGGGCCTCCTCAGGAAAAATAGCGGAAAGACAAAAATCTTGTCACACATTCACACGCTCTGTGGAAACCAGGCAGCTGGTAAAGCGGAGGAGGACGAGGAGGCAGAGGAGGTTGCGGTGTCAAACTTTGTTCCAATCTCTCTCTCTCCCTCTCTCTCTCTCTCTCCCCCTTTCGATTTCTCTCAGCCTCGCCGCAGCTCATGGAGTTTCAGGGCAACATTTTCAAGCTCTGACTCGATGGCTGCCAGACTTTCAATCTCAGGCTCCTGCAGGTATAATGAGAAGGCAGCGTGTGAGAGAAGGGACACCAGCAGTGCAAACAATCATATTTATTCGTGGCTCGAATGTCCTATCTATTAGAGAGAGCGCAGATAACGTCCAGAATGGCATCCTTTACCTTCAATTTAATAACAACTGTGTTGCAGTTTGCATCCATCAAGGCTATTGCAGTGTAAATAGCTTCCTTTCAAGATATTGCAGGGAGTCAAGCTGTAGGAAGAATCCTGCTTTAGAAGCAAACAGGTAAAACATCCTGAGGAACAATTTCATTGCATTCAGGAAGGATTTCCTTCTTACTTGCTGAGAGAAATCCCTCATATCTAAATATGAATGTATCATTAGACTAGAAACAGCCATACACTGTATATCAAAGATGGATGCAACTCCTAGTTCTAAGAGGAACATTCTGCATTCTTTCTAATGGCCAGCAGGGGGCGACCCCTGTGATTTCAAAAAGAAGTCTGGTTGGGCAGATATCTGATGGAAATCTAGACTTTGGTTCCTTTGATCAAGTTTTCTGATGCATCTGTGGTCTCAATCACTGGTTTCACAGCTTATTGAATGCGACATGATGTTCTTTGGTATACTCTTATAGCTGAACAACACAGAACGGAGATGTCCATCTCTAAGATCTATGGTTTAACTCCCAAAAAGATAATCAAACACTCCTTGTTGTTTTACCCCCAAAATGGAGGGAGTACGTAATCGGTTGTTTGTTTGTCTGTTTGTTAGCAGTCTAGCGTCCACAGTTTTCAAGATTTAATGTTCACATTTTGTTTGATGGAAGACACCCAATAACAGCTTGAGATGATTTCACTTTGGTGAAAGTTATGTCGTAGTCAAGCTCACACCAAATGTAAAAAAATCAGTATAACTTTAAACATATTTTTTTATATCTTGTCTTATCAGCTTTACAACAATATGTTTGGACTCTTTATTTTTCCAGCACGTCACCTTACAATGCCACAGCGATGCTGTAACAGGCTGACGTCACCATGTTGTAATAAAAACATCATAAAACTTTTAAGTAGTTTAAGTATCCTCTTTATGCTCTCGGTGTTCTTGTTTGTGTCATTATTAATTAGCGGTTTTATTGGCGGTTATATAAAAACAATTTCCAGTTTTTATTTTAAGCCAAGTTGTGGCTTGCTATATCTCCTAGGCATGTGGAAAGATTCCTTTAAGCGATTTAGCACTTTTTATTTTTGTTTCTCAGACCGTGAATCTCACAAAAGAAGGGGAACGAGCACCTCTGACTTTCTGCTGGCGCTCCCTTCTTCCTCCAACCCCCTCCTCTCCTCCGGTGCTCTTCGAGCAATCATCTGCAGCTCCTTCTCCTCTGGACTCTTCTGAGCATTTCTTTTCTTCTCCTCCTTTTCCTCCGCTATCTCTTTTGAATGATGAGGCACTTCATGTTGCTCCTCCTTTGTGGCTGCTTTCTTCTTCAGCAGCAAAGGCTTGGTTGCCTTGGTCCACCGCTGTAAGCTCTCCCTGTTCCCTCGCTTTGTCTCCTCCTGACGTCCTTCCTCTTTGCCCTTGTTTTTATGGAAGAGTGAGAGCCTCTTGGTCATCTCTTCCTCTTCATCGGATGTTTCGTCTTTTGATTTCTTTCTGCGTGCGTCTCTCTTCTCATCCGATCCATCATCTGGGAATATGAAAAGAATAAGATTTATTTTTATTATTTTTCTCACTGAAACACCTCTGCTAGGCCGCTGCCAGAAAAGTCTCCACCATCAGCAAGATTCCACTTCTTGTAATGAAATATTTCTTGCCAGCTGGCAGCACTGGACCTCAGTAGTGCTAGCAATGCTTTATGGGAATTATCAGCATGGCTGAAGCGATCAGATGACTTGGCTGAAGCTTCATTTTGCAGAATCAGTATCACTATTTCATTGTACTCAAAATAAAACAATTTCTCTGTTGAACATTGCAGAGATAGAACGAGCTGATTGCAGTCTTGATAACTTTAGAGAGTACGGCGAGATGACTGCAGTTGTAACCGAGCGCTTGAATTTTCCAACAGTGAGCTACTCATTCATTCCTGTTGACGAGCTGTCATTTTGCCAGCCGTGCTGGCCTCGCTCCCCTGCGAGTGAGGGGGCTGAGATTCATCATGTAGATGGAAGTGCTTCCATCAATCAGCCAGCCCTGAGATAGCAAGCAGTTTCCATTTACAAGGCAGTTTTTGTTTCACCGCTCTCTCTGTCTTAAGATCCTGCTTCTACCATTAATGTTACATCTTTTCATTTGCTTTGAGTGGCCTGTGTTATCAAAATAAAAAACTCGACTGCATCTTTAGATGCCAAACTCTCGATCTCCTTTTCCAATTTCCTTATGCTACTTTTACTTTATAACACATAAATTTCAAAGAAGGACCAGGAAATGTGTGCTTGCCTTTGCTCTCCTCTTCTGAAATCTCCTCTGCTCGCTTCTTGTCATAGCCTTCTTCATCTTCCTCCCTCTTTTCATCCTCGCCCTCCCGCCACTCCTCTGCAGACTCAGAGACGTGGCTTCCCGGGCTTTCATCACTCTCCCGTTTCACCTGCACTTCTTCAGCTTCATTGTCCCCCTGCAACTCGCCGTCTTCCATGCCTGCTTCCTTTTCATCTTTTCCAGCTCCCGTCCTCTTGGACAGGATAGATCGTTCGCCGGGGCCTCCTAAAGCCTCCAACATGGATCGATCTGAAAATAGGGGAGAGTGGGGATTTAATTTACTAGAAGAAATTGATTTTCTAGTGATGTTAAAAGAAGGCGCTTACACAAAAGTACTACAGTTTATTATGGGGTTTATTGTTGTTACCCCCATGTTTTTGATTGACAGTAGGAGGCATATGTAACCCAGACAATTTAAAAAAACAAAAAAAACAAAGCCCATTATCTTCTTCTTTGACCACATTCAAATTGCTATTCTTGTTTTTCCTTCCCACCTTACCATTGTGTGATTGACTTTGGTACTAGCACTGATTTAAAAAAAAAAAAAAAAAAAAAAAAAAAAAAAATCTAGGTATGCTGTTATTTCCCTCACAGAGCCTCAGCAGAAGTTAAATCTACCTCAGCACTTTTGATGTGTTTTTAGCGCGACTTTGCTGAAAAACATAAATAATGGAAACTATACATCACTGTCACAGCTGCTGCATTTAACCCACCGATTAGATACGCCATAAAAAATAAGAAGCATAACCACATGATGTATAGGAAGGTCCAGCTCACCAGGGACATCATCTGTAGCCTGAAGGGTCGGTGCTGCTGCTGTAGGCGTATCAGCTCTCCCCCGACCACCTTAAATGAAAATGAGTCGCTCGAGCCTTCCATCATTCTTATCTTCATGCACATGTAAACGAGATGAGTAATCCGTGACTCACCTTGAGCAGCGATCTCCTGCATCTCCTTCAGAAAGTTTTGATGACGAAGGATAGTAACAAGTCGGTCATCTGCACACACACACACACATTAAAATGCAAACATAACAGTGAAGAAGAAGAAGAAAAAAAATAGCAGATAAAAGGCAGGGAATTGATGCTGTAGGGGGTAAATCACAGGTGTACATCTTTCCCTTTTCACTGTTTTCAAAGGATTCAGAGACACGTTTTTGTGGATTCATCAGAGTTAATTGCCCTGGAATTTACTGCTTTCAAAGCAAGAGCACAATTAATCATTTGGCCCACAGAGACTCCCACAGCAGCAAGCGAGCACTTGGACTTTCTGCTGACCCACAAACAGCACTGCATATAGCATGCAGCAGCAGGAGCAAGAGACACTGTACTGTATCATGTTCTTGTATCAATCAGTTATCTCTCTTTTCCTTTTACTCCTCCTCTCCATTCTCCTTTCTTTCCATCCCCTACGGTGGTGTACAGTTTCCCGCTCACAGCACCCGCTCAGTAGCAAACGCTCGATGAGTAAGGCTGTGATCGATTTTTTTTGTGTGTGTGTGTTTTTTTTTATACAAGGACGACATCAAGGTAAAACACCATCTATGTAACTGAATCGTCTTTACCGAGTCCTAGTGACCTCTCTGAATAAAACACTCTGCAGCAGACTTTTACCCAGCATTCACTGCATCAATCCATTAACCTTATGATCAGAGCGCTATGCACGCGTTACGAGAGAACGGTGGATTTCTTCTAAAATACAGCACTTTTCCAGCAAGGCCTGGCCTCTTAATCCGCTCTTTTATATGGGAATGACAGCTGTGAGGGTGGGGATGATGATAATAACTGACCAGGGAAATCTGTATAAATCTATAAACAGGGAGCGACCTCTACCAGTGCCCTCGCAAATCGGTAAAGGTTAGAAATGATGTAAACATACATCCATTTTTGATTTTATTCCCATGGGGCCAAATCAGAAAATATGATATCCCAAGGCATTTAGCATAGTCAGATTAAGAGAGCCATCAGTTTTGTGATGAGCAAGCACTTGGCAACAGAGGGGAAAATACATTATAGCTGATTAGACCCTCAGATTAATGGAATGTAAAACTAAAACCTAAAACACTGCCGCGATGGGGCAATATGAAGGAAACGCACTGTGTTTCTGCAGCATGTTTAAGATATGAGGATGTTAAGAAAAGGTCAGCAGAGAGGATAACACCATCCAACAGTCTGGGAAATGTTTTTATGTGAAAATCAAAGTTTTATTGGTGTTTTTAGATGGGACTAGATAATAGCCAGACTGTGGGTTATCTTACAGTCCTTATGTGTGTGCAGCCTGTGTGCAGTAGAAGAAGCGACATGCTTCAGTTTTAGGTAATATTCTAACACGTAATTGCAAAATCAATTCTTTTTCATTAATAACTCATTTTTTACGTGCATGTTGCCTGTGCTAATTTAAGCTATCAATGTAGTTGTTTGCAGCACTGAGCCATGCTAACAGCCCCTTTTAATAATAAAGGACATTTGATTATGCTCAGTGTTGCTGAACTGTCTTCCTTCTTTTGCTTACCTGTCTTCAGTGTGGCCAAACACTCCTGACTGACAGGCATGGGGTGTGGCCTCGATAGGACATCTGCCAGCGCCTCCACGATGCATTTCATCACCTGTGGATGCACACAATCCAGAATCAGAGGAGAGACAGTCCCCAAATGATCCCAAAAAAAGTGAGAATTACAGTAAAACAAGCTGCTGTTGCAAGCAAGATGAATTAAACTGAATCAAAAGCAGCATATGAGTCTGAGACTCTTTGAATGCAGCTTGTGTGCTAACTTAGCCACTAATTGAAAGATATAAATCTCTTTAGATGAGGGATCAAAATTATTTCAACTCCCATTGCGCCAATACTACATCCATACATAATTTTTCACAATCTTTTTCTTCTTCTTTTTTTTTTTTTTTTTTTTTTTAAAAAGGTGCCCAGCTTCTTCACAAAAGACCTTTGAAGTGATCCACATTTCCCTTTTGCAGTCTTGTCTCTCCAAACCTTATTCTGGAAAGCTCTCTCTCCCTCCCTCCCTCTCTGTCAGTGGATTTAGCATCCTCAAAATCATGGAGGTCAAGGCTCTCCATTGCTCTCAAATTGCTTTCTATTGATTTTTACAAAGGCAAATGTGGGTTTGCCTCACAATGAAGGTGCTTAAAGCTTTAAATTATTGGGATTAAACATTTCTAATCACTGCGTGCCTTAAGAGTGCAGCTGGAGAGCAGCTAGAAGGCAATGCAGTGGATTTGTATTATTTGTCATACTGACAAGAAGAATATCCCTGAAGTATCGATTTAAGAAGGTTAACACTAACCTGTACTAGTTTCTTTTTTGCTTTTTGCTTTTCTGTTGCTCCAATAAAACTAATATTAGAATAGAAAATGTTACCAAAAACAATAAGAAAATATTTACCTTTACGTCCTCATTCTCCAGCTGACTCGAAGTCACTGGCAATGAAAGGACTGCAAGAGAACAAGAACACAGAGAGAAAAGAAAATCATGCATGTTTATTTGTTCACATGCTTTTCATAATCCCTACAGCTCCTTTGTGTGCGTGTGTGTGTGCGTGTGCGCTTTTCTTTCCTCACTCGCTGTGTTACTACAAGCCTCTGGTTGTTTTAGTAACGAGAATAATTGTGCCAAAGGCGCAGGTGAATTCATTGCAATTAAAGATGCGCTTGTCGCTGTCCTCGGTGCGGAACCCCGGCAGTCACAATACTTAATGCAGATTTCCTTCAACCAACCGTCTGTGTCTTCATATCGCTCAACTTCATCAAGGTTTAGCTGTCTGTTCTTTTTCTTACCGCAGCTAGACAGGATTGTCAAAAGGAACAGTCCTCTCCCGATCATGTCTGGAAACGAGGCGAAGTAGCTCTCCAGGAATAATAAAAAATAGCGAAGCTTTTATCAGAAGGTTAGGTTTCTTCCCTGTAAATCAAAGTCGGTGAATTAGGGACGCATTCTGAACAAAACTTAGCCGCCTTTCGGTATTTCTGGAGAGCTAGATTTTCTGCAGCATCGGTGACCCGACAGCCTCCGTCCTCTCCGGTCTCTCCACCAAGACCTCGCCGCAACAGCACCCTTTTTATAGCGTGAGCTGGAGAGAGGAAATGACATCATCCTGGGACAAATAATTGCTGTTGTACCTGATCATACCTCGCTGGTTGTCAGGGCGTGTGCCAGTTCAGAGTGCCTCAGGTATAAAAGTGAGCATCTCTATCCCCGTGCGCTGTTTGAGCATCGATCATGTTTTTCATCCTTTGTATGGTTTAACTGGAAGCATATGTATTTTTAAATTAATTTTTGGTTGTGTAGACTTTAGCTTTGATTCAAAAGGTTTATGTTATACATTTGATTTTGAAAAAAGCAACAACCGCACAGGACAAAGACACACAACAATGAAAACAGGATAGGATAAAGGGGGTAGACAGATGGCGGGATTTTAAATAAGTAACAAGGAATATGAAGGGTGATGATCATCATCCTGATACATATGTTTATCCGCACAATTACCACCCACAAAAATATGGATGTATATCTGAACACATACCTATAGCTATATGTATATAAATATATACACCAAGCACTGACATGTGAAGTAAATATTACTGATTATCTCTTCATCATGGCAGCTGTCAGAGAGTAAGTGAACATTTTGTTCTAAAAGTTGATTTCTTAGAAGCAGGAAAAATGTGCAAGTGTAATTATCTGAGGAGTTTGACAAGCTGATGTTCCTGGTCTGCTGTGGTCAGTATCTATCAAAAGTGGTCCAAGGAAGGAACAGTGGTGAGTCAGTGACAGGATTGTGGACGGTCAAGACTCATTAATGCTCATGGGGAACAAAGGTAAGCCCGTGTGGCCAACAGATGAGCTACTGCAGCTCAAACTACCTAAACAGTTAATGTTGGTTCTGATGGTGTCAGAACACACAGTGCATCACAGTTTGTTGCGTATGGAGCTGCATAGCTGCAGACCAGGCAGGATGCCCATACTGCCCCCTGTTCACCAAGGAAAGCACCAACAGTGGACAGATGAATATCAGAACTGGACCATGGAGCAAAAGAAGTCAATCTGATGGTCCGATGAATCACACTTTCTTTTACATCACGTGGGTGGCCGGATGCGTGTACCTCACAGGGGAACACCTGGCACAGGATCCACTGTGGGAAAAAAGCAGGCTTGTGCAGGCAGTGCGATGCTTTGGGCAATGTTCTGCTGGGAAACCTTGGTTCTGCCCTCCATGTAGCTATTACTTTGATACGTACCACCTACTTAAGCATTGTTGCAGACCCTCCTTCCTTGGAAACAGTATTCACTGATAGCTGTGGCCTCTTTCAGTAGGATCATACTCCCTGCCACAAAGCAGAAATGGTTCAGGAATGGTTAGAGGAGCACAACAGCAAGTTTGAAGTGTGGACTTCAAATTCCCCAGATTTAAATCCAGTTGAGCTTCTGTGGGATGTGAACCCCAGAATTGAAGGGGGAAGTCTGCTTTTCCTTCACATCTTGTTTAAAGACTATTTGATCTGGGAGCTGGCGCCAGTCCCCCTCGATCCTGTACTGGATAAGCAGTCAAGAGAATGGATGTATTGTAAATAAATGATAGTGTCTCTGTCAACATCACTGAGTGATTCCCCATAGGACAAAGAGGGATTATCAAGCTGTATTTACTGATTGTGCCGCTTGACTGCCTAAATGTGTTGCCTGGTGATATTTTATTAAAAATTATTGCTGCCATTGTCCAGATTTGCTCATGTGAGCATGTGACCCAAATCAAACTGAGCTATGTTGCAAGGTCTGTTCATATTTAGGAACAATGCAGTATTTATCTTTCTAGATTAATATTTTATAATTACAGCATACAGTTTATTGTGCCTGTTGATACAGATAAAACAGACAACCTCTTTCTCTGAGCCAAATACACAGCCTTCTTCACACATCTATTGAATGAAACACTCTTTTGGTAACGCCTACAATAATTTTCACCTATTTAGACAAAATTTATCACAGTGTAACACATTTAATCATCATGCACAATGCTAACTACAGAACGCAGGTGTTAAATACAACTGCAGCTGTCATTAGATACAAATACTCAGAATTGAGTATGTTTTGCTTCTGTTGTTATGAAACTGATATCAGGTTAGTCCAAAGTGCATAGCAAGAAACACTGAGTTGAAGGTTGATACCAACTGTGGATGAAGAGATAAAAGATCTTTGTCTTCCTCTTCTTTTAGCAGCTCCCTGCTCTGCATATGCCCAAACCATCTCATCCCTGCCTCTTTATCTTTGTGTCTAAACCACTTGACCTGAGCTGTTCCTCTGATGTACTTGTTTACAATCCTGTCCATTCAGGTCACCTCGAATGAAAAACACCTGTCTCCCTGTCAGTGCTACTGTCTCCCAACCATGCATCACAGCACGTCTCACCACCAGCTAGTAAACCTTCCTTTTCACTCTTGCTGCTATCCTTCTGTCACAAATCACCCCTGATACTAGTCTCCAGCAAGTTCCCCTTCCTGTGCACTAATCTTCACCTCTTGTGCACTGTCTGTTGCTTTGGATGGTCGACCCCAGCTATTTGAACTCATTTACCTTTACTTCTACTCCTCTACTCCCAGACTCTCCTTCACCTACTTCCTGCTCTCGCTACAGATCACTTATTCCACAGAATCTCCTGGCAGACCGCGTCTGTCAGTCTGTTTTTCACCAAAGAAAACAAAAAGGAGCTCAAATGCAATCCCTGATGCAATCCCACCCGCACCTTTAACCCATCTATCCACGTCATCACTGTCCTCATACATGTCCTGCACCACCCTGACATACTTCTTTGCCACTCCTGACTTCCTCATCTCTTTCTCTAGATCTACCAACAGACAGTGCAACTCATTCTGACCTTCTCTATTCTTCTTCATCAACATTCTTAAAGCAAACATAACATCTGTAGGGCTCTTTCTCAGCACTAAGCCATACTGCTGGTCATCAGTATACTTCATCTCCAAACCTCATTTCTCCCACAGTCTAAAGACATGCATCATGTTAGGTTGTGAGTATGGATTGCTATCTCTCACAATTAGCCGTCCAACAGATTATCAACCCTGCCTCTTTCCCTGTGACAGCTGGGATAACCTCCAACAACCTCTGCAGAAAACGGATGGAAGGTACTATGGGGTCCTAGGCTAAAACTTTTCCAAGTCACCAAATCTCTGTTTGTTTTATTGCCCCTCCCAACCTACATCAGCCACACTGAAAGTCCCCACAATTACTTATGACTGCAATTTGTTTTCATCTGTTCTTCTGTCATCTCCTTCTTGTTTCTGCTCCTTTAATGGCTTGCCACAGTGGAGCAATGTGCGTTGACCAATCTGTATGCAATTATCCTGATCTGCATAAATATTTGCCAAAATATATTTTATACCAATGCCCTTCCTAAAGGATGATTATAATTAGAACACAGTGAAGCCTGTAAATAAGGTCCCAAATAGCACCCCAATTAATTTAGGTAATTAGACCAAATCTGCCACCCGTGTAACCAATAACAACACTGAAATGGGTAGTGATGATTTATCTAATTACAATAACTAATTTTTTACTTTAAATTTCCTTTTTGCCACATTTTACTGATAACAAATTAATTAAAAACATGACATGAGAGAAATGTATTTTTTTGATTTCAGTAAACCCATCAGGCTTTTACTAAGAGTAAAATAAAAATATCCCTATTAATAGTCACAAATAGTTCCATCTGTTGTGCCACCCGCCTAAATGCACACAACTCTCTCACCTTGGAAAAGCTCGTTGATGGATCCCGCTGCTGTATGAAAGCTGCAGGTGTGGAAAAAACTCAGAGAAAACATCTTCAGGGCTGGATTTTTTACAGACGTTTCAGCGTGCGAAAGATACGATGGAGCAAATAGAGTTGGGGGTTGTTTGTGATGTTGGAGGCGGTGGGTGTGTGATCTGTGTCTGATTCACCTCCTGACCAGCGGTCTTGTCACATCAGAAGTGTCAGAATTGGCAACCCTGCACCAAGTGAAGCTTTATTATTGTTTTTTTCTCCCTTTGAATTTTAATAAGACCTTTTCCCTGAGCCTCCTGAGATCTGACATTAAATGATGATACATTAAAACTGCAGAAACAGTACCAGCATTTTGTCTCCATTTATAAGGAGCAGACATGCACACTGGAAAATTCTAAAACTTCTGGATGTGCATGTCCTCATGAGGTCATTTTCATCTTGTTACTGACATGTTCATTAAAAAACAAACAGAGCAGAGGTTTCTAAAGTGGGAGGGGGCGTTTGGACTGTTTGCAGTTTCACATTCACCGACATCCCAAAGATCTCATTATGCATTCAGAGAAACAATAAAGGCCAATCTGCATCAGAGCTAGACCAGAGGATCCATATTTGTCCCGCGTAAAGTGCCGACGGCTTTGTTTAAACATGAAGACTGTTTCCTTTGAATACAATAAAAGGGTTATAATGAAATCTGAAAGCTACAAGCACTAACTGAAATTCGTCAAAGAGAAGCATCCAAGAAGCAACAAAGTAAACTGGCACAAAGCAAATAAATTTGAAAGAGTTTGGGAAAAAATACATGTTAGGTGATTACAAATAATTACCTTTCTAAACTCAAGGGTTATGCGTTTTATTATAAGAAAACGTTAGAAAAGGGAGGCTTTCCCCATGCAAATATGATTGTTCCTACATATATGACACATGATATACTTATACAACCCAGCTGCACCACACTGAGTACATATCATATGCTTTTCCTTTCCATTCTGGAGGTAAATTGCTATTTCTGAGCACATTAAAGTAACCTGAGATTGCCTTAATATAGTTTCCACCTGCCTTTGTAATCACACTGATTCAATGGAGTCGGTGAATTCTGTATTGTAGGCTCTGTTTAACCAGAGAGTACAATACAGCCATCTGCACTGGATGATTACACCTCAGCTACTGACGCCAACCGCTGACATTTTGCGGGTAAAAGATAATGACTCCACTGCTCAGCACCCAGCAGCATGAGCAACACTTAGTGTTTTTTTGTTGTCGTTTTTTTTTTTTTTTGTTCAGGTGCAATGACTGATGGTTTGCTTTCCCTCTTTTAGTGAAGAATAATAATAATATTTCAGGCACCGGAGGATGGAGCAGTGAAAGTGGGCCAGCAGCTGCCTGGAGATCTGAGGAGCAGACCTGTGACTAAATCTTCCCCTGTTTGAGAAGTCAGAGCTGTCTGGGGAAATCTACAGCAGATGATATGAATGACAAATTTTCATGTTTAAATCATTTTTTTTTTCACTGAGCTGATCGAGGCACATTGCCAAGGTCCCTCTGCGTGAGTAAGCGTGCAGAAACAAACAAGCATAAAAAAGTTTTGTTTTTTAAAAAGGTAAATCTGAGTAAATTAATGAGTCTGAAAACTTTTTTTAAAAAAAGGCCCAGAAGTTTTTAAAGAGGCAAAGTCGTTAATATTTTATGTATGAATGTATAAAAGTCACACGAACCAAAAGTAGGTCGTCATGCTTTGTTAATTACAACATTTGCAATTTGTACAAAGCAAACCTTTTATTAAAAATACATATATGCTCTAAGTCTGCTCCCCAAATGGGGGAGAAACAGAAACATCCCACTACCAGGCATGCGGTCTAACTGGTATATCGTCTTTAGCGCAGGAAAAGTTATTTAAATCTCAATTAAAAACTGTAAAAGGGTCTATTAGAAAGTCACATTTCTCAGTTCAGTTCACTTTGAAGAACAGTTCACAACACCAGTCATCTCCAGGCACTTTATTTAGTAAAAATCTGGCAATATTATAGAGACAACCCCCAACCATCTGAAGCTCCCCTATCCTCATCTCGTCCATCTCCAACATCCTCTGAGATTCAGATATTTCGGCTGCATGATTGCAATGATTGTTTGTTGTCAAATCTGTCAGTTTGCAGTCATTTCCTCCATGCTGGTGAATGGCTAAAAAACTCCTTTCGCCCTCTGTGTGTTTTGCGTCGGGAAAAGGAATTAAAAGCTACATAACTCCAAACTGTGCCAGGAGGAGCAGCAGGAAGATGACTGCTGGTGATGGAGCGTCAGTCTGGAGGGTAGGTTGGTCTGACTTGGCTGCGATCGGTCGAGTGAAGATATATGGGTGTTCCTACGTATATGATATGTAATATAATAACTGTAAAAATCAGATATTGAATTAAGATTTATCACAACACAAATAATGCAGTACTGCAGAGCGTTTTGAGAAGCGTGACGCACCGTAGCCTCTTTCCCAGTCTTTCAAACAGCTCTGAGTTGCTGGTGAACTAAAATTAATTTTTATTTCACCAAGCACTCATTTATTTTAATGCAGTGTCATTTATATGCACAGCAGCATGACAAAGCAGTAACAGAGTGTTTTGAGAAGCATCTAAAGCACAGGAATCATAACAAATGGAGAAAAAAAAGGTTCCACAGCGCTAAACTTCCTTGAATCAACAGACTTTTAAACAAACATTTTAAAACACTTTCTGAAACCTAATTTCACTGGAGGAACGTTTAGTTAATATTCAATTCTTTAGACCAATCAGGCCAAACAAAGTTGTCAAATATGGAAAGCTAATCTTACCATAGGCGGACAGATGAGAGTGATGGGGTCAGAGAAGCTGCTCACAATCGTCTTTTCTCCCTCGGGCTGAAACTGTGAGAGAAGCAGACATGTGTATTTGAACAATTACACAGTTCACATTCATGTGAATCCTACACAATAAACCCTGAATGACTCATTGACCTTTAGCCTCTTGTGCCTTTAAATCAAATACAACTTATTGTTCACCATGTTGTTCCACAGTCCCTTGGCCAGCTCCTCATGTCCCTTTATGGTAAAGTGGAAGCAGTCGTGAGTGAAGAAAGTCATATCGATCTTCCCGTTCTGCTCAGAGAGACACAAAATACACTGCGGTATAGTTTTAGTGATGGACAGCATTGTTGGTGAAACATGACTCGTGAGTTTCTCAGCCAAAATGCTACAGCTGTCACACTGGGGATCACTGATGAGTCAGTCATCGCCGCGTGATGCTTCGCACCGATTGGTCTGAAAGCAGACACTTATGTCACACTGATAGGCGTGAGATGGATTACCGGGAGGCGGGGCGGGTCCGCGTTCTTCAAAAAGGGCTGGAGAACAACGGCGAAGTCGTCCCTGAAGAAGCGGTCGCTGTACAGCAGCTTCTCGAGTCTTTTCTGCAGATGAAAGCAGCGTGAGAATCAATTTGTCTCCCATTCTCCTCGCTTGTGCTGTTACAATAACAGCAAACACACAAATTACAGTGAGAGCTGCGAACATGAAATCAGCATATAATGTTTTGGGTGCAATGTACCCTGTTTGCACATTAAAGTGAGTTATCATTTGGGACAATGACAAGGCAAATTATTATGGAAGATACAGTCAAAATGCATTTTAATGGGCATTTCTTTAAGCTTTGTTTCCTTCCAAAATAGTTCTTCTTTCAGGCTGGTAGAAAACAAATGTTTAAAATACATTTCTCTGCACTCTGTAAATTAGATATTTATACAAATTAGTGCATGTTTAACAAGGCAGTTTTGGTATTCTATGGCAAATGGGCTCTATAGTGCCAGGCAGTGAGCACAGAGGACATCTGTTTGAAGATGAAGTCTGTTTATGATTGTTTGGTCACTGCCATCCACACCATCCTCTTCCTCTTTGCACAAAGGAGGAGATACCAGTCCTGTAACTGCCTGTCTCCTGGAATCTCCTCCGTGCTCTTGAGACTCTGCTGGGAGACACAGGAAACTGCCTGTGCAACCTCTGCAGGGTTCAGGTATCACCTTATGTACCAGTAGTTACACTGACCCTAGTCAAATGCTAAACTAGTGAAAACACAGGAAGAAAAGATGAGGAGTGACCTCCACTGTAAAACCATTGCTGTTTTGGGAGTTGTGTCTCTTTGTTGTCCCTCTAGAGCACCTTTCGTTAATTTCATTAACACTAAAGCAGCTGAAACTGTTTAACAACCCTCTCTGTTACTTTTAGCTGACTTGATGCTATACTCTGATTAAAACATTTTTAAGCAGTGCATGTATATTTATGGCGGTTTTTCCTCATATACTGACCTAGAAATCTCATCTCCGATAGCTCTTACATACAACAGAGTGTGCAGTTCAAGATTCTGCAGGTGTTTTACAGACGAGCTTGTTTGTGCAGCCTAACATTCAGAGTCTGCTGTACAGAATGAACACGTTGTTCCTAAAAAACATGGGATTTTTTTTATGATGCATAGAGGGATCAAAAAAGAGTCCATATTCCTTCTAATGTGGCAACCAAATGAAAGAAGAATTTATCTCCTGTACCATCTTTCCTTATATAATACATAATCTTATAACATGAAAGAAGTAAAGTGCACCTGGAATTCCAGATTGACCTCCACCAGCTCCCGGAGTTCAGGAGATCTGGCTACTGGCTCTATCAGGCACGAGCAGAAAGACCTAAAACAAAGTCAAAAAGTAAAAAGTTCAAGAAGTGTCAATCAAGCCAGAGTTTAACTTGTTCTGAGAGAGAAAGAGAGTGATCACCGCTGGAGCAAACACCCTGGGGTGGGCTTCTGCACCTCCCTCAAAGTCTGCATGGGGAGGATCTGAACCACGTTCACAATCATACGGGGAACCTGAAGCACAGCATGAAGACCTGCACTGTAGTGATTCAGCACAGCACTGACCCTCAGTCTCAGCAGACAGTAAATCCAGGGCTAAGCCTGATTTCGTTTATCTTCAACTTTACCTCATTCATAAGCATTTCCAACGAGACAGTCATATAGTGGATGAAGTTATCTACTGAAAAAAGAGCCTGGAAGTAGAGGAGATTCATCAGAGGTAATAGAAGAGGCAATATTCCATATATAGAGAGAGATTTTCTATTGAATTAAAGATAAGAGACCAAGACAGACTTTATCTTTGCAGTAATCACAGATGTCATTCATGCCCATGAGAATAGTCAAAAGCTTCCAGTCCTCTTCAAAGTTGAGACCCTAAAGGAAGAGACGACAGTCCCGTTACCTCTCCCATCCCTGTGCTGTATCATTACTGAGAAAACAAGGCCTCGCTTTACCTCGTAACCTCTCAGTGTGTCTATCAAATGTCTCGTCTGACCGGGGAGATTGCTACAAAATAAAGAATAACATGTTTCCTAAAGTGAATTAGGTCACAGCTCAGTTATTTTTGTAGAAGAATATAATTTGTTAGATTAGGCAACACAAAAGTAAGCGAAGGTCTTACAAGGTGTTGTGTCCAGTTACGGCCAAGTTGAAGCCCGTTTCACTGATATGAGCCTGCATCCCATGAACTGTCTTTCCAGGAGAAGCTCCAAGCAGACTGGGGTTAAACAGCTTGATGATATCTAAAAATGACAGCGTCAAACAGGTAAAGAAAATGAGCTGGACTTTTCTCGTTGTGAGTTTCATGGAACGATACAGTTAAGAAACAGCTCGGACACAGCAGTGACAGCTTACTTGCCAAAGTAATGACATCTTGATATGTCCCATAGCCTCCAATGCTGCAAGCAGAAAGGAAAGCAATACCAGCAGCAGAACTGTTAATGTCAGTTTAACCTTGTTTCTTACAGACTGACACTCTCATGGGGGAATACAGTTTCTAACATGTTCCTGATATGAGATCAGTCTGCTTCACATCATCCTGATTGTTATTTGTGCGAGATTTGTGACAGGCACCTCCATGACACGTGACGAAACTCAATGGGAATGCCGAGGACAGTAGTGGCGTTGGCGCCGATAGCCGTCTGGAAAAGAAGGGGCACAGCATAGAGAGATCAGGAGCCAAGGAACAGAAGAAAAGCAGTTTTATGAGTAAGTGTTTGTGTGGGTGGTTTGTCACTCTAATATAAACGGATCCTATTATGCCTTTCCAAATTCTCTGCCGTATACGTGCAACGCTGCCGAATCAAGGCTCGGGATGAGAACTATTATAAACTGTGAGTCATGCAACGATACACAAAGAGTCTAAGAATAAAAAATATAGAGGAGATGATAACAGGTCCCCATTAACCAGCTGCAATTTGGGCATCTTCTCTTAGATTATGAAGATGTGCCGTTCTCATAAAAGCACAAAAAGAGATAATAACTAAGCTGACTGCTCTTCCGTTGGTGCAACATTTGGTTAGTAATGCAGTTTAAAGTTTATTTCCATCTCATTTGCACTCAGTCTTTATCCATCACTGTAAGCGTTTTAGCTCTTCTCACGATTGCAGCTGCCTTCTGCTCAGCAGGACTAAGCGAGTATGCAAAATGAATGAATCAACGGTCAGAGCGAGTCTATTTTTGGTCGATGTTACACTGTATCATCGGCACAGCAGAGGAAGCAGCAAACAACATATAACACCTACTGTCAGAGAATCCCCCAAGGCGGCGATGACTTTGATATCTGCGGCCTTCACAAATTCAACTAGACAAAAGGGTGGAAGGAGGGGTGGATAGAGGGAAGGTAGAGAGGGAAAGAAAGAGAAAAAGAGCGTTAGTTCAAACTCTTGAACAACACAAGATTTGAGGTCAGCAGGTGACACCTGGACAGACCTGAGGAGGGGACAGAGGGAGAAGGACTCATGTCTGAGCACTGGAACACAGGATGCTTGAAGCTCACTGGCCGGGTTTTCTCTGGAAACTCCTAAATAAGTAAAAAGAGAGAAGCCTCGCTGTCACATCGAGACCAGTTATGTTTCCTTATGAGTCCTTATAATGACAAATGTTTGTCTTCAGGGACTGACAATTGTTTTCTTCTTTTTTGAGCGTCTTCCTACATCGGAATAAACTGCTATAAATGTCTTAAACAGTTGCGTAAGTTTAATACTGTATATGTTGATGCATTTGTGGAGAAAAAAGGGAAGCTCATGTGCAAAAATTTTTAAAAAAATCAACTTTAAAATCTTCAAAAAAATCTTATTGCATTAGAACGTTTTAGATACATTATATTGCCATAAGTATTTGCTCATCCACGTTCATGCGCATGTGAACTTGCATGACATCCCATTCCTAACCCATAGGGTTTAATATGACGTCAGCCCACACTTTGACGCTATAACAGCTTCAGCTCTCGTGGGAATGCTTTCCACAAGGTTTAGGAGTGTTTATGGTAAATTTTGAGCATTCTTTTAGAAGTGCATTTGTAAGGTCAGACAAGAAGACCCGACTCACAGTCTCCACTCCAATTCATCCCAAAGGTGTTCTATTAGGTTGAGGTCAGGACTCTGTGCAGGCCAGTCAAGTTCTTTCACACCAAACTCGCTCATCCATGTCTTTATGGACCTTGTTTTGTGCACTGATGAGCAGTTATGTTGGAATAGGAAGGGGTCAAACCCAAACTGTTCCCACAAAGTTGGGATGTGGAAGCATTAAGAGTTCCTTCCACTGGTGCTAAGGGGCCAAGTGCAACTCCTGAAAAACAACCCCACACCATAATCCCCCTCTACCAAACTTTACACTTGACACAATGCAGTCATACAAGGACTCCTGGCAACCGTCAAACCCAGATTGATTTTTTGGGAGCATTGGTATTGTGGTACTTTAATACATTTTACAGCATAGCAAGTCTGAAAAACAAACAAACAGGATAATAGCAACTAAATAACTGACAGTAAGATCAGGCAAAGCTTACATTATATTATGATGTGATCACTGTTTTTGTCCTTGTCACATGATCTGTAAATAGTGTCTCTGTATGTTTTTACTAACTTGTGTGTAACACCAACCTGCCAGAGGGTCTGCAGATGGAAATTAGCCCAAGGCTATAATCTGGCATATTTACATTTGTTAAAATGTTCATTAATATGTATTGTCCCTCTTTCTAAATAAAATAAATATAAAAATATTTAATCCAGCAGAGCACAGTGTTTGTGCATTAAGATTCTGTTGTAGATTACAGTAGGCAAACCTGAACATAACTTTCACTGCTACCGTGGAAACCTCATCTTCAGTACCTTGTCGGACTGCGTTTTTATTGATCGATCATTGTTTCACTGTCTTTGATGCGTTAGCTGTGCACAAGTTCAGGATGCCTGCTGGGCCATGTGGTTAGTCTGGTGTGACACGATGATAACCTACTTTTAAGAGAACGGTTAACAATTGCTATATATTGTTTTTTGTCTTTTTAATAAGCCTGTCAACGAAGGCTTTTTGCTGTTTAAATGACGACCAAAATTTAAACTTTGTGTCTAACAACAAAATAAACCCTCAGTGATAAACATAGGTGAAACAGTACCTTATTGAGGGCCTCCTTGCTGTAGTGCCGAATCCCCTCTTCATACTCCAACCACCAGTCATTTCCTTTAAAGGGATCATTAACTGAAACTTTTCAAACCACTTTATAAGCCACTGATAAAGCTCATCTTTAATCAGCTAAATAAGCCCTAGTTCAAAGGTTTTTGGTCTTGACTTTGGCCTTGGTGTATATCTATAAAAACAGATGGTTGATATAAACCCAAACAATCCATTAAAAAAATAAATAATAAAAGGGAGGGCCCCGTTTCAGAGGCTGTTGTTACAATAAATATAGGCACACAGCCTCACGTGGGAGGTGCCCTCCTGCTTGTTCTAGCACTTACCTTTGACAGAGCAGGACGCGAGCACACACGTTGCCACAGCGATCCAAAGCCACCCCATAGTATCGCGTATGGACCAGTCAATGGGTCACCCCTACACACTGCACAATGCGACCCTCAGTTTTCACAGCATTGTCACTTTGTCTCAGCCTCAATGGCTGAGCGACAACCAACAGGTCCAATGAGAAGCGGCCGCTCTCGCTGCTGATCAATGTCAGCAACATTGCAGTGTTATGTCAGACATTTAAAGCCAAGCAGGGCACAAGCCACTTATCCGAACTACAAATGATCATCGATCCAAGCATTTCGGCAATCAAACATTCAGAACATCTTTGAAATATCCATATATCATTTATTAAATTTATAAACGCGTTTTAATGGTTAAAAAAAAAAAAGAAGAAAAAAAGAAAAGAAAAATTCTTCTCTGTAACTTTGCCCAGTGTTTTATTTCACACCAATTGTGAGTTATGTGGGTGCCGATGTGAAAGCAGGAAACAGTTTGGACTTATTTCTAATCATCCTGCAAACAACACTACGCTCTCCTTCTGGGGTTCAATCATGCATATCTATTGGCAGTTAAACACTAACTTTAGTACATTTTGTGGAAGTGAACAAATGAGAAAAAAAAAACAAATGAAGTGAAAAAACAAAAATAAAAAACAAAATGAAATTTCAGATCTTGGTTCCAGAAATGCTGCATGGTCTAACCGTGGCTTCGTTTGCTTTTCAGCGCAGCCTCGGATTCATGTCCGTCTGATCTCAGAAGTGTAGGCAGATTTCCAACTTGGACGTTTGGTGAGGGGGTGGAAATTGTCACGACAGCTGAAGTTTTAGAACAAAACAAAAGGGAAAAAAAAAAAAAAAGAAATGTGATCCACTTCCTCTACTGTAGAAACAATGCAAGGTTTAAGTTGTTGCTATCTTTAAGGCTGCTCCAGATAACAGTTGGCATTTAAAAAAAAAAAAAAATACTAAGCTGCCTTTCAAAACCAGCAACAATAATTAAATCAAAGAACAGTGTTGGAAAAAAAATGTACACATACTGTAGTGTACAACTTCCAAAAAAGTTTAAATTCCTCTCGCTTGCTTTTTAAATTAACTTTGATGTTTCTGTACACATTTTAATCCCCGTGTGCATCAGCAAACATCACCTACTTCACAGCCCAGCTTTTCTGTCAGTGAGAACTTCCCAAACTATTGTTCTTGTACTGATGACTCAGCATAGTTTTAGTATATTTAGCACTTATTGATCTGACAACATGTCACCCAAAATAACTAATGAATGCAAAACTGCAAAGCATAAAGGAATGCAAAATTTGTTCACTCATCAGTTAGCTCAAAAAAAAGGCTAAACTAAAAGTCTGCAAGGAGATCAGAGAAGACATGCAGAGAACCAGGACTTTCTTTTACCAAGTAGACCAGCGCTAGAAATGAAAATGATTTTACTTCACATTTTCCACCCAGACTTTTTTTAAATACTGAACAAAATTGGGAATGAAGCTGTCTAACGAGTGTAATTTTCTCAGTTGAGTTCGTAATGCTTTTGATCTGGCAACCACAAGACTAATTCCATGTTGAGGACACGGGGGGAACGTCTGGCAGTATCCTGAGTCAAAAAGTACCAAGTCCAAACACTCTCTACTGCAGTGTTGTCCATTAACACCCACAATGTGTCGGTTTCAGCAGAAGACCAGCATATTTTAAAGGAAGAAAGAGGTGAGACTGAACAGTTCAGCAGCCATCATCAAGCCTTTTAAAAAAAACCAAAAAAAAAAACAAAACCCACACACACATGGCGGGGAACAGGCAGAGTGGGCGAGGTGCTCAAAGTAGCAGGTATTCAGCTACTGGTGCTCCATGCAGTGAGCCTCTTGTCCATCTTTCACCACCCTCACTCCGTCTATCTCCCTCTCAGTGCTGCTCCTCCTCTTCCTGGGCCGGGCCCTGCTCTGGTGTTTCTTCCTGAGCCTGGGGCTCGGCCTGGGCCTGTGGCTGTTCCTGAGGCGGCCTGGGAGGAGGCGCTGGGGCAGGTGGGCGAGGTGGCACTATGATTTGGTGTTGGCGCTGTCGGTAGGCGATGACTGTGCCTAGCAGTAGGGCGATGACCGTCATGAGGTAGAGATCCCACTCTGGGCCCAGCAGCTGGTCCAGATCCACCTGAGAAATCAGCTCCTTCAACTGCGAGAAGTCGCAACCAACAAGGAGGAAAAAGAAACATCATTTTTCTTTCTAATGAAGAATCTCTGAAACTATCTGAAGTACAAGACGTGTTACTGAAAACCATACGGTTAGCATGACAGCTTGTGAATTCAGGAGGAAATACTCACATTAAGATCCTGCAGGTACTGGAGAGCATAAATCAGGCCCAGTTTGCACAGAGCTAGAAAAACTGGAACCTGGGCGTCAGGACTGGCCTCAGCAGCCATGTCATAAAACCGTTTGGCTAGGTGGATGTCCTGCAGCAAAAAAAACATGGAAAATTTCAGAATTAGAAATCAAATTAACAACCACACTGACTTTGCTAAATGACAAAGCGCAAATTTGTGACATGTTGAGAGCCAGGTGATGTTTAGTGAGTGCTCACCTGTTTGATACCCAGGCCTTTCTCATGCATGTAACCCAAGTTAAACATGGCCTGTGCGCTGTGCTGCTGCTCAGATGCCAACCTATAGTGAATGACAGCCGTCTCGTAGTCCACGTCCGTTCCGTAGCCATAGAAATGATAGTCTCCCAGTTTTATCCTTGCCACGGTGTAACCTTACAAGGACAATTACATGTGTAAGATTTGGTTTTATATGCAAACAGTCACGGCTAGAAATCTTCTGTGAACCAGCTTAGTGTTCACCACTCAGTATCTCACACTGATACACAAAGACAGGCTGAGCTCGATTATCATAAATTACGATGCATGTGACCCCAGAGAGAATCAGTGCACCCTCAGCAGCTATGGCTGCTCAGGCATTAGCCTGTTCCACTGCACTTAGATAATATATAGCTATGGAGGATGCATGAGACACACTGGAGCTGTGATGCTCACTGTTGCCATGGCTTTTGTTATTAAGGTTGTTGGCTGTGACACGCTTGTTGATAATAAGTGCAACACAAACTATGTGCAGTGGTGTGTGTGTGCTGTAAATTGAGCTGGTTGTGCTGGCTGAGCATTGTAGTGAAATGTCTCCATTTCTGAAAGGATGTGGAGTTTTGGTACCACGTTGGTTACACCTGATAAAACCACAGTGGGGTCAAATTCTGTACAGCGCAATGAGACTTTCTTTGGTAACAGAACTGTGCTCAGCTAGCAGGAGTTAGACATCCACAGCAGCACAAATTCAACCACAAAAGGAGCCAAAGTTTGACTAATAACTGTTTCACACAGCACAGCCAAGCAGAGCAGCTGCAGCTGTGCTCACAGCCAGTGTCTACACAGCATCACAGTTCAATCAAGTGAAATGTGCAATAAGCAATACGTTCCCAAGCTAAACATCATGACGCATTTCCCTAAACTTGCAGTGCACTTTGACTCTACTGCTCCGGCGCACACACTGTTCACACTGACGAGGAGACGGAGCTTGTTTAAACTCACCTTGCGCTGCAGCTCTTGTCCAGTGGAGCAATGCACGAGGGTAGGTCTCATTCTCACTGAAGATCCTTGCCCCTTCTGTGTGGCATAATTCACACAAACACATGAAAAATTAAAACATTTAAAATGAGACCTGAATCTCTCTCTAACAAAGGTAAAGAGCGTAGCAGGATCATGACACTAGCATTTAAACATGGCTATAATATTGCAAGTGGTGCACATAAATTAACTGCTAAAAGCCTGCACTACCATGGTTAAATACTAATGTCTTGGTTTTTCTTACTCTGATCCAGAATGAAGGCCACGTTGCTCTGAGCCACCTCGTAGCCCTGCTCAGCCAGCAGCAGATACTGAACCAGCGCAGCGTCCATGTCACCCTCCTTAAAGCTACCGTACGCTGTCATCAGGCGCTCTGACCAGCGACCACGCTCACACACATTTTTGAAAAGCTGCAAACAGGACACAGACACACAGTGTGATACACATCTCCAATTTGTATTGAAAGTGCAGATAAAAGCCACTGCTGTTAATCGATAAATGTTTGAGGAGACACCAAGTTGGAGAGACAATCTCTTAACAGTGAAAGAAGCAGCAGATTTAGGGTGGACTAACCTCTACAGCGGTGTGGCAGGAACGCATCACACCAGTACCAGTAGCATGCATCTGGGCCAAGTTGTAGAAGGCCAGGATGTGCCCAGCCTGTGAGGCCAGGTTGAAGAATTTAAGAGCCTGCTTGTAGTCACGCTTCACGCCAATGCCATCTGGGGAACAAGAATAGGAACAAAAATGTTATTATGTGAAGAAGAGCGAAGACTGAGGACTCCTAAACAGACAGCGGGCGAGAGGAAAACTATGAAAGAATGCAGTGAGACACTGAAGGACACACTGAGCTGTAAAACTCACTGTAATACATGGTGCCCAGCTGGAGTTGTCCATCCACCCAGCCCTGCTCTGCTGCCTTCTGGAAGTATTTGAGGGCCAGCTCGTAGTTCTGGAGACAAACACACAACTTTTCAATAGCTGCTTCAGCAGGAGAGACACTCTGACAGCTTGCCATCAAAATAAAAGCCTGTTATATAAAACTGTTTTTCTTTGTTGTTTATATAAAACTTTATTTCAACTCGAAGTGCCTAAAAGTGAAGGTGAGATCTTATCTATATGTACAGATCCCATCAAAAGATATGAGACACGCTTAAAAAAATATATAAATAAAATATCTTACCACTGGCACACCTCTACCATAAAGATAGGCCATCCCCAACCCACTCTGTCCCACCGGATTACCCTGGAAAAAAAAGTACATTAATATGTAAAAACTATTACTGCATGTTAATATTTAAAGAAAGGGTAACAGAATTCAGCTGTGAGTGAGTGAGCAAGCTCAGAGTGAATAAATTACCCAGTTTAGTCTACAGCGTTATCCTTACCAGGTCAGAAGCCTTCTTGAAGTACTGCAAGGCAGTCTCATTATTCTGAGGGAGAAACTCACTGCCTTCTGAATACATCTGAGGAACAGACAGTCACAGACATAAAAGCTAAATTTTATACCTTAAACACAAATACACTGCCCTCTGTGAAAACATCAATGCCAAGCTGGTTTTATTCTAAAAAGTCTCTATAACCAAACTGTCTCTAAGGTCAACACAACACAGTGTTAAATAGATGGAAAATATGGCATTAAAAGCAAAAAAGAAAAAAGAAAAAAAAACCTGCTCTTATAAGAAATGAAATTAACAAGGTGATGAATGGAAAATTTTATAAAAAGAAAGAAAAGAAAGAAATATCTGTTTAAAAAAAGAAAAAAAAAAAAGGTGACATAACAGTGAAGTGAGTGAGCCTCCATCTCACCCACCTTTCCAAGAAAAGCCATAGCATGTGTGTTGCCTGCATTGGCTGCCTGGTTGAAGTAGTCATATGCCCTCTGTTGGACAGAAAGCAGCATAAATGCATTTGACAGAGAAAACTCACAAAATAAGCAAAACAAATAAATAAAATACAGTGAGCGAAATCTATGACAAAGATACCTGGTGATTCTGTTCTACTCCACGTCCTCCATGTAAGTGCAGCTGACCCAGGCCCACCTAAGTAAAACATTCAATTAGTAATCAAATAAAAACTACAACAAGGCTTCAGACTGATACTACCCAGCAATGACACATTATGTAGCCCTTTCACATTTAGACATTACATAACATGCATGCATAATCCAAGTCTGACCCAGATTTCAGTTCTTATACAATAAAGTAAATTAGTGCCATCCATTCAAGCTACTTCCCATTCCTGCCCACAAGAAAAAGCAAAAATGCCATATAAATAAAGAAATAATAATAATAAAAATGTGTGGACATGCAACTATATTGTGTAGTTTGTTAATTCCCCACAGTCAGGAGCTTTCACAAAAGGCAGAACAGTGAAGCTGATCACAAATTCAAATGTTTTCTTTGCCAAACACGTGTAACGAGAACGATTTCTAAACTGACACAAATAAACACATTACAAACATTTTGACTGTGTGTTCAATCAACCACTGGCTCAGGTATGTCAAAGGAAAGGTCACATTAGCTCCCAATACCAGCAATAAATTATTTTTTAAAAATTTGACCACTTTACCTGAGCTTGGACGTCCCCTTTCTCCGCTAGAAACTGGTAGTACTGGATGAGGTCTTCCTCCAACATCCCGCTGGTAGATCCCGGGTTCTCCACCTCATCGAGCAGTCTGATCCTCTGCACCGCTGAGCCTCCTGTCAGGGAAACATCGCTGGCCACTAAAGTTGGCAGAGGAAAGAGTGTTATTAGCCCAGCAAGAACTATTACTGCACTAGAATATAATAACGCAAAACACTTACCCTGATTTGCTACAAGCCTATAATGCGTTAGTGCTGACTCACAGCTTTGGGGAACACCCACCCCTCCCCAGTACCTGTAGCCCTAATAAAACAATATAAGGAAGTGTAATTTTTATTAAAGTATACAAATAGCATGACTGCAGCATTTCTTCACTGACAGAAAAATCTGCTTACCAGAATCATGTGAGCGAGCAGGTTTCCACCCAGTGCACCAAAGGTGTAGTAAACCAAGGCCTGAAAAACAGAGAACATGGCAGAACATAAGTAACTACTGACAAACCCATATACTGTAAAACAAATCTACAGAGCATAGACGTACCTTAGCTTGACTTGAGTTAACTCCGAGCCCTGCTGCATACAGAAATCCAAGAGCCTGAAGAAAAGTAAACAGAGCAGAGTGTCACAGAGTTGCTCCTCTCAGCACAAATAACCTGCAAACAGGCTTCCAACACTTTTCTCAAGAGACGTGTATAATTATGAGCGAGATCATTACCATCTGAGCTTTAGGTGAGCCCTCCATGGCAAGCTTCTCAAACATTTCTCTGGCCTTGGTAATATTTTGGTTCATGTAATCTCCAAACAGCATGGCATACGCCACCTTCTCCATGGCTTTCTGGTGGCCTTTTTCTGCCACTTTTAGCAGCTTTTCATATAATCTGAGAAAGATAAGCAGAGTAGGCACAAGCAAAATTGAATCCACGTTCACATAAAAATAATGTGTACATGACAAACAGTAGTGTGATAGCTAAAGCAAATAAGGATGTGCAAATGGAAGGCACGCAAGCGCTGGCTGGTAATAAAACACGCAAGAAATGGACATTGAACCCAATCGACATGTAAAATAACATCAAATTTTGTCTGTGAAATAAAAAGATGACCAGAAGGCAGTAGTGGGAATATGCATTTTAACTTAAACAAATAAAAAGAAAATTGGCAAAAAAAATGTAACCTTGCCAAAATCTTCAATTTGAATAGAGCATCTTTACTTTTGTTCCTTTTCTGATTTTTATCTTAAAACAGAGTGTGGGCAAAAACTGGAAAGCTTCTGTTTCTGCTTCATCTAAAAAAAGATTTCAAATCCACATGCTTTCTATAACTCTTCTTCAAGAGTCAAAATTAGGCTGACAACTACCAGAGAAATAAACTAAAAGTAAGCCACTCACTCTTTTTTCTGAGTCTTCCTGGTGGTGGAGTTTAGCATGCGCAGGACAGTCTGATACTGCTTCTCTGCTTCCTCAGCCTGAAGCCTCTGCTGTGCCTGTTCCTCCGCTGAGGGAAAGAGAGGAGAAGCCAATCAGACTGTTTAGAGGAAATAAAAGGTTTTCAAAAGGTTGGTAGCAGTAGCAGTTATGCAAACAAAGTCATAATAATATCTTCAGGCTGGTTTCAGTAGTCGTTTAGTTCTACCAAGACTGTTACTGAGAAGAACAAAGAATGATCAGTGACAGTTTAACACAAGAATTCATGTGTTAGGGGAAAAACATTTAAGGTCACAGTGACCTTTGATGCTGCACATTGTGTACATATGCTAAGTTTTTGGCTAATAACAAATTATGCATTTTTGCAACAGACTACTAGTAAAAAAACATGCTCTTTACTGAGTTGTGTCTTATGTGTAGACAAATCGGTTCATCTGGTGGCCTAAACAACCAAATAGGAAGAAAAACAAAAACAAAAAAATCCTCTGAAAATGGTCAGGTACAAGAGCTGGACTGAAAATGAGTGAAAAACCAGCCGAGTCCAAAGAAAACATTTGAAAGACCTTGAGAAAGCCTGAAAAACTATTGCTCAAGATCACTTTAAATATTAAAAGCAGGTCTGGCTCCTTGGAAGCAAAACATAATGAAATGAGGGCTGGCTCAGGACCTGTACTGTACAATGCAATATATTTAATACCAAAGTGCCGTAATGTGACTCCATTTTGGCTTTAAAATGAATCACAATATTTCATTTGTGAAGGTTTTAGAGTTTTTGAGTTTGAAACTCACTCTCACAGAAACCCCATTTCTTATCCTGGTCATAGTCGTACGTCGTGGCACACCATAGCCGTCCATCCCCCCGCCCGTCAGTGGTACACTCTATGTACTCTGTCTCCTGGAAGAGGAAGGGGAATATGCAGGGTTCTCCATGGGCTGTACCTCCATTCACCACAGGAACTGTATTTAAAAAAAAACAAAAAACACCCATATATAAAATTTACTTGATTGAAAACAAACAAACTCTGGCTGTTTTCCTTTAAAATACTGGTGGACCTGAGGTCTAAGTGAAAATATATTTTTTTCTTTATATTCTCAAATCTTTTGGTTTTTGCTGCATCATCAACTTTGGTGTGGAAAAATAACAAAGAGACAGAGGAGTTGAAACAATTACCATAGAGTTGCAACTTTACACACGCAATTACGTTAATCTGAATACATCTCCTTCACACAAGTTCAGTAATACAACTGTGCAATGAGCTAGCAGGGTAATTACAAACAATCCCCAAGTGAAATGATGTAACTGCACTGCAAGAGGAGCCACAGGTGCGAGAAGCTGTTTAGTGTCTCACGGGGGTTTAACCGTTTATCAAATGTGGCTCTACCCTGAAACCACACTCAGCTTAGCTCAGAGTCAGGCAAAGTGAAAACAGGTTAACATGTTAAACACTAAACAAAGCTTACAAAGGAAAAAAATCATAAGAAAGAGCTTGTTTGCAATGCTGAGATCATGAGACGTGTGATAACACCACTACGAGGCACTACTACAAAAAGAAAGATTTATAGGTTCAGACTAGACATCGTTAAAATATATCACTAAGCTTTTCCTTCCATGTAGCATGCTAACATCTTAGGCTCTTTATTTTAAGAACGCATAGGGAACTATCTTCTGACAAAACATTTAACACTTTAAAGCAATCAACGATAAAATTTGAAGCTCCAAGTCCCAAGCTGAAATCGCACTTCTTTACACTGTTATAATCAGATACCAAATAGCTCAACGGCCCATTAAAGTAGCTACATTCAGCAGTCATGACCATTTTTGGGCCATCCTGAGGGCTCTTAACATGCAAACACTTTTAAACACTGATAACATTTTCTAATGTAAAAAGTGGGGATTAGAATATCAAAGCCATCACTGGTATAGCAGGAGATGCTAAAAACTAAATTTCTAATAATTAAAACAGTAAAAACATCAGGAAGTATTTAACAACTTTGACATCTCAAACGTTAATCAACTTATTGTGATTGTTTTTCACGCCTTTGTTGTGTGGATGTTTTAAAATCTTACACCTTACCCTCTTTAGGTTTTTCCTCAACGGGAGGAGGTGGGTCAGGTAGGTCCTCCTTCTCCTCTCCTTCTAGACCCTCCGAAGGGGGCTGTGTTTCCGCTTCAGGATGGGAGTGATCAGTGGTCATAGAAGTACCTGCCACAATTTCTGGTGATAATCGAACATCTTCCTCTTCAGAGTCTGGGTCATGGTAGGACTGGAGAAATCAACAGGAGGTTATTACAAAGGATTACTTAAAGGAGGGAAATTACGCTGTATATAAAAACAATGCCTTTGCATGAGGCTCATTTGCAAAGTTAGCAGTGTGTTCAATTTCTTTTTAAGTTGAATGACTTCTTACTTTAACTTTTCTAGGCAACACGTATACAAAATCGTGTGTTACATATAACTCCCAAGAGACCAGCTTGCAAATGAGTCTATGATCAGCATTAACCATGCACCAAAGAGCCCATGACACACCTTTAACTCTGGTGCTTCGTCCTGGTGTTGCTCCTCATCTAAAAAGCATTAATGTTGCAGCAGTGAGAGATGTGTTGTTTTGATTCAGTCAAAGAAATGTAATAGACGAAAACAGGTGCTGTGACACTTTAAGACACGCGTATAGTGAGTGTTACAACACCACCGGCATTTCATACTCACCAGCTGTTACTCCTTTGCTGAACACTATGAAGAGAATACCCCAAAAATAAAGTCTCCTTGCTGTTTTCAAACACTTCTTATAGCCCATTGTTGTTATTTAACAAGCTAACAATCTGCTAGCTGTGACTACTGCTATTTCTATTACTAAACATCCAGTCGCAGTCTCGGGTCACACTACGAGAAGTAGCATAAGTAAACTCCCTGTCACACACTAGTCTGAGCCGTATTCCCTCTAGATGCCAGCTTGTTTAATTTTAGCTACTGTAGCTGTTTAACAAGCTAATAGATCCCAATGTGAAGCTAAGCTAGCAGAGTAGCACCTGCTGAAATGACGTAAACCTAACAAGCTAGTTTTACATAGCCGCAACAAAGGTTAGCAAGACAGCGTTAATAATATATGCCCGCTGTTCAACTGCTCGGCCCAAAAACTGGATGACGAGTACCTCTTGACACTTCAAAATATCCACGTTTAGGGACGAAAGCCAGTAGCTTTACCCTTTGATATACACCACCCAAATACTACTTAGCGTTGAGCCCACACTACTGATCGCCACTTCCTTTTCTTGTGAGTCGACCAATCACATTGCGCCTAGATTGACAGTAGCCAATGAATAGGGGCCAAAGATATGTCAGCGAATCGGATGCGTACACAGTTATGTTTCCAGTTTAGGGGCTTGTCCACGACACCAAAACACTTTAAGGAGATAATAATAATCTGGGAGGTAGAGGGTGTTGTTTGGACATGCTATTAGTTAGGATAAAAATATGCATTTTGAAGTGCTGAAGGTGAATATGTGCAAACCTGAATGTAACTACAATAAAAAGGGAAAACCCGGACATTATGGCATTGAATGTTTTCAGCTCCCGGGTAATCCCATGTTTACTATTTAAACACATTATCCATCTTGAAGGGGAAAATAATAATAAAGAAACTGCTCTCGGGGAAAGAATAAGGGAGAAGAGGAAAATCAGGGACAGTTATCAATCAATCAATCAATCAATCTACCATAGGCCATGCTATGTCAATAAATCTCTTTTTAAATCTCTAACTATAGTTATTCCTTATACTTCAGGCTCTACCTTTCTCGAGTATCTTGTGCAGAGTGTCAGTACTGATTCCTGTTACTTTTGCTACTCTGGGCAACTTTAAAAATTGTGGTTAAAGCAGTAACCACTGGTTTTACTAATCCATTACAGTCCATTTGCTTGGTCTATGCCATTAGATACCTAAAGCCATTTTCTGGCTTTTGTTTGTATTCAATAAGAAGTGCTTTCTGTGATATGATAATATCAAGTCTTTTATTAATGTATTACTTGTTTCTTCTTAGTTATATCAATGTTTTTTAATCCGATCAGTCCTGTGTTTGTGCTGCTCGTTATTCCATTTTAATAATTGTGCAAAGTTTTTTTCAGTGTCTTAAATCCCTTGCAAATTTAGCTTTCTTTTAACCTGCTTTTACATTTGCCATTATCTTTGATTATTTTCTTTAAATCACTTTGCAACTGCTGTTTTTGGAGCTTGCGTCATAAATACTGGTTAGTTACTTTAGTGGGTTTCTTTCTGTAAAGCACTGGCATTTGTGCTTTAATATTTCGTTCATAGTGTAGTGGTTTAAAACTCTTACCACATATCAACTGCCATTATGCAAGTTTCAAAAGAACATCCTTCCTCAATGTGACGCTGAAAAACTTGTTTATGCGTTCATTACATCTAGGCTGGATTGTAATTCATTACAAGAGTACTGACAAGGATTAGAAAGAGACAACATATTTCTCCTACACGTCTCCTTAGAATATTTCTCCCACACTGACTTTTTTCTCTGGCTCCCCGGTAAAATCAAGAATTGAATTTAAAATTTGTCCCCTCACATACAAGGTCTTGAATAACCTAGCTCCATCTTATCTTAAAGACCTCATAGTTCCATATCACCCTCTGTGCTTTCAGACTGGTGGCTTACTTCTGGTTCTGTTTGAAAGTAGAATGGGAGGGAGAACCTTCAGCTTTCAGGCTCCTCTATTTTGGAACCAGCTCCCAGACAGACGCTATCTCTACTTTTAAGATTAGGCTTAAAACTTTTCTTTTTGATTAAGCATATAGTTAGGGCCGGATCAGGTGACCTTCCCTTAGTTAGATAAGATAAACCTTTATTAGTCCCACATGTCCTGCAAAAGGTAGGCAGCTGGGAGCTTCCAATGATGCACTGTATTTCTTCTTCACTTACCTTTTTCACTCACGGTGTGTTTATACATCACTTTGCATTTGATAATTATTCTGTCTCTCTTCCACAGTGTCTTTTGTGCCGTCTCCCTCCCCTCACACCCAACTGGTCGCCGCAAATGAGCCTGGTTCTGCTGGAGGTCTCTTCCTGTAAAAGGAAGTTTTTCCTTCCCACAGTCAGCAAAGTGCTTGCTCACAGGAGAGTCTGATTGCTGAAAATTTCTCTCCATTATTTTACAATCTTTACAATATAAAGTGCCATGAGGTAACTGTTTTTGTGATTTGGCACTACATAAATAACACTGAACTAAATCGAGCACATTTACAAACAAAAGGTTTTTGGTTCAATTCCAGCTGGAGAAACAAATCCTCTTTGCAGGGCATCTGGGGTAAAAACTCTTCTAAATCAAACATGTGGAACTACCTGCTGTGGTGACCCCTTGTGACAAGGGAGACGTCAAAAGTAGCCTTTAACTTTCTGGTTGATCAATAAGTTTCATGAAGCTTACAGGCTCAGGTGAAGAATACAAGGCCTGGAATCTGTAGTACTGGTACATAATAAAGGTGTCAGCAGCTTTAGAATATTAGTTTAAAATTCAAAAGCACTGTGTAAATTCTTATGGATATTATATTCTGCTACAAAGTGTGGTCTGTTTGCATCTGGTGCCCTGAATCTGACTCACAGAAAACCTGTACACTAATTCAATCTTTCTGTAAAAACTGCCAAGAGCTCTGACTCAAGCCCTTTACATCCAAGCTGTTGGACCTCATTATTTCTAACCTCACTGTTACTCTAAGTAGGTCAGTACAACGTGGTGGGAAACTAACTTCTCATTTGAAAATTGGAGAGATACAGGACTGCGACAGTTTTTCCAGTGTACAAGAACTTTTAAGTCATTCGGATACATGAGCACTCATACCAACAGATGTGGTAATTAATAACTGCATGTTTATTTACAGGCAGTTTTAGTGGTCATTTCAGAGGCAGTTACACAAAAACAGTTATCTGAAAAAAAATCACAGTAAACAACAATACAAGGCAGAAAAAAAAACAAGATATTCAAAAAAATAAATAAATCAAAATCATTCAAAATAAACCCAAAATCATTTTTTTTTAATACTCCCTAGCTATACATAAAAGAAGTGGCTCTATAGTGCAGACACAATCCTCCACAGGCTGCTGAAACTGTGAGAAACTGCACTAAATCTGATAAGACCTTTGTTGAAAACTGAGAGAAACACAAATAGATGCCAAAAAAACCCAACATAAAATGGGGATTTTTTTCTATTCCTGTCTAAATGCATGTTTTGCCAAAGTAGAATATATCAACTCATGTCCACACTGTGGATGGTACTGAGCCAAAAATGAATAAAACAACAAATGAACAGATATGTTTGGAGCCCAGCACGTGCAAATGTATCATCCAGTCAGCAGTCTATCCCTTTAAAGCAATACTTAAAGTGAACTTGACACACACAGTACTGCATGTGTATGACGTACACATGTGCTTGTTCACATTGTAGAGTAGGGTAAAACACTCACACATCCACTGTTTTTGATCAGTTTTCTTCTACGCTAAAAAATAAACCACTGCTTTACAGCACCTACCTTTCAGCTTCAGAGACCCAAACCTCCAAAGCATCCTTCCTGGTGAAATGCTCAGATTTAATGCTATTTAATAATGTGGCTGTACACATCATTTTTAGGACTTTTAATAGACATATAAACAGATTAAAAAAAAAAAAATCATAATTAGCCCACAAAAATGGACCAGTATTTATTCATGACTGATTTATGATTTAATCAATATTATTTTTCTGCACCAAACTATTAATCTCTATAATCTCCTGTTAATAATAATAATAATTTTCCTTTTTTCCCCCATTGAGAAAAAAGTATGGGAATTTAAGTTGTGCAATAAACTAAAAAGGACACGTATTTCCACATAACATAAAATCTGCTTTGATGAGTTCTTCCATTAGAAAATGTGCATTTTGTGGCAAATTTGAGGATCAGTTAAAAGTATCTATATCTATGCTACATATGAAAACTCCAAGTGCATCCAGAACCACAGACAACAAGGCAGCGGATATTCTTTCAGGACACAGTGGTGGCAATTTAGAGAGGTCCAGCATGAAGCAGGACCTGATGAACTCATCGCTGCATAGCTCTGATGACCCACTCTGCTGTAGGATTCACCTGGTAGAGGTCTTTCATATACGTTTCCCCATCTAGGCATCTTTCCTCTTTGAAGACGACAAGAAGAAGAGCAGACAGAGAGAAACATTAAACACATTGACAGCATGTACTGTCACGACTTAAAATGCATATTTGTGCCATAGAAGCTGTTTTATGAGCAAGGAAATTAATATTGTAGTGTATGTTTTTAGTTTACACATGTAGTTTTATGGGAGCAGAACTCACTGATGTTTCCGCCGATCTCATAGAGACACAAATCATCTGTTTTTACTGCCAACGAGCTGGAAGGATGAGAGAGATGAGAGACGTAGTCAGAGGACATGCGGGCATGTGAGAGCTTCTCTGTTTGTGTTGTTAATATTCATGTTACCTGTCCTGGCTCAGGAAGCGTGTTAACACATCACAAGCCTGCAAGTCTTCGGTAAGTTGAAGTGCCATAGAAATTTTACTGAACTGTGGTGCGTGGACTCGGATAATCCCCTGTGAGGTCTCCTGCTTGTACACAGAGTCAGAGAAGAGAAACAGACTGTCAGTTGCATTAGATGTAAACAGTTGAATAAAATAAGGTAATCTAAATCACTCTTCTAAATAACCCAGGTACTTACTTAAAACCTGGACTAATGACAGCTCAAGAATGTGGACTTAAAAAAAATTGTGGCTCCTCTGTTTAATAAACTACAGTCAAGGTTTAGGTTCACATCACTAAAGTTATTCATCCACTAAGAATCTGTCAAGAGGAACAGATTCGTTTTAACACAAGACTGCACAAAAGAAAGAACTGCCTAGAATCCCTTCAATTGCTGATTAACCAATCGCTCTTGTCAGACACCCGTGAGGAAAAGAGGCCGACATCTAATCAGGAGGATTGTGTGAGCTGCACAACGGCTCCTGTATAAATGATTTAAAAATTCAGTTATCATGATCTTCATTGTACTTTTATACAATAACACTAGATGTCTCAGACTGAAAATACAGTAAAATCTGTAGCCATCATAGACAGACTGACTTGTGTGCTTTTTTCCTAAATCTGTCATACATCGTCCTTATGCAAAGAAACCCTTTGTCTGCTTTGACACCTTTACCGGTAGTTTACAGGTGGTCTTCTGATAAACAAGATGTACACGGCCACCGGGTTAATGACTCTAGTCCTCTGATTTCATTGTATTACATAATACAGTGTGTTTATAATTTATAGATTTCTAATAGGATATTAAAAAACGTATCTCAGTGAAGCCAGGAAATTCAAACTCTTACCTCAGGGATAGTTTTCTCAGACGGTCTTTCAATGGCTATCTTCTTCAGCAGCTTCCGTACGGCTCTCTCTTTTTGCTTCCTCTGACTTTCCATATTTTGGTGCCTGACCTGATTCATAATGAACTTGGGGATCTGGATAAGACAGGCACATCACAGAGATATACTCCATTAAAACCAAAAAATAATGGTGGTTAGTGAGTAACTAGTTTAACCACACAAAAATGCCACACATGCACAGCTTTAATGCTAAGATTTTTTTTTCTTACAGTCCACAGGAGATTTTGATATCTGATCAGCAGACGGACAATGTTGGCCGTGCTGGTTGCCATGGAGAACTCCTGTTGTTCTGTAACCTTGGACCGAAAGCCTTTAAACATGAAGATGTTGGGCGCCATGACGACAGAGACATTGTTCAGGGTCATTTTATTCTTGGCCTGATTTTTAATGACACGCTGGAAAAACTCCACCAGTGCCTGCAAACACAATTTTTTATTTCACTACAAAAATAATCACGCGCCATAAAGGAATAATATAGGGAACAGAAATGTGATGACCATAAAGCCAAATTTACCTTCAAAGTGTCTCGATTGGCTTCAGGTAGCAAAAGGACGAGCAGGTTTAAAGCCTGTAGCTGCTGCTTCTTTGTGGGGAGATCTGTGAACGCACACAAATATACACAGCATGAGTGTGACACTTTGTTGCCTCACTATGTGTGTATGAAGCACTTGTCGTAAACAGGAAACATACTGTTAACAGCAATAAATGCATTGAGGTACTCCACGGTCAGTAGTGGATGGGGTAGCTCCCTGATAAACAGCTTCAAAAGGCTAGCAGCATCGTGCTGTTTCATCTGTTGCCACGAAAATGTCCCATCATAGAAGGAGGACTCAAGATCCTGGCACAGGAACTGGAGTTGGGACAGACAGAGAGCCTTTATCAACTTCAAGTACAATCAACAACACTATTACTTTCACATTTCAAATAGAGAAAGAGGTGATGTCACGGGAAGGAAAAGCTCAGTTTTAAGCTGCGTTCCCACTGGAAGTGACAGTGAAGAACATTTGGTCAATTCAAGTGACCATGGGCGAAATAACCGATGGTGGCCCAAGGTAAACTTCTCAACTTCCAGGTGAGCGACTGAAGCGCCTACCAGGAAACCAATAACTGACATATGACCTAATAGTAAATATATTACAGGGTTTCTTAGGCAACCAGAACCTGGACTGTCTGCAGGTTCTGAGCTGTCAGCTTCAAAGTGATGAATGATGGGTGAAGTGTTTTTTTTTTCCCCCAGTGTGGACACTGCTTAAGATGAATGACAGTGTGGTTGGAGACGGAGTAGGGAATATATATGCTCTGGAAGTTGATGCTTGATTTTATTATGCTTGGCATTATTATGAACCTGAGATTTTACATCGTCTCTGTGGGAGGGCTGGTCAGCTAAATACTTGAACTAACCTTGACTCTAGTGGCTACTCCAGGGATCCGAAGAAGGCCCTCTGTGTGTAATCCTTCCTCCTCGATATGACTGATGATCTTATGATGAGAGAAAGAAAATGTCATTTAAAAACACCATTAAAACAAACATAAAGCCAATGAGTTGAGTGTAAATTTTGAGGTTTGGAAATATGCTTAAATACACACACATGCAAAAGAACAAACTACGATTACAACAGAGGTTCCCAAAGTGTGGGACCTGCCCCCTAGGGGGGGCGCAGAGTCATTGCGGGGGGGGTAATGAAAAGAGGGGGGGGGGGGGGAAACAAAACGTTTGGACACTGCTAGCGTAATGGACAAGTTTTTGACGGGGCTTCCACACAAACGCAAAGCAGGAGATGAAGCATCGCCAAATATGTTTCCAAACCAACTTCCTTCCAAGCCAAAGACTAGAAAATATGGTGAAGCATATCTTCCCTTTGGCTTCACCTGCACAAGTGCCAAGGAGGTCTCCCCTGCAGAACTGGTTTTCACTGCGTCTGGAGCATGCACTGGGCTCTCCAAATCACAGAAAAAAAGAATCCCACATTCTTGATTTTTAGTTCACAAACACTTCTTATAATGACTAACTACTCCTGAAATTTTGCTCTTTATACAGTAAGGTTACAGTGGGATACAAATAATATCAGGCTGATCCTGCCACGATTTATTCCCCCTGTCCAAATCATGAACAAACAGCATCCCACAGTTGTTTATGTTTTTGAACCCATTTTGCACTTTGGGGCGAACATTGTTCTTGTAAAACAAAGGGGGGCCTAGCAAAAAAAGTTTGGGAACCACTGGATTACAATATGTGAATGTCAGTGCACTCACCTTCTGCAGTATCAATGGCACTTTGGTTCCAGGAACCCGTCTCTGGTCCTGATCCAATAAAGTGGTAAGAGGAACCCCAAACAATCCACTTTCTGCAAACACAAACAAATAGTGAGTAAAACAAAAGCACTGCACCGCACACAAGCACAGATACCATACAGGCACACATACCTTAGCTTTCTGTTTGTATGTGTGTAAATGTATTTATCTGTTGTATCTGACTGTGTGATTTGTGTAATGAGACATTTCTATTTAGGCTGTGGGGGCCATCTTGTGTGTGTGTGTGTGTGTGTGTGTGTGTGTGTGTGTGTGTGTGTGTGTGTGTTTAACCTTTAGTCTTCACTTTCAGGGCCTTGGCTGGCTTGAGGTCTATCCCAGAAGTGTCAAACAGAGCAGTCATCTCCACAAGCACCAGTCTATGCACCTGACAGAACATTACACACAGACACAGATAAACACAATGATGATACTAAACAGTAAGTGAATGTGGAGACAGCTCATCAAACACTTGTCTTGTAGGCATAGATACACAGATCACTGTGTTACATCATTTTACCTTTTTCATATCCAGAGGAGACAGGTCTCCTATTCGCGTCTGACCCGTTTTATCTGGGAGAAGCTTAAAGTTCTAGGGAGGAAAAATAAAGCTAAATTGACTTCTTATTGTATTTACATTCAGTTAGTGTAAAAGTCAAATAACTGCATGATGATAGATACAGAAAAACCCTTTTCTGACATTGTATGATCAGTGGAATTGTTCTGTTATACCAGCTCCAGCCACCAGATGTCACTAAGATTTAGCTCCAACACCATATCTGCTAATTGACAACACCATATATAGGACAGAAATGCTTATCAACTTCCAACACTGTATATAGATCAAACAAACAAATTCCAACATAACTGTAACTCTAAAAAAAATCTGATTATAAGGGTCTGCAATCCAACACAACAACAACTGTGTGCAAATAGTTTTTTCTGTGCTGCCATATCCATCTTCTGCTCTTCCTGGTAATTACTGACCTGCAACAACTTTCAAATAGCTTTGCCATGCTTGCCTGACAAAGTAAATGATCAATGCATCCTCTTTTGACTCTAAAGCGCCAACGCTGTCTATTGCACAAGCACAGACATGTTCAGACAATAAGAAAATTAAAAAAACACCATTAAGGAAGTGAATATGCGCATGACCTTTGTGTCCGTGTAAATCCTCAGGAATGCAGCTCACCGGTAGTTTGTCGTCAGGAGAGTTAAGGCTCCGGGTGACCTTAAAACTTTGGTGGTTGTCCCTGTAACTGAGCGCCTGCTCTGAAAACGCCACGTCAACATTCAGCTCTGTCTCCGTTTCTGTTTAGAGACACACACAATGAAGAAATAAAACTTATGACCACACATGTAGGGTAGTACAGATATGTTTATGATAGCTAAGTCCAAGTGTATACAAAGAGACAACTGGATGTGTTTTATTGGAGTTTAAGAGCGCAGCGTATTAGTCACTGCAGCACTCATAAAAAACCTATTCTCTGCAGCTTTATCTTCTCTGTTGTGGAGAACTTCTGCTTATTATACAGTCACACGACTATACTCTGTTACTTCCTCTTGAATGTTCTCATATCACACAGGGACTTGTGTTAGTTCCCAAAAATGTGTGTGTGTGTTGCTAGGCAGATTTTTTTTTCTTTTTGGTGGTGGTGGTGGTGGTGGGGGGTCTCAGTTAGTGATTTATGACACTGACTCATATTGTAAGCACTTATCTGCATGAGTATGCTGCACATACCGGTTGAAGGGGCACCTTTCTGTCCATTCTCACTTCCTTCTTCGGATTTTTGAGGCTCCCCATCCTGCAACACACAGCACAACACACACACACAGACGTGAACAACACAGCAGTCAACAAGTTTAACAAGTCACAAATTTATAGAAAGCCCTGTTACACATTATCTTTTCTGTTAATTAGTGGACAAAGTCTGTGTGTGAGTGTGCATGAAATAAATATGAGAGGCTCAAACTGTTCAAACAGTTTGGACTAAAGACAGATTTAAATTTAAACGTATTATTTGTTAAATTTATTTCTGATTATAAATCTTGATCCCTGTATTTCATTTTATTTTTGTAATTTATCAACGATAACTCCAGTCAACTCTTTAACCCATACTGAATTTGCAGTGATGTCATAAAATTTTGGATTTTTTTAGGGAACTAGCAAGTAAATACTGCGAGACCTGTACTGAAGTGAAACACAAATTTGTGACCACTTCCTTTGTGGTACGTGAAACAACAGAACACTGAAAATGCTTATTTTCATGAACATCGAGTTAATTTTAACTAAAAAGGCAAAACCTCATAAATGTCATTGTCAGTTCCCTTATGATTTTTCCAAAGGGCACTGACAATGCTTTGAGGATCTACATAGTCATGCATAGCAGCGTGACTGAGGCATAGGTCTATGCAAGTCAGTCAAAAGTCTGCGACCCTTGTATGTGTCGCTTTGCAACCAAAAATGGTAATCAACAACTCTAAAGTATGATGTCACTTGAAACTTCATAACAAATTCGCTATGAGTGTACTTTGTGTTATGCATGTTGAGTTCTGATCAGCTGTTTATAATTTAATTTGTTGTTTAGGTTGTAAAGTTGGCAGCATTAATCTCTTTTTGTCTTTTGTTGTTGCTGTGTTTTAAAGAACAGTAAAAAGAGTTGGCTTCCACCCTGTCAAAATTGGTTGTTCATCCAGTTTATCTACTTTGGCGCCGACCCCGGTGTATGGTACAACAATCCAAATGTTGAATGTTGCATCAAACATTTAATATCCTCAATAGTTGTCATTTGGGCTGTGTAGCAGAAAGATTAGGAACACTAAACGATTTTCCACCAGCAGGACTGAAGATAAGTTACCAGCAATGATTTAAGCTTGATTTAAGACTGCGCTACCCTGTTAAACTCACAAATCACACTAGTAAGAATTCAGTGTGCTTAGTGTACCACATGGAGAGTGTACTAGCTGAAGTATCTAAATTAAGATACAGTCGTAGCCTAGAAAGTACCCCACTGTAAAACCACATCTTGTTATCCAAACTATATTTATTATGCATATGTAAAAAAGTGTACAGCCAAAAGGTGGATCATCACTGTCCAGATGGCAGCAAGGTGTGGTTGGGAGTTGTGTTTTGTTTTGGGCCTCTAAGCAGACTCCTCATCTCATCCATATGCTCAGGTGCCAGTGATGATCTGAGGAGTTTCAATTACTCACTTCAGAGCTTCCTGGTCTTGGGCTGTGCACATGCCACACCAGCTTGTGATGTTTCCTCTTAAGATGCTCTGTATATTACCACTACAGCTCACTGGGTTGAGTAAGGCTCCAGGAGCTGGGCTTGTTTCTGGCCTGGACCCTCCCCCTGCTTTCCTCTCTATTCTCTACTGTCTTTGACCAATAAATAATATAAATGCAAACAAAATTATTTAATAAGGAAGAATCATATATATTATACTTACTGCTCTTCTGTACAAGCTAGCAAGAACTTTGCTGTCTTTTGCCAGGCTAAGCTAAATCAACCATTGCTCTAACTTTGTGATCAGGCATTAGAATGGCTACTCACAGCAAGAAAGCACTAGAGTCTCAATGGGGTTTGACCGACTGCAAAATACTGGGTCAATTATATTTAGCAGCCAAGTATGACCCCCCCCCCCCCTTTTTTTTTGCCTTCAAAAATGCTTTAAGTATTTTGTGGCACAGATGCAACAAGGTGTTGGAAATATTCCTCAGAGATTTTGTCCACACTGAAATGATAGCGTCACACGGTTGGTGCAGATTTGTTGATCTATAATGAATCTAGAATCTCCAGTTCAATCACATCCCCCAAAGGTGCTCTGTTGCATTGAGATCTGTTGACTGTGGAGGCAATTTAGGTATAATGAACTCATTCTGTTTAATGAATCAGTTAGAGATGATTTGAGCTTTGTGACATGGCGTGCTACCATGCAATAAGCAGTCATCATGTTTTCCAGGAAAATCCCAGGAGATCAGCAGTTTCTTAAATACTCAGACCAGCACGCCAGGCTCCAACAATCGTGCAGCATTCACAGTCACTGAAATCACCTTTCTTCCCCATTCTGATGCTCAGTTTGAACTTCAGCAGGTTGTCTTGAGCATGTTTACATATCTAAATGCATTGAGTCCCTGACACGTGATTGGCTGATTAGATATGTGTTAATGAGCAGTTAAAAAGGTGTACCTTACAATGTGGCTGGTGAGCTGGCAGTTTGTGTCAAGCACAGTGTTGATCTGCTAACCTTATCAGGGTGTCGGAATATATCTCGAACATCAGGAAGTTGTTGCCGGTTACGTCGCCTTAAGGTCTGCTGCACTGATGCCACGCGACGTTCTACGGCTGCCGCCTGAGTCCTGGTGAGCGTGGAAAGGAAAACTGCACTGTCTTCTTCCTGTCAATACATAGATTAAGATCAAACACAAACTTAAATCTATTTGTTGTTTTCACACAATGTTTTACATTAGTCCATCTTTTTTTCTCTCATGTACATGCTTATTTGTATAAGAAGGCTTCAAACGTGACAAAGAATAAATGCTTATTTAAGATCTGACCTGAAAATATGGAACTGATTAACTGTACCTGGACTAACTTCTTATTAATTCAATAAAAGATATATGATTGTTACCTGATCATGATCCACTGTGATTGAATGATCAACAAGCCGCGCTAGACCTGCTTCTGCAAGCCACGCCTCCTCCTGCTCACCCTCTGAAAGAGACAAACAGAATGAGCAATACTGAGAAGGGAAGATGATGGGCAATTCCCTACTTGGTTGCTGAGATGATGCGGCGTTACTTAAACAAATCTACAGGTGCAGGAAAGGGAAAGGAGCGACCACATACACAAATGGCTTACATATTCTAACAGGAAGAGCGCATTTACGCTAGAAAACAATAGTCTTCACACACTAAAGGCTAAATTTGACTGAAGAAATGCACAGGAAGTGCATTCCTACTGTGCAAGCCAACACAGAGCCAGTATCCACAAGTCTGAGCTGGCCCAGCAGCGGTGTGATAAACAGCTGGTACTTAAGTCCCACATGAAACTACTTCAAAACGAGACACTTAATGTGTTTCCAAACTGTTTAAACAGAGATGCGAATGACGGCAAACAAGCAGAAAATGAGTATAAACATCGGGGTCTGAGGGAGACATACAAAGTGTTACATAAAGAGATGAATGAAAAGGCTGAGCTTTCAGTGAGGAATTCCTCTTCCAGTATAGAAACAGACTTTTAGATTAGAATTTGTTTGCGTCTGGACCAACACATATGTCCAAATAAGTCTACGATCCAAATTTTGCCTTCATCCTTTAATGTGTATCTCACCTTCAGGAATTTTCTGCAATTCCTCCTCTTGAACTTCTCCCTCTCCCCTCTCTCCTCCGCCGCCCGAGAATGAAATATTCTCCACCTCCTTCCAATAGTCGTCCATCTGCAGCTCGTCCAAAGAGTCCTTCAAAATGAGCAGACGTGCAGAAAAATGAGGTTTTAAGCTCACAGTTTCAGCTTCTCTGCCCCGTTTCAGCGATTAATAATTCATTTCAACGATCTTCCAGATATGATCCACAGAGATAATGAAGTAGACAGGTCTCTCAACTGGTCTCAACAAGTCTAGATGGTGGCAGCAACTGGCTGCGCCAACTGTCTGCTCTCACATAACACACATACCACACACACACACTTTTCATAAAGTGTATAAGAATTAAAGCAAACCCAAGAGCTTGCGTACTGTGTCACTCCCAGTGCAACTAAGAGAGGCTCAAAATACTGTACATCTTACCAGAGAGCTGTAAAATACAAAAAAAAAAATCCTATACAGCGGAATTTTGTAGGAATGAAATGAAGTATTTGCCCCAACAGACTGAAAGTGAACAAAATCTGCTGGCTACCTGAGAGTTGTAGCGCTGACATGCAGGCGATGGTCTCGACCTGGAATTGTGGCTGTGCCTGGGGCTGTGGCTGGAGCCAGTCTTGGGGCTGGATCCAAGCTTGGGGCTGGAGGAATGCTGGATTGCAGAATTTTGACTGGGCAGTGACATTGGCTCCGTGCTGCTGGTTTCTGTGCTGCCAGTGGTAGAAGAAGCAGAAGTGCCATATCTGTCTCCTTGTTGTCCATTCTGGCTGTGTTGCAGGGTGTACTGGCCTGTTTTGCGGCTGGAGACACATACAGACAAGAGCAGGGAGAGGTTCGTGAAATAGGTACATAATGGACAAAAGTTAAAATTGAGTCATTGGAGTTCATACACTTAGCTGGATATAGCTGCGTAAGGCATTGCTTTGCTTATTTTGAAATGCTGATTTATTAAGATTTTTATTTTTTGTGTACCATTGAAATATCAGTGTCTGTGATGCAGAGTAGCAAAAGAGGATCCCAATAAACTAAAGAAATAATATGGCAAGCCAGCAAAACGTATCATCTTGCTATCATAGTGGTCATGATGTAAGAAGGGGCAACTAGGTTTCTCTTGTAGCTGTGTACTTTGGACTTAGTAGTGACAGATGCCTTCCTCCAGCACTTGTTGGAAACATGCTCTGTAAGTACACAGGTGTGTATGCACTGATATTTCCTGTACCTTTAATGACATGAAAACAGGGCGATACAGTAACTCTGGACACGCTGGTCAAAGGCTCCAACTTAAGTTAAGCTATTAGCAAGGTCGTTTCCTAATCAGTCATCTAATGATGCCAGCATTTTCTTGGAATAAAAATAGCACATCTCGCAGACCTTGGACTTTCCTTTGCTATACAAACACTGCAAACAAAGTTTATCACAAGGCATATTAGTGTGGCTTAGCCTAGGTTAGTTGATGGTGTAAATAGATAATACCTGCTAGAAATATCCTACTGACATATTAAGTACATTACTTTAGGTATACAATTTATCTGAACATATCTTTTCACCTTCCACATACAGAATTTCAATATCAATACTGTGTGTCATTAAATCTTCCTGCTCCAATAATATATGTTTAGTCCTCTGTTTCTCCTAAAAGCCTCTCTCTTATCCTGGTTCTGCTTGAGGTCTCTTCCTCTTAACAAAGGAGTTTTTCCTTCCCATTGTCACCAAGTGCTCGGTCTTAAAAGGGTTGTCTGATTGTGACAGTTTTCCCTCTAATTTTGTGGGGTCTTTACCTTATGATATAAAACACCTTGAGGAGGACTGGTGCTTTATAAATGTTGCAAATAATCTGATGACATCACAATAGATCACTGCAGACAGATCAGAGGTAGACTGACATCAAAATGGGGAAAAATAATATAAATGTGATACTGGCTAGCTGGCCAGTTAACAATTTTGTAATTCACTACAGTAAATGCAACCGATTTAAGATGTTACAGGACTGCTTACTATGAACTTCTTTAAATTTGACCACAACATTAGCAACTAAAATGGACTTGCAACCAATAAATGTCATGAAAAATATGAGTTTATATTGACGATAACAAAGGTCTAGTTCAGGTCAGTGTACTAAGTTAATACAATTAGTTAATCGGAACAAGAAAGATGAGTTATAAAGATGAGTTACTGTTTATTCTTTTTTTCCCCCCGGTACACACAGATATCACAGGCACAGGTGTTCCTCCAGTAAAAGACGTAAAAAAGTAAAACCCAGCGAGTGCCACTCACTTTTTTCCCCCCTTGGAATTTCAGCTCCCATCACACTGACAAGGTCTCTTGTAACATGTGCATTTTTCTGCTGGATTTGAAAGCACACACTAAAACTGAACATTAACAATATAGAAACTATTCATTTTTATGTTTTTTCTTGCTGATTTTAAATGTTGAATGCAACATTTCTTATGTATTTATTCTGCTTGTGCCCACTAATAAAGACACAAAGTTTTCACACCTGCTGTACTATAATTAGTAGCACCTCTGTCACTATATATTGTGTAATTACAACATCCGGGAGAAGAATAAGGGCAAAAAGGGTTAAAACGCTATTACATCAGCTTATTGAAATGTCCCAGAGCATCAGCATGGGTTCTAAACTGTGCCAACAACAGCAGCAAAGCTTTCTTCAATTATAAGATTGATTAAGCATGACAACATTTGTCTCTCTTTCCTTTAAGCAACAAGAGTTATATTGAGCAAGCCACTACACTTGTAGTGCAAGTGAAGCTCCTTAAGGGTCTGTGGTTTCAGTGTCACACATCAATCAAGCTGAAAGGCTGCTTTCAACAATCTTGTCATTCATCCATCTTTTTGCAAATTATCAGTGTCATCTCATTTACCCAAAAATATAGAGCTGCACACCCGTTAGCAGGGCTGTTTAAAACATCGGACACCACGACAATAAAACTGATTGGAACAGGCCCCTCAATTAAAAAACTACAAGTATGGCTCCTGAGTCCGAACACAGTTATTCCCGTTTCTATTAAAGGGTGCTGTCATGCACCAATATAGACCTAATATTTCAAATGTATGCTTGAGAATCATTATAAAGCTCTCAAATAACAAAACAATGACTTATTAGGTGTTTGTAAGAGATGACATGTTTAGTCGGTATATACAATATGTTTATAAAGCATTAAGTCACTAATAAATGGGACATTAGGTCAATTTCAATACAGTATAACACAGCAAAAATACCAAAACAAAAAATTCCTATATAACTAATATTTAAGTTTATTTTATGTTAGAATGATATAAAATCACAACAACTTCACTTTGACATATGCTAAAGCCAACAAAGAAAAGGAGGGAGAAGAAAATCGTGTAAAGTAAAGTTGCCCTTTGTGCAAATATATGATTTACTTTCAGGTAATGAAGATAAGCAGAACGTCCAAAAAAAATGCAAACACATGCAAATGTACCAACACACGTACATGAACTCTGCACATATTCACACACTCATATACACAGGTGTTCAAAAGCAAAAGATAAGCACTGATAACTTTTAACTAAAAAACTGCCATTTTCTACAAATCTCCAAGGAAATGGAGGAAGTGAAAATCAGTTAGTCCCAAGGACTAAATGGGATTTCAGACAGAGCGGCACTAAGCTGATGCTCTTTATTAATTAATTTGGAATTATCACCCCAGTATTACCCTGAGGGTTCGTGCTGAGCTACGGCCACATACCACAGCAGACTTCCTGCAACACCGAGTACAACAAAGCCATAAAAACACAAGGATTTAGCTGGAAGTTCTGTGCGATACCACAGACTTCTCTTTATACTTCATCTGTGGTTTTAATTTAAAAAATAAATAAATAATAATAATCATCATCTCCCAGTTCATGTCCATGTTGCCTTTAAAAGTTCAGGAAGTTTGATGCTTTCATTTGTGAGGAAAGACATCAGCGTTTTCTGATGTACCTCAGAAGATGCGTTTACCCTGAAAGCAGGCAGAGCTATGAGCTCACCACATGAGTTAATCGTTTACATGTGTTGATTCAGAGCTTCAGGATGAACAGTTTGACTAACTCATAAATCAGAGATGACCAAACAAACACACACACCAAAACGTGCACATTACTTTATCGGTGTTCAAATTCATAAAAGGCGTAAAGCAGCATTTGTTTTTTCTTTACAGTACATTAGATTTACAATGGAAAACATGTATGATTATGCATCAAAGTGTCTAGCAATTAGCTAATTTTAGTATTGAAAATAATATCGACTAGTTGGATTGCTGACTGTTTTTGTAAAGACTAAAAAGTAGAAACAAGTACTGAATGAGTTATATGCAGTAAGATTTAAAATTCTGGAGACCTGTGGGAAACTGACTTCCAGTGTAGTCAGTGGATATCCAGGCTAACATTTTCATTTCTGTCCAGGGGTCAGTGTCTGAAACGTGATTGTTCGATAGCATTGTGACTAAAAGTGGATGACAAACAGAAACCAGAGAGTTATCTGTACCAAAGGTCTTATTACCTACAGACTCTCCTAACCTGTTTATAGGGATTTTATGATCCCCGGTCAATTTTCCATCAAACCCAGCTGAACTTTGCATTTATTAAACTCTGTGACTTCCCAGTTTCATAGGGTTTCAGAATAAACTGGTTCCTCTGGAGCTGCCAGTTTTGTTTTAAGCACTTTTGTGTTTGTTCGAAACACTTTTGATAATTGAGAAGTTAGCGTTGCTGTGGTAGATTTCTCAGTTCCTGTGGAAATGTGGCAAACGTCATGTTTGCTGAACATTGGCAAGGTTAAAGTGACACTGTGAGTATCATGCCAAGCTGGTTATCATTTAGGCATTTTCCTGCATTTTAATAATTGTATCTGACACTCAAACTCAGAATCTGACAAAAATGAACTTCAGATCGTCAGCGATCTAACTGGGTAAGACACTCCTGCCACATTTTTCATTACAATACAATCATGTCATTCATGGAAATGTATTTACGACCTTGTTAAAAATTAACCTAAGGTTGTTGATCACTATGTAACAATCAGGTTAAACCCAAAGTTCAGGTCTGCCTCCTGTTTGTGTCTTCCTACAGTGTTAAAGTCAAGGTCGCAAAGCACACACCAAATTAATGCAAAGAAATTTGTTTAAGGCTTTGCATACAACATCACTTTGCTTGCTTATGCACACACACACACACACACACACAGTCTGAGAGACTCAGCAGCGTGCCCTCAGCTGCCCTTGCGAGCAAAACAAACACATTCTCATTTTGGCACACGTACAGTACATATACATATTATCTTTGAAGTATATAGAGTGCTGCAATGGTGTGTATAATTGTTCTCTGTACCTTTTTCCACACCTTTTATCAGCTGCTTAGAGCTGCCGACAAAGACAGATTGCGCAAGGCCGTGTGTGCGCGCGTGGACTGAAAACAGCCTATAAAAATCAATCCCATGCTGTGAGCTGCAAACAGGAAAGAAAGAAAACAGTGGCACACACAAAGAGCCAGTTCAGTACACATGAGGTGAACATGAGTCAAGATCTGAGGAAGCCAATTTCCCACATGACCAGCGTGACTTTATGAATCACTCCAGTGGCACAAAACATGATTTGGTGGAGTAAATGTAGCTTTAAATGAATCAAAGCAGATGTTATATTCGCAATTTCTAACAATTTATTAAAATTCTATCTGATCTATTCAAGAAGTAACAGCTATTATTATGTTAAAGACACACGATCATATTAAATATGGAGTAAGTTACAGCCTCGGCCTGCAGCATTAAGATGAAGCAAATATTTTAAAGCATTTGTAAAACAATCTTCTACTCTTACTATAAAACACCAAATCTCTACATGTTTGCCCACCAACTCCTTCCTATACGATCTCGAGTTCAGTGACCAAACTTGGCACACAGGTACAATCTTAGGTCCTTGAAGGTTCTTATCTATCGCATATATTATGACATCACCACATTGCATAGCAACAACATACCAATAGGCTAAAATGACCCTTTTATTTTTACTATGCAAGTGCCTCTAACACCTTAAAAAGCATTGTATTATATTAATTTGATGATAAAATCTAACTTATATCTACAAAACTTTAATATTATGATATATGTGCAATCATGTTGCCAGGCAACCACTTAAAAGTGGACAAAAATCACTGACTGAACAATACTGTAGCATGTACTTGTACTTTGACTTGAGCAGCCATTTTTCTTTTGCACTTTATTTTTACCCATGTTTGGTGTCAGATACAAGGCTTGTTTTCACACAGCTGCATTCCTGCATCTATTGGGATTGACTTTTGACATATTGGGAAATGTTTATTCACTTTCTTGCTGATAGTGAGATCAAAAAGACAACACGCTCGTGTCTGTACATGCTGTAAAGAGAAGCTTCAGGCAGATTTATCCCAAATTAAAACGTCTGGCTTGCTTGTAAAATAATTAATCATATTTCAATTTTATTTGTTTAATAGGATAAAAAACACCTATATGTGGCTTTTGCTTTGAATGTGAAGATATCCCTTTATAAACAACCTAAAAAAAATATTGTCCATAATGTACGACATAAGATTTTAAAGGAGTGCTTGTTTCAAAACTGACTTTGGAAGGGGAAGACAATCAAACTTATTTTTAAGGCTTCAAAACACAAAGTGAACAATGGGCAGCTGAGGAAAAGGGAAGAGGATGACAAGTGTTTGTGTGTCTGTCCGTGTGTGCACGTGGGTGTGGTATTTCCATTTAGACCAACAGATGCCAGCTGCTCTTTCTGAAGACAGAGCCTAGCTCTGTTTCCCCGTCTTACACAGTTGCTGGTGTCAGCAATGACCCACTGGTTGAACAAATCATCTTCTTGTAGTTCTAATGAATCGACAATATATGACCTATCCATGTCTGTTATAGTATTCCTGATTACTAACTCCTTTGCCATGTGTTTTTCTGTAGTATTCAGTTTTAGCTGCATCTCCTTAATCCTCAGCTCTTCTGTTTGTAATTTGTTTATCCTTACAGGCGCCAGATTTGATCTGACCGATATGTGTTATACAGAACACAGCTGTGTGTTTGCACCCTCTGCGTTGTTGTAATTCATTTTGGCCCGATGCCTTGTAACCTTTCATTTATTTCACTTCCTGTTGTAGTGCTCTGTTGTAGAGCTAAACTGTCTGTTTTGTCACGCTAAACTTTGAGAAGTAGTGTTTTATGCCAAGTCAAATTAAGCCAAAAGGTGAAGTGCCAAAAATTCCAGTTTCTCAAAATGCTGCCAGGCTCCAAGAGCGAGTCAGTCCCCACAGACCCCCATATTTCCTGAGATTCTGAGAACTGTACAAGGGATTGAAGCTTTTTAAGTCACTGAATCTGGAACTGGTGCTGTTGATCGAAGGGTCTGTCCTATCCAAAAAGACTGCTCATTGTCTGGGCACTAATAGCTAGGTACATCTATAGATGTACCTAGCTAATGCTAGCTAGCATTAGCTGCTAAATTAACATCCAGACTCTCATTCATGTATGGTTTATAAAAAGAAAAACAAAGAAAAGAAAAAAAGAATGATGCATTAGCCCCTATGCTAAGGCCACTGCTTCAAGAGTAGTCCAAAAAGAATAATGACATCACTTTGGTTACAACCCTCTTTTATATACAGTCCATAGTTTATATATGGCAATGGAAAATGTGATATAATAGTGTAAAGTTTCCTTGCTTAGAGGGCCTGAATGTAACAAATAAAGACATCAAATGCGAGACTTGACACATTATGTCTCTCTGGCATTTCCTGATGAGGGGAAACAATGACTACAAAACTAAGCCTCCGCACGTCAACCTAGACAGGATACACATACTCTGCTTGGGAGGTGAGACAAAGGCAGCCTGTAATGTGATGCTGCTTTTCTTTTTTCTTCTAGCTACCTGGACAAGCCATCTGGAACACGCACAGAGATACACACCTACGCACAGGTGTGCGTGTTTGAATCCCAGCTGGGGCTGTTTACTTTTACCAGCCCACAGTTGGTGACGGCAGGTGTTTGCTGATGTAAATGAGCAGACTTCATATCCAGCTCAGCCTGTATGAATCAGCAAGATCCGTTATAAATAAAAGAGTAGCTATACAGTTGTTTCCGTAACACCTTAGTTCTCATTCATCGCTGCCCCAGCGACAGCACCTCTTGAATTACTGAGTCTCTTCCTCATTGTACAAGCGGACATGAAGGTCGTCAAACCATTAAATAAAACAATAAGCCAGAAAGTTAAGCTATGAAATCCAGACAAGGCATGACTACATTCTGCTACATGAAGAGAACATCAAAACACCCAATCAGATGTTGTTTTTCAGGTGGAGACTGATCACATCGAGTACTAGATTTGAAAAATCTGTGTAGGAAACATTGACTACTGCCCTGGAGGTTTGTGGCAGCCCAACATGTAATTTATCAATCATACATTTTACTAACCACATGACATCACAGACAATTATCATTCTGGCCTTATATTTCCACTGTTGCATGGCTCCATAGTGTTTTTTTGCCTAACAAGAGAGAGGTTACTTTTGGGGTTGCCTCAGGAAGGGCATTCGGCATATATAAAAAAAGAAAAATCTGCCAAGTCAAACATGTATGGTTGCTCCCATGTGAATAAGAAAGCAGTTAAAAGTAGTTTCTGTATACTTTGTTACAGTTAAATTATGTCTTCAGACACTTCCGAATTATCCTGGTTTTAAACTAAAAACCAAAAGCTTTAAAGTGCAGCAACACAGGCCAAGTATAGAATAACTCTACACCCAGCTCTATATTTTAAGTGTCAGGGATTTTCTGTTTTGAATCACAGAAAACTGACTATCCCATATAGATTATTTGTTTTAAGACATCCTTACAGCTGTTATTTTCATAATAGAACAATCTGTGTAATATAACATGATTTTTTTCTGTTTAAGCTGATGGAAACTAGTGAACAGGATTTACCACAGCCCAAAAGTGTGTCACCAACCACACTGACCAGGGGAATGGGATATATGAACTACGAGCTAATTTAATACTTCTGCATTTGAGTCTGTTCACTGCTTATAAAACTAGCACTTCGTAGGGGAAGACTTTTCGTAAAGCTACAGTGCTAAGGAAGAACTGTGGATTAGGTGTGAAATCTTGGCCAGCGGAACAAAACCAAGGTGAAACTTGTTATCTGCTGATTAGGAAAAAGCATAACCAAAGGCCAAGGGCGGAGTTAGGCCAGAGGGAACAATAAGAAATGTGGACTGCCTGCAAGCGCAGTACACCGGGCCACTGCTGAGTTCAAGTTAACGCAGTTAACACTCCTTCCACAGCTGAAGTTCAAAAAAGAAAATGAGGAAAAAATAGCATTATCAACGTGACCTTTGCCCTCTTTCACACACACTTCTTTTAATGGTCTGTAAGGACGGCATTACAGCTGCACACACTCCCACCTGTGTACGGTGTGCTCGGCGTCCGGTACTGGCGGACAGCTGGACTCACACGGTCCAGTTTGCTGCAACAGTTCCGCGTTGCTGTGGTAACCCGTTAAAACCACTCCCTGTGACTCCATCTGCTGCCGGCTCATGTTTCTCCCGCTTTTCGTCTTTCTTCTATTTTACACACGGCTATGACATCCGATCGCTAATCGATAGATAATCACTTTATCCGTGTATTCCTTCCATCTGTGTGCGGATTTGTTGCCGACTCATTCTCACATTTTACTCTCCTCCTCCTGGTTCTCCTCGTCCTCTCGGCTCCGTGTTATCGTCTTTCTCTACAACTTGTCGGTGTGTTTTCTGAGAGGCAGCGCAGGACAGGGGCTGGATTACACTCACAGACCAGCTCCGGGATTGGTCCAAACCCCGCAGGGCAAAGTTTCCGATGTGACAGCGCACCCAGCTGCTCTAACAGGGTACTGAAAGCTTCCTGTACAAATAAGCTCAAGGGGGTTTTCGAGACTCCTCCATATATCTTCCCAGTAAACACACTTTTCTCCTTAGATTTGAATTATCATTTATATATAGACACACACACACACACACACGTATGTGTATTAACAGCTTGTGGCACCATTTTTAAAAAGTTGTAAAGCAGGACAATTAAAACCATGTTTCCTACATTTTATAAAGATGGTAACTTTACATGCATTTCATGTAATGTCAACATGGCTCAGTCTAATCTGGCTCCACATTGTGTCTTTTGTCCCGACTTCCTTTCCTCACCCTCAACCCCTGGCGCCAGATAGCTGACCCTATCTGAGCATGGTTCTGCTGAAGGTTTCTTCCTGTTAAAAGGGAGTTTTTCCTTCCCACTGTTTCCAAGCACTTACACATAGGGGGTCATCTGATTGCTGGTGTTTTTTTGTTTAGATTATTGTAGCTGTATTACTTCACCTTACAATATAAAGCCCCTTGAGGCGACTGCTGTTGTGGTTTGGCTGTATATGAATAAAACTGAATTGAACTGAATGATCTGCAACCCGTACAGCTAGTGGGACTTAAATGTATGTTATTTGCTCTACTATTTACAACTTACGGTAGATTAGGTGGAAGTCAATGCTCAGTGTTTTTCCACTCTGGATTGATAATGAGCAAAATAAAACTTCCTGCTAGTTTCAGCCATACAGCTTAAGGGTTCTTTATTGTCATCTTACAGTTTTGCAGCTGTTGTTTTAAAATACAGCCTAGGGTTCATGTTCGTGGGCAGCTGCTTTGGCTTTGAAATGAAGTAGTGTTTCTAATATGCAGCTTTGCAAATACTTGAGGGTGTTCACACACTGACCTGAGCCTGCATTATATTAATATCCTGCAAGTTTATACTTGCACCCCCAGGAAAATTGCTTGGATCATTTTTGGATAACATAACATTTCTAGTAACCACAAATTCTAAACGATAGCTTTTAATATGTGAATAACTAAAAAAGCTACTTGTCACATTACTGTTCAATATGCACAACTACAATATAAAAGGTAAACTGACTACTTTTTTTCTGTGTATGCTGTTATATATGCAGTGTATACTACATGCTTATAACTGTATCATATTTCAAAGGCCCAGAGTCAGTCAGAGCTGATCACAGCACATGCACAGCAGGTAAACTACACATTTGATCCTAAATTTTGAGCACTTACAGGTAACACACATCACATAGCATGTGACCTATGTTTAAAAATAAAAAGGGTTACATACCCATATGCACATACCGGTGTACAAACACAAAAACCTTACTAATTCCTTACCTGAGCTGGAGGTAGTATGTGAATCTGGAGGCCATTGTTTTGTTGCCTGATTGAATTCAGTAAAGCTTTGTTTCACAAAGCACAACCTACTGTACTCACCATGTGGTGGGAGTTGATAGTAAAACTGACCCACCCACACAGTGAAAATTGGATTAGCCAGAGAAGTAAATTAGATTTTTGTGCACCTCCCCACCTCTGAGGTCATGCCACCACTCAACTCAGTCTCTCCATGACTTCAGTTTTATTCATCATTCACTTACTTCCTGCTTTGTTTCTTCCCAGTATCCCTCACGCTACCTCCACTTTGAGATCACTTTCATTTGGGCCTAGAGTACTGGCGGCCAAAGGGCATCTATAACAGTAAATCTTTCAAATAAGTTTTGAAAAATGAGCTAAAATTGGTAATTTTGTAATTTTTTACACTCCTAATAGCTCAAATAGTCCAATATCATCACATCTTAAGTTTGCACAAGTTTGGCTGCTTGTGGCAGTTTGGTTTGTTACAAACATTGCTCAGTTATGACCCTGGTACCTGCTACACTCCAGCAGTAGTATCAGAAAGGGCACCCCCTGCTGTCAATGGAGATCCTTTCTCAGGTAATTAGGTCAAGTGAAGCTCACAATTAAGCGCAAACTCTTAATGTAGCTCATCTCCCCACTCCTGTAAGCCCCCTACCCCATCTGCTTCAGTAAGAGGAAATGAATCCTGTCTGGACTGCCAGGATGGAAAAAAAACCAAACAAGCCAAACAGCCATTTTAATATTAGAATTACATCCATAATATCTGCCTACAACAGATTAGGTTGTGAGCTAATAAACTGAAGATGAAATTCAAGATGAGAAAACCTTAGTTTCCAGTTAGTCAACAAAGACAAACTCTTCTAGAAGTGAACATTGTATTTTTTATTATCATCATCATCTCAAGATCCCAAGCAAATGCTTAATACTCCAGCAAACATGCAAGGAATATGTACAGCAGGAGTCCAAAGGAGAGAAAGGGTACTAATGAGAAACATTATTTAACAAAATATCAAAACAACACTTAATTTGAGATAATTTTGAAAGAATTGAAACAATGATTACAACCCAACTCCCTTCATAAGTAGAAAACAAATTATAAAAGGAAAACATGGTGAATCTTGAAACCTGCAACAACAAACCAATACCTGAGTCAAAGACGAAGTCAAAGACGATTTGTCCGTGCAAATGGCAAAAACTCATGAGAGCTGTAGTTTGTATCAGATCATACAGTTAATGTTTGGTTAAATGATGAGATCCAGATCAGTAGAAGGAAACTAACCAACAAGATTTTACTTTGAAACACAGTCTAGTATTTTTTTTTTTCATGGCTTCATTAAAAGTTATTATACAGAGTGTATTTATTATAATTTATTTGTGACGACGGGTGTAGCAGGTTTAAGGGAAAAGGACAGTTACTGGCACATCACACGGAAGTCATTTTAAAATGTTAACCCTCCCATGGAGATGAGATTAAAATATATGAAAACCAGACAGAATGAATGAACAGGATTTCTCACCTCCTCCTCCTGCTGGTCCTCACATTTTCACTGAGCCCTTCAGCTCTCTAAACATCTTTGAGTACAAGTCTTTCTCTTTGTCCAGGCTGTCTTTATAGCACCTGGGACAAGAAAATGACACGTGAATATCTTCCGAGTGGTTTCACAAATGTTACAAAAGACAGTTATGATCCACTATGAGGAACACCTTGCTTGTACTGGGCTGTACCTCTTTTTGCCTTGTGTGTGCTTTGTGACATGGTATGATATCCTGCGGGAAGTTGTGGATTCAGATATGCTCTTCTGCACACATTGGCTGAGTAACAACTGGTTATTCGAGTTACTGTCGTCTTTTTAGCAGCTTGTAGCAGTCTGGCCAATGAGGCAGAAAACCACTGCTTACTGTTCATTTTCCCTTTTTTGGATCATTTCCTTTTAAACCCCAGAGATGGCCGTGTGGGAAAATTCCAGTAACTCAGCAGTTCCCAAAATACTCAGATCAGCCTGTCTGGCACCAACAATCATGGCACGTTCACAGTCACCTAAATCACCTTTCTTCCCCATTCTGATGCACAGTTTAAAGTTTAGCAGGTAGTCTTGACTATGTATAATCCAGTTTCTGCCATGTGATTGACTGATTAGACGTTTGATAGACCTTAACGAGCTGTTGAAGCAGTTACACAGTGCACCTAAAAAGTGGTGGGTGAGTGGAGGCATTAATATAAAATTAATGTAATAGTCACAGTTGTGTGGACAGACAGAGGGCTCTAGGTCAGGTAGCTGTTACAGTTTCAGCGAACTGCTGTGCATACTGCTGCACACAGGCCAGGAGAAACAGCTGAAGCAGCATTTATTCTAAAGTCATTAAAATCATCTTACATTGTCACTTTCCTCAGAAGGTTGTTGATGTCACTGTCAAAGGGCTTCTGTGCTTGAGCAGATGTGAGGCAACAATGAGCACTCGCATACTCATGCAGCTCCAGGTAAGCCTAAAAGAAATGCGATTAGTGTATCAAACTGCATCTTTAACTAAGTTAATATGTTTTGGGAGACTTGAAACGCGAAAGCGTGAATAAAAATGATTTTGTTTCCTGTTTTTCCTGTGTCATCAACCCCCTTTTTTGTTTGTTTTTTTAAACCCCCCAGAGATAGTGAGGATTATTTATCTGACAGTCTGGAAGACAAACAAAAGCCCCGTCCTACCTGTCCGCAGCGGAAGAGAGCCTTTGTGTTGGCAGAGTCTATCTCCAAGGCTTTGTTTCCATATTTCAGGGCTTTGTGCGGTCTTTCCAGGCGGAGCTCAGCGAGAGAAATATTCAGGTAGAGAGGAAGCAGAGCCGTCTTGATCCTCTCCTTCTCTAAATCACTCTGTGTTCCCCTGTTTCCCAGCAGCGTCATAGCCTGCAGGCAAAGCAGAGAAATATAATCAAAAAACACTTTCACCAAGAACAACTTGGCATGATATTAGCCATCGCAGTAAAACGTAATTAAAAATAAAAACAATTAACATACTTCAAAATGTACCTGTTTATAGCGATCTTTGGCATTGTAATATCGGTTCTGGTTGAAGAAACGGTTGCCAAAGCTCCGCAGTGTGTTGACAACTTCAAGAAGTGTGGACATAGGAACGGTGTTCTGCTGCTCCTGAGGAGGAGAACAGAAATCAAAGACCGTTTCTGATCTGTGCTATAAAAGCAAAAAAGTAGAGGCTTTTAAGTATGTGTAGTAAAGATGCAGATCTGTCTGAGATTGGTAGTACTAAACAGAGCACCTGCAGCCTCCCTACCAGACTCATTGTAATAAAGTCATCCACTTGTCCTGAGTCAAGGTAGTCGAGGATCTGAACCTCATACAGAACCACAGCTGCTGTGGGGATAAATGGAGGGCATCCCATTTCCCCGTAAGCATACTGAGGCTGGAGGAGGAACCGAGAGAACTCTCCTTTCTTCATGGTCAACAGACCCAGCTCCAGCCCGGCCAGTGTCACATCTGTTTGAAGAATGACTTTTAAAACTGGTATATTTCAGGCGGGAAAACAAAAAAACTCACGGTTCAGCCATTGTAGAGCATTTCTCACCTCTCCCCAACTTCATCATCTGAGGGTATTTGAGGTGAGTGGTGGTTTCAAAAGGCTGATCAGAATATTCCAGGAATCCTGAGTAATGGACTGTGTGGAAGTAAAACCAGACCATCAGTGATGTAGCAGCTCAACCAGCTCACACAATTCACAGGTTATTGCCCATAAAATGGCAAACGTGACCTTCAGGAGACAACTGGGTGCAGGGTTCATAACAATCTGAACAACACTCTACAAGAAGTAGAGATTTTTGTGAATTGTGGCTAGACAAACTAAAAATCCTGACCTCACGTATATGATAACTTACAACTGTAAGAGGCTTTAACAAGAAATGTGTACTCATACATACTGAGTACTGAAGCGTTTTCGGGGACAGGCGGGCCCTCTCCTGGCTGGACCACCTCCTTCAGGATTCCTCCATCTCCTATGATATCGTTCATCCGCGGACGTAGCTGCTCAAAAGGACTCTACGATGGAAAGAAGATTAAATGACACTTGGCAAACACACATTTTATACTCAAACACCAACCGCTGCATTCTTATGTGTGACACAAAGTTGGTATAGATTTGCTACTGAAATTTATGTGTACTTCAAGGACCAAAAATGTTCATACTGTGAGTGTACCCTTCATTTCATTATATTTTGTTTACAAGGAGCAAGAATTTCTCATCATTTTTTAAGTGGTTCCCCAGACTTTATGGAGGTCTTCAAAGGTTTTCTTTGCTGCTCTGCTATTTTACACATTTTAGTCCAGTCCTTGTACCTAACTATTTTCAAAGTTATTATTTGTTTGTTTGTTTAGCCACTTAAAACTGACCAATTAATCATTCAAGCATAAAAAAAGCCCCTAACTCAAGGCATGAAAGTGTTGGGTATACACATAACAAACAACTTAACAAAGAACTGATTTTAAAATTGTATCTTTATCTTTGTTACGAGCAGCTAATCACAAGAACACGGCACGGCATAGTTGTTTTCTTTAGTTGAAAAAAATAAAATAAAAAAATAATACAACAAAAATATCCCTGTGTCCTCAAAAAAAGAAAAGTGAACAAATAGAGGAAAATAGTGGTAGACCAGGTAAGGGTCACAAAGGGCTGTGTACACACACACACACACACACACACACACACAGTAAAATAAATACCAATATTAAATGGCATAATAGGCAGCAAATAATGACACAATAAAATAGGCTGGTAGTTAAAAAATAATAATAAATAAAATTCTTACAAAAAAAATAAATCTTACTGCTTTTTAGCACACAGCGACAGCGAAAAAACAAAGCGTAGCTGTAGTAGGAGACAAGGCTCCGTCCCATCTAGCTTTTTCTAGCACAATATTGTGCCTGTAAACGAAGACAGTGAGGAGCAGTGTATTTTAAGCCGTTACACACCTGAAATGAAAATCAGTGACATGGTCTTATGGTCTTAGAGATTAATCCCAGTCTGACATTGTCGGTTCAAATTGGTAGGTATGTACAAAGAAATGTCAGGAAGGAAGGAGGTAGAACAGTGAGGCTCTGGGATGTTTTATAGATGACGATCTGATTGTGATACCTCATACAATAGTAGTTAGAAAAACCTTCATTTTTCAGCATGGCAATGATCCCAAACACCCCAAAACACCCACAGCCATGGACTGGCCTCCCCAGAGCTCACAGCTCAACTTTACTGAAACAGTGTGGGCGTATCTTGATAGAGAATAGAACAAACAGCAGCCAACATCCAAAGAAGAGCTTTGACCATCCTCCAAGAAGCCTGGAGAACAATTTCTGAAGACTACTTAAAGAAATGAATAGAAAGCTTGGTTGTGTTGTTGAAAAAACGTGGTCTTACCAAATACTCACTCGTTACAATCGTGCAAACTGTTTTTGCACGTTTCAATAAATTGCTGAAACTTTTACTAGCAAAATATGAAGAAAATTTAATAAAAACCTTTGCACAGCTATGTATGTGAGGTATTTAGAGTAAATACTGTTGACACTAATCAGAATTCTCTTGCATGTAAAATCATTGTGTTGAACTGGCAGTGAAGTACATAACCAGCTGACACTTGAGGCTAACGGTGAACTGTACCTAATTTTACCAAGCTAGTTGTGTCATTTCAAACCTGGGCACTATTTAAAAATAATAGCCTACATAAAGAATATATGTTTTTTCTAGACTAGCTGTAATATTACATTATAGTGGTTATATTTTTTTAGCAAAAATTCAAACTTTGCTAGCATTTGGTCAGTTAGCTGAGCTAGCAACTTTCAGGCTTGCTGACACGTTTACTTACCGGAGACCTCGTTTCGAGCGGCTCCTCGCCGTTTATTAGCCTCCGCAAACTCGATATTAACCCGTTCCTTGACATTTACTCGGTAGTATGAGTTAAAACTGTTGTAAACAGCGCTGTTACACAGATAACTCTGTAAAGCCAGTTCCCTAGTTTGTTCTGGCGCTCAGGCTTGGGTTAATTACACCACGTGACCTTGACGAGCGTCCCAAACTGTGCGCAGAAGATGGGTCCAGGAAACGCGTCTGTGCAATTTGTCTGCACATTTAGGTGAGCCAATGCCAACTATACACGGGGCTGGTATTACCAATCCCAATACTGAAACTTTTAGCCTATAAATTCAGTTTATTTGGGAAGAGCACTGTATCATCATCAGTCTGCAAATTCCGCCCTTAACGAGCCTTTTGAACTATTGACTATTTTGAAACTGGGGTCTGTGTTGTTTTAACAGACAGAAATCGTCATCCTACTTTAACTGCCCGTTGATATAAAAAAAAAAAAGACAGACTGGAAAATAGAGACACACAGATAAAAAAAAAAAAAAAAGAAACAATAAAAATGTCCTTGTTCATAAAACTTTTAATTCAAATTCCAAACAGATTTTAAATATTGTAAATATAACAAACATTAAAGTTATTTTTGTGTAGATGTGCACTGAGTTTATTTAGACAAAACTGTGTGGCCACCGTTGAGCAACAAATTATATGTGAATATATGTAACAAATTCTGAAGCTTACACTAACATAAGAAATAATGATAATTTTAAAAAAAAGACAAAAACTATCTATGCACACATATCAGTCAATAGATTACAGGTAGTATATAATTCACAGTTTTTCCAACTTTAACATCTGTTGCTTTAAGCTTATGTTTAAAGTTTTAAGTGTGTAAACAAATAATACAAAACTGAAATATAATAAACTGTACAGAAAAGGTAAAAAAAAAAAAGATGTTAAATTGACAAAAGTAGGCCATTTGTACAAAGTGGGATCAGACTATTACTTGAACTGAACTAAGCTGGTAAGGAAACAAAGTCAGTCTTGTGGTTCTCTTTAGAATATGTACAGTATAAATAACTTTATTGACATACTTTAGTTGCTAATACCAGTAATAACACTGTCTGCAGTGAAATGCTTCATTTTCATCAAAAATTCTGCAGTTCAGCCGGATAGACAAAGTTGCTTCTGAAAAATTTGTAGGCCATTAGCTGTCCTCCAAATATCATCATCACCAGGCCTGTACCTGTGGAGAGAAGAGTTAAAGGACTGCAAGAGCAGCTGAATCTGCAGGCATGATGTAAGTGAGCTATAGTATGTCTAGATAGAAGAAATGTAATATCTTGAAATAGATTGGAAGCTTGAAAAACAAAGTGGATATTTTTTTGTCTTCTGCAAATGAGATTGGAGTCAGACAGAGGCACGGACAGAACAATGAAGGAGTACAAATCTTACCCAGAGCCATCCACCAGTGCTCAGCTGAAGGGAAGTCTGACATGACTGCAAAACACACCAGAATACAATTTAAATTTTGTGACAACAATTACTATCAAACTAATGAATACTGACTGTGACCTCGGGGAAAAAGATAAATATGCAAGCTTTATGCTTGGATAAACTGATTCCAGTTTAGCGGTGAACATTCAAATGAAATAGTGTCCGTGGGTTTATACGCTGAGCTGCAGCCTCTATATCCAGTTACATAACCAGGCCTCCAATCCTATCAGCTGTTCCGCTCAATTGATCCACTTTGTGTTTCTGCGTGCGTGTGTGTGTGTGTATATACCTGCTACAGTCATTGCAATGTGGAGAAGTGTGACAGTTATGGCATAGTCCCAAACCCACTCCTCCACAATCCAGGCAAACACCAGTCCTCCCAAAATATAGGTCACTTCTGTGGAAATTACTCCGACTGCAGGAAGAAAGCAAAAAAGTGGCACATCACCTTACAGAGCTGCTTTTGCTTTAACAATAAACTGCTATGTCCAGTCACATGCGACTGTGATAATGCTGAGCCACTATAAAATGACATTTTCAGACAGCACTCCTGATACTGAGTAGGAGCCCTTCAATCTTTTGTTCAGGTCAGGAGATTCCAGAAACAACAACCAATGAAAATCAGAGGCCTGACAGGATGAAGCTGGAGCCAGGGCTGCAGCGCAGTGACACCAGGGATGTCCGGAGAGGCATGAGGATGATCGCTGGCTGCAGGCCCAGCAGTCAAATGCTAGATGGGGACATCAAGAGGGCCAACAGGCTTAAATGTTTATTTGGAAGATTTGGCACATCGCCTTGCATTAACTAGCAATGCTGCCACCACCTCCGGAGACATGTCTGGAGAAGGTCCCTGTTCCGATACCACGAGGGCCCATCCCAATGCCAGCAACTCAGCGATTGCAGTCTGGTAGCCTCTTAGTTCACACATCATGAAGGCTAACTGCTTGCAAAACACACACACACATACATACCAGGGTACACTATCAGATTCATATTCTCTGATTTCTCCAACACCTTTAAAAAAGATGACTCCTATGTAGGTTACTGCAGTGGTGTCCTGGATCATAGATTACTTTACCAGATTTTATGAGTAATTCCCATTTTTGAGCAGGACTGGAACAACACAGTACACCGCGACCTGTTTACTTTCCTCTTTGAGCTGCAAGCTTGAGACTTAAAGTTCACAGCAGTCTTTTCTTGGATTAATAAGAAATAAATCATCTTATTTGAAGCTGACCTTTCTCTCCTAAGTAAGCCCATTTAGGAAAAATAACCTTGATTATTTGGAGAATAATAAGAGAAACACGAGGAGTTCTTTCACTGTGTTCATGGGTCAAGTTTCATCCTTAACAACCTAAATATGCAAAAAGGACATGAGAGAAAAAAGGGTTGCATTATTCTGATTTCAGAATTTTCCTGCTTTACTATCTTGAGCTTCAATCCACCATCTGCCCGGAGTCTTTCTGTGTGGAGTTTGCATGTTCACCCAGTGTCTGCGTGGGTTCTCTCTGGGTACTCTCACTTTGTCCAACAGTCCAAAGTTTGTTGACAACATGACAGAGTCTATAGAACAATGTAGGTGAGAACTGTGGACTAGAAAGTCCAAATTCAATACTTCTGAAAGTTGCAGAGATTATACAAGAAAGAGAGATTATAGAAATGGAAAAAAATAATTTTCAACAGATAGTGATGACATTGATATGACTATACTGAAGAAAGTAATTCATGAAATTATGTGTCCAATTACATATATATGTGATTTATCACTCAGAACAACTAGATCAACATCTATGGTAATGATGGAGTTAGTGTAAAATATTACCGAACATATACATAATAAAAAAATATGCAGTGGGGATATTTATTGACCTGTAAGAGGCTTTTGATACAATTGACAATAAAATATTGTTACAAAAAATGGAAAGATATGATGTGAGAGGGGCCAAAAACAGCTGGTTAAAAAGTTATCTTGATGACAGACAGCAATTTGTACAAATTGGTCAGTCAAGTCTGTGTGCTTGAATATTTTACCTGTGGTGTCCCACAAGGTTCAGTATTGGGTCCCAAACTATTTAATATGGCATCTGTAGAGTAACAGACTTGTGTGCATCTATGCATGTGCATATGGATATGTATAGGTGTGTAAGTATGTATTTATGTATGTGTTTATGTATGTATGCATTTGTATGTAGATATGTATATTGTTACCATTTTGATTAAGAGATTATATGCAAACTTAGGGGCAGGACTGGATGATCCACTGCTTCTTTCTGCTCACCTTTTTGTTCGGGTTTATAGATCATTATGTTGGGAATTTTTTATTTCAGTTTCCTGTGTTTGTTTGTTTTTGTTTGTTTTTTTTAAATTTTAATAATTCTAAAAGAAAGAAAGAACGAAAGAAAGAGCCCGTAGGCCTGAATGTGAGTGAGAATAGTTATCTGTCTCTCTGTGTTAGCTGTGTGATAGACTTGCAGTCTATCCAGGGTGCGCTCGCCCTATGACAGCTGTGATAGGCTCAAGCCCTTTATATATATATTTAAACACAAGAATCCACGTGTCCCTCAAATTTAACAGTTTCCTTGTCCCAAGTTCTCAGTTATGTGCGCATTATATGCAGTAATTAAATCAGAGGTGCCCGCTTCTTCACAAGCGGTTGCCACAGTGGGTCTTTGAAGTCAGACAATTGTGAGAACAGATGGAACACACAACTTTTTCTTCTAGATCATATAATCAAAATATGGTCAATGTGTTTTATTTTGAATTAAAACATATTTATTTATTTCATTTTTAGCTTCTGAAAAACTGGAAAGGAGCTAAATTATACTGTATACAGCACAAGTCATTTTAAATAGTGTGTAATTCCAAGATAATTCTGTGTAAAAACGAATGACTGTAGCTTCTGTCTTTCGATGAATGCTGCAATGTCTCAGAGGAGAATTATATACTAAACATGACTCACTGCAGCACTGAACGTCACAGGACGTCCTTGCTTCCTTCTTGTGGCTGTCAAGTTACACAGTTCCTCCTCTTTCTGATGAAGTAGTATAATTTTACAATTTCTACAGTCTTGAGCAACCGTTATGAAGCAGTTCCCCCGCAGGGGTTATTAAAGTTTTTCTGATTTCCATTCAGGCTTTAATGCACTAAAAACACTTAAAGGCTACCTATCATAGTCATTTACATCTCTTTCTGTAAAAAAACAAAACAAAGAAAACCCTATATTTTAGCTTTATAGTTAAATGGAAATAGAAGTAATCTATTACCACGAAATGTGTAACTATTGGACTAAAGGTACTCACTGTGGAGGAGGACAGCATATGTCTCATATGTTTTGGATTTAACCTTAAAAGTAACTGATAACCTCAGAGCTGAATAAATTCAGCATTTTGTAAAATACTGGCCTCTGAAATACAGCAGAATGTAAGTAACAGAGGTCATGAAAATGATGTGCTCCTCTAGTTTTACTTCACAACTGTAACTCACCCAGGTATTTGGGGTTCTGCCATGACGGTTGCGCGGTGTAGTCGAATGGAGCCAACAAGCTGTTGATTTCATGAACCCTGAAGACATGAAGCAAGAAAAGATAATGACGTGAGCACGAACAATAACAAGTCTATTGCAACCTGCTTATCTGTCTCTCTTATCCCACTGGGTCTCATTATCGTGTGAGTCTGAGTTTACCTGAGCAGTCCAATGCAGAGACTGACCGCGATGTAGTAGAGAGAGTAGAAGCACACCATGCACATCAACAGATTCTGCAGAACAACCTGAAGAGAGGAGAAGGAAGACTAAACCATTAAAGCTAATGAAGAAGCTATAAAACCTGCTGTAGTCCAAGTTTCCTGTCCTGAAAAAAATCTCTTTCTGAAGGAGCATAAAGAACAAACAGTAACTAAGATTCTGTGATGAAATACTACTTATTTATAATGCTGCACCTTACTGGCAGCATTTTTGCCTCATTTCTAACTGTTTATGACAGAGAGGGCAGGACAGAAATATCAAGCGTTATGGCTTTATTTTCACATTTTTCTGAGAAAACTCATCTGGAGATGTTTACCGGAAAAGACACGGGTTATCTGATATATTGCTTGGCTGCTGAAGCTGACAGAAAATCACTGCTCCTCTCCTCCATCTTCTTCTTACGTGACCCAGAAAACTCCTGACAGCAGACAGTCAATGAGTGCTCCCTAAGGCATCCTTTTATAGATGACTGACTGCAACCTTTTCAGAAAATCAGTTATATAACACCCTAGGAGGGCTGATAACACCCCTCAGGGCTGACAGTTTGGCTTGTCAGACACAGGTAAAACTAATTACATTAAAAGCTGGTTCCATTCCAGTCAGGTGTGCAGGTGCCAGCACAACGGCTCACTGGCTTGCTGGCATACTTTAATGGAATGGGGTCATCGTTAATCTTATTAGTTATTGTTGTGACAAGTCAAACGTCTGCAAATAAGATGAATAACAACTTTCACTGCACTTTCAGGTAAAATAAACAGGCACTTCTGGTTTCGAAGGTAACAGGATACATGATGACGAGTCAAGCTGCTCATGTGTTTTTTTTGACTCATTTCTTCATCACCAATGATAAATGTTAGATATCCAGTATTTCCGACAGAGAAAAGTGCAGCTTTTTGCAGTTTATGCCCCCAAACTCTGGAACATCCTACCTAAGAATGTTAGAAACTCAAACTCTAGCGATAATGCCAAGAATCTGGGATTTGAGTAGGGTTTTTCATTCACTAGTAATAAATCAATCAAAATCGAGTGAGCAGTGGTGCATTTCATAATACCAGCATACAGCTGTACCTACTGCTGAGTTCATCCACATTTAGTAATCTGGCAGATACAAAGAAAATTCCTATTTTCTTCATCAATGTCATACTGTTCTTACTTTCAGTTTGATCTTTCTCTATATTTCATTCTGCCCCTGATTGTAAATATGCACTCTCTTTCTATATCCAGAATGAAACTCTTATGTTGTTCATTACCTCAGATCTCTTTTCTCATTTAAATCTAGTAATTACACCACACAGTTTAATAAGCCTCATATATTCTCCATGTGTACACTAATGTTAGAAGAACTGCTTTCAGGTACTGCGCACCGCTCAAATAGAATGAGCTGCAAACAAGCTCCGACAGCTTCAGTATCTGATGATTTTTTATAACTCTTCCAACATTTTCTCAATTCAGTTATTATTTCTTTGTTTATTGTTGTACGACTGTTTCTCTGTTCTGATCGTGTTCTTGTGTGATGTGTTTTCATTTTCTCAGGTCTCCCTTGGACAAGACATTGGAAACATTTTGTTTCTGTGACTGGCAGACTGATGTTTTAATATATAAAATGTAAGACATTTGCTGTAATTTCTCTTACGATTACTAAACTAACTCTCTAAAAAACATGTAAATAGGCACCTCAGGCATATACTGTTCTGTACAAAAGTCTCGTGCCACCCCTCATTTACTTATATTTTGCCAAGAAATTGGGATATTGGTTCAGCAATTTATTGAAAAGTGCAAAAAGAAATTGAAATATAGTATATAAGGCAAAAATAGCAATTGTACAATTCTAATGAACCTGTAAGTCAATATGACTGTTACAGTGATGCCACAATGCTTCAATAAAGTTGAGGTCTGGGCTCTAGGGAGGGCAATCCATGACTGATAGTGTGTGTTTTTCCATTCATATGCTTTAACAGCACTGGCAGTGTGTGAGAGATTATTATGCCCCCACTTCCACTGAGATCATCTCTGATGAGGCTTTAGTAAACAGTAGATGGATCAACTGAAGGGCCAGATGCATCTCTCAAGTCCTGTTTTTTTTTTTTTGCTTGAATGATTCATAGCTCATAAGGTCTTAACTGGCTCAACAAAAACAAACAAACAAAAAGAAAAATATCCAGCTGACAGGTGCAAGGACTTGACTGAAAATGAAAGGCAGCCAATGTCCAAAGACAGACTTTGAAAGACCTGGAGAACTATTGCTCAACAACACTTTAAAAACAAAAATTAAAAGTAACTAACTTCTTGGAAGCAGACTATAAAGAAAAGAGGTGTGGCTCAAGACTTTTGCACAGGACTGTAAGATAGTGTTAGCAGTTTTTACATCAGCACAAAAATGGAAAAATGCTTAACAGTTTAATATATGAATACTTTACAGACTCTGCACCTGATATGTGGCGTTAAGGTACATTAATGTACAATGTTTTCTCATCTTCCAGTATTTCTCGATTGCATTTCACAATATATTCTGAGCTCACTGGGATGTTTAGACCTTAGATACCGTCTATGATTACTTCTCACTGTATATTTCAACAGTTTGGATCACAGTGTGAGTCTGTCCAAAACCATTAAAGTAGCTGAGCTCATGCTAATACCATCAGACACAACTAAACACTTTGGCTAGCTGTCTGTTTGCCATCTTATTGCCATCTCCTGATTACAGATTATGTTTTAAAAGCATGACCTGGAAATTAGCTTTGATTTCTAGGAATGCAAGCCTACAACCAGATGTGCAGTGCCACATACACTTATGGATTAGAAAATATGACATTATACAAAACCACTGCTAGCTAAATGTTAATTATGTGTGTAATGAGGTGCTATAATTCAAATGATTGTCAGTAATTGTAATTTTCAGTAAGAAAATTATTACCAAGTTGGCTAAACATTTTGACCCTCCACATACAGTAGTCTAACTGTATTCTAACCATTTTCTACATACAGTACCAGAGTGTGTCCTTACCCAGGTATCACTGGGTGTAGTTTTGAGGGAGATGGGTCCATGGCGTTTTATGAGCGTGACTCCACAGCAGCGACAGCAGTAGTCCAACAACATGAATGGTTGCTGGTCTACATGAGAGAGGCAGCATGTGTATATCCGAGTGTGTGTGAGAGCATGTTGAGGGAAGAAAGGAAGGAGGGCTGGATTAGAAGAAATGAGATTACTACTAAGAAGACTGAATCAATCCCAAAGCGGATGAAGACAAACATATACATGTAGTCAGTATAGCTTTGAACACTTACACGTAAGTTAGATGAAGGATGTTGATTTTCAGACTTCAGGAAGTGCTACGGACAAAAATTTATGTGACAGTGTAGTAAACTTAATTTAGTTTATCACTCACAGGCTTTCGTTATTTTTTTATGTCTGTTAAAATTATAATGCCCTTACATTATAAAGGCAAAACGGTTCACTGAATAATAAAATCACTGATGAAAATGACTGGTTGCCTCTCCCTGAGACTGGTCTGGTCAGAGGTTTCTTCCTGTTAAAAGGGAGTTTTTCTTTCCCACGGTCGCCGAGTGCTTGCTCATAGAGGGTCGTGTGATTTTTTTCTTTCTAATATTGTTGGGTCTTTATAATATAATATAAATATAACCGTTAAACAACACCTGTTTTGAATGAGTTACTCTTGCTCAGTCTAAATGTGTAAATCATCCTTGAATTCATTTTTCGGGGGTGGAGGTTGGGGAGAATATTAAAACTTTTATTCTGCAGTTTGTAATGTGAACACTGGGTGGCAGCATAGCCTCAAATGAACTTAACCAACACACACGCACACACGCACACACTGGAAGAGATGATAAGAGGCGCATGCAAGGGTCTGGCAGCAACAGATAAGATGCTGACCATTCATATGTATATATTTGTGCTATGTGTGTCACAAATTGTTTTTCTACGTGTCTATTTTTGGCGTAGAGAAGAAAAAGAAAAAAAAGAACAGATTGGGAAAATCTGGAGGGGGGACTGGGGGCTGCCAGCTGCTGACCATCCATCATCTGTCATGAACAGAAGCGAGAGTGTCAGACAGGAGACAGAGAAATGACAGCAGCTCCATGTCCTCGTATCCTCCAGAAATTACGCAGGAAACTATATTCAACTCCTCATCGTCACAACATGCGTATCCCCCTTTGAGTGAGCGGTAAAGCACATGCACGTGCGCCTTTGTGTGGAGTGTGGAGTTGACTTGGCTGCCACGGTAACCTGCATCATTGTAACCATGGTGATGGTGAGCAGGGGAGTAGGAGGGGGGGTTGCATGAAGAGTAAGGTGGGCGTCATAACTAGCTGTCCCTCTGCAAGCGGTTTGTGTGCTGGTACATTTTATTACTCTGAAGCTCTCAGGAAACTTCTCACACTCGTCTGTGCTTCTCTGCTAAACATTTAGAAATCAGCAGGATGGGAACTGAATGTGTGACTGTATTTTACCTTGAAGTTAAGGTGTTTGGATGATTGTATGTTTGTAACTGCTGTAATGAGGGCTAAAAGTAAAAGCAGCTGGGATTAAAAGAACAATCTGTCATTTTGCAAAAACACACCATTTTGCTTCCTGGCAGAACATTTCAGTGAATGACAAATGGCACGCATGCTAAATATGAAGCCAGCTTTGTTTAGAATGTTTAGAATGAGGAGGGAGATAACAATCTACCTGCCAACAAAGCTAAAGCTTACCAGTTAACACATTATTTACATATTGCTTTCACCAGTTAGCAACAGCATTAAAACCACTGACGCAGTGATTAAATTGCATCAGTGGCACCTGTCAAGTGGTGGGGATATATAACACAGCAAGAGAACAGTCAGTTCTCGAAACTGATGTGTTGAAAGCAGGAAAAAATGCTCAAGCATAACAATACGATCGATTCAACAGGGGCCACATTGTGATGGCTTAACCACTGGGTTGGAGCATCTTCAAAACTTGTCTTGCGGAGTGTGAAGTGATATTTAGTACCTATAAAAGGTGATCTAAGGAAAGACTGGTGAACAGTCATCAAGGTCATTAGTGTCCAAGGCTAATGGATGCCTTTGGGAAGAGAAGGCTGGCCTGCGTGCTGATATTTCACAGAAGATGCAGTGTAGCACAAGCTGCTGACAGTCTGAATGCTGGCTGTAGCAGAAAGCTGTCACAACACACAATACATCACAGACTGGAGAGTATGTTTTGGTTTGCCACAGACCAATCACAGTGCCTATCCTGAACCTGGTTAACTGCTCAAAATCCTTATAATGTTTATGTGAACATCAGAACAGCACTGTAAAGCATCTGAAGAAGGTGGCTGATCTGGTGAGTGACTTCTCCCTCTAAATCATATGTCTCTGTGAAGTCTTTACATAGAGAAGAAATGGTTACAGGTTATGTTGAAGATAAATAGTAAGCAAACATGAACCTGGTATTCATGTGGATGTTGTTTTACTGTCACAGAAAGTTGATTCTATTCACCTGGATGTAACACTTTCAGTAGAACAAGTTTTGTCACTCATCAGTCTCTTTTCTCCAACTTCATAAACAGTGCATCTGCTTGATCACTGAAACCAGCACCATTCACTAATAATGAGGTCAGTTTCATGATCCTTAATAACCAAAATGTAATGACCAATGGCCACGGGTACTGCTCACAGAGAGTTGGGGAATGATTTAGACGTCTCCTCATGTGCCCTCCTCTTGGTTCAGACATGGTTGTTCCATTTTCACACAGATATGCCTCCTTGACTCTCTGCTTAAACCAGCATTCCTCCCTGTGCAGGATCTGTACATCCTCGTGATTGAAAGAGTAGCCACTGGCCTGTAGGTATAAATAGACTGCCAAGTCTTGACCTGACAAGTTAGTTCTTCTCCGTTGTGCCATTTGCTTCGCCGGAGGTTGCTTGGTTTCCTTGATGTATAAATCACGGGAGTCCTCCTGGCACTTAGCAGCGTACACCTTATTACTCTGTTTGCGTCGGAGAACCGGATCCTCAGGGTAGACCAATTTTGGGGGGTTTAAAAGCCACAGAGGCTCTGTTCTACAAAGAATATGCATCTCAGCTGTTCCAATACTCCTGACATATAAGGGATCACTAAAGGTTTTCGCTCAGGCAGCAGTTGTCCTTCTTCTCTCCTGAATTGCCTGGGGCTTTCTTTAGGTGCCTTCCCAACGTTAACAAATGCCCAGCTGGGATAATCACATTTACTCAGGGCCTTCTTGATATGTTTTTCTGCTTCCCTGGTCGCTGTATCTGTGTGGATGGTGTTCGCTCTCAGTTTGTGCTCCAAGTGGATAATGAGAGTCAAACCTTAAATACTGATCCGTATGTGCTGTTTTACGCTACACATCAACTTTTAAATGTTCCAGATTACTGATGGAAATCTCACAGTCTAAGAAGGCTAGCCTGTCATTTTTAATATCCTCCCCGATGAACGTGATGTGTTTGTCCACCGAGTTATCTACAAACCTCAACCAAAGGCTCAGTGGTCTTCCAAGATATGATAACAGAGCCCTGTTTTCCACATCTTCCATATACAAACTGGCCACATTGGGTGAAATTGCACGTTTCTCTCTGCAATGGAGCTGGTTTCTGTCATTATGCAAATGTACTGTTTAAAGGTTGGGCAAACCTGCAGTCAGCTGAGACTGAAGAAGTCAGTTGGATGAGTGACGAAGCATTTCTTATTCTTTACGTTTACCCTTTGCTTTTCTTTTATATGACCTTTTTCACACAAAAATTGTTCACATATAACTTGGCGAGCACAATAAAGAGGGGACTTAATGCAATCAAGCAGGCATCACCTTTTGACTTACACAAATGAAAGGATCTACTGCTGAAGTCTTAATTATAGAGACATTATTACTTTTATCAGTTATTTCTATGCCTTGGAGAAGAATTGAGGTAGCTGTCAGTCATCTTAATCTAACCCTCAGCTGAGAAGTCAATGAGAATATCTATCAAGTTGATCTATTCATTTTGACAGTGTATCACTTGTTGCACTGTGTGAGAGACAAAAGCATCATTGGCATGAGTTAAAACTTGTCTTTGACTTTCAGAAAGCCTCAATAGCAATTCATTCATCCATTTTCTTAACTGCTTATCCAGCTCAGGGCTGTTAGGAAGGGATAGAAGCTATCCCAGCTGCCATAGGGTGAAAGGCCAGGTCCACCCTGGACAAGTCGCCAGCCTACCAAGCTCACAGGTCAGGGAAATATATAACAAATTAAAACATGTGACAATGAATCTGTGTTTCAACCCAACTCAGCTCAGGCTATCAGTGGTGACATAAGCACAGTAAAACCTTTGAAGCCCAACGGCATTTTAGATGCATTTCAAGGCATTATGAATTATTAAGCCGGCACTAAAACTAAAACCTCAAAAGGCAAACAACAGGATGTTCTCTTACAAAATGTAACAAACCGTAAAGCTGGTCGCCTTTGCTTGCGATCCAGTCATAACAAATGAAACAGCAGCTCCAGACCTGATATGATACGAGTGTGAAAAATGGGAGCGATGACTCAGTTCAGCAGCGTGCTCCTGCAACCAAAGGGACTGTTTACACCACACGAGTGAGCTTAAACAATCTGTGCTGCATCCACCGAGGAGCAGAGATGAACATGCTGCGTCTCAGCTTTTTGTCCCGCTCTGTTTTTAAGGTCTCTGAAAATCATTTCAAAACAGACCAATAGGGAGGGATACTCATGAGCTCACTTGGGCTCATTGACCTACATGTCAATATGCTCTATGTGGGAGCCGAGAGGCTGTACTATCCATGCTGAGTGTCTGAATAGCACATAACGACACACAGACGTGGTTTGCATCTTAATTTGTTTAAGATAAACACGCAGCAGGAGGAAAGAGAGGAAAGCATGAACAAATGATCAGTCAATAATGGGGAAAAAATCATTAGTGGCTGCTTTAAATCATTCGTCAGCTTGTTTCTTTCTCCTTTAGCCAATCCTCCAATCATGGCATGTGAAATGATCTGTGAATACTGTCCTCTGGCTTCCAGCTCCCTCGCTGTCTGTCAGTCTTTATTTCATCCTTGCAAATATCCTCATTTGAAATGATAAACAGTGAAAGGAATTTGAAAAATTCTCTGCTGTCTTTCTTTCTCTTCTTCCCTCTACCTCTCCTTCATCAACATTTTCTCTCCACCCCCTTTTTCCAAATCTCCTCTCAATTACATTTTCCCATTAATTATTTAGCTGCAGACTCTCGTCCACAGCTGCTTACAATAAGTGTAACACCAAAAAGTCAACACATTTTGTAAATCACATAATCTCAAGAGGGCTTGTAAACAAGAAGTGTACCGGTAAACAATGTAAGGCTTTGTTTTTCCCCTCTAACTCCCACGCTCTCCCCACATCTTATTCTGGTTCTCGCCCCCAGTCCGTTATGAAATGTAAACAGAGCAACTGACTGACCACCTTCATGGATAACTGTGGATATCGCCTGGAGCATGTATCGGTTTGTATTTCCAGATGAGAGTTTTTGGTATGTTATAGGATCCAGATGTTTCCACAAAAAATCAGAAAAAGCTGCAAAGCTGCGTGTTTGAGGATTTAAATAGGCCACGTCTGTCACTGGGAGGGTGTATGTGCATGTGGCTCAAGAAAACGCTATGAGCTGTCGTTCATAATTAGTGAATTTATGGTTAACTGGGCCCTGTTTAAACTTTTTACGGCTAATAAGCAACTAAACAATAATGTTTACTGACTGGTTAACAAACAGTTTACAAAGACTGTCGGGATGTTACTGTGAAATGTGAAATAGATGGAGCAAATTACTGAAATAGGTAAAAACACACTAAAATATAATATATAAAGAAAAAAAGATTTATATTCTAATAAGCTTCAAAGTCAGTATTTGGTATGATAACCTTTATTCTTCAACACAGCCTGAACTCTCTTACGCAGATTACTTGTCATTTCTTTAAGTAGCCTCCAGAAATAGTTCTCCAGGCTTCCTGAAGGAACTTCAGAGCCCTTATTTGGATGTTGACTCCCTTTTGTTTCATTGTCTGTCCCACACTGCTTCAATAATAATGAGGTCCAGGCTCCGGGGAAGCCAATCCATGACCGATTATCTTCTATCCGGTTGTTCAGTCTAACGTCACTAGCCGTGTCTGGGCCTAAACTCCGCTGCAGGTCCATATATCAAACGATCACTATGGCATTACTGAGAGTTGAAAAACTGTCTAAAGTCTTTCATCTTTAATAAAATGATCAGCGTTCTGCTCTACCAGGTGTAACAATTGAGTTTAACATCCAGGCATCCATGAAAACGGAATTTATGACATTTAACGGAGTTAGAAGTTAGCAGGGAGTTAGCTCGCTAGCTTCTATCTAAATACAATATAGCATGTCCTGACTGCGGGGTTTTGGAAACAAATTAAAACGTACAGCTCTGTTATCACTTCCAGCATAAATGAAGACAGAAAACTAAACAGCAGTAACGTTTGTAGGGTTACTGAAGTTGGGCTAGCTGGTATATAATGATGTGCTGCGTGACCGCTAGCGACACAGCTACGTTAGCATAATATAAACAAGCTAACTTTTTTTTCCACTCGATAAAAGTTAACGTGAGTGTTCTCGGTGGTCAGGAACAAATGTAATCGCATGGCAGGATGCTGTAAAAGGACCAAACTTCAGCCAGGAGAACAACTGAGATAATCCATCCACAATACGAGGTTAGTCATTCATATACTGCTGCATGGGCTGGGCTGTAGTTACACCCTAAGGTTTTAAAAACTGAGCTTAAATAAATGATTAGCGGTAATAAAAGCCGAGGGAGGTCAACAGTGATCACTGACTGTTTTAGGAGCTTTTTGAGATCAAATAGAAGAAAATACATAACATTAAACATGTTAACAACACAAAAGCCATATTAAACGCAGACTACTTTAGACCCGGAAGTAGGATTCGTCGCGTCATCACTGAACAACCGGATTGTGGGTTTTTCTATCAGGTATGCTTTTCACTACATTAGCAGTGTGACCATGATCCCTGTAGTCGTGAAAAATGAAGATGTTTTCCAGATGGTATTGCATGGTGGATCAAAACCTGATGGTACTTTTCTGCAGTCATAATTCCACCAATTTAAAAAAGATCCCCAAACCATGACAGAGCCTCCACAGTGTTGAACACTTAGTGTTGAACTTCTACCCTGACCTCCTCCATACATACCAACTATCATTTGTACCACAAATTTTAAATTTGGATCCATAACACTTGTAGCTACTGATGCAATGCCCAGTTCCTTTGTAATTTCTCCTTCAGTTGTGCAATTTCTTCAAATGTTCTGAAGATTAATTGCACACATTTCTGGCTAATAGTGCATTGAAAATTCCTTTGTAGGTTCAAAAAATACTCTTTGTCTGTCAAACTGAGTTATCATTGGCATTCTTTTTTTTAATGCCTAAAGATAAATATAAAAATGTTTTTTAAAAAAACAACAATGGTCGGTACATTTTCAGAAAGCCTGGAGAGCTATTGCTCAAGACTACAAGCAATTCTGCTCCTTAGAAGCAAAATATAGAAGTATAAAAAGACTTTAAAAATGTAAAACTTTTAAGCACAGTAGACATGTCAGGTACTGATGTAGCACTTTTCTTGTGTAAACTGTTGGTGGCTTAAATACTGTGAACTCTTAGACAGCAGTTTGTGTCCTGTTTTGCTCCACTTTTTATTGTTTACTTTTGCTTTGATGGCTCTTAGTTTAACCGCCAAACTATTTTGTGAAAGTTGGGATTAGGAAAGGATTGTGTTTTGGGTTAAGAAGAGATGAGCTTGGAGCAATGCTGTTCTTACAACTGGCACTAAAGACACGGTGTGAGTACCTGGGATACTACCAGCTTTGACTATTCAGCAGTATTCAAGGCTCTGGGTATAAGAACAAACCCACCAATCAGTAGCTCATAAAATAATACAAAAATTTTGCGATCAAGAGGGAGTAAATAATATTGATCAATCATTAATTACATAATAATTACATAATAATTAGTCATTTACACTTGTTATTGGCATGAGATGGATTGGGGTAAAGATGGTATGTAAGGGTCACATTCAGGGTAAAAAATGATGCCTACATACAAAGACTATCGCCTCCTCTGCATGTGTATGTTCAGCTGCTCTTGAGGTTTCATTTCTCACCAACTTAATCTGAGCCATCTGAACAAATAATGGGCTCTCTGTATTTCTTACATTTTCTCTCACACACAGACACACACCTACTGTTTATTGTTAGATATCTGCCCAAATGCCTTAAATTCTCTTCTTCAGCTCCACCCAGCTGCTATACTTCCCTGAAACTCTTCCAGCTTGTAAACACAGGAAATGACACACATGCCAACATCTGTAACGTTTTTGCTGCTCGCTCTCTCTCTCTCTCTCTCTCGCTCCGTGTGTGTGTGTGTGTGTGTAGAAAGAAAAGCTGAGAAGTTTACAAAGACACAGCGCCGAGAGCTGCATCTGAACATCTGATGTCTATTTACATGAAAACCCGGAGAATTAAACGTGCCAGTGCCGCAGTTAGACATAAAAGCATGCTTACTCTTCCTCGGCCTTTTATGGTTACCCAGTTTTTAGACTCCTGCTGCTTACTGCGCCCACAAAGATCTGTAAAACTACTGCAAGCGGATCCATGTTTGTCTTTGCTTAGAAAGCAATGACATGTCCATATGTTTCCCCTCATAAATCAGTCTCGCTTCTTGTCTTCTGCGCCCTACACATGCAAGAAAGTGCCCCGCGTGGAAGCCTGCCTGCTTTCCTTTCGTAAACACGCACACGCCCGAAGTGCACACATGCATATAAAAGTGCTACAGCGCGCGTACAACACATTCACCCCCATCTACCTCTCTCTCTCCCTCCTCTTCCTCTCTCACTCGCTCACACATTCTCACAAGCCTATAGCGCTTTTAGAAGAAATGGTTGGAGCTGCCCCTTCTCTCTGCAAGTCAGCGGAATAAAACGCGCTCTACACTTTTCACCAATTTTCTTTACACGAAACTCCTTGCTTCTAAGACGTTTTTTTGGTTGTTTTTAAAAAATATATATTTTCCTTCTCCCTCTTTACGCAAATTGAAGTTCTTTTTTTTCGAAAACAAGGATACCGGGAGTTTTACGCATTACATCGAGCCAGTCGAAGGACGGGTATCATATCAGCTTCCTTTGCTGTCTTTTCTCACAAATAAAACAGAGTTCTCCGCTGGGGAATTACAACCACTTCGTTTAGGACTTTAAATAGGCAGAAAGGATTTTCCTTCAGTCGTAATTAGCGTGCCTCGCCACCCTCCTTGTCTCGAGCGCGCGTACTCTCCATATGGCGTAAAACGTGCCTCGCGCAGGATAAAGTCATCAGAACTGGCACTTTGTAATATTTCAGTCTCACTTGGCGAACCACAGAAGCCTAACGACCATCGTCGTCTCCGTTAATAAGGAGCTTGGATGTCAGCAAATAGTACTGCCGCTTGGGAGTGGAACCGTCTCCTGTCATCTTCATTTTCTCCAGCATGGCATCTCACTGGAAGTAGCCTTCAAAGTGGAAGATGGCTTTTTACTGTCCCTAGGTTATAGCCTAATCCCTCCACATGCCTAATGGCACACTGACGGTGAAAACTCGGCTTTTGTAAAAAGGTAAGAGCTTAGTTGTGGTTTAAACTCTTCAAGGGGAGACGTATTCAAGCAGATTTAAGCTGACAGTTTTACAGTCTCCCTTTTATTTACATGCATATTTTACAACGCTCAGTGTTAATATTTGAAGAATAAAAAGGTTTAACATCAGCCACAAGCCACTTGAAAGACTGATGAGTGGGGATACGTGTCATCTTACTATTATCATTTTTATGAGCTGTGCTAATCTTTGTGTGGTTTGTTTATTTGCTGTTTTATCTTGGAGGGAATCCTCTGATCATTTTACTGTGCCAAGGCTGAGATGATCCTTTGTTTAGGCCAGCCTGCTGTCTCTTGATTATCATTGGCCAACTGGTAGCCAAGAAAACGTGATGGCATGCATGTAAGCCTCCAAAGATGGATTAAAGATCATTAAAGGTCAAACAATTTTAGTGAGCCTATTGTCAGAAACCTTCAAGCAATATTAGGAGCACACAAAGATGTAACAGTAATATATGACTTTTAATGTCTTTACAAACATTTATGCAATAAACTAGCTCAGTGCTGCACAGTGCATGTGCACCAGAGGCTTCTTGTTTCCACATCACACTTGAGTAGGTGGAATACAGACCACGACTGGCTTCTAGTTATGATTTTACAGAGTCGTCTCATCTATACGCACGTTAAACTCGACTTTGAGGTGAACATAGAGAAATGTGATGATTGCCTTTTCATGGGCACATTTCTAAAGATTCAAAAGAAGAAGAATGTGGAGCACTTTAACAGGAGGTGCACCGTCACTGGTTTTATCGTGCAGCGTGAATGAAATGATTTTGAATTAAGAGTCAGCCTCACCTTGAGGGCCGTTTGAAGAACTAGGGTAACTCACTCAGCCAAATGGCTCATAATAAGACAAATTTAGCTGCCAAACACTTTGCAGAGAACTGGATCTGGGTTTAATTTGGGAATAATTAGGAAGTCGAGTGATGTGTTGGTTAATCCTCCGTCACAGATATCGTGCTAACCGGATAATCCTGTTTAAATACCCCCTTTGGTAGGTCAGCAGTTCCTTCAGTTTTTTCACTCCAAAGACCTCCTTGATGAAATAATAAGATCTTTTTGTGTGTGTGGAGAAGAACAAATTCTGGTTTGGGGTTGGAAAAAAATGTTAGTAATCAAATTAAGCAAAGCAACATCACAAATGAATTATTTCATGTTTCAGTCCAGTTTGTCCACCACTGCTGCAGGGCTGCTGGGGCCAGCTCGCGTCCCAGGATGAGTGTGGGTGACTGACTGACACTCAGAGCTGTGAGGAAGACAGAATGAGTCATTTTAATGGAATCAACAGGGGGCTCACTCCAGTTCATAAACACACAAACATGCACGCTCTTACGCCTGGCATAAGCATCTGATGATTCAATGCAAAACTTAATTCAATTAAGTAGAGAATTTATCACAGGAGGCAATGACACTGAGTCAGCGTGAAGGATATGTGCAAAAAAAGAGTTTAAAAAATAAAAGGAGTATGTATCATCAAAATAACGAGGGGAAAAAACAAGATGGTGAAGGGGGTGGATGATTTGACACTCCAGCACTCGCTTCAGAAAATGCACTGCCAAAAGGTCAGCGGGAAAACATAAAGGGACATATTCTCCAGACAGATGACTCACCCCCTGACCATGAGTCTGTAGGAGTGTGGCACTACACAAACACTCGTTTCTATCTGTTTTCCTCTTTTTTTCTCTTCTTCTTTTACTTCTGATAGTCTTATCTGTTCCCTTAAGAGCGCCAAGGAAACAGACATAAATCACAGCGGTCCTTTACATTGGAAAGCAGCAGCGCCAGATGCGATAAGGTTAATACGATTCAACAGGGTCTGCACAAAGTCACCTCTGGCTGATTAGACCTCTGCGTGCACAGACTGACTTAACCCACACAGATCTCACTCCAGTGTGCTCTGTTGTACTTGTTAGGCTAGGAAACTTACATCATTTAATTTTTACTACCTTTAGGAGCTTGGTGACTCCCAACCAGGCTTGTTCACTTTAAATTTTCAGCAGTACAATGTTATATTCATATTGATGAGAAGTGTAAGAGTTGCCAATTACTGCATAACGTATTCTCATCTACAACTCGTGCTGTATTTTTCTGCACTATATCCAATCGTTGTAGAAATGTTACAACAAGCAGAGTATGTGACGCTGAAGTGGTTAAAAAAAAGATCATGTCGCCAGTTTTTTTCCTTTTCTCACATAATGCTGATCTTGTCAGGGTTCATGTCGTTGTCACTGCTCTTGTTACTTACACCTACTAATTGGCCAAAGTGCCATGTAGCGGGTTCTGAGTTGGACAGCATGAGCTTTTCAAGGTAGGTGAAAAGCAGCAGACAAAAACAAATATTTTGTAGGACGTGCACCAGCACAATTTTTTTTAGATCTGCAGCTGATCGAGCAGATGTGGGGTGTGTTTCTGGAGCTGAGTGTGACCTCTGAACTTTCTGGAAAGGCAACTAGAGAACATGTCAGGAGTGAACAAAGTGGATTACTGAAACATCTGGCTGCATGAAAGAGATTTGTTCCCGTTGTGTATGCAGGGCACAGCATGCATAATCCATGTGTCTTCACTTTCACAGTCACTAAAGCCTGGAGAAGCAGAGAAGTCATCTGTAAGAGTTCACACTAGCTAGTCCATATTACACTTGTACAGTGTTCTATAAAATACTACTATGTGCTCCTACCATAGCTAGCATAAAAGGTGGATGTAGTGACTGTGACATCACCCTCAACATGAGTTTCTGAAGCCACATTTTGAAACCTCGACATGAGTGTTTTGGTTTTGTTGCTATCGTGGTTGCAAACAATAGGATGTGATGAAGGGGGCAGGTCTGACTGTGAAGCCACACGCTTATTTAGCCAATATGACTTGTGATTGCCAATTCCGTAGCCATTGTAGGTATAGCACAGATAATTCAGTTTTTTTGAAACATGGTATCATCAAGATTTACAAACTGGATGCATTTTTTATTCAAAATAAACATAAGACATTCTCCCACTTAAATAGAACCAGAAATCTTTTTTGCAACCACATCTATCGCCATTTGGCGGCCTTCAGACACAATGCAAGCTCTTACAATTACAGTCAGTCAGTGTTTTGACTGCCAATGTGTTTTTGGAGCCAAATATTATCTTATATGAATGTGAAGGTGACATTTATACTAGGCAGCTTGATAAGTAAACACCATTCAGAAAATATAAGAGTGCAACACACAGACACACACATATCAACTATTTAGTGCAAAATTCCACTCACCAAGTGATGCGTGCAAATTTCTGGGATGGTCTGTACTGCACAGCAAGCCATAATGTTTTGACAGACAATCCATTAAAAATGCTCCAACAGGCTTAAAGAGCATGCGCGCGCACACACACATACACTGAAGAGGTGCAGTTTAATGACTGGCAGTAGTGGACGAAGCCTAGCAGAAACTAACTGGCTCCAGAGCCCGTGCCGGGACACCTATCAGTCAAGGCAGCCATGAACCTATGTCAATTATCCAGGTGACAAAAACAAAACTTCCCCTCAGTCAGAGTTGTTATGAGTTATGAGGAGGGAATTCATATTTTGCACCCGGCTGTAAATGTGCTTTGTAGATCTATAATTTTATTGTGTTTTATTAAACTGTTGCTTAGCGCTAATCGGCTGATATCTGTGTTATATACAGTTTATGATAACAGCCTATTGACTCTGCTCGAGAGCAGAGGAGGATCTAACTTGAATGGGCAGAGCTACGAGAGAAGCAAATAAATTGGCAAGCAGTAAATTCATTCTTATCAAATTAAGTCAGTCTTTTTCACTCTTTCATGAATTACATTATTGTCACCATTAGCGTAGGTGTACAATGAATCTGAAGTGCTTTATTTTGACATGGGAATAAATAAAAAAAAAACACAAAAAAAGCTTGATGGTATAATTGTTTAAGCTTTTTAAGCTAAAAGGACAGAACACAAAGATCTGATTTTGTTCACTTTTTTTGTTCTTAACTCCTGCAAGTTAATTTCCATCACGACTGGCTCGAGAGCATTAAGTGAACTACATTTTAATATTCTGAATACTAGCAAAACTATTAAAAAGTCATAATTATATTCACTGAATTAAAATAAAACCACGCTATTAAGTCGTGCTGGTGTGTCGTTTCCATGTTAGACTCTCAGCTCCATGCGATTATGGCAGATGACCTTAACTTCAGCAGCAGGGGGGGGGGGCTTTGTCTGTCTCTGCATTTTCATGGCCTCAGTTAACCTCAGCAGAGAACTTTACGGCATAAACAAAAACAAATGACCCACTATAATTGTAACAGGAGACATGCAACATTGGATGCCAGATTTTCCCTCCCTAGCAAGCTCCATTTTTATCCTCCTGCTCATTCCTCTCTCATTACATCTCTCCTTGCCTCTTTCCTTCGTACTCCATCTGTGTCCATATTCAAGTTCTTTCTCCATGACATGTCAGCGCACACTTCACTGCAGTGAGTCATTTGAAACAAACTTTCCTCAGCATGCTCAGAGTACAAAAAATAAAAAGTCTCTGGAGTTTGTTAAATGTAGATCAAAGTGTCTCCTGTAGTCGCTTACTCCCTGTCTCCTTCCTCTGGCTGTGTCTCCTTCCAGTCTCACATCTTTACTCTCCCTTCAGCTTCTCAGTTTCTCCTTCTATCCCACCTGTCATGTTCTCGTTCCTCTTCCACGCTGCATCATTTCCTCTCTAATGTGAGGATTTAGAGAAAGCTGGGTTGTAGAGCCTTAGTACAAATCGCATAAACAAGATGTAACTGAAACCCTGAAGGTAGCTGTGAAAAAAAAAAAGAAATATAGGTCTCCGGTGTGTCCCTTTCAGATTTAAAAGTCTCCAGCATCCTTTCCTTCCCTCCCCCTCTTAATCAAACCTCTTTCACGCAGAGGTAGAGGTGGAAACAACTTAAAGGTCAACAAGTCAAAACTGGCTTAAAATAATGCATGGGGAATGCCCCTGTGTTGATAGTACGCATGCTAATGATGCATCTGTCATCCCAGTGCACACAGCTGGCAGTTGCTATGGAAACGTGTCACCTAGCAGCAGCATATAGTTGCTATAGGGACAATATATCACGTGGCGTCACCTATAGATTAGCTGTTATCGACATTATCACGCTACAAAAAAAGGAGGTGTTACAATGTGCCGAGGGAACTCTCTGCCCTGAGAGATGTGATGCATCTATTTAAAACGTCTCCAAATGCTTAAATAACTTCACAGAGAATGAGTTCGCTTCCTGAAAGGGTGGGGCAAATTGCTTTAATATGTTTTCGTGCCTTACCGAAAGCACGCAAAGATAAACCTGCTGCAGCAATTTAGCAATTACTAAGGTGATCACACGAGGCCTGATTTATTATTAATTTTAGACCGATTTAGAGAACTGCCCAGCAAGGGAGCGGACTGGAAAAGAAGCAGCAGGTTTTTGCACAAGTTTTGTGTGTTTCATCACTGTTTAAGCAACAAGATCACAGTAAGTCTTTAAAATAGAAGAAGAAGGAGGACATGAACTGAATGCATGTGGCGAGCTCGATTACTGAATGCTAACTTTCATCTCTTTTGGTCACTGCACATGGAAAGCCTTTATGTGTCAGAGCCTGAGTGCATTCTCATTAGGCTGCTGGTGTTATCTGTGTGACAGCACTTCTTCTTTTCTGCTCCACTTGTTTTTTTTTGTTGATGTTGTTTTGTTTTTTTTTTACTCCAGTCTTGTTAAAACTATGGATGCACTCAGCTTGTTTTCTTTTGCGGTCTTTTCACAGCTGTCAGGAAAAGCATTTTTACCCTCCTCTTGTTTTCGTCAGGCTTTTTTTTTTAATGCTCTTTCGATCACTCATCACCCCCACTTTGTCCCAGAACAGTTGTTCCCTTTTTTGTCCCTCTGTGGTGAAAGCATGACTCAGTGTTGCACCTTACATGAACTGATGTAAATAAATATACTCCATCCTCATTCTTTTTCTGTTCTTGCATTCCTTTTGTCATCTATCCTCTACTTTCTACTCCTAACTCCAACTCTCGCTACCCTTCTTCTTTGCCACCGCCGTCCATCCTTTTTCCTCCTGGTTCGGTAAACCGAGGAAATCTCTCCCGTTGCTCTTGAAACATTTGTGTGGGTTCCTGTTTGACGCACACCGAGGAGCGAAGGGGAGAGAATCAGGGTGGGAGAGAGGCAGAGTGAGGGGGAGCACAGAAAACCTGAGAAAAGTGGCTGGTTGTGTTTGTCCTTGTGTGATTCACCATCTGTGGTGGAGAGCGCTCTCTTACAGCAGTTTTTTTTTCAACCAATAAGATGATTGACATGAAAAATACATTAAAATGTGAGAAGGAGAAAAGAGGGTAGGAGGAGAGAACGTCTGATCTTGTGTGTGATTCACAGTTACTTTGAATACTAAAAGCTTTGTCTGATTTTGAATATTAAATCTGACTTCATTGCTTTCAGATATGCAGAAGAAAAGAAAGGAAGGAAGGAAAGGAGGGAGGGAGGGATAGAGCGAAACAGGAAAGTGACCGAATAAAATTCAATTAAAATTAGATACAGATTAAAAATAGATCGACGAGGACAGAGGGTGGGAGGGAAGAGAGAGACAAACAAAGAGAGCGATAAGATGAGAAAGTAAGCTGGGGTGGAGAAAGAATGAAAGTAGGAGAAAGCAAACATTATTCAGGGTCACAACCAGAATGCATTAGCACACAGACAGCGGGTGAGAATGGAAGCGAGAGGGGGAGATTTACAGATTGTGCCTTCTTGGAAGAAAAAGGAAGACAGGATGGACACGTGGAAGCAAAAAAAAGAAAAGGGAAGGTCATTGGTGTATTATCATTCCCATGCTAAATCTGTGTGATCCTTTATATATACAGACATGTGCACATGCCCAAACCTGGGAACCAAATAACTTTGTAACACATGACTACACAGAACATGTGCCTATGGTACATAAAAGTAAGTAATACAGAAAGAATGACATCACATTTGTTCTAAGTCAGGCAATGGGTCATTAAAGTATTCTTTATATTCTTCTGAATATGCCTGTGATCATGAATTAATAAATACATAAGCGAGCATGTCTGATAGCACTCAGAAAGCAGAGAGAGAGGGCCATGCTAAAACTGACATTTCATGACATTTGTCTTATTATAATACGGTGACGTCAGCTGGAGCTGTTATTGGTCTATCGTCACACAAAATTGGAAAATTATATCTTGAAAACTGTGGACACTAGACTGCTGACAAACAGGCAAATGGAACTGATTGCATACTCCCTGCCTTTGGGGGTAGAAGTGTTTCAAGTGCACCGTTATTAGTACAATCTACTCAGTGCTTTATACGTTTACACTAGACATTTGGCCTCAAGTTATTTGCTGGTAAGCTTGTTTGTGAAATGAAAGTTTATATTACTAAAGCTACTTTTGACTGCTCCCTTGCTGCAAAGGGTCACCACAGCAGCTAGCTTCCTGAACCATCCCTTAAGGGGATTTGTGTGTGTCTAGCTGGAATTGAACAAAGAGCCATATGCCTGCCAATCAAATGTGTTAACCTCTACACCATAAGATAATCTACCGTAGCTTTAAATGATTGTGTTGCACAACGTTAAGATCATCATTCATCAGTATCACAGCTGTTGTTTCTCCTGTTTAAAGGTTCCAGAAAAAGAGAAAACCAAAATGCAGCTAACTGGGGGAAGGTCCAAAACCCAAAGTGAGGACTCAGCGATGTAAACGGAGTACATAAGAGTCAGGAAAAATAAGTATGTGATGCAGCATGTGAGAACCCAGCTAAGGTTCAAAGACAACAAAACAAAACAAGAAAAATAGATTTAACCATTTTTGTTCATTTTTTCCATGAATTGTTAACTGAAAAACTGTGTAGAAACTGTTCAAAAAAAACCTACAGTCTTATTCAATATTGGAGACAATGAACTTGTGAAATATTGGAATGTCCAGTTGCTGCCAAAATTCATCATTGTATGGCTGTTTTTGTGCTCAGGTGGGTTAACAGCACATACAAGTCAAATGTATTATTTTTAAAAAGCCCTGTTTGGGATTATCTTCTCATGGACCGTCACATACTTCCAGCACAGCTGCTAGTTTTAGATCACTCAACTGGAGTACAACTTTGTTACGTTGTCGTGGAGAAGCGAGGAGTCAAACCTGTGTGGCCAAAGAAGCAAAAAGCAGGTTCTTTTTTTCTTTCTGTTTTAAGTGCCGACACATTATGGCATGAACAGTAACACAGGTTCTGGATGTTGTTCTTCAAACATCAGGATGTTACAGCAGAGCTCTGCATTAATAGCTTCACAAATTCACATCGCACAACCTTGTGGGAAAGGCGAGTATGCTCCTGATCCTGCTCTTGACCTTATGTGCTTCCTTCAGGCGTGGACTATCTGTCCTCTTCAAGTAAAAAGTGGTGAAAACTAGGGGTGCAACGATACACAAAATTCACGGCTCGGTTCGATACTTTGGTGTCACGGTTCAATATTTTTTCAATACAAAAAAATGTTCATGCCTTTTTAATTTGTCATTTATTAAAATTATAAATATATATTTTAACTCAAAAGTACAGTTTTTAAATTTAATGTAAACAACAAAATAATAAATCTATCTGATCGAGAAATCACTCATCTTTGGAAAAGAGAGTTTATTACAGAGAAAGGGCTCTTTCCAAAATAAAAGCTACACTATACGCTTCTTCTGGGGTATATTCTCAGCAGCATAGGTCCCCATAAGGAGAATCATGTGCTAACGGCTGTCTAAATGACTCGGGTAAAGTTTGTAGCATGTGTGCTTGTTGTTTTTGTCTTTGCACTACGATGATGTCGGCGTAAATGTGCAGTCATATTCATTGTGTTCCCACTAGTGCTGTCAGCGTTAATCTCGTTAAAATGACATTAACCCCATAACGCGGCAAATTTCCGTTAACAAGTTACCGCGGATCGCCCCGTGCGTAGGGCTGGACGGCGTCAACACGTTAACAAGCTAACTGCGCTAACGCACTAGTTCCCACCAATTGAGCATTGCGTGGCAAATCCGACATACTGTTTTACTTTTGTCCATGACGCGCTTACCATCAGGGTCATGCTTCGCATGAAAACCAAGATAGTTCCAAAGGCCACATCTGAATGAGGGTGGGGGAGGTTCAATTTGCCATGTTGCAACGAGCTTAGCTTCTGTCTTGCTAGCTTGGATCTGCGCTCGACAGAGCAGCCTAGGCGGAGTAGTCGAACGCAGATCCACTGAACACTCAACACAAAATTTTGTATTGTTTGATACACATGCGTACCGAACCGAAAGCACTGTATCGAACGGTTCGATATCGATACGAGTATTGTTGCACCCCTAGTGAAAACGTTGGGTCTTGCAGGGAGACTTAATTATGAGCAGCAGCAGTGGGCCTCCATACTAAGCATGGGTCAGTTTGAAAGACAAGTTGATGCTTTTTTTTTCTCTGTGCAAGTTTGAGGATGTGAGTTCCTGAAAGCAGTCTGGAGGCGCTTGAGAGGGCAGGATGATACTCAGAACTTTGATCACACTTCACATAAACTGGGTGATTGACCTACTGATTACCTTTGGGGGCTGTAGTCTGATAGAAAACCCTATAAACATCACAAATAAAATTAGCAGGAGAAAACCAGCGGTTGTTCGCTGCCAATTTTTACAGGGCTCGCTCTGAACTGCTGAGCTGTTTTCACATTTTCATCTGAAATTTGCATTTAAATTCAGTACCAAGGTCACTCAGCAACAAATTCAGTCAATGTAATCCTCTTCATGCGCAACAGGACAATGCTAATGTTCATGTGAGGTCAGATTAACAGTCATTTAGACCCAAATGAGTGCTTTCAAAATAAACCTGTGTTTGTTTAAGCCCCCTTCCTTTAATAACAATAATAGATGTATGAGCAGCTGGTGAGCCCAGAGACCATGATTCATTCGAATGTTATGACAGAATTGAGGCGATGTATTTTATTAAAATCTATAACAGCTTTTAAAAAAAATGCAAATAACGACAGGAGAAAAAAACAATAAACATGCAAAAGCAATAAATACAGGATGTGAATCAGAATGAAACACACTACCCAAGATTCAAATCACAAGCCAAGTATGCTTTTGGGGTTTGTTTCCTTTACATCCTGCAAGCATCCTGCAGGCCTGAATGTACAGCTTCATGTGCATGCACACTTGCACACTTGTCCCCATGATCGTCCTGAAGACTGACAACAGGCAGCCGAACAAAACATGAGCAGAGCAGGCTGTTGTGCTGCTTGGTGTGCTTACATCTGTATCACTGCTAGGCTCTAAAGAGTATTTCTGGGACTTGGAAAGATGCTAAAACACGCTTTCGTCATGACACACTTTCCCCGTTAGCAAAAAAATAAATAAAACAGCTTTGAAAAAGTGCATGAGGTGACACATCAGCTTTAAATCACACAAACAGAGCTGTGATCTGCACAACTGTGGGAGACGGTGTGCTACTGACTATTACGTGTCTTACACATCATATATTAGGACTACCTGGGAGACTGTGACTATGCTGAAACACATGTGCATCTGTGTTTTGATACAGTTGTGTTTTTTCCTCACTGTGACTATACTGTGCATACCTATGCCAAATACATCTTTTTTTAGCAGCAGCATCTTGTAATTGTATGCACCAAGGCCCTAACAATCTCTTAGCAACAAACTGTAAACCAGTAATGTGGATGCTGATTAGGCAGTAGAATTTAAAAGTCATTAACTCCTAATTTGTGTCTGCAGGTGAAGAATGACTGCAGCGGCAGGTGTGCTAACAGGCTTGGCCAAGCTAAAGCGCCAGGACTCTGCTCGCTCTCAGCATCGGCCCGTACCACCGACATCGCCGGGCCTGGGACACGCCGCCCCCGAGGCCGCTCCTAGGTGATTGTCATGTGCATTCATTTTAACACAGTAGACAGAACTATAAATTAGCCTTTTAAATTGCTGCCTCTGCAGCAGGAAAGAGGATATTGTCACAAAAGCTAATGTGTGTTGGTGAAATTGCTTCTGCAGTCTCTGAAAATTTGCTGTATTTGTTACCCATTGCTGTTAAACTGTTACCTCCAAAAATCCGTTTGTGTTTTCTTGCCATCCTTTTTCATTTAGGAAGAGGAAGAGGCGCACCGATGTCGTAGTGGTGCGAGGTAGACTCCGTCTCTACTCTGCATCTGGGTTTTTCCTCCTTCTGGGACTAATCATCTTGGCCATAGGGATTGGCATGGCGACGCTAGGTTACTGGCCTCACAGTAAAGCCATACTTGCTGGAGGAGGAACTGGAGTCAAGACAGAAAAGGATGCAGCCAATGCGAGCCACAATGGGCAAGGTGAAGAAGGGTGACTAGAAACCTGCTGGCAAAAGTTTGTTCCTCTCATGGCTCATCTCGCTGTTTTGTGGTTTTAGGTACGCCTTCCAAGGAGACTGAGAGCGCTCTGATGCGATTCCTAGAACAGCATCTTCACTCTGAGAGGATGAAGATGCTTGGGCCCTTCACCATGGGCATTGGGATTTTTATTTTCATCTGTGCTAATGCAATACTTCACGAAAACAGAGACAGGGAAACCAAGGTAAGGCTGAAATCATCGCTTCAGGATGCGCACAGTCGAAATACTCAAACACTGTATGGGAAACAAAGAAGTTGGAAGGTTTTTGTGGGTAATGCAACTTTAGTTTTTGCATAATCTGCTTCAAAAGTAGGTTCTTTAGCAATATTTCCATCAAATGTTTCTAAATTTAAAAGCCAGAACTTGTAGTTAATATTTCTTCCCTGTCACTGATTCTTGTTTCTGTCCCTCCTCCACTCTCTACAAAATAAAGGGCATGTACACTCTAGTCATCCATATTCATCATCTCCATAACATGCAGATCAGACTTCTCCCAGTCTCCTTCCACCTTTAGCTCTGCAATTTTCCCTCTGATTAAATTCACTCTGTTTCCATGCTCTCTTCTTCTCTCCTTTGATTCAATTATCCCTCTCCTTCTCCCTTCCCTTTACTGGTAATCCTTGTGAGAAACATGTCCCCCAAGGCCACACGGTGGCAACGTGCACAAATTTAAAACTACAGGGAGATAATGTGTTTTAATGAAACGCTTCAAATATTTTCAGGTAATCTAAAATAAATGCTGCTGCTTCTACTTCTGCTAATACGATTTTCATTTGCTGTAGATCATCCATATGAGAGACATGTACTCCACAGTCATCGATATCCACCGCCTCAGGCAGAAAGAGCAAAAGCAACACCAACACCGGAACAGCACCTGTGTGAGAGAAGTCGGAGATCTTCGAGTCTTCGGCTGCGATACTGCCGCACGGTTAGCCAGCAACTCTCTCCTAGCTTTCTCTCGTGCTGGAAGCATTGCCGGAGGAGGGAGAGGTTCTACAGAAGAGGAGGAGGTGTTGTTAGGGGATGAGGAGTATCACAGACGTAGAGAACAGGCTAAGATGGATTGTAACTTTTCAGGGCTATTGGCACCCCTCTATAAGGATCGCCCATTTTGTGGCCCCGGGGTCGGGCTGGTTCATTCGGATTCCATGCGTCACCAGTGGTCAGCGGATGGAGATGGAGAGAGGGGAGGACACCATGCACGCTCTATTGTCTCCTCCTCCATCTCTGCATTTACACTCCCTGTTATAAAACTCAACAACTGTGTTATTGATGAGCCGGAGATGGAGGCAATAACTGAAGAGGACAGAGGAGGAGAGAGAAGAGAAGGAGAGAGGTCGCAGCCTCTGACCTCTGTGGAGTCTCTGGTGGTTCCCGTGGCATCCGTTGCCAAGGCCTCCAAACCACCGGGCCTACACAGGAGTAACTCCGCCTCCTCCTCATCCCGCTGCTCCTCCTTATCCTCGTCCTCCCTCTCCCCTGCTCCCTCCTCTACCTCAGGCTGCTGGCTTTCCCCGGGAGCAGCAAAGAGTGACTTTGGCTCCAACTCCTCTCTGCACATGCTCAACAGCCATTCCAAATCTCTGGACTTGGAGCGCAGACCGAGTATGCTTAGCGTAAACCCAGAGCAGCGGAAGCACCCCAGCTGGCCCCGACTTGACCGCAGCAACAGCAGCCGTAGTAACAGCGGCAGTCGGGGCAGCACCAAAGGCTACAAGCGGCTGGAGGACAGAGAAGAACAAGGAGATCGGCTCTTGGAGGTGTCACAGTCTGTGGCAGAGAGGCGCGACTATAGTAAGCGCGAGAAGCTGCTAATGATATCCAGGTCGCATAATAACCTGAGCTTTGAGCATGATGAGTTTAATAGCAGCACACTGAAGAGAGGCAGCTCTGAGACTCGGTTCTGATCGCACTGAACTAGAGGTTGATGACAGTTCTGTCCTGTTCTGTAAATTGCCCTCCACACAGTATGAATGTACAGCTTGTGCTGGAGGAAACTGACAAGTTTAATGGCTACACCGTGCAGAGAGGAAACTCAAGCAGTTTCAAGAAAGCCTGTTTTTATGAGCAGCAGGTTGTAGAGTAATGGAACAACTTGCACTGTGAAAGAGTTCAGGTCTATTGTCAGTCAGACACAATGGGTCTACTGCATTAGGGTGACATTAGTTGATCTACGACAGTGATTCCTAATCCAGGGCACATCTGCGGTAGGTTAGCCAAGGAGTATATGAAAAGACTAGCTCAGCTGTTACCATTAAATAAAAGAATTAGTGGACCTGAGGAACTTTAGGCAGTGAAGGGAAAACTTCGAATAAGTAGAAATGTTTACAAAAGATAAAATGGTTAAAAGTGATTGAAAGTGGATAACTCGCTAAGTGAGTAGTAGCGAGTAGTAATAGTTGGAACTATTAGCCAACAGCATGCACAAAGAAATGATGTTATGAGCTAAACAGGATGGATAACAAGCTGAAATACTGTACAGTAGCTAGCTAAATTCATAAATGTTGTCAATTATTTTGCTGATGCTACTAAATTCTCATCTTTCAGTATTGATTAATCCAATGAAATATCAATACAAAAGTAGGCTGAAAGAATTTGAATTGTTACCTTAACATAAAAGTAAGATTGCTAGCCATATAAATAAATAGGGGAAATTGGTCAATTGTCTGTGAAAATACTGGATAAATGATTAAAATAGTCATCTAATAGTCCTGGACTAATCATTGAGAAATTTGAACATGAAGGGTTTAACCAAGGAAGAGATTTTTCAGTCCAGAGGGGTGAACTACAATGTGAGATTAATGGGTTAGCAAGCGATGTTAAGATAAAAGTCAGAGTATTCTGTGTCATGACTTTTACCTGGATAAATCACCATGGTTACTTGTGCTAAATCACCATGGTTACTTATGCTGAACACAAAACTTATTTTGTTTTGTTAGGACAGCTAAGGCAAAGAAAGCCTGACTGGGTTGAACATCCTGTGTAGTATACTCCTCAGGACTGTTGGGATATGTAAGATGAAAAAGGTTGGATAAATGAAAAAAGCTCATTTGCATTAATGAGCTTGAAAGTCTATATTTGGTATGAGCACCATTATTCATCACACAGCCTGAACTCTTTTAGGCATGTTTTGTTATTATATCTTTAAATTGTGTTCAGGAATAGTTCTCCAGGCTCCTTTAGGGATATTCAAAGATCTTCTTTGGATGTTGGCTGCCTTTCATTGTGCTCTTTGTCAAGATGATCCCGCTCTGTTTCAATAATGTTGATGTCCGGGCTCTGGGGAGGCCAATCCATGACTGATAGTGTTTCACTGTGTATTTTTCCATCCATATATGCTTTAAGAGCACTGCATTGGCAGTGTGTTTGGGGTCATTGTCATGCTGAAAACTTAAGCTGTTGCCAATCAGATGCTTTCCCGAAGGCATTGCATGGTGGATCTAAATCGGATCATACTTTTCTGAATTCTTAAATCAATCAGTGTTGACGAGATCCCAACTCCACTGGCAGAAATGCAGCCCCAAACCAAAACAGACCCTCAATTGTGTACAGATGGCTGTAGACGTTCACTGTTCTGCATGCTGATGACAATTTGAAGCAGCACATTTTACATATGTCTTAACTACTCCATAAGACCTGTTACCATTGATTTGTCTTCCTCTTGTCCAGTTTCCAAGAATCCTTTAAGGATATACTGCACACCATGCTGAGATATGCCGAGTTTCTAGCTAATACTATTAATATTTCTGCACAAATACTATTTTATGCCTGTCAAACTGTGATATCTTTGACATTCCTCATAGACTAAAGGAATGGGAACAAATGATGCGTTTTTGTGACAGGGTGCTAGCGATACAATGTGAAATTGGTTCTTTGCTAAGTTGTTTGTTATGTATGGAAACAACACTGACTACTCCCTTGAGTTAGGTGCCTTTTTTATGCTTAAATTATTCATATGTCAGTGTTAAGCAGCTTAACTTACAACCAAGAAGTAATGGTCAGGTACAAGGACTGGACTAAAAAATAAAAAGCAGCCAATGTCCAAAGAAATGAGAACTGCTCATGACCACTTATTAATTACAAAAAAGTCCTCCTCAAGGGATTAATAATTTTTTTATATATTTTATATTCCCCTTGCTATAAGAGCTGTTTAACACCCAAATTTCTCATCCATGGGATAATAAAGGTTTATTCTAATAAAATACATCACATCAGTCTGCTTAATATCATATTCAGAAATCATTTCTGAAGTTTTACCATCACTGAGACAATATAACCAGCACTGCTACATAAGGTTTTTTACATATAAATTACCTGTTGCACAAAGGGTCCCATAAGACGAAGGAAGTTACTACAATGCCAGTGGGCTCTGCAACAGAGATATAAATCAAATAAAGATAGTAGCCAGGGAAATACAACAAAGAAGTCATGATGTCCTGCAGTATTACAGTCCATCTCTAAACTAGAAATAAAAACCTCAGTCTATGGCTCTGCTACAGGCATTTCAAGGTTATTTTTACAAAATTAATGTAATGGATATCATTCAGGATATTCAGTCATACAGTTATCTTTCTGTGTACTATCATAAAACTGAGTGTATGAGAAAACCATGGTTCATCTGGTGCATCAGCCACAGTATTTTTTTCAGTCAAAACAGAAGGTATACTTATAACAACCATTAGTTATTTCTGATCAACAATCAAAAATAAGTTAATGTTTGTCTATATCTAAAAATCTCTAATTAGGATAACAGAGACAATTTGACTCTTTCTGTATCTGATTTATTATTGAATAAATGTTTGAACCTGTATAAAAAATAGTTCTCGGTATTAGAACAATTGAACCCACATTTATTTATCTTGTGCTGTCTTTATAAAACCAGAGATCTGTATCATTCAAGTGTTGTTTCCTTTTATTTGATCACATTTTTATGATGGTTTGTTTTGAGGAATTCTTGTTCTTGGATATCTAATTGAGTTTACATGAATTTGCATTCATATTGTTCAATGGTTTTGGTTTGTTAGTGACCTCTGATCCTTCTGAACACTTGTGTAAATCTCTTTAGGAAACTTGTAATGTGTGTAATGAGTAACACACCTTATTTTGAGATCTAACATGATGTACCCTCCCACTCAGTGCCACATACTGTATGAGTGTTAAAGAGGAACCCCTTTTAAAAGTGCAGAAATCTTTTCAGAGAGCTTTAATGGTCCCCCACAGTCTATGGGTCAATGTCGAATTTTAGCTTCACTAAATAAACTGTATTTTTACTGATATCTGTTTTGTCCTATTGGATGTGTTTAAAGCAATTCCAATTATGCATGGATTTACACATAATAGCTCTTCTGTCGCCTTTTTCATGGATTGTGGGAGGCAAAAACGTCGCTTAGGCCAGCACACAAACACACGTGCACACACACCGTGCACCAACATACCATCTGACCCCCCCCCTCACTTAAGCTGTCCAAATATACCTCTAATTTCCATTCTCTGCCTCTTTCACTCACTCCTTCTCCTTCGCTGCATGCAAAATAACAAACAAAGGTCTGGATGAGTCATCACCAATTATCAGTCTGTGGCTCTGTGGGATAACACACACAAACTTGCGCAACACCCTCGCAAGGACCAAGGACTATTTACATCAGAGCATGCAAACATATTTTTTCTAAAATGCATCAAGCAAAGCACGCAGACACATGAGCACACGCAAATGTGCATTTACAATGGAATTCAAAAGCAGAAGGATGATGACGATGTCATTTTAGCCCAAATACGTCAAAAAGTCAACTAAAGCTAAATCTAAGCTAAGCATCTTGTTGTGGGTTCGCTGCCTGTACCAAAATCTGATCAGATGGACTCAAGAAACCATTTGTCGGTACAACTTACTACATTCTAATAATGTCATTTGAGCTCATTTTAAACTGAACCTGAACAAAGTTCAGGTTATTGTGCATGCTTAGCATTTAAATAACATTCATCAATTATGTTTAATAAATGCCTCAGCTGTTTATTCACAACTAGTAGCTTGCAATTTCAGTCAATAATACCCTTCTTTCTCCTTTCATTTTAGCGAACGTTTCATTATAGCTTATGTTTTTGGTAGCAGATGCCTGTGTCAGCCTGTTTGTAAACACAATACCTCGAAAGGTTTAGAATTAATTCTAATAAAACTTGTAGGGGTGTAGAGTGGGGTCATGTTAACAATCCATTAAAATTTGACTCATATCCACCGAGGTCTTCAAGGTCAACATAATAATTTATCGGTCAAAAATAGACAAAAAGCCTTATAACTTAGAAACTGATATATTGTCAACATGTAAAAAATATTGTGAGATTTAAAATATCATGACACACGTGACCTCTGACCTCTCCTTCAAGGTCAATAGACTGATTTGTCAAGAAAAAGTTGTCTTGGGATACTATTTGAGAATAGTTGATTAATTTTATTATGAATTTTGAAGTTTAAATACATAGCAATTTGAATACATTTACAATGTTCTTGAATAATTTACTAAACTAAGAAAATATTATAAATAAGCTAAAATATTTAATATATCATTTGATATTCATTACTAAGCATTTAAAGACTTTTTTTCATTTTTAAAAAATGAAATAAATGCTGCACATTTCATACAAAATAATTATACTCAAAACTGTGTCAGGTATGTTAAAATGGATTCAACAGGGCAAATAACAAAATCCTGCCCTTTGTGCTTGTTTTTACTGCACTATAAAGTATGTTTAATGAGAACATGTTGGCATGGGGTACAAAATCAGTGTATACAAATAACAGTGATACTATTCCTTAAAAAGGTAATTCACACAGAGAGTCAGCTGCATTGGCAGAGGTCTGCATTCTTGAAGTGCTTCTTGTTTATCATGTTATCTAACTATTTTAAAAATTTAACCACTAACAACGTAATATAATGTATACTTTTATTAATCCCCTTAGGGAAATGAGTCCTCTGCATTTAACCTATTTACTCAGTGAAGCAGTGGGCTGCCACCAATCCAGCACCCGGGGAGCAGTATGTTGGGACAGTACCTTGCTCGGGGGTACCTCAGGGTAGCCGTTCAGTGGATTCGAACCCCTGGCCTTCCGATCATGGGGCGACCACTATATTAACTTTTTGCTGTACTATCAGTATTGACATTTATAACTAAAACTTAAACATAGTTTGTCACCCTGAGGGCACTTTGCAATTTCCCTTTTGGCAACAGGTTTGGAAGCCACAAACACAATCAGCTGCTCCTAGAAGAGTTGGGAAGAGCATAAACAAACAAATAAGTAAATAAACACCTACATATAACAAATGTTAAGGAAATATGTTTCAATTTCGTGTATCTGAAAGACAAAAAAGTCATCCTAGTCATCCTATTTCGATCAGGCACTATTAGATTATTTTGCAATTTCTGTTTTTGTCCACTGAGTTGAGTTGATACACCTCGGGGCACTTGGCTGTTTCAGCGTAAATGGTAAATGGTAAATGGCCTGTATTTATATAGCGCTTTTACTAGTCCCTAAGGACCCCAAAGCGCTTTACATATCCAGTCATCCACCCATTCACGCACACATTCACACACTGGTGATGGTAAGCTACATTGTAGCCACAGCCACCCTGGGGCGCACTGACAGAGGCGAGGCTGCCGGACACTGGCGCCACCGGGCCCTCTGACCACCACCAGTAGGCAACGGGTGAAGTGTCTTGCCCAAGGACACAACGTAGCGTAGATATAGCCAGTTAGGTCACATACTGGCTTTGTAAGACTGTGGTCCAGTAACTATCCCTAATATTTAGACCTGCATGTCCCTCCTTACCTTACGGTTTAAATAACAAAAAAAAACAAGGAAAAATCAAGTCATGTTTCTCCGAAAGTGGTGTCAACGTAGTGGCACACAGGTAAATCAAACTTCCACTAAATGTGTTTTAGTTGCTAACAGCAACACTTACCTTGCCCCTTAAGCCAGATGGTTGACTGGTGAAAGTTGCTCAAGAAGTGCTCCAACTGTTTCACATAGATAGAGAAATAAATCCTTAGTGCATCAACAGCTCGTGTGGCCAAATACCTTTTTTTTCCTGTGTGTGTAACTGTGATCAACCACAGCAGGGCACACGTGCGATCCCTCATCAGCTGTGCAGCTGATGTGTTACGGAGCGAGACAGCTCGCGCCTTCTCACCTCCTCGGCTGTGCCACACACTTCAGCTTGCTGAGGAGCTCGGGCTTTTAATCTCCCAGCCTTTCAACGTTTCAGTCGATTTATGTACTGCTATAGCTTTGCTTACTTTGCAGCAGTTTACTTCAATTGCTGGACTGAACTTAAGTGATTTCTTGAGTAGCTGCATGGTTACTGATGCATAATGAAATAAACCCAGATCAAAAACATTGGTGTAGCCCTGCCTCTCGCATAATGGCAGCTGGGATAAGCTCCAGCCCTCCTAAATTAGATAAGTGGAAGAGAATGAATGGGTGGATTGATGGGTGGCTATTATAGTGCAGGCTGAACAATAACTGTACTAGACTTCACGAGTATCAATATATACTGTTCAAAACAATGAAAGGAACACTATGAAAACACATCAGAACTCAAACAATGAAACAGATCTATATTTATACTATACTGATATCAACTGGGGTGATCTGTTAAGAATGGAATGAAAGGATAGAAATGGAAATTTGCAACCTACAGAACTCAAAGATAGCTTGAAAAGTGTCAAAATGAAGCGATGGGCTAGTCCATTTTCATTGTAGAAACTCAAAATGGTACTCACGAGTTTGTTTGGCCCCCCAGTGTGACCTCTGCCGGGCTTGTAGAGGTGTGTGTGCCCTCTATGGATATGCCTCCCCACATCATTACTGACCCACCACCAAACCGGTCATGCTGAATGTTGTTACAGGTAGCACGTTCTCCATGGTTTCTTAAGACCCTTTAACGTTTGTCCCATGTATTCAGGGTAAATGCACTCTCATTTTGTCAATCTCATCAGATTCAGGTCCACATTCTTGCATCTCATTCCTCAATATCTGCACAAAACAACTTGAAGCTACTAAAAATGAACTGAGGGCATGGCTATACCTATATTTTTAAGGATTAATATGTATAAAAGACTGAGCTTATATGCGCTATGGTCTGAAAGCACTGAAAGATTAACACATTGTTAGTCATATTCTGTCACTCTGTACTTTCAGACCCGTCTGTAAACTTTCCAAGGTCCCCAGAGCAGCAATGGCATTTTGCAATACACGGAATAAAAAACTGAAAAAAAAAGCCACCAAAACTGCACAAATGACAGAGTGGAGGCAAATAGAACTGAAGTTCATACTTCAAAAAAAGTACAGACAAGGAAGTAAAACATATTAATCTCTTTTTCTTTGTCATGTTCGCTTGAACAGTGATTGACAGAAGGTATAACTCTGTAATAAAGGTATCAATGTGGAACTAACGTGCAGATAGGGCTGCACAAACACATACAGATCATCAATTACTTAATCTGCTTTATTCACATGTATCCACGTCAACAGATTAACCCCATTTCAACAGGGCTTAATTTGGGTGCGTTTCTGTGTATTTTATTGCATTAAAAATCAGACATTAGCAGCATGTGCGCTCAGTGCTACTCCCTTGTGTTTTTACCAGCAACAACAGCAGTGATGTGGGCAGTTTACTGACATAATCATCTAATAAACAGACTAATTACCACGACACATCTGGAGGGTAAATTGAATGGTTTGCAGATTAGCAGAGTAGGAACGGCTGCCAGGAGGGTGAACAGCGTTAACACAGCTGTCACGGATAATAGCAACGCATCGTGTATTGGGATGAGCCATGCTGAATTAGTAATGGAAGTGACTCATCCGTTCAGAAGCATGTTGGTTTCTGGAGCGGTGAATGCCGGACTGGATTTTTTTTTATAAGGTTAAAAAGAAGCAAAGGACTTTTTTTTTTTATTGTTTTTTTTATCCAGACAAAATCCTAAACTGGATGTTGCAGATTTTCACTTTCAGATGCAGCTTTATAACGGTGCCTTTATGTGTTTGAAGAATATCAAAGGCCAGTTCCTTCCCTAAATACAGCCACATGTTTTGGTGGCTGTCACGGTGTTTAAAGAAACCTCACTGCGTGTTGTCATTATATCACGCTGAAGCCTCTTCCAGTTGTTCCCGATCCCTTTGCGCCGAATCCCGAGTAATTAGGCAGAAAACGGAGTTTCCCTGCCGCGTGTCATTGAAAGAGCCTTGTGGCTATAGTTCCAGTGTGCTAGTGTGTGTTTGTGCGTCTATCTGTGGGTTTGTGCGCTTGCCACGAAGCAGCAGTAGGGGTGCCAGCCTTGTTGCCATAGCAGCCCAAGATGTGCTCTGGACCCCTGCCTGAGGAGTAAACTCACTCACAGAAATGAACGCAAACTGAGCTTTTTATAAAAACATAATAACCCCCCAACAACCAGTCATTTAATGAAGCCAAAATATAAATTATAAGAGTTAAATAGAGTTTTAATCCTGTGGCTCGATCCAATAGGCTCCTGTACTGTCCCACAGTGATGACAGGCAGATCAGGTAAGGCCTGAAAGGTTTACGTGTGCTTGACCTGAATGTGTCGAAGCACAGCTGACAGAGTAAAGCGATGAAGTACACTTTATAAATAAATGAAAGAAATGCATTCTAAATATAGGCAGAGACAAGCCCCCTTATTCCCATATCTGTTCCAGTGCTGCTTTGGTAAGCCAAAAGTCTCAAGAGGAGCTGTTCTGAAAAGCTGCAGGGGTGCGCACCCCTCTTTACTGCAGCAGAGATCAAAATTTACTAATAGCAGCATTATGGCTTTCAACTTCTAAAACTGGCTTTGACCTTTCCAGCTTCATCCTCACATGTTGTTTTAGCGTCTAAAGTTAGAAAGGGTTTATGACATTTTGCTTTTTTATGTGTCACAATGAAGGGAGCTAAATGCAGTTCGTTTTGGTGGAGGGTTGTTCATCATTCAGGAGGATTTCGGGTACAAAGAAAACCCACAACATGTATATTTTATGTATCTTGGACCAAGAAAGCTTTATAAAAAAGCTCCCAGTGACACGTACATGATGTCTAACTTATGCAAGATTAAAACTAAGAGGAACTACGTTACAGCGGTGTTACTTTGGAGCTTGTTAATGTCATTTCTCAGCTTGTGTGAGTCTGTAAGGCATATGATTGGCTGACATTTACCTATATCGTTACAGAAAATATTTGGCATTTTGCCATGAAGACGCTGTGGTGTTCCAGCTGTAGAAAATGGAGAAAGTCAACTCTTAACACTTCTCTTCTCTAATGTGTTAATTGTCACATTTAATGAATTAGTCTTTTTTTGTTTACCACTGGTCCAGCAAGCGGCCCACTGGGAATCCTCCCAAAGCTTCCACTCTGGCACCGCATCACAATAAATGAAAAATAATATTGTGACTATTTGAAAATGTGGCCCAAGATACTTCATGTACATAAAGAAATGATCAAAGAAGAATATTAGTTAAGACGTTTAAGAAAAATCTATATACCTAAAAATGCTGAACCATATACTTTTTTGATGTTAATGCACCTCAGCACTCAGCACTCGACCTCAGTGTAGGGCTAAGTGCATGTTTTGTTTGGTTTGTTTGTTTTTTACACCTGTGGCAATGGGACTGGCAACACTTGAATTTAAAGATTTGGAGGTGTGGCCCAATACTTTTGTCCATATAGCATATTTATAGCTGCTGTCATTCTGTGTCAGCGTGAATAACTACCAAGGTTACGCTCACCTTTGGTGACGATTGGTGCATTTTTCTGAAAGCAGATGAGCTAAAGAGTAAAATAACCTACTCTATTAGCATGCTCATGATTATTAATCAAAATCCAGCATAATATCTTCAAAATCTGATTTTCTTGGATTGAAAATGATGTTTTTTACTGCTTAGTATTAGTTTTCTATTCACCTTTTCAACCCAAATAAACACGTGTTGGTTGGTACCGGGAGGGAAGGAAGTCGTTTCCTGTGCAAATGCTAAGAACCAAAAATTCAGTCACATGTTGTTGCTTTCAGTAAAACATTTAAACTAAACTGTGCATCAGGACTCAACAATACCTCTGGAGTGAGACAAAGACAAACAGCTGTGTATGGTCCACATCTACACATCAGCTATGCCCGAGAATCAAATTAATTTGACAGTGATATAAGGATATCTAAAAATACTTTGATGCCTCTGCAGCAAAGCTCATTAGAGAGAACACGCACACACGCAAGCACACACGCACGCACACACACACACACACACACACACACACACACACACACACACACACACACACACACACACACACACACACCCACACACACACTGTGCCAATACCAGGTGAGTCACTAGTGGGCTTTGCATCTGTTTCATATTACTTTCTAAATACAGTCTCTGCCTTTCTAGTTCTCCTCCCATCTGTTTCTTCTCTCTCTTGTGGTTTCCTGTTTCTTACCTCCTCATTTCCCCCACACTCACCCGCCACCTTCACCATCGCTTCTCCTCTCTTCCTACCTGCCTTTCAATTACTCCTTCTCCCTCCCCTGTTCTTGTATTCTCCCATACTCCCTCCACTTCCCGCCTTCTGCCTCTACTGTATGTCTCTGATCCCCTGCTTTCCACCGCTGTCCTCCGTTCTCGCTGTACTCTCTCTCCTTTCCATGGACATGACAGCAGAAACTAGCAGAGAGCTCCAACATAAGCTGTTGACTAAGGGCCTGAGTGTGGTAATATTTCACACACTCTTGAGTGAGTGCTACTCAGACAGGCAGGTGGAGAGAGCCACTAATGAGAAAACCTTTGAGACTATAATGGTACAAATGAGAGAAATAGATAAATCTGCCCGAGTGCCACTATCTCAGTTATTTGTTGCTCTGGATAGTCCCGTCTGCTGTCTCTTATTCCAAACAACAGGATGTGATATCATTACATGACATTTTGAGATAATCACGTCAGGTTTTCCTGCTAAACATAAATGTTTAGGTACAGTGTATTTCTTTTAATGAGGTTTCCCTGAAGTAGCTTGTACTCACATTTCAGTTTTAATCAATCAAACATCAGTACGAATATTAAATGGGTAATGAGGGATACAGCGCAATATATTTGATTGGACTCGCTTTTTAAGTGTCTGAAGTCGATGAACAGTAGTGGACACAAGGAGCAGAGAGAAAGAGACTCATGGGAAATTAATGCTTTGTGAAGGTTTGTAATGGACACATCCATGGGTATAGAGTGAGCCAGTGTGGGTGGACTAACAGAGAGGTCACATAACTAACCGTTCTTGTGAGTGTGTGTGTTTTGTTCTTTGTGTGAATGTTTGTGGTCTCCATGAGGGACTGGAATGACTCTTACAAGTCAGCAAACTAAAAGCTTTGCCACGCAATGCTCACCTCTACGTCTACATAAGACATGCAGTGTACTGTTAGTGTACACTGCATGCAAAAAACACACACACACACACACACACACACACACACACACACACAGGGACGCCCAGCTGTTGCAGGAGGATTTGCAGTGGGTGCATGAATGAGCTAATCTGTGTGTAAGCATACAGTGGGGCAAAAAAGTATTTAGTCAGCCACCGGTTGTGCAAGTTCCCCCACCTAAAATGATGACAGAGGTCAGTAATTTGCACCAGAGGTACACTTCAACTGTGAGAGACAGAATGTGAAAAAAAAATCCATGAATCCACATGGTAGGATTTGTAAAGAATTTATTCATAAATCAGGGTGGAAAATAAGTATTTGGTCAATAACAAAAATACAACTCAATACTTTGTAACATAACCTTTGTTGGCAATAACAGAGGTCAAACGTTTACTATAGGTCTTTACCAGGTTTGCACACACAGTAGCTGGTATTTTGGCCCATTCCTCCATGCAGATCTTCTCGAGAGCAGTGATGTTTTGGGGCTGTCGCCGAGCAACACGGACTTTCAACTCCCGCCACAGATTTTCTATGGGGTTGAGGTCTGGAGACTGGCTAGGCCACTCCAGGACTTTCAAATGCTTCTTACGGAGCCACTCCTTTGTTGCCCGGGCGGTGTGTTTTGGATCATTGTCATGTTGGAAGACCCAGCCTCGTTTCATCTTCAAAGTTCTCACTGATGGAAGGAGGTTTTGGCTCAAAATCTCACGATACATGGCCCCATTCATTCTGTCCTTAACACGGATCAGTCGTCCTGTCCCCTTGGCAGAAAAACAGCCCCATAGCATGATGTTTCCACCCCCATGCTTCACAGTAGGTATGGTGTTCTTGGGATGCAACTCAGTATTCTTCTTCCTCCAAACACGACGAGTTTATACCAAAAAGTTCTACTTTGGTTTCATCTGACCACATGACATTCTCCCAATCCTCTGCTGTATCATCCATGTGCTCTCTGGCAAACTTCAGACGGGCCTGGACATGCACTGGCTTCAGCAGCAGAACACGTCTGGCACTGCGGGATTTGATTCCCTGCCGTTGTAGTGTGTTACTGATGGTGACCTTTGTTACTTTGGTCCCAGCTCTCTGCAGGTCATTCACCAGGTCCCCCCGTGTGGTTCTGGGATCTTTGCTCACCGTTCTCATGATCATTTTGACCCCACGGGATGAGATCTTGCGTGGAGCCCCAGATCGAGGGAGATTATCAGTGGTCTTGTATGTCTTCCATTTTCTGATGATTGCTCCCACAGTTGATTTTTTCACACCAAGCTGCTTGCCTATTGTAGATTCACTCTTCCCAGTCTGGTGCAGGTCTACAATACTTTTCCTGGTGTCCTTCGAAAGCTCTTTGGTCTTGGCCATGGCGGAGTTTGGAGTCTGACTGTTTGAGGCTGTGGACAGGTGTCTTTTATACAGATGATGAGTTCAAACAGGTGCCATTCATACAGGTAACGAGTGGGGGACAGAAAAGCTTCTTAGAGAAGACGTTACAGGTCTGTGAGAGCCAGAGATTTTCCTTGTTTGAGGTGACCAAATACTTATTTTCCACCCTAATTTATGAATAAATTCTTTACAAATCCTACCATGTGAATTCATGGATTTTTTTTTTCACATTCTGTCTCTCACAGTTGAAGTGTACCTCTGGTGCAAATTACTGACCTCTGTCATCATTTTAAGTGTGAGAACTTGCACAATCGGTGGCTGACTAAATACTTTTTTGCCCCACTGTACATGTCTGTGAATGAGGCTGTTAAAAGTACTTTTACACATGCATTCATGAGCATGTATGAGACCATCCTATACTGACTTACGCTTTTACAAAAATGCACACACATTCATACGTTTATGTGGAAGTGAATATGTGTGCAGAGGTCAGTGTGTGCGTGCTTACACTGTGAAACCCCTGTATTTCCTTTCTTTCCAGGCTTGATCTGCCTAATCAACCAATCAAGAGGAAGCAACCCACATCTGTCTTAACGAGGCGATTAAATTAGTGCTACTGAAAGGAACAGCCTCGGGGCTCTCACACCCCCTCCTCCTGATGCTCCTCTTGTTTTCTCCTCTTCCAGCTTTCTCTCTCTCTTTCTCTATCTTAATTGCTATTCCCTCTCTCCAGCATCTTCCCCACTGCAGCCCCCTCGCTGTTTCTCTTATTTCCTTCATTCATCATTTTTGCTTCTTTCTATATTCTTCTATGCACTTCTCTCTTTCTGGCCCCACGTTCCCCTCCGTTCTAATGCCAGCTATTGTCCTCGTTTGTCTGTTCTTACTACTCGCCTAATTGTAGTTATCAGTCATGTACCTTGTTACAGAGCTGCTAAATTGGCCACAGGAAATACAAACAGTGCAATTGTGGCTGTGTCCGCACAGTGTGCATTCAGGGCACACAGCGCTAAGTATAGGCCATCTACCTATTAGCTGTGCTAAGCGTCAAACATGTAATCAGTGGATCGAAATAGGGTTTTTGTCTATATTTGTGGCTATAAATATGTTGCAAAGTGAAGTTATTTTAACTTTCCAGAGATTTACTTGCTTTTGGAGTCAGCATCATGTGACCATTCAAGTCACTGCACTTTCTGATACTTAGACATTGCATTCACTCTGCATTCAACCTACTTACTATATTACAGTGTTGGCGAGTTCACACTGTTGTCCAAGAAGTTTCAGCTAAAGTTTAAAAAAAAACTGAAAGTTTAAAAAAGGGAGAATGAAGTAATCAATCGTGTATGAGTTATAGCCTACAGATGAGAAATAGATCAAAGTAGAAAAATGATGTTGGAAGAGCTTGAAGAATTCCTGGTAGAGTTTGCAGAGTTCAATAAAACCCTGGTGAACCAATATAAAAAAATAAAACCTTAAAAAAACACAATCCCTATGATGATGATGGTGTCCTTCCTATGTTTATACTCATCAAACATTTGGTGAGCTTTCATGCTTTGTGTATTGATAATTATATTCATAAACAGCTGTAACCTGCTTTGTACTTTAACGACTTAGCATGATATACAGGACATTTACAGTTTGTGTTTCATGTATTGCTTCATGCTTGCAACTCAGAGCAAACAGCTCTTCCAACACTGAAGCAGATGGAACGCAACAGAAGACCAAGCATGGAATAAAATGCAGTAATGAGACAACAACAAAAAAATGACCATCACAGTCAGATGACTGAAGGTCCATGCTGACTAATGAATCCTGGTTTCTGTTCTCACATGCTGATGGTGGGTTGAGAAATTGGCATAAATAACCACAACCAAAAATCTGCTGTGAGTTGGGTGAACATCGCACACTGTTAACAATCATGGAGTTGTGGAGTTCTCCTGATAGATGCTTTTGAAACAACCTATTATTGACCTTTAGTCCATATTGGTTTTATAGATATTTAAATGGTTTTGTTTAAATAACTACGATTGAAGAATTTCCAAGAAATCTGCTGCTAAATTAATTCCCCTTCAACATGCAAAAAAGCATCTGTAGTGTTTCTGAAGCTCCTGATCTTCCTTCTTCTATACTGGGTGTCTGATCAGGGTGTTTATAATTTCCTCGACTGCCAAGACATGGATAGGAACACGAGCATGCACATAAAAACAGCGTCATGTGACCATTCAAGTTACTGCATTCAACCTACTTACTATATTACAGTATTGGCGAGTTCACACTGTTGTCCAAGAAGTTTCAGCTAAAGTTAAAAAAAAACTGAAAGTTTAAAAAAGAGAGAATGAAGTAATCAATCGTGTATGAGTTATAGCCTACAGATGAGAAATAGATCAAAGAAGAAAAATGATGTTGGAAGAGCTTGAAGAATTCCTGGTAGAGTTTGCAGCTTAAAAAAACACAATCCCTATGATGATGATGGTGTCCTTCCTATGTTTATACTCATCAAACAGATTGAAGAATTTCCAAGAAATCTGCTGCTAAATTAATTCCCCTTCAACATGCAAAAAAGCATCTGTAGTGTTTCTGAAGCTCCTGATCTTCCTTCTTCTATACTGGGTGTCTGATCAGGGTGTTTATAATTTCCTCGACTGCCAAGACATGGATAGGAACATGAGCATGCACATAAAAACAGCGTCATGTGACCATTCAAGTTACTGCATTCAACCTACTTACTATATTACAGTATTGGCGAGTTCACACTGTTGTCCAAGAAGTTTCAGCTAAAGTTAAAAAAAAACTGAAAGTTTAAAAAAGGGAGAATGAAGTAATCAATCGTGTATGAGTTATAGCCTACAGATGAGAAATAGATCAAAGTAGAAAAATGATGTTGGAAGAGCTTGAAGAATTCCTGGTAGAGTTTGCAGCTTAAAAAAACACAATCCCTATGATGATGATGGTGTCCTTCCTATGTTTATACTCATCAAACAGATTGAAGAATTTCCAAGAAATCTGCTGCTAAATTAATTCACCTTCAACATGCAAAAAAGCATCTGTAGTGTTTCTGAAGCTCCTGATCTTCCTTCTTCTATACTGGATGTCTGATCAGGTGTTTATAATTTCCTCGACTGGCAAGTCATGGATAGGAACATGAGCATGCACATACAACAATACAAAATACAAAACAACCAAAGTCAGCACAGCCTCATTTATTTGTTTTCTCTTTTTTTCCAAATGGGCCATGCTTATAAAACAAAAATGGTGTTTTATTCAACTAACAACTGAGAAACTACACTCACCAGGAATGTGTCTATTAAGGTCACAAATCAGATGAGTAATCTGTAGTAAGTTTGACTTTTCTCTCAGGGAAGAATGCAGACCTAAGAAAATCTCACCTTTAAACATAAATATGCATGAATATGCAGTTAATGGGTTGAACTGTGTTCAAAGGGTCACCATAGCAGCTCTGCATGTTCGATTTGCTCTGCAGATTTTTACACCAGGAGGACCTTTTCTGACACAGTCGCCATGGGATTTGTGTCTCCTCCTGGAAACGAAGCAGGGATCTTCCACTTGTTAGAAATGTGCACACTGCTACAATAAAACACTGTTACCCTCTTTTGACCAAAGTTAGAAAGTAAGAGGTGGGTGAGCTCATATGGTGTCGTTTCTTTCCTCAAAAGATCACAGAGAAATGTAATATTTTGTGATTAGAGCGTGACAATCTTGTTTCTATTATGTGTGGAAATATGAATAATGCATATGTGATATGATTTAGGATAGCTGGAGGACCAAAACTACGTTTGTCTTTGTACAAACAGAAATTGGATACAAATTGTCTCAATTTGTCAGAGATAGAGACAGAGGAGAGATCAGTATTGTTTCCAGTTGTCTGGGATAATTGCTTCACTTGGGACAATGATGCTGCAGATACTGTGCGTGCACACACACACACACACACACACACACACATATTACCATTACGACAATTGGCTCTAACAGTTAACAGAAATGTCCACTGTTGTTGAAAGCAACAATTGGCTTTGTAAGATATGCCTCATATACACAGGCACGGTGCACGCTGCATGTACGCCGGTGTGTTCTCTGTAGTCGTTTAGTTGCCACAGTTACCACTTATCTACAGGACAAAATTACTAAAAATCACACACAATGGCATGTTAAGTGTTTACAGTGAGAGGTGGAATCCGTGATAACCGACAAAACAACAACAGAACCATGAGAGGGCAATAATACTAGAGGCAGATGTGACATTAAAACCAAAATACAAAACACATGTTTAACATGGAGACAAATGCAATGGGGAAAATGTTACATAACGGTTTGTGCACGATATAGCAGTAAATGCAATCTTTCAAATGCATCCTTGCCTCACGGTTATGAGTATGTTTTTTTTGTCAAATGCCGCTGTCGTGACAGAGATATGTACAAAAGGTCCTGGAGCTTCAGGGTCTTGACACACTGTTTGCAGCAGTATTGGACCCCAAGAGATAACAGTGTGTTTATAAGAGGCCAAAAAGTCTCTATAACCAAGTCTACATGGAAGGAACATGGCTTGGGTTACAAGATGTACTTTTCACTTCACCAACCCTTCTCTTATTGTCACAAATCCTCTACTGTCTTCAATCTCAGTCTGCGACTGGGGAGAGTGCCCGCCCTATGGAAGACATCCTACATCGTCCCGGTCCCCAAAAGGAACCGGCCCAATGAGCTGAATGACTTCCGACCGGTGGCACTGACGTCACATCTTATGAAGGCTCTAGAGCGGCTCTTCCTCAACCTCCTCCGACCACAGGTACAACATGCCCAGGACCCACTACAGTTTGCATACAAGGCGGATGTCGGAGTGGAGGATGCCATCCTGTACCTCCTACACAGAGCCCACTCACACCTGGATGGGGGAAAAGGCACGGTCAGGATCCTGTTTCTTGACTTTTCCAGTGCCTTTAATACCATCCGGCCCTGTATGCTTCAGGAAAAACTGAACAGGATGGAGGTGGACCCCTGCCTGGTGGCTTGGATCTCCGACTACCTCACCGACAGACCACAGTACGTCAGGCTGAAGGACATCACGTCTGACACAGTGGTCAGCAGCACAGGAGCACCACAGGGAACTGTGCTGTCCCCTCTTCTCTTCACCCTGTACACCTCTGACTTCTGCTACAACTCTGAATTATGCCACATTCAGAAGTTTGCAGACGACACAGCCATCATGGGGTGTATCTGGGATGATCAGGAAGAGGAGTACAGAAGTCTGGTGAGGAACTTTGTCGCATGGAGTCACACAAACCACCTGCAACTCAACACCTCAAAGACTAAGGAGCTGGTTCGGGAGGTCCAGAGAAGGTCCACTGCCGGTTCAGATAGAGGGGGAGGAGGTGGAGGTGGTCAACAAGTACAAGTACCTCGGGCTGTGAGTGGACAATAAACTGGACTGGTCATGCAACACAGAGCACCTGTATAAAAAAGCCCAAAGCCGACTGTACTTCCTCAGGAGGCTGAGGTCTTTTAACATCTGCAGGAAGCTCCTGAGGATGTTTTACCAGTCAGTGGTTGCTGGAGTACTTTTCTATGCTGTGGTGTGCTGGGGGAGCAGCACAGCAAAGAAGGACTCATCCAGGCTGGAGAAACTGATCAGGAAGGCTGGCTCTGTGGTCGGCATGAAGCTGGACACTCTGGTGACAGTGGCAGAGAAAAGGACACTAAAAAAGCTGCTGGACATTATGAACAATGCTGGGCATCCTCTGCACACGGCCATTAACAACCAGAAGAGTCTGTTCAGTGACAGGTTGCTTCTCTCCAAGACAAGAACTGACAGACTTAAAAACTCCTTTGTCCCACACGCCATCAAACTGTTTAACTCCTCTCTGGAGGGGAGAGGGAGGGGAAACAGGAGGACAAAGGAGGGGGGAACAACTAAGCTGTAGTGCCTCTTCACCTCACTGTGCAATACCTTGTGCAATACTTTTGTTAATAGTCAATGGTGCAATTGACTCCATACTTGAAATGTGCAATTCACTTGTATTTTTATTTTTATTCCTATTTATTTTATTTTTATTCCTATTTATTCTATTTATCCCCTTTGTATATTTTATTTATATATGTCTCTGTATTTATATATGTGTGTGTGTGTGTGTGTGTGTGTGTGTGTGTGTGTGTGTGTGTGTGTGTGTGTGTGTGTGTGTGTGTGTGTGTGTGTGTGTGTATATATAATATTCTGTAACTGTAACTTCTGTTGGTGCTGTGCTTTTGGAAACCAAATTTCCCAGAGGAACCCACCCGAGGGATTAATAAAGTTTGATCTTATCTTATCTTACTGACACCAAAGGACACCTTGTGCATACTTTGGGACACCAGCGCTGTTGATTGCATGAAAACAGGATGATCTATTAGACTGGAAAAACTCTTAAAGAAAAAGCCTTTGCACAAAGTCACAAAGAGGATCAATCAAAGCGCATATAGTCCAGTGAAAAACTATTTACCCCCTTCCTGTTTACGTTTAGTCTTTTTGTATTTTTGTCCCAGTTAAATCTTTCATATCATTAACAAACTCTAATATTAGACAAAGATAACATAAATATATACAAAATGCAGTTTTTAAATGATGGTTTCATTTATTCGGGAAAAAAAGGCTATGCAAACCATCCTGACACTGCGTGAAAAAGTATTTGCCCGCACTGTTAAATCATGAATTGACTGTGATTAACCACATTATTGGAAAGTTGAGTTCAACTTCAGTAGCCACATGGTGGCCTGATTACTGCCAGATCTGTTGAATCAAGAAATCACGTAAATAGAACATGTCTCAAAGTGAAGCAGCTAAAAGATCTGAAAAAGCAAGACATTATGCCACAATCTCAAGAAACACCCGAGAAACAAAATCACTGACATCTGTCGCTCTAGAAAGGGTTAAAGGGCCAATTTTAAGGTTTGCCGACTTCAGCGAACCTCAGTTAAAGCCATTATCCACAAATTGGAGCAGCGGTAAAGCTTCTCTGGAGTGGCCACTCTACCCAAATTACTCCAAGAGCACATCAACGACTAATCCAGGAGGTCACAGAAGAACCCAGAACAACAACTAAATAACTGCAGGCCTCACTTGCCTCAGTTAAGGTCATAATTTAACAATAAGAAGGAAAAAATGTCTTCTATGTTAGAGAACAAGGAGAAAACCACTGCTGACCAAAAACAACACATAAGGCTCGTCTCACATTTACCAAAAAAACATCTTGATGATCCCCAAGACTTTTGGGAAAATATTCTGTGGTCTGATGAGACAAAAGCTGAACTTTTTGGAAGGTTTGAGTCCCGTTATGTCTGGTATAAAACTAATACACACCCTTTGATAAAGATAATCTCATACCAACAGTCATGGTGGTGATAGTGTGATGGCCTGGGGCTGATTTACTACTTCAGGATTTGGACAACTTGGCATAATTGATGGAGGAGAATTAGGAGCAGAGATCAGAAGTAACGCGTTACGTAATGTAATTACTGGTACTTTCCTGTAAGCACCAGAACTGAAGAAGCTTCTCGGATGAGAGGTGAAACGTCTTCAAGAAACTCAAAGAAGTCCAGACGCTTTTCTTTCCAAGCTCCTTAGACTACGATGACCTGGATGACTGAGAACCTTCACAGACATATCTGTAGTGCATTTTCCTTGATAAATTATTAATATAGAATTCAGATAGATTTAGCGATCTCTCCACACAACACTGTTGAGAAATGTTGATAATTATGTCACAGCTTATGTGGGTATGACTGTCTTAATCGACAATAAAGTAGATAAAGTGCATTTACCTGCAAAGTAAAAAACAAAAACAAGCAAAAAAAAGAACAGTTGGAAAGACGTAAAAGGTCAATATAAAAAGAAAAAGTACTTCACTCCTCGTGTGTGATGCATACAAACATGCTAACATCAACCTTTTTCCCCTTTCTTGTCTGCATGTCTCTCTCTGATAAACACACACGATTCCACTTTGAGTTATGAATTATACACACGTCAACCTACAAAGAACTTAAAAGCTGCGCTCTGTGTGTGTGTGTGTGTGTGTGTGTGTGTGTGTGTGTGTGTGTGTGTGTGTGTGTGTGTGTGTGTGTGTGTGTGTGTGTGTGTGTGTGTGTTTGGGAGAGAGGAATAAAAAGAGAAACTGACATATACACACGCAGCAGGATCAAGCCTTTGATTCTGGGTGTAAGCCTCCTGTCAGCTCAGCCAATCCAGGTTAAGTTCATCCAAGGACAACATCCAAGTTCAAATCACATCATGTCTTAAAATACAACAGCAGGAATAAAAGCACGTGCAGGGTTTTGGCGAGGAAAATTGCTCTAACTGGCAGGATCAACAGCCCAGGTGTACCATTTTCAATCAGCATACTGCCACACCACCCTTTGTCTCAAATTATAACAAAAATTTGCCAAGGTTCCATACAGATGTGAAGACATTCAGATAGATACACAGATGCTAATAGTACTCTGAGGTAGAAAGGGGCTGTTAAATCTACAGACTGTGGATCAGTTTAAAAAAACTGTTCACACATGTGTACATAAGACATTCTTAAAACTGCTGCTTGTCAGTGAGACAAAATAGGACCAAAAATGAATGATTTTTGTTACGTTAGTATTACATATTTGTTCCAGCCAGCACAACTTTGAAACACATGTATATTCACTGGTTGGTATAGTAATCAGACGTATGTTCTGTCTCTGCAATATGCTCCTCTGACTGGACTTGAAATGTAGAAAATGTATTCACCTCCTGAATATTTAAATATACTGGAGGGAGGGGGGGGGGGGGGGGGGGTTCGTAACCAAACTGAGAGTGAAAACAAAATATTCTGTGTTTGCGCAGAGAAAAGTGCACATTAATCGTTAGATTAAATGTCATTTGTGTTAAAAATGTTATTTCTATTCATTTACTTGCTTATTAATTTAAAAAAAATAGATATGACACTTATATTAAAATATTTCACAAAGACATAAATCCAAATTTTCTTTTTTTTAATGAACTCGACTCTATAATCCTCCCTTAAGCTGACTCATTATTCGATCTTGTTCTGCTTCTTTTCCTGCCTCTGCTGGCTTTTCATTAAAAGCAATAACAGGAAAATGAGTGAACATGCAATGCACACGATCACGAAGGATAACTTGATTTGTACATAAGACAGCCGTGAGCAAAATGATCACAATAAAATTACATGTGAGAATAGAGAAAGCACTTTGCACAAATAGAGTGAGGTTACAACAACACACTATTATTAATAACCACTATAAAGAAACGTAGTGATAGCAGCAAGCTGAGGCAATGACGATAACAATTAAAAAAGTACTACCCTGAATGTTACTGTGGAAACAAGGTAACGGACAAATGACATTGCTGTTATACTTCTTTGAAATCTGCTGCACAGTTGATGCAGCGTATTATGAAGTATCTGAGACAAGTCTGAACAATTTCAATAATTAGCAGGCATTTCCACACAGACTCTTGTGCTCATTGTCTAATGACTTAGACACCACTCAGAACCAAGCAGACACCAGCAGACCGTTGTGGATTCACGGACATGCAAAGTATAATCGCAACTGAAATCCAGTTTCTTTGAACTGTTTTCCAGGGTGGAATGATTGCGTCCTATCTTCCTCCCCTCACCTCAACCCATTGTGGCAGATGGCGGCCCTTCCCTGAGTGTGCTTCTGCCAGACGTTTTTTCCTTGTAAAAGGGGGGTTTTAGTTCCCGCTGTCACCAAAAGAGGGCATATGATTGTTGGGGTTTTTTCTGTGGGGTCTTTACCTGTTCGGGCATCTGACAAGGATGCCCCCTGGGCGCCTCCTGGGTGAGGTGTTCCAGGCATGTCCCACCGGGAGGAGGCCCCGGGGCAGACCCAGGACACGCTGGAGAGATTATATCTCTCGGCTGGCCTGGGAACGTCTTGGTGTTCCCCCGGATAAGCTGGAGAAGGTGGCTGGGGAGAGGGAGGTCTGGGCCTCTTTGCTTAGGCTGCTGCCCCCACGACCCGGCCTCGGATAAAGCGGATGAAGATGGATGGATGGATGGATGATCTTTACCTTACAATATAAAGCACCTCGAGGCAACTCTTGTTGTGATTGGACACTATATAAATAAAACTGAACTGAATTGAGTTAATTAGTATAACAAACATCTTTAGTGAATAAAAACAAGGATTAGATGCACAAATTTGAATTTGATCATTTATCATGGATTTTCTCTAATGTAACACAGGGTCAAAAGTATACACTTTCTTTCCAGAAAGTGTCATCATTTTCCATGTATATAATCTGTAAAATCTGAGCTTCTGCACTGACTCATTGAAATGGTGATAAAAACCAACATAGTTGTACATTTGTACCCAGCCAGGCAATGTTCATACAGAAAACTAACACGTAATGTGGGATGCGTTATATTTTTTGATTAATTGACCTAAATCTGCTTTTGATGAGCATCGCAAAGGTGAGAATAGCGAGTAGAAACCAACCATAAGCATGCTCAGTACAGCAAACTTTAAAACTTAAAATCTCTTGTTAAAAAATGTCTGTTGATCATTTTGTTCTTTTTCTCCATATTTTTACTCACCAACAGCAAAAAAAAAAGAAGACAGCGTATTTAAAATACATTAACTGAAGGTAAATTATTTGAAGTATGAAGTATGTTCACCATTACAATCCAATTTCATTAAACATATGGCTCAATTTGAAAATCCAAGATGAAGCATATGTGATTCCGTCATTAGGGCTACATTTCACATCAACCAAAGTAAAAAAATAAAAATAAAAATTCCTAAAACATGTCCCAATAACAAGAGAACTCAATTTATGGCTGAGCTTAAGCTATAATGGTAAATGATTTTTTTAAACGTTTAAATGAAAACAAATGGTGACGTCATGATTTTGTGAAATACATGAAATACATATTTTAAAAAGTATGTTTTTTGAACGTTCTTTGGTCTATTCATAAGGGGCTTGGAGGTTTTCTGTCTAACTGCTTTTAAAATAAGACATCTGAGCCCAGCAATAGATTTTCTGTGGGCTGATATCATCATGCTGGATATTTCTTCAACAAAAAAAAAATCAACATTACAGTGACGTTCAACACCTTTATCTGACACTTCCCTCTCAAGAAATACAACATTATTCACTGCAGTTGAGCTAATATTTTTTAAAGAATCATGACACAAAGATAACAGGTAACAGAGTCGCTAGGCGGAAAAAAAGAAACCTTTATTTAAGATCAACACATTTTATTTCCTCTTCGTGCTCAGAATCAAGATCTGGTGCCGCTTCTCAGTAAAGGATAACCTCATCTCCCTAAAACATAAAACACTTTGTTTAATAGTGTACAGAGCACTACGGGTGAATGTAACGATTTAAATGTGGTTTTCAAGCATTTTTTTGTGGATCAAATTACGCAAATATCAGCAGGAACCCATCCTTTCAAAGCATCTGACTTATATCAAAATCGCTGTTTCATTGATACAAGTATTGCTTAAGGTAATACAGATGATGTTGAAAGCAAATGCTCCTTAATGAGGTAGGAAAGTCTAGTATGAATGGATTTATCTATTCAGTAGAATCTCTACGGTGCCTAGACAATATAATGGTGTTTATATCAGCTCCATCAATCCTTTCTAAACGTATCATGTGAATCACACGCTTTTATTTAATACTATGCAAGTGTGCTTTTGGATAGTTTACCATATACTTTTTGTATAATGATAATACTACAAATTATGATGATGATAATAATAATAATAGTTAATGTTTTTAATTAAAAACAATGTATGTATAATCTATGACAATAGGCCTAAACCCTGAAACGCACTGGCAACCCTGTTACCCAACTTTTACAGGGTTGCCAGGTAACAGATATTTTAGACCATTGTGTTAACTGCTAGGTACTAACATGTCATCTCATGACCTTAATCAACTTGTGTTTAAAAAACGTTTACTTTTTAGTAAAAGTAAAGGTTTGTGCAGACAAAGACAAATTATTGAAGGGAAGAAGAAACTTGATACATACTGCATTTAAAAATCTCCCCACCAAAACGAGGGAAATCATTTTGCGTTGGTTTCGCAGCTTTGGGCAAACTGTTGCTGAATTATAGTGTTTCATAGGGGTCAGATTTCTCAGACACAGATAAAGGGAATAACTGAATTCATATTATTGACCCAAACAATTAATGGTGAAATTTTAACATACAAAAACATGCATCTTAGTGATCCACATATGATCCATTTTCACCAGACTGAAATTTGTAACAAGACAAGGAGTTTATAGCCATGCTGGATGCTGTGTGAGGCTGTGCTAAACAATAGTAGATGACATATATTCACTGCTGTAATGTTTTCAGTAGCTTAGATTAGAGAGTTAATATGCTAACATGCTAAACTCAGATGAGACTCATAACAGATTCTCCATTCTCATATCTGTCGCTCTACCTTGTTACTTATACATCATCTTGGCCTTTCATCTTCACAGATGATCACAACGTTCAAAGAAGAGCTTCCTTGTTTTTGCTGCTCTCCTTTTCACCCGCTTCATCTTCCCACTCCGTCTGCTTCTCTGGTCTCTGCATTTAAGCGTCCTTCCTTCTCTCTCATCTCCTTTATTCCTAAAAATCCTCTAGCACCCCTCTGTAAATCCTCTCCCAAATTAGTAATAACTGAAACAGAGGATTAGAGACACTGTGATCCTCTGTTTAATCCTCAATTTATTCTTAAAGGGGTACCTTCATTAGGGGGATGTTTCCAAAGCTTTCCATTTCAAAGGTTAAACGTAAGAAATCCGTTTTCAAAAAAAAAGAGGGGAAAAAATGAAGGACAACTGAGGTGCGTGTGTGTTTTTGAACTTGCACAATATGGTTTAAATTCAACCACAGTGGTTCACCGGATGCTTCATCATTTAAGTGTTTGCAGTTACAGCTACACAAAGCCACATTTCACGCACGTTTCCAAAGAGAAATCAGAGACAGCTACTTGGAAAACCACCTGGTTTATACTGACTTAACGATACCAAGGGGATGTAAGCAATGAGAGGAGTAATGACGCGTACACGCAAAAAGAGCGGTTGTACGCTTTCAAAGAAGCCACGATTCATTAAAATAATGCGTGCGTGGAAAGTTGTTGATATTTCACTCGTTGGCCTCATCGTCTCAGCACGTCGTGGACCTCAGCAGAGAAACATATGTCTTACCATAGTATCAACAAACATGATTTCATCCTATGATTAAAAGACATCATTACTAAAACAATAACAACATAACTCATCTGTTTAACATCCAAATAAGTTCAAACAGGAACATCTGTTAACATCTGTTTATGGCCCTTACATGTGCAAAGTTTCATGATACTTAATGTACAATAGTAGACTCCCATAATGTTTTAATGTTTTGTATTTATTCATTTATTTTTGGTGAAATATAGCAACTCAAACATGAAATGACAAGGAGGAAGAAAGGAAACGAAGATGTCCCACTGTAGATAGGAGTCTTTCCTGACTTGGATCTATTATAATAATCAATAAAGGGTTCCCATCTTGCATAAAATGAATCAATTTTATTTCTTCTTGATGAGAATTTGATCTTTTCTGTAAGTGGTTTATTCACTCGATGAGCTGGTGGTTTCTTTTGTTTCCAGTTCAACAAAATGAGTCATCGCGCCAGCATTAACACAAATCAGACCAACATGTACTGATTGTTTGACAATTTTTGTGTGGCTGCTTTTACCCCAAATAGGGCCAGGACCAGGTCCAAAATAATCTGCTTCTAAAGAACCTCAGAAAAGGTCTCAAATGTTGAATTAGTATGAATTAGTCCAAAAGCTTGAAATGTTTGGGTAGTTCCAGAATGTATGAGCTACAGAGACTCATGTTTGTCCACACATGTCTTTTGCACTTTTCTTTAAACTTCTTCTTGTTTTTTATCTTCTTCCTTTATAAGATCATTACAGCAGATCATCTGCTTTCATTTCACCTTTTTCTTATCTTCTTCTGTCACACCAATCCTCTTCATGTCCTCCTTCATTAAATCTATAAACCCCCTTTGTAGTCTTCCTTTTTTCCTTCTGTCGGCAGCTCCATCTTCAACATCATTTTCCCAAATTATCCACCATCTCTTTCTTGTACACATCCAAACCATCTCTACCTTGCCTCTCTCACTTTGTCTCCAAATCACTGAACCTGACTGTCTCTCTGATGTCCTCATTTCCAATCCAGTTCATTCTGGTCACTCCCAATAAAAATCTCACATCATAGCAAGTCTCTGTACTGTCTTATAAACCTTCCCTTTCACTTTTGCTGTTTTCTCTTTCATTCATAGACCTCCCCAGGTACTCATCTCCACCCTATCAACCCTCCCTCCACTCATTTCTTAACCTCTCTTGTGCACTTTCTGTTGCTTTGATCTCTGGATAATCCCAGATATTTAAACTCATCAACCATTATTACATGTTCTCCTTGCAACTTCAACTTTTCACCTATCTCTCTCTCTCATTCACACACATCTTTTCTCTCTCACTTAAACAGACTTTCATTCACTTTCTCTCCAGTGCATACCTCCAACTCTCCAGGCTGTCTTCCACCTGCTCCCTAACTCACCACAGTGTCATCTGCAAACATCATAGTGCATGGAAGATTCCTGCCTGACGTTATCTATCAACCTACCCATCTCCACTGCATATAAGTTATATTTTAGCAGCTAAAACATGCATGACACTACAGACAGACCTTTTGTCTATTATTATCTAAACCTGCCCCTGAAATAGTTTAGGTGAGGATGGATCCTGATGATTTTAGTAATCTCTCTTTTTGCCTCTTTCTGTCAGCTGCTAACATTTTTGGTTTTTAATTAAATGTGCTGACAACTATTGAGCTTCTGCTCAGATTGCTACATCCCACAACTCGAACCCAGATAAACAGTAGAAAATGGATGGATGGATGGATGGAAGTTATATGTTCAGGAGTGATTCAAATGGCTCCATCCTGTTTATGCCAGCTTTTTCTTCTCTCCTGGTGTCTGTGAACCCTGATTTTGCTGTACACAACAATAAACTCTTTTTTAAAGCACGATCATCGCTGTGATCATGTAAGCATACTGATCTTAGAGTGGGCCTGTTATGTTAATGTCTAACTCCACATTTCCCATCTTCCTCCCGTACACTAGCTTTGCATAATTCATAGTCCAGAATAATCCATATTTATCTTTTCCAGGGCCTTGATCCAGTCTCTTTGTCAAGACATTTTAGCTCTCTCCCCCCTCCCTTTAAGCCAACAATCTTCTGATTGGCTGCCTCTTGTAAGCAGGCTTTTAACAATAGGCTGGTCGGGCTTCTGTGGTCTTTCCCGTAGCTGTGTCCCTGAGATGACTACATGAAAGATATCCACTCTCACTGACATCATACAGATCCAGGAATAATTAAACTGTCTGAAACTAAGTGTGTAATTCAGTATGAAGCCAGAGTTTTTGTTTTAAACTTTAACCATGTTTAATAGCATGACAAAAAATAAGGAAGCATAGCTGCCACATCATCCATAACTCGTTATCCAACATCTTGTTACTGAGTCTTCAACGTAGAAAAGCTTACATGGTGTCAAAGACAAAGTCATGCTGGACAAATTGCCAATCCACCACAAGCTGCGAGTCAGTGCTAACCATTGCTCCACAGCCCTCCTAGCTGTTCTCGCCTGCAGTGGTTGTTGCATAAAATGAATTTCAAATATGAACATAGTGTAAAACAGGCAGGGGGTGAAAGGACAACAGGGACTCAAATGGTGGATAAGAAGAGACAGGGAAACAAATGAAAGTGAAACTGAAACAGTGGCGCGCTAAACCCATTTCCATTTTCCTCACCCTCTTTATCTCTCCTTGCTACCATTGTAACTTCCTCACTTCAGCTGGGAAACTCTTCCCTCCTCTCCCATAATACCCCTCGCCCCTTTTGTCTGAGGTTCAATGACCCCACTCAATACAAGAGCATCATCAGGGGGATGAGATAACCTTTTAGTCCATCCTTTTAATCTCTCTCACACATATCCTCTCTTTGTCTATGTATTTCTGTTTCCATCCACCCCCCTCACGCTTCTCAGTCAGTATATCCACTTCCTGCCCCACTGCGTGTGCATAAATGTACAGCAGACTCAAATGTCAGAGTAACTAATACAACAGAATTCAATTACAACGCACCTCTGCTCTCTCGCTGTCTGAGGTGAATTAATGATCGTGCATATTACATAAAATTTGTAAGTAAAAGTTTTTTTCTCTCACTGTCTCACCCGTGTCCTCCCTCTCCTCCATAAAGAGCCTTCTTGGCTTCTTGGCAGTCAATGTGGCTGTGTCAGAAAAAAATATCAAAGTTACTGCAATCCTTAATGCAGCTTATTGTTTCTTTGTTTCTGGCAAGCAGCACGAGTCGTTTTGCTTTACACCTAAATGCCTTGTTAACCTTCAAGTCTCACAGGGGCACACACACCCATTTATGCACAACTTTGTTCTCCTGCAATTACTCTCCACATGCTGCCACTTAATATATGAAAAGAATAACTTTATAAATTTAGGAAACCATGAGAAGTCAGGCCAGGGTTTCCCTAAATCTAGCTTCATGCGTACAGTTTATGAAAGGGGTGTCAACTGTGACACTTATCTATAACAGCACTATGATTTACAAACAAGGCAATCTCATAGATTGCAATCCTTATTTCATTAAATTAATGTTTAGCTCACAACGCCTTCTTTCAGCAGCAGCCATGCCGGTGTTTCACAGTCTGAAAGCAAGTGAAAAAATCAATATAAAAACAAAATTCAACACCAGGCTTAGTCTACATGCAAATTTAACATAAGGTTCACAAGCACAGATATATTTCCTGTTTTGAAATAATTTTTTAATCCTTATGTAACAATAAACACGTTGCAGTTATTTGTGGCCGCGGACCAAGATCAAGGAATAAAGTTGTGTTTAAGAATCTATGTTCATTGCTATTTCAGGAAAGAAAAAACATTTTAGATGCACTTAAAACCTTATTACGGTACTTTCTCAGCACTGAGGTCAGGGGATTTTCTAAGGATGGTGATGCCATTTTCCAGAGAACTGATTGGTCAGAAGGCAGTGTTTTCATATCTTTTAACGAAAATCTCAAACATACCCTTCTCTGGAGCAGGATAGGTCTGCAGCATGAGTTACCATGGCAATGTACCCCAGTAAGAATGAAACGCCACTGTGATACTGAAAACCAAGGGTTTATCCTGAAGTTACCTCCTTCATATTACAGGCCTCTGTAGTGGTGCAACAATGTATGGGCGGATGTTCGGATTACACGGAGGTACATGATTGCCCAGTGGCTAACTAAGGACACCTGATCAGATTCTTAAACCCAGCCCATCAGATTAGGTTCACCTTTCATCAGCTAAAACGTTTATTAAAACTAATCTGTACTTCAGCTTTCTCAGCAACTCACCATTAAAATACTGACCACATAGTTTGACTCAAGCAGACGTTAGCAGACTTACAGTTGCAGTAACTGTAACTGTAACACAACTAATCCCTGTACAGTTACAATAATGTGTTGCTCACGTTACAAAGGTTGTGCTACAGTCAGCTGATTTTGGTTTGTGCGCGGAAGGAGGAAAATGGTGAAGCTGTCTAAAGCATGACCATGACTTTTATTTTTCATACAGAAAAAGACAAGAGAGGAATGGTTAAAGTGCAAACTCCATTCAGGATGAAAGCAGCTGCATTATACTAATGACACAACTTTATTGCAAGCACCTGCAGAGACAGCATGCTAACACAAAGTAAGCAAAGAACCCAGAGTGATGTTAAAGCTGAGTGTATGCAGACCCCAGCCCAGCAGCCAGAGCCTGAACTTCATCAGATAACAAAGGCAGTGTTGGGTGGTCAGGTTCCAGCCTGTTTCTATCTGTTCATGATTTTAAGTAGCATCACCATGGAGATAGTTTTAAAGTCTCATTTCACGTTCACGTTGTATTCATAAGTAAGTACTAAAATAAATATCTATTTGTGTCCTTATTAGGATAGAGATTTGTGTTGGTGTTTGGAACTGCAGCTTGTAAGTTTATATTCTTAACTAATAATTACGTTACATCCCGGTCATTCAACAGAACGTCCTGTATTACTATTAAAAAAGGTAACGAGTAATGAGTAATACATGTTACCTTTACGTGACAAAGGAGCCATTAATACTTATTCATACAGTAAAAATACTTTTATAAATTCAGCAATCGAAGGGACACGGAACAATGGATCAGCAGCACAATTGGGAAGTTTCTCATATCAGCTCATGTTGATCCATTTAAGACACACACATATCTCCTCCACATCTCTCCCGGAGGCAATATTTCCTTTGTTTCACATTTCCAGCTGGTATATTATATCCGTTTATCTGCGCCACAACTGTAATTAATCACAGCGATTAGAAGGCTGCAGCTCTGTGTCTACGAAGTGAAGCTTATAGGATTAAGTCGGAAATATGAAGTTCTAACTTAATCTCAGCTCTGAGGTGTTTTTGTGTTTGTGTGTTGAAATACAATGGTAATGAGCTGATAAGGAGCGTCACCGCCTCCATGTTTGTGCATGTAAATATAATAAAGGACACTAGTTACTTTCAAGCTGCTCCTGATGCTAAATTATCAACAGTAGTGAGGATTAGCTGATACAATGGTTTTCTCTTCCTGCTTCCGTCGTTGGTGTCAGCCTCTCTTGAGCTTTCCTTCTGTTTTATTACTCTCTGTCCTCACCTTTGTTCTCTCCTCACTTTTAATTCAATCTAAATGAGCTCCCCTAAACTAAAAAGATGTATGAAAGTACACTCTCAGCCTCATCTCCTCCTCTCTAGTCTACTTTCCTCACTTCCAATTGTTTTCTCTCACCCCTACCTCCTCCAATTCTTTTTCCCTTGGGTCTATTTCATCACATCTCTCCTGCATCCACCCACCGAGTCTCTCTAACACTCGCATTCCCAGTCTTTCCTCGCTGTCTGGTCCAGCCTGTTCTGACTCCTCCTCCTGTCTCTCCTCTTGTCAATCACTTCCCTTTTTAAAAAACAGCCTAATAAACACATTAATTACCTCCATCAGTTTTCTGTCTCTCTCTCGTTCCCCCACCCCATGACTGTGTGTTTGTCTCTCAGCGTCTCTGCCTGACAAAGCAATAAATTAAATTAGCAGAAGATAAAATGCCAAATATTCTCTCCATGTCGTTCATTTCATCTTCTTTCACTTCCATCACTTCTTCCTCTCACTCTGTCTCACACTTCCACCCACCATCGCCTCTTGGTTTTTTTCTTCTTGCTATTAGTCTGTGCTGCACATCGAATCTCTGGACACACTTCCTCAATCCTTTTTCCCCATTACTGGTCATTGCCATATTAAAAAAAAAGAAATAATTTTCAGCGTGTTCTTCTTTTTTGCATTTCCCTTGGACCTGTCTGTCCAACTGCAGACTAATTCTTATGAAATATACCTTCATGCCACCGTTACATTGAAGCATCAAAAAACAAAAGAGCGACCGAGCAGTAATGAAATGACCTGGACTGTAGGTGTGTGTGTGTGCACGTTGGCAGGAATAGCTGCAGTATCTGTTATTTGTCGGAAAAACCATCACCCTGCATGACTTTGCTCTTACTATTTTTTTATTTGTCTGACTGCTGCTGACTCGCCTCAATTTTCTTTCACTCTTTTCAATTCCGAAACCCTGCTCCGCTCGCCTCTGCTCTTTTCTTCTTTCACACTCGGCTGAAAAACAGTCATCAATAACCAGAGGCAAAGCAGACTGTGTACAGTACGGTGTGAGATTTAAATAAAAACAACAAATGTACACTCCCTGGTGACTCCATTAGGTACATGCATACAGTGCATGAGGTGTTACCAAGGTCGTAGTGAGCGGTGGTGTGGTACTGGACATGAATTAATCTCCCCCTCGGACATTTCAGTAAAAGCAAATATTATTGTTGTAAACATCGAACTAATGGCTGAGCTTGTATTTTGGATTTTGTTACACTGTATTTCTAAAGTGGTGACTGCTCAGCTTGCATGACTCAAAGTTGTAACAGTCTCCGACTATGTATGTTCCACTCTGGCAGGTAAGACGACGCCTGGATGATTTGAGCGATGTGATTTCATCTGTTTCCATCGCTAAAACATGGATAATCAGGGTTTAATAAGGTGTTCTAAAATCCCAACCACTGCATGACAGAGTTACTGGATCTCCTTACTAAATGGGTCAAGTATTCAGAGTTTACTTTTAATTTGTCTTTACATAAACATATCGCTTTGTGAAAGCGCGGTGCAGTTTTATGGTCGGCAACAAGAAAACTGCACTCAGTTCATTTCCTTGCTTCACCTCCATAACAGCGTCTTTAATACACAACGCAGGAGCAATTTAATCCTCTGCAGCTCCACAGGAACTGATGTTCACTGCCTCAAAACTGTAATCACAGTTTGTCGGCGATACTGAGGCAACAAGCGAAAAGCCACAAATACTGAGACTGTGTGTTCTCAAAAATGTGAATAATGCCAGTGGAGATCCCATAAAGATATACTTAAATTAATCTTTGAAAATAATATGCAGTGTGACTCAGAAAAATATGTCGAGTATGTGTCAAAATAACTGTCAGGGAGGTCTTTTTTAGCTTAGTCAGAAAGCTGACAAACCAAGGCATTGCATCATGTTGATGCAAAAAAAAAAAATGCTCATCAGCAGTGCCCCCAAAGACACAATCAGACAAAAAGCACTGCAAAAATCTCTCAGTGACACATTTGTGCTGTTAAGTCATTCGTGAACTCAGAAGTCAGAGGCTCAGTAATCTGTTCCTTACTCCTTACTTGGTAGTATGATTTGAAATTTAAATATTGTGGTAATATGACAGTCGCCAAGTTAAATCCTGTGTGAAGGAAATTGCCTTCCCGGGTTTCCTCCGTGGCGTGAGCGATAAGCAGAGTTTTGTCCTTTCCTTCTAAGATTCCTAATTATTTAAAGTAACACTCAGGTATGCCATTCAGCTGGGTTAGTTACGACGTCGGGAGCAGCTTGGGAGAACAAGGAAACACAGACTGCTTCAGGTTGTCTTCCCAATCGACTCAAAGGTTTATTTGATACACAGCAGTTTATATAGATGAAAAAAAAGGTTCGTGTGTCAGCTTTCCCAGTTCAAACCGGTACAGACCAAATAAGGAAACGTCTTCCTGCCTTCTGAGCAAAGTATCCCTTGTGTAGTTTATCAGTTCAGCTATAATTTATGATCATCCCAGCAAAATACACTCCTAGACATAAAATACAGAGTTCTTTCATTAGTGAATTCTGAAACAAACCACCTAGCCTTTAACGAGCCTTTTCCAGGAGATAAAGAAAAAGGGAGGATGGGAGTAAGGAAGTGGTCTCATCTCTGTGGTGTTTTCGACCTTGGGGTACCAGCTTGTGAGTCCTACACATTAATTCTTGGGTCACAGAGAAAGAGAAAAACAACTAGTAGTTGGGCCTTATTGAGTAACAGTTTTCCTGTATAAAACAATATCCTGTAAATGCTACTATGGTATCAAAATACCTAACACTGTGCCACGCTGCAAATCAATTCCTGTGCCGGAGGGGTTCACATAAAGAGAGCGCCGTAACACCTTGATGCAGAAGCCTAAATCCATCTCAAGCCCATGAGGCTTTTCCTGGCAGCCGCACTACTGTTGATATTTGAAATCAGTGAGGTTGGTGTTATTTCCTCCCTTCTTTGTGTGCGTCAATACACATCGATATATTAGTGAATACACACTGCAGCTGAGTAATCAGAGGTAAATGTCACACATCTTACATAATGCCCGAAGCTTTGAATCTCATTAACAAAGCCCCAGTAACTATGGCGATGAGCATCATCGGAGACCCCCGATGTAACTTATGCTAAAAAGGCCAAGAGGTTGCCATGACAACTAGAACAAAAACAAGGGTGAGAAAGTTGGAGCTGGTTTATTGAAGCCATGATACGTACACAAACACACACGGACACTCAAAGGCCTTTATGCTCAAATGGGCACTAATATGTCAATAGTGTCCAGAAAAAAACATGTTAAGATGTTAGTCTTTTCCTTCCAGTTCCTTTTTATCATCATCATCACTCTGTGCTCCAGGCTCATCCCTCAGCATGTGAACACCCTCGCTCTCTCTCTCACACACACACACACACACACACACACACACACACACACACACACACAGTAGGTCTGTAATGACAGCCAGACTGGAGCTTGTTAGCACAAATTCACATGAATGTTAAACAGCACGAATATCACTACCAACGTGAGATCATATAAATACAGGATTATTTAAATATGACATGTTATGTCCTGTCATCTCAGTCAATTTATAACAATAACATTATGGCTCATGAAGGTTTTCACTACACTTAAATGCAGATCAACTTTAGACTGTATATAAAAGATGAACACTGTGAAGCCAATCATTAGTTTGCTCTCTTTCCCGCTTTGTCATTTACTTTTTTTCCAAGGTGGCTCCTTCGTGGTTTCCCTGCCACTCAGTCAGTCACTCACCTGTCGGCATTCAGCTCGTCAACTCACCTGCAACTCATCAGTAGCTCTGGAAGCAGAGTATTTAAGAGTGAAGCACAGACTCAGTTATCAAAAAATCCTTGCATCAGCCAGGTAACATGCTTGCCCGCAGTCTGTTCCTTCCGTCCGTCCGTCCTAACCTGTTTCTCATTCCCTAAGCTGAAGATAAACCCATAAAAACTTTTCAGTGCTCAGCATGTGGGTCCATCCTTCTATCCTTTTATAACAGATATGGCATACTAAACTACCCCATATGGGCAGATCTAGTGGGCCACCTACAAAAGCTGCTCAGCCATGTAAACCCACGCCACGAAGCTCCCAGCTCACAGTTTTGGTGCTGATGTTAATGCCAGAGGAGGTTTGCAACTCTGCAGAGAGTTGATGACTTTCATGCAGTCTAAGACCTCGCTCGGTAACTTTAAGTGGTCTGAACTGTGTCCTTTCATAATAAACAGTAAACTGTGACGCTGCTACGCTGGTCATTTTAAACCACTTCAAGGTCACTTTAAATCATTCAACTGTAAATTGTAAATTTAGATTGTTATTGATCCTTTTACCTTTAATTTAAAGTATATATTTATACCTTTTACTTTTCCCTTAGTCTTAAAATGTATATTTATTTCTTACTCTTCTTATATTTATTGTTGTCTTTTGCACTGAATGGAACTGGAGCCTCCTCGTCTCATCTCTCTATATACTCTACTTTATGTAGCAGAGATGACAATAAAGTTTACTTTGATTTTAATAATGGAATGTAATCAGGCAAGCCATTATCTGCTAGAAACAGATTGTTGTGTGTTACACCTAAATAAAACCAACTCCACTCCATAGTTGAGCTGAACCTTAGCAGCTCGGTTCAAATATGATATGTTTAAAGTGTTTTGAATTTTGAATACTCCAGACAGAGTTGAACTTTGCTCTTATGAAAATACATTATATTTAGTGATGTAAACTAATTGGTGGGGAAAATGAATGTAGAAAATCGATGGCATTAAATTACTGTAATGGATTCATAGACAGTAGAGGTCATTTAAAGTAAAATATCATTACAATGTTGGACATTAAATATTTACCACCTTTCTCTTTTTTTAATGCATTTATTTAACTGAATGAATACTTGAGCGGAAGATTGATGAATAATGACCAGCAACTTACCATTAGTGATTATTATAGTCAGTATTAACCCATTCTTGGTCATGGACAAGGGAGGAGAAACTATATATCCCAAGGCTCAGAGTCAAACTAGCTTCCAGAGACAACAGGCACAGCAAGGCAGTAATTCACTGGAAGGAAGTAAACAAGTGGGGGATGTGCAATATTGTAAGATCGGTTCACTTTTGAAGGGTTTAACTGATGTCTGCTTTTAGATTTCAAAGGGCAAGCACTGATTTCCTTGCTTTCCCACACTAAATGCAACTACATTGATCATTTGGCTGATCTCCTGGAACTGCAACAGAAAAGAGACACTGATGATAAGGTACAATGATTAATTGTACTTTTTTTTTTTTCAAATTTCAAAACATCATTGCCAAAAGCAGCAATAATATCTGTTTTTGTGCTCAATTCAGCCTCAAGGTTTAAATCTTACTTTCGTTTTAATGCCAAGGGGAAAAAAACTGTGGGAGTTATTGTTCTCCTGGCATCGATTATGATAATATGCTGTATATGCCTGACATCTTTATTCAGTTTGTCATGCATCTCTATGTTTTGTTACAGCAACAAAATCTCTGACTCATGACTCCTCTCTTTACCTCCTGATGGGCGTTTGTTTTGTTTTGGATTTTTTAATCTATAAAACAATACTGGATTAACTTTCTCAGTAACTTTCTCTGTATCAGCTTGAACAGTTACCAGCAACGCTCCTCCAAATGGTTGCTTTTAATGTGCCCAGGGTGTTGACAGATTTTCTTATTAAGCACCTTGGACATAAAACACTGCAAAAAGATCAGAGGTTTTTTGTTTTGGATATATGCATATTGCATGTCATGTTGTATGCTCTGCATTTTAAGTTGTTTGTATTTTTATTATGTTTGGAGTTTGTGTTTCTGCTGCCTTGGCTAGGTCTCCCTTGAGAAGGTGACCTCTGTGGGACCTAAATCAAGGTAAACCAATAAACACTGGCCATGTAGTAAGCTGCGCGTCCACTAAAAGATCTTTCCACACAAGCAAGCATGTTACATAACACTCAGAAAAACTTAGGAAAAGATATTGCAGATTTCAAATTGTAATGTTTTACACATCATGGTGAACTCAAATGATGTTTATGTGTGTTGTTCTTTTTGCTGTTTCCCTCCACTTGGCCTTAGCACAATGTGGCAGACGGGGAGAGATGACTTGGATTCATCTCACTGTACAATCAATGAAACACAGGATCCGTTCCCACAGTGCTGACGACACAAACATGATCTTCCGCCCACACAAACAGATGCACACATCCAACTCCACTCATCAAAGTGGATGCTGCCTCATACCTACAGCAGCAATCAGACAAAGAGGTGAGGCAGGATTCCTCTTTTTTCTGTGAATGTTGGTAACAAAAACACACTTTGCTGAAGGTTGACTTCAAAGTAGGCAGAAATAAAAATGTGAATGTTACGTCCCCCCGAAGGGGTCTAGGCATGCGAGTGAGGGGACCAGTAACAAATGAGTCCAGAACAGAATGAAAGGAAAACAGACAGGTGTTTTTAGTAAATAAAATAGTCTTTATTATAGATAATCATAACATAAAGAGCCGGCAACGCCGTTTTACCAATAACACTTGAAAAAAGGTTGCAACAACAAAGAACACAACAACCAAACAAACTCCACACCACGAGGAGGCACTTCCAGGGGCCCACAAGCTCACCCTATCACTAGCAGCAGCTAGTAGTGATGTGACGTTCTGTATCGAGGCTTCGAAGCTTGTGTCGAGTAATGGAGGGGGCGTTTCCGCGATGCGCGTATCGAGGCTTGCTTCATTTATGGGAGGAGCTGAAAATGATGACGTCCGAAGCCTCGCCGCCCGGCTGTACCACGTGACTGGTTCATGAAGTGGTTCGAACTTTGCCGCGAGCTATGACAGCGATATAAAGCCCTCAGACTTCATTCAAAATGTAGGTGTTTGATGGAGAGTTGCGGTTAGTGAGAGTTTGGAGACAGTTTGGAGGTTTATGAGAGTGAGGAGAGAAAGTCAGGAGAGAATGGAGCCAGCTAAGAAGAGGAGGATGTCCTCCCCTGTGTGGGAACATTTTGATTTTATTCCTCCCAACAAGGTATGTAAATTTCTACAGAAGATGTATTTTCATAATACTGATGGTGCAATACAATTTATGTTAAGCGGCTTTACTTTTGTACAAGGTGAAGTGTTTGCTATGTGCCAGGGAGCTGGGATATAACAACAACACCTCATCCATGCTTAGGCACTACAGAGCTTCGCATGAGAATAAGGGGAACACCGATTATGGAGCAGGACCAGGTGAGCCATCAAATGCCATGATAATATAGCATGCAGTAATGTTACTAAATGATATAACAATATTATACAACTGTTATAAGTTACGTGTGTGATATTTATATTTGTGCTTTGTCTTTATTGTCTTTCCTCAGGAGAACAATCTCAAATAGATGAAGACCTGGTTAGCATGGTGAATGAGGACTCCCAGCCATTTAGCATTGTGGAGGACAAAGGATTTAAAAGATTTGTTAAATCATTAAATCTTAGCTATGTTCTCCCCACTAAAAAGGCCATAAAAGCAGTGAAAATGTAGTTTTTACAGAATAAAATGTGAACAGGCAGGACTGAGGCTCAGTGTGTAGCTGTCCATACCTCAGTGTTACAAAAGCACAACTACTGTCCACACCCCAACTACACCTCACCTCACAGTAAATGATCATTTGCATTTTAAGCATTTCCAAATAATCATTTTCCATACTGCCAGTATAAATATACACAGTATACTGCCATCACTACAATATACATGTTTTACACACTCCTTTTGTTGTTGACATTTACAAGCTGTGTGCAAAAGGCCACACTCTTCAAATTCATGCCAACTAATATTTTTATGTCCAGTAGGTGTCCTACTAGAGCAAATGAAGCTTCAAGAAAGCTTCAGTGCTTCATGAAGCTTCATCTGCCCATCACTAGCAGCTAGCTTTACTGCTGCCGAGGCCCACAAGCCCACACTACTCACGTAAAGCAGCTATACTATTTCCACAACTCCACACTTCAGGCAGGATAACTACACACCAAGAACACCCCACACTGCTCACAGCTCATCCCCAGCTTATATGACCTCAGAGAGGATGATTGCCGACTGGGCCCAGGTGGTAAATGAGTCCAATGAGCAGCAGCTGTGTCCTGGGGAGAGAGAAGAGCAAGAGAGAGACAGAGGGGTGGAGCAAGAGAGGAGGAGGCAGAGAAAAACACCAAGCCCACACAAGGGCAGTATCAGGAGGCCCAGCTAGGGCTGTAACAGTGGAGAAACACCCAGAGTGTTGATAATGTGTTCCTGAGACAGCCTCAGGATCACTGCTGTCCCAAAATCCCAACCCATTGCAGAAGCCACATTTCTGGCAGCTCCCAGCCAGTTTCTGCTGATTACATTTGGTTAATCGAGTTTGGTCTTGTTTCTTGCTTGTGCGCATTTTCTTTCATTTCAGAATTTTATCTACGCTCACTTTGTCAGCAGCAGCACACAAGAGAAAATAAGAGACAATCACAAAGAAACAAGACTGACTGAAGGGCTGGTTAGTTTGGCAGCAACAGTGGTGCTGGGAAAAAAAACAACCCTTCTTTTTCTTCTTTTCTGTTGCTTGTCTCAGTCCAGAGGAAATGGCAAAATGGGCCAAAATTCCTCCTGCGTGTCGAGGGAGGAAATGTTTAGCCAGGGTTATGGCTGCTTTCAGGAGATTTTTCCACAGATTAGTTTCAATTCCTCTTCTCACAAGAGCCACATTAATGTTTTATCAGCCATATCTAAATAATGAATGTAACTTTTGCGTTCTTTTTTTTTGTTTGTTTTTCCATTTGTTTTTTTCATTTGCCTAATTTAATTAAACATGCATGTATACATCCATGCATGATACATGCATCAAACTACCAGAAAAAAACAGAACGCTATACAACCTTCAAAGACGCCACAGCCTCCACCCTTCTTTCAAACAAACTTAATAAGTTATATTGATGTTGATGGCAGCATCACACAGTTAACCTGAGTTCTTACTGGCTGTAGCCAGATTGTGTCTGTGATTTCACCCAAAAGCCTGAAAGCAATGTTCTGTTTAAATGTTTGATGGGGAGACTGGAAGCAGAATGTCAAACTGCAAAAAGGACAAAGATACTTAAACTTTGTCACATACAAGCAAGGATACATCACTCAGCATAACATTATGACCACCTGCCTAATATTGTGTTGGTGCCCAAACAGCAACAAACAGTGATGCACTGTGTATTTTCTTGCCTTTCTATCAGATCCAGCATTACCTTCTTAGGCAATTTGAGTTACAGTAGCTCACCTGTTAGATTGGACCACAGGGGCCAACTTCGCTCCATGACCCTGTCACTGGTTCACCACTCTTTGTTTCTTCGACCACTATGGATACAGACGACTACAGACCATGAACACCCTACAAGAGCTCCCTCCATTCCACCACATCCCAAAGGTGCTCTATTGGATCATGTTCAAGAAACTAACTAAGCTAAGTAACATGGACAATCTTGAATTATCCAATTTTGTTGAGACTGGATGAGTTATAGCCTCAGTTTCCTGTTCTTGGCTGAGAAGTTGAGTGTAGCCAGTGTGGTCGTCTGCTGCAATAGGTCATCTGCTGCAAGGTTTAATGTTTTATCACACGTGCTCTTCTGCAGACCTTGGTTGTAATGAGTGGTTATTTGAGTTACTGTTCCCTTCCTATCAGCTCAAAGCCATCTATCCTCTGACACCAACAAGGTATTTTGACACAGGAAGCTGCCAATAACTGGATCTTTTTTTTTTTCAGACAGTTCTCTGTAAATCCTAGAGATATTTGTGTGGGGCAATCCCTGTAGATCAGCAGTCAGACCAATCTGTCTGGCACCAACCATGTGGCAGAACCGTGTCAGACTAAACAAAATCGCCTTTCTTCCCCCAATTTGTTGCTCAGTTTGAACTTCAGTGTTTTTTTGACCATGTCTACATGCCTAAATACATTGGGTTGCTGCCATGTGACTGGCTGATTATATATTTGTGTGATCGAGCACCTGAATAGGTGTACCCAATAAAGTTTGTGGTGAGTGTGGTGTGACCTGTGAGCCAAGAAAAAAAACAAACTTGTGCCTGTGACTGATTACGGAGATATATTGTATATGTCTAAGTAGCTAGATAAAATAAAAGATGAAACATTTTCACGAAATTTAAAGAAGTCCAGCTAGTTTATTTTCAAGATCCTTAGACTACCATGACCTGGATGACAGAGAACCTACACAGATTGCATATGCATGCCATGTATCTCTGCATTTTAATGCAAACTGTCTGATTCAGTACTGCATTCTTTGTGATTTAGTGGCATGGTCAGCAGGCCACTGGTGTGAAAGTCTCTGAGCAACCATCAGAAACAGACTCCATGAGGGTGGCCTGAGGACCCAACATCCTCTAGTGGGCCCCGTGCTCACCAGCACTAGAGCCTGTTTGAGACGCTCCACCACCACAATCTTTATAAGGATAAGCTAAAGAGAATGGATGGATGGATATGTTGTAGTGATATCGTCCAGATTACGGTTATCAGTTGTGTTTGAAACTAATCAGTGATGCCATCAACCAAAACGGCATCAGTGTTTGTTGGTGCAGAGAGTGCTCGAAAGCAGAGAAAGGCAAAAGAGTTGAGAGAACAGCTGAAAAACTGCATGTGTTGTGAGGTTTTCTTTTATGACGCAGTAAGCACAAAGGTCTAAGGTTCAATGATCAACACTGCAGAAAGCCACAGTGCACACAAACAAGCACAGAAGCATAACATGTAAATTATTTCCCAGATTCAAACGGTTTAAGGACACCAGTGCATACAGTAACATGCACCAATCCTCTTACTAAACACACACACACACACACACACACACACACACACACACACACACGGTCCAGTAAAACTAATCTTACTAATCACACGGTTCGACTGTTGAAACAGAACAAAGTTCACATTGTCAACAGCAGTGCTGTTTCTCCCAATCAAAGTGAGTCGGGGACAGAGAAACACAGGAAGCAAACACACTAAAAAGAAGAAACAAAGAACTGGACTTCTTTTAGCTCATTTTCTCACTGTGGAAATAAAAACACGAGATTTATTTTTCCTGCATAATCTCAGCGGCGTCAGGAGCAACTGACTGATTTCTTTAAAAGACAGCTTAACGTCAGCAAGGACAAAACTCATTAATCTCTGGAGAACATCTGTAGGTCATTTCCACCTAAAGGCCTTCAAAGCTGCATTACTGGGGGCCTAAAAACCGTAAGTAGATTTGGTTGTAGTGTTAATGATAACTGTGAGTGTGATTCATGTTTTGTATAGGTGATCCTGCTTTATCTGTACTGACTGTACACGTTCGTATGGACAAAATGAGCACAAGGTTTCATGGCCAAAGAGTGAAACAGTCACAAATGTGCAAGCTATTTGTCCGTGGACATGAACTGTATGAACTGTACTTTAAGTGGAAGTACATTTCTTGCTTGCATCGTGCATGTTTTCAACGCTCCTCTGAGGGGACACGTAACCCAGGCAACCAAGAAAAAAAGTGGTGAAACTGCCGTGAACTTTTGTATTTTAGTCTAAACCATGACCGAGATCAAACAGTCTTGTTCCTAATACAAAGCTTTTGGGAACATGCCACTCAGAGCGCATCTGGAAAGTACTCACAGCACCTCACATGACCACATTTTGTCATGTTACAGCCTTCTTCCAAAACAGATTTATTTTTTATTTCACCCCATAATGAGAAAGTGGGAAAAAATAGCTTTAAACTGCAATTTTGTTAAAAATCAAACAACTTTATAACGTGTACATAAGCTGTCGCAGCCTTCCCTCGATACTTTGTTTTAAAAAAAGTAACAACTCTGCAGTGTGAATATTTTCCAAATGCACTGTGTGTACATGGACACAAGTGAATCCATAAAAGCACATGTTCATGTGAATGAGGGAAAACACGTGCGAAGGAACTCGAACAATAGATTACATGTTACAGTTATCATTTCATAACCTGCACTGAGACCGACAAGGCCGCTTGAAAGGGATGAAAACTATGATTCAAGTTTCAGCAAGGTTAGCTGAACCTGCAGGGAATTATTATTTTAAATAAATATCATTCTAAACTTTGTATCAAAACCAGTGTTTGAAACACAAAATATATAAATGTCATGACTGCAAAGGATTATCCATAATTTAGACTATAGAGGCTTTAACACCAAGCATGGAAGCAACATTGCTGCAAGTCTGGAGTGTTGCATTGTCACAGTTTACACTTCTAATCATATAGAAATACATATTTAAGCAATCACCCATCTGTGTAGTGTCCAGATGTCCATTCCTGGATGAGTACAGCCTGCAGCTGTGCAATGGTCATTGATTGCGGTTGCCTCTGATGAGCACACAGCATGTCCTAGGCAAGTTCAAAAGAAAACCTATCAGGATTAAATGCTGATCAAAGACGTTCCCCGATATGTCCCTTTTTGTTGTGTTGTAGTTTTTAACCATACGGTGCAATGACAATACAGTTTATTCTGAATCTGATCCAAAGGGACAGCTACTCTGGTTGTGTATGTTCTAAGATCATTGGTTTGAGAATGTATACAAGTTTATTCAGTTCCACCCTTAACTAAAACCAATCAACCAGAAGCGAAAACTACACACAGAATGGTTGTACTGAGAAATCGATTTAAAAGAAATTTGGAACACACGTTTCTTATTTGATGTCTGGTGTTTATTCCAACCTTTGATTGGCATACACACGCTTGGCTACTAAAAATAGTCTGCTTTTATTAACCCTTTAAAGCCTGAACCATGAAATAATTGCCAGGCAATTGTAATTCTGAAAATAAAGTTCTATTTTCAATTCAATTTTATTTGAATTTTATTTTCTTTATATTGCAAGGTAGACCCTACAATGATAAAACAAAGAAACCCCCAACAATCACATGATCCCCTATGAGCAAGCACTTTGGCGACAGTGGGAAGGAAAAACTCCCAGGCTCAGGGAGAGGTGGCCAATTCACATATTTGAGTTTTAATTTATATCATATTTGTTGTTGGGTTTTGTTTTGGCAAAATATTTATTACTAAATTTATTTATTAATTTTTTTCAGAGGGGTTAGTCTCAAAAACTCATGTATCAAATATGATACACTAGGTGTGGGGGGTTAAGCTGGTACTTGCTAGTGTACGTTTCTTGTACAGTAAATGCTTCATACTACAAAAGCAGCTGCAGACCAAAGAGATTTTGGGCTTTAACTGAAAGAAAAGTCGTCAGCACTACTGTTACTTATTTGTTATTTAACCTAAAACTTAGCTGTTGTCGGTCCGACACATTAAAGTACTCGCGTTGATGTGTTCTGTGATCATATCGCCACAGCAGACCTGATGTTCTCCCCGTTTCTGTTGCTTCACAGGACTAACATGGCTGTGCTGACTTCCCCCTGGGCTGATCTGGCTCTGTTCCTGCAGGGAAGCATCACGATGTCAAACAGTGATGCAGGCAGCTTTTTTCCAGTGTGGCTGTTTGGACTGATGCTCTTCCTGTCTGTCTCTCTGCTGCTGCTAGCACTGATCATCCTCCTCAGTTGGAAACTCAGACAGGGTGGGCATTTCTCATACTCACTCACAGTATTATTTGAACAGTATATTACAACTCACGTGACCCACAGGTAAACAACAAAGAACCCAAACTAAACTACACTCTGACAATTAGTTACACTGGCCTGGTTTTTGTGGATGCGTAGTGAGAGAGGACTGCCACAGGCTTTAGATTACTCAACACATGAAAAACCTGGAAACATGCCTTTTCCTTCATCTATATGTGTGCACAGGTGTTGCTTTTGCCGGCTAAATCGGACCCATTTGTTCTTTGTGCGGCCGTAAAACATAGACGTGTACACACATCCTGTTATGATCATGGCTGTGCTTTCACCATCTGCTCTGGTTCAAAGTGGATATATTAATAAAAAGATTATTCATGTGTAGAAAAATCAATCATGGGGAACTCCAGCTGCTTTTTGAGAAAATCTGACTCTTTTGTGACCCGTTTTTAAAAGACAATCATGTGGGAATGACTGCTGGGCGTGATTGGGCATCAAAGCAAGAAAGTGTGCAATTTTTTGTGATTTTACATTGTCTGCTGTTTATTCGCATGCTAATTACAATCATTTACAGGTAATCAAACGCATACTGTTTGTCAGTGGTGCTCAAATTACACAAAGCTTCTATTTATGTTGGTGAGAAACAAATCTGGGTCTGTGTTCTAGATGGCAAATCACAACAGTAGAAAGAGTTTTACAGACATTTTACTATTTGATGACAAATATTAGCTCATTTTGAATTTAATGGCAGTAATGTGTGTCAAAGTTGGGGAAAGTGCAACAAAAGGCTGGAAAAGTAAAAGAAAAAGCCAGAGGAACATTTAGCAACTAATTAGGTTAATTGCCATCACGGTGTTAAAAACAGACATGATTCTGGCACGGAAACTACTTCATGGGCTCAGGAACACTTCCTGTAATCACTGTCTGTGAATACTGTGCCATCCACACATGCAGGTTAAAGCTTTATTGTGCAAAGACGAAGCCATACGTGATCATGAACGCTGGACTGAGACAGAGTGGAAAACTGTTCTGTGGTCAAAGTTTGAAATTCTTTTTGGAAAACATGGACACTGCATAAAGAGGTGAATTGTTGAGTGCCGAATTGTTATACGCACTCAGTTCAAAAGCCTGCATCTGGTACCACACAAGGTACCAGCATTGCTAAAAGATAAAAACAAAAAAAGGAAAGTGGCAGTGAGCGTCAGTTTCCTTGGTGAAAATGCCTTGTTGATGTTACAGAAGACTGGTCAGACTTCTTCAAGCAACATAAACTCAAATAGCCACTGCTTACAACCAAGGTATGCAGAAGAGCATCTCTGAACACACAGCACATCAGACTGTACCAGCAGTTTAGGCTGCTGCTGGTGCTATAATGATGTAGGGGATGTTCTCATGGCACAGTTTGGGGCCTCTTAACACCAACTGAGCATTTTTTAAGCAGAGCCTACTATACCTAAGTACTTGCCTGGTGCTGGGCAACCACACAGTGGCAGCACCGAGCACAGCAGGCAGTCCCTAAAACAAAAGAACTCGTAATAGAGGCGCAGAGAGCTCCACTCCCATCTCATTATCAATGGAGAACAGGTGGAATATGTCTCCACCTTCAGGTTTCTGGGCACCCACATCTCCACTGATCTCACCTGGACCCACAACACCAATGTTCTAGTAAGGAAGGGCCAACAGTGGCTGCACTTCCTCCATGTCCTCAGGAAGAACAACCTGGACCACAAGCTGCTGCCAGCCTTCTACCTTGCTTGAATGGAGAGCGTGCTCTCCTATACTGCCTGGGTGTTTGGTACTCAGTTGATAACTGAGGGAAAAAAGGCTGTGCACAGTGTAAATTAACACTGCCCAGAAAAATCATCTACTACCCTCTGCCACCCCTGGAGGCTATCCTTAAATCCTCCAGTCTCAAGACAACTAGGGTCATCACAGGTGACCATTTGCACCCCACCCACCACCCGTTTGCCCCACTGCCCTCTGGTCGGTGCCTTGGGTCAATCAGGTCCTACACCTCCAGACTCACTAACAGCTTTTTCCCCTGGGCCATTCTGTTAACCAACACCATCGCCCCACGCAGAACTGAAATGACAAGCCTGTGGCACCAAGATTTCAACTGATGAAAATAATGTCTAAATTAATTCAAAGTGGAATATATAAAACTTATATAAAATATTGTATAAATAACAAAATTAAACTTCATTCTAGTTACAATAGTAAATGTTAAAAAGACTAAAATATTACACATAGAGCTCATAACATTCCAGTTTTCTTCTGTTTTTAGTCTTCATCTCTAATCTTTCATCCACAGCTGACGCTGATCTGTTGAAGCTAGCGCAGGACAGAAGCTCCATCAGCGCCACCCACAGGCATGTCCACAGAGGACGGCACAGAAGAAATGCTGGATCTCATTTCTGCGCCTGACAGTCATGAACGGACACATTTTAACACAAATGAAGGAACACCCTCTGTATATGACACTATGTGCTCTCTCCTGAGGGGCCACATCATGCTGGACATTGAAGACACCGACGTCGTCTGCCTCACCCGACTGACATGAATTAAAAAGCATAATTTACACATGGATTTAAGTTTTAGGTATTATGTCTAATAAATATGCTGCACACATTTTCAATCACACTTCCAAGGAAATGAATGAGGAAATGAAGCGAGTATAACAATCCTTTATTTAAACAGTGTTACACAGGGGGGAGGAGTGGCTGTGTGGGGGGAGATACAAGACATTTAAGCTGCTAGACAGAAAAAACCCTACTGGTGATCACTGGTTAGCTAACAGAGAGCAATGAGGCAGTTGGTAGGTTTTCCAAAATGAGTTTCTGTAAAGTTTCCTTTGTTTGTGTGAGTTTTATTTTATTAATAAAATATAAAAACTGTGCTGGTTTCCCGTTTCTCCAGAGTGTGAAACAAAGCCTGAGATTTAAGTGTTCAGAGGATCCTCCAATTATAACCTGCTATGACACCATGTGGATTTAACGTTCTCTGATGTGGATTCACAGGCGTAGAGGTTGGTAAAACTTTTCTTGGTGTAACCTAACGTAACATGACACATTTGGGAAAATCCGATTCCGCAGCCTCAAAGCTCATGTGATTGGTTAAGAGAGCCCAGAAGAACCCGGAAAAGCGGTTAAAGCTGGGGCTAAACGTACAAAAAGGAAAACAGTGGCAGAAATTTCCATTTGTAGTGGTTTTCAAAAAAAACAACGACACTGCAACAATTTTACAAATATGCAAAATGGAGGGGGAACAAGAAATCCCACCTTTAAACAACTAGATCACAGAGAAAAGATGAGAAATTATGAAAAAGAAAAATCTACAAATGTGGTCACTGTGATATTACCAAAGGCTTTTTTTCTTTTTGTTTGTTTTTTGGAACATCAAAAGCTTCCAAAGCTGCCTAGTGTTGCACGGTTTACATTTTTATAAAGAAAAAAAAAATGCTTTTCTGCTGCTTTGTCTCTTTACAAGAGGGTTCGAGGTTAAAGCTTCCCCCTCGTGGAATGTCATTTAACTGCATAGTAGAGCTCAGACCTGCGTTTCCTGATTTTAAAAAAGCTTCAGCTCTCAGTTTGATGAGCACGCTTAACTACAAAAGTTTTAAAATGGGTCAAATTGGGCAGTGATTACTCATCAAGTTAAAAAGCTGATTAGCAGTTTTTTCTTCCTTTTTTATTTCTAAAAATGAAATAAAATATCCTTTTGTCTCCCATTTAAAACACGTCCAGTCAAAGAGGGAGACGTAGATTAATCCAGACCAGTCTAAGGTGGAATGTTTATTATACTAAATCAGTGGCACTTCTTCACTTACAATCAGCTAAATTTCAGGAGAACATGACTTTGCCTTTATGCTGCTTATGCTAAAAATGCGCGTCAAAATAAATGCACGAGACCAAGCACCTAGCACATTTAATGCCCCCAATATTTACACAAAGCTACAATTTAGTTCACTTTCTTTTTTTGTTTTTTGCAGAGTAAAAGGACAGAAAATGAATAAAACATAATGAGTTTCCATTTAGGGGGTTTCAAGAGCACTTCAAACCCTCTGATACACTTCCCTTTAAGCTGCATTTTGGCTGGTGCATTGTAACTTTTGTTTTTTTTGCCTCAGTTTGAAGTGTGGTGACAGATTCAGAGCGTTGCGGTTTTTTTGTGGTGAACAACGTGGAAATCGGCTGAATGAAATGTAACCAAAATAAAAACAAAAAGAACATGCAGAGAAACGTTTAGCTGTAGTGAAACAGTTACAAAGCAGCCCGACGCGCTGTATGAGCAGAGATAGTCCACACGCTCTCAAACCAATTGACGTGGTAGCGTCCTACCTAGACTCACTCGAGACTCCTGGAAGATTAAACTGCGTGAAGAAGACATGCTGAATTTAATCCCATACTCTATCATATCAAGCAGGTATGAAAAGAAGCCGGCGATGAACTGAGCTGAACTACGGCGGCAAACGGGCTCCTTGGCAGTTAGCAGGCTGCATTAATTTGAGTCTGAGCTGCTTTCAAGTCATCCTCATTTTGGTACCTGTGCTAGTTGGAGCACAAAACTCATTCTGAATAATTTAAATAGCAGTGTTAATTTTGCATTATGCATTAAGCCTTCAGAATATTAAAATACTTCACTGTGGGATACAAGAAAACATGAATTATTATTCAAATTCTCTTTTATTCCCTGGTACTTATCGGGCAATCTCCCAATTATCCTTCACTTTACAGCTCCGGTCTCCCAATCCAAAGTCAGTTTATGTCTCCCTCGCTCCCCCTCAGGCCCAGCGGGAATGGTTAGTGTCGTACAGTGGACGAGCCTGGGGAGTGAAAAGCTGCTCCCATTGATAACCTTCATTTTTACTGTGCAGAAGTTGTCATTTTCAGTTCAAATCCACCTTCAGTTTAGCTTAAAAAAAATTTAAAACTGTAAAATTGATGGAATTTATTCCACCTACATTTTCGAACTACTGCTGAAGCTCGCCGACCCTATTTAAAATGTTCAAAACCCGTCTCTTCTTCCAGTTTAGCAAAAAAAGTGAATTGAACTGAAAATGCACTCACTCGGCTGCTAGTCACACACAAGGAATGTGGATGAATAATAACTATACAGGAAAAAAAAAAAAGAAATAACAGAACCAAAAGACCTGGATGACTCTCCTGCAGATGTTGAAGTTACAGCTCCCGCTCTTCTCTAATGATCAGGAAGTAGAAGTGATAATGTGAGGTGCAACGTTTCTACCATTCACCTGTGAATATGTGAGAGTGAGTGTGTTATACTAATTAAAAAAAAAAAAAAAAGAGCAGACCAAGTTGTGACACCCTGTTTCCTTCATGTTCCTTATAAACTATTATATTACTCTCCATTTACATCACCATGAAGCAAGAGGGGGAGCTGTAATTTAACAAGTTACCTTTCTATGCCAATGCACCGGAACCCAAGTACAGGTGCATAACCTCACTGTTATGATAAAAAGCTTTCTCTACTTGAGCATCTCAGCGTGCTGTTATTGTAAGAAACGTTAGCTGAAGGTCATCAGTACTGGTACAAAATGATCAATGCAGGATACAGTTTCATCCAGATTGGTTATCAGTGCATCCCTAGTTTCATCTTTGTGATAGAGGACAAACATGCTATCATCTGTTTATAAAACAGTTACAGAAAAAGCACAACTAAAAAAAAAAAAAATAAAAAGCTACAATTGTTATGCTAACAAAGTGGTTCTTTTTGTTCCCTCAGAAACAATGAGAGATTTTTTTTTTCTTTTTCTTGGTTTTGCAGTGAGGGATTTAGATCGCACCACAGACAATAAGAAAGGAAGAGAATGGCAACTTCGGTCCATTTGTCAAACCCTTCTCTCCCTGTTCTTTAAGCTCCTCTTCTTCTCCTCCTCCTCCTCTCCCGTCAGTCAAGGCTGATCGTCGTGGGTGATGAAGGTCGTTCGACAAAGAAAAAACAGTCATGACGGGCCCTTCAGCTCTGGGGAAAAAGAGAGGGGGTGGGGGGTGGGGGAGTAATCAGCCTGGGGCACTGCGATGATGAAACGACACTGGTTTCCTAATCAAAATGTTCTCCTTGTACTCCTTCCAAAATCTAATGCCTCTTTTCCCTTTTTCTCTTTTCAACTGTTGCAGCATGTGTGATGGCAGCTGGTTTCTTTAGCAGCTTCTCCACATGCACCGCTAAATAAACCTTTCCCTATCAAATATAAAAAGATTAATAATAATAATAATAATAATAATAATAATAATAATAATAATAATAATAATAATGATGATGATGATGATGATGATAAGCTACTATTTTTATCATTACCTGAGTTCAGTCAATCCTCCTCAGCCAGCTCAGTTTCTTTATGAACCACCACTCTGGTAACAGACATGTCAGGATGTTGCTCTTTGGCCTCCTTAATGGCCTGGGCCAGTGCCTGCAGTACCGATGGGCAACCACATGGTGGAAGCACCGAGCACAGCAGGCAGTGGAGGGGGAAGGAGGGGGGGAAATGGTGGAGTTAAATGAAAAATAAAAGAAGAAGCAAACAGAAAAAGACATATGTGCTGGATTTACGGTCAGTGTGACATTTTACTTCTTCGGATCAAGTAAAATGCATTTAGAAGAAGAATTCACTCAAATAAAACCCATCTCAGTGATATCCAAATCTGTTGTTTTTGTGTAAATCCAGCGAATTAAACCAGACAGGCAACTTAAACAAAAAGACGAGCATGCAAAGAGATGAAAGAGACATTTACCGTCCCAAACATTTCAGGGCTACATGCAGTTTGACATGAATTCCCATGAAGCTATTCACACAGGTGAAAAGATCTCTCTGGAGTTTTCCATGTTATCTACTGGAGACTGTGGCAACCTGCTAGCAACCACTCTCAATAAATGTTGCGCTGCCTAAGTACCTGTATCGCTACACCCCAATATGGACAATGAGACTTTTTAGTATTGCTTTTTAAGTATCTGAATCTGGCAAACAGTGCACAAAAATTGCATAATTGATAATTAAGAGATGGCTCAAATTAAGGCTGGCAGAATGGATCAATTATTTTTGCTGGGGTCTTTAGGAAGCTAGTTTAAAGTATTTACAAAGGTTAATTTTCATACATCTGGACTGGACTAACTGAGATGTGATCTCCTCTGTGCAGTGTGTATTTTACTGTACTCTGATTGTCACTGAGGAAATGTGACAATCACAGAAAAACATAGTATGTGAAATTAGTCACTGCAGGAGGAAAAAAAAAAAAGCAGTATGCCAACATTTTATACATGAAAAGATGTGGTGAAGAAGTCACAGCAGCAGATTCCAACAATGAGTGGAATATGGGTGGATCTGATGGCGTGTGTCAAATAAGTGATTCAAAAATAAAACGTAGCATTAAGACTGCAAGTAACATGATTGACATGTCCCAGAAACCCATCTATTCTCTTAAATCTTCTAAATGAGAGAAAATTATTTCCTTATGAGTCAATCTGCAGAACAAGGATCTTAAATTTAAAGCTGCCAAGTTTGGACTTGGATGTGGTTTATTTATCTAAGATGACTCTTTTAGAGACTTTCACACCATCCACGTTTGGTGGGAAGAAAAGACCCCATGAGCCCAGTTGTTGGAACACGAGGCAAAGCAGAGGGGAAAGGCTGCGTCCCTGAAAACTGACCTGGTCGTGGTCGATGTCACAGTCTCCAGTAATGACGATGCGTTTTTCAATCCTCGTCTCTGATAGACCGCCCTTTAGCGTCTGCAACAAAAGATCACCACATTTCAAATTGGGAAGTTTGCAAATGGCTGCAGTACAGCATTTAAATTAAGATAGCATAATGAAATTATGTCCCCTATGTCACAAAGACACAGGCTCAACAGAAATGAACGTGTGTGTGTTTTAGGGTGTGTGTCTGTTCGTACCTTGGTAATATGTGTGGTTGTTGTAGTACACAAAGATTCAGAGGTGATTGTCTGAGCAGTCATCAACACTCCAGGCTCACCATCACCATTACCATCCAACTGAGAGAGACAAAAAGAGATCATTAGCTGATGTTTAAAAGAAATAAATAAATAAAACTCGTTTCCTGTAGGAGCAGAATGAAAAGATGGCGTCATGCACTGTAGCTAGAAAGGAAGCACTTTGGAACATGGAGAATGCTGACGTAGCAACGATCGGTCTAAATATTTCACACAAACAATATGAACCACGGATGGTGACACACATGGGGAAAAACTAAACAAGCTTCTCCGTTTTTTTTCTCTCTCGTGTTTGCACCTGCGCAGCCTCGTATGTGATGGTCTTGGTTTCCGTATGTACGATGGGCACTTCTTTAGTGGCTATCTCGGTTTTCTGGGCTGCAAACGTGTCTGATATAGTCACCATTTCTGTCTTTACCACAGGCGGCTGGGGAGGGAGCAGAGAGAGGAGTGAGGAGTGGGGGGAGGGAAGAGAGTTAATATATTAAACCTGAGGCAGACATGGGGAAAAAAATTAATTTTTATCTATGCAGTTGACAAATCTGTCTTCAAAATCATCTTCTATCATAATCATTTTGAAAATATTTTTGCGCAGGAAACACCAGTACATGTAGATGTAAACAGCACATGTGAGCCACTGCAGCAAAACTCATGCACAGAAGCAAGAGCTCCAAAAGCCATGCAGACAAAACCATGAGAAACACAAGTAAGACAACATCTGCAATGCAATGTAATAAAAAGAGCTATGGCAAAGGACAACTATGGAGATATCTTTGGCGTTCACATGCAGCCTAGCACTGTACCAACGTGCATAAAAAAATGAGCCAATATGACAAGCGGGACTCAAAGAGCTACTATAATGTAAACAAGGTACAAAGATGAGTGGTTGGCAATGATGATTTCCACAACACTGTCTCTGTGATGACCACAACACGCCAATTAAACAGAAAGAGGAGCATCACTGCCAAACACGCGGAGGATACGCACATATCAAAATGCAGCATGCAAAGCAAAAAGAAAAACAAAACAAAACAAAAACACACCTAACAGCACCATGCATTTCCCACTTAGGCCCCATTTACTTCACAACACTAAAAAAAACAGTAGCAACACACCACACTGCGTGGGACATGATAATGGTATGAATGGTATCTGACAACAGCAGATATGAAAGAAAGTCAAATGTATGTTTATGTAAATTAAAATAAAGACTGAAAATATTCATGTAGGTGAATTAATATGAACACCAAAACAATGGTGGTGAATTGTAACTTTAAAGCACTGCTCCTTGGTTTCGGCAGTTTTGAGCATACTAATATAAAGCTTTAATTTTCATAGGATGAAGATGAGTGTGAGGATGTACATGGGGCTTAAATATTCACACAAGCAGGAAGGAAACCGGCGCTCTCAAAAGCAGGGAAGGAAAAAAGTGGGTGTTTCTATAGTTGGCAGGAGAGGGATCAAAGCCCGGGGAAGCTCCGCAGTCGGCCCAGTGAAGACTTTACCTCAGAGCAACAAATAACCTGTGGCAGCGGCTCTGTTTCAGTGAGCGAGGGCTCTCCGTTCATTTTAGGCTCCTCCTCTTCTTCTGCACGAGCATCCATTACAGTCACACCCTCTTCAGGCAGGGTGAGGCCGTTAGGAGCTTCATCGGGCGTCACCATCGGATCATCTGTGCTCTCCTCAGTCTCACGCTCAACTTCTTTCTCTTCCTCGGCATTTGTTGTCTTCTCTGTCTCTGTGTCGTCCTCCTTCTTGGACTCCACTTCTTCTCGACGGGTTTCTTCTGCAGGCTGGATGACTTCAGCTGGAAGAGAAGAAGCATCTGAAGCCAACACCTGTAGCTCTGGCGTCTTATCTTCCTCTTGCTTCTCCTGCTCTTCTTCCTCTTCCTTCTCCTCAGGTATTTGTGTGTGAGAGATGGACACAGGGAGATATGGATGGTACTCTGCTTCTTCTTCACTCTCGCTCTCAGATGAAATGCTCTCTTCCTTCCTCGGCTTTGCTTCCTCAACTACCACCGCTTCCTCTTGAACTTCCACTTCCTGTTCCCTCATTTCCTGCTCTGCAGAAGGAGCAGCGGGGGTACTGGCTGCAACCGTGACAAGTCCAGGTTTGGGAGCTCTGGAAATCTCTTGGACGACAACAGTCTCCTCGATTTCAACCTCGGTTGTCTACACACACACACACACACACACACACACACACACACACACACACACACAAGCACGCATGTACACCCGGTTCACAGACACAAACACAATGAAGTGCGCAAACACACATGCGCGCACACACACACCACAACAACAAACGCATGGAGACAAGAAAACAAAAGAATAAAATGATCATTGAACACAAATGGGAAAAAATTAAGCTCAGTTAAAAGATAATAAAGTAACACCAACAGAAGAAGATGAAGAACTGTTGACAAAGAGACAAGAAAGGGAGGACAGATAATGAAGGGTGTAGCAGGAACAGAAAATTTAAGCTGCAAGTGGAAAATGAATGAAGGCATGAAGAAAGTAATGGATAAAAATTGTCATGAATGTAGGGTTGGAGGAATTAATAGAAGAAGGTCAGGACCACCTTTGCGGGTTCTTTGGTATCAGAGATCGTGTTATCAGCTGTTGCTGCTTCTGTTTGGGGCACACTCACCTGCGTGACAGAGAAGTTAGCATGACATTATTAATCACACACCATCAATGTTAGCAGTATTAAGATGTCTGTTATCACGGCATGTGGGAATGGGCTGCCTTTGTTATTTGTGCCCAATCCCCCTCACTTTTATTGTCTCTTATTCTGTGCCTGGTGGACTGTTTTTTCATGCAACCCCCATAAAGCATAAGGTTCCCTGAAGCAGGGAAAAGAGACGGGATAAAAGAACCAAAAAGAAAAGGTAAAACAAAAAGATGAAAGATGGATTAAAGAGAATACCACATCAATAAATAAAAAAGGTTATCTTCACATACATAAAAAGGCAAAAGAAGCGTGGTATTGAAGTCAGCAGTGTCTTTGAGACGACCACGAAAATACATCATAATGGATTCAGTCCTCACTTGAAAACCTTTTTGTGTAGTTTTAAAAGCTCCTGTTAAAAAAGCCACTAACCAAGCACATTATTTGGCTGCCATTTCAGCTTTTCTTTTTACATTACGAAAGCTGCTGCTTCAATACCTGCTGCTTTTAATATATTTATTTTTTAAGCACAGATCCTAAAACGGAGCAGATTAGTACATTAGCATTAAATTCACACATATTTACAATCACTAGCAAAATAAAATATGAAAAATAAATGTTAAAAAACAAAGCCATGCACCCATTCATAGATGAGTAGGTTTAGATTAAATGCATTATGGTCATTGTGTGCCCGTTCTTTTGGGATGAATGGAGCCGTCACAAACTAATTATCGCTACCATTCATCCGGCATCTACAGCAGGCATTATGGGCATCTTAAACCCCTTTGGTTTGTAAACGCATCTGGCAGGCATCCTTAGATACCTGAAGAATTACAAAACGTCAGTTTACTCTCAAGTTAAACAGAAAGACGATTGGTTAAAGGTACAGGTGACCCTAAAATCAAAAATACATGTATTTCTTCTAGATTGTAGTTTTATCTAGCCATATCACTGTGCAGAAGGAAGCATCTACCTTGCTTTGGTTGGCAGGTGTAGTTTGGTACAAAGAAAATGGCTCATAGAGTTCACATCCAGGTGAGTAAATGTGTCATTATTACAATTTTGGTGTGTTGAGCAGCTCAAGCCAAGTGCAGTTGATCTATTATATTCAAGAGGGCAGAAATCTTCACAGCCAAGACGAAGTAAACAGCACTACAGCCTAGAAAAAACATGTATATTTGATTGTGGTATTAACTTCCCCTTTAACCAACAATCCTGAGTAGTTTATGTTTTTGAATTAAAGTAAAGCGACTCCTAAATGCTTGGTAGTAGCAAAAGCACCTCAGTGGCAGAGAGGGCGGTAGATAGGGTTGCAAGAGGCCTTTGTGGTGCAGAAAAACTGCAGACAGCAGCGGAAGAAGAAGTAGCAGCTGAACTTGTAGTTTTAACAGCATCTAGTGGTGGTTCAGGAAAAATGCAGGCAGCCTTAGCAGTTGAATCAAGTCCAATGTCAGTGTGTCTACTGAAAAGAACTGACGCTATCTCCTCTGCAAGACTCTATAGCAACACACAATAAAAAGGACAGAGAGAAGACACACAGAAGCATGAACAAATGAGACAGACGATAAGATCTTATATAGGAGAAAAGCCAAAAGAAGAGAAATCATCCTCAAAAGCATACAGATGTACAAAGAAATGCTTTATGATTACATAGTAGAGGTGTAACAGTTCTAGAAGTCACTTCTTATGATAGCCACAGGAGTAGCTAAGCTAGTAGCTGCTTCCTGTGTGTATATTAGCCAAACTTCACAGTAAAGGACTGTTTTGGCATGTGTAACAGCAGTTTTTGCATTGCTGTTATAAGGATGTGTAAATATAGGATGGGAAACAGCTGTTGAGCAACACTCTTAGTAAAGTGTGTAAACCTGTGGATGCTAAGACCTATTCAAAGTGTATATTAGAAGATAAGATCTTAAATAGGATAACCTGAGAAAAGCCAAAAGAAGAGAAAGAAGTTACTACTCTTTCATGATGTCAGCTAATGGGGATCCAAAAGTGCAAAGTATGCACAAATCTGTGGATTTCAAGAATTGTTACACCACTATTACAGAGTAAACTAGAAACAGACAGAAATCAGAAAATTGGTTTTGAGTAGAACTGAAATGAAGTAGAAACCCATGTGCTGTCAAAACTCCAACGTAACATCAGTCCTGCTGGGAGGGAATGAACAGTTATTGATGTTTGGTCAGTTTTCTTCAAAGGAAAACCCAGAAATTATTGTTAAGTGATGGATGAGCTATAATGAACACACTGTGGAAACACCACCACGGCACCAAGTAACAGAGTGCAGATTAAAAATCTGCTGCCATAAAGTTGGCACACTCCAAAAAATCCATTCAAATATAAGCGATAAAAAGAAAGCAGTGGGTGTAGTGATACAGACTGCACTCCAAAACAAAAAGAAGAAAACTTTGAATTAGAAAAAAAGGTCAAAACATTTTTTTTTACTACAGGGACTGCAATGTTGTGTTTCTACAGCAAAAGACACAACTGAAATCCTCTGCATAACGCTCCATCGCCTGCACTATTGTTGTAGACTAAACTATCTGCAGTTCATGTGTCTTGCAGTGACAAAAACATCCAGACAGACGTACCACTTGTTGCTGTTGCAAACGTATCGTAGCAGGAGAGGAGGTGAGCCGTTTCTCCCACTGGTTGGGCTGAGGAGGAGAGGGAGGTGGAGCTTCCATAAAGGAGCGTTTTAGCTGGCTAATGCTAGCTTGGTGTTTCAGAACCTCTTCTTGGGTCTTATCATGGTCCTAATGGGGAGGGGGAGGAAAGGATAGGTATAAGGGGAAGGGGAGGTAGGAGGCAGGCAGAGAGTGAATGACATGAATGTGAGTGATGAAAGATCAGAAAAGTGGGAAACATGGGATGTAAGAGATGTGAGAAGTAAAGAGGAAAAGAGGAAGTAAAAGCCAGAGTAGAAGGAGAGTTTAAAAAAAGGGAGAGCAAGATCAAGAGACAGAAAAATGATGGGAAAAGGAAGGAAGGAAAAGAAGGAGGGGGATAGTGAAGGAGAAATGGGGAAGGATAAAAGGAGAAAGGGACGGGGAGGGAAAAATTGTGGTCACAGGAACATTAGTCTGTCAATATGAAGGGAAACAAGATGGACGCCGTGCTTCACTGCAGCATTGTTTAAAAAGCCTTGAAATCATATACATGACTTATCACTAGCGATGCACCCACATATCAGCCAATATCGGTGATTTTGATCATTTGACTGTATCACACTATCAGCAAATTCTGTCACATCAAATCTGCGACAGGTTGAAATGTAGTGTAAAAAAAGACCTATAAGACATTTAAACAGCTAAGTTGTCTTTTGATAATCACTGAAAATACTGATTTACTGGAGTTGTTTCACAATTGGTGCATGACGGCTGATTACTTATGAATTACAGCAAGCTGCAGTGAAACAAGGCCCACCATCTTGTAAGGACTTTTCCCTTAAAACAGACCAGGAATGGCATCTGCAGAGCATGGAGCTGGTAGTGCTAGTCTGCCTCTCCCTTACCCTTTATTCCTATCTGACTGCTTACTTATTATTAGTTTATTTGTTTAGTTTAGTATTAGTTTTCACTTTTCCATTTGACTTTAATGTCATTAGTAATAGTTGTTTTGTTACACATCAGGTATCTTTTCCACCAGGTCTGCCTCCATCTGTTCCTCATCTCATTCACACAAGCATGGAGACATTTCATGAAATTGAGATAAATTAGACAAATTTTCTTAATGTACTGAGAAGGCTGCAGGATTTAATCCAACACAGAGACACTGGCACAACATACTGAGGAGAAAAATACTTGTTCAGTCTGCTCTAACCACGTTTAACATTTCAGCTAACACTGATTAGTGTGTAGACTACTCTAGTGCAACGGATCACTATCAGCCCCATGCTTCACACACAGGTTTTGTTGTTTTAGTATGTTATCACACCACAGATCACTTGACTTTTTGGCAGCCAATCACCAGAAAACAGGAAGAAAGCTCCTCATGTGTGTTAGGGAGGCTGGATTAGTCAGGTTAGACACAGCTGCCTGGCAATAATCAAACTTCTGACCAATCGAGAATCCAGAATACAACAAGATAAAATTTAAAAAACTGCAATCAACATGCACAGAGCATGCATTTAAGTCACCATTAGTCCAATTCACAGAGAAGCCATTGTGAACACTCAGTCAAGGAAATTTTCTGCAAGAGCCCATTTCTGCTGTACTGTTGTGCAGATACAAAACTGAGGTTTCTGACACAACTTCAACTAATTCCAAGGAGCAAGGAGAAGAATAAAGGTCTAAAGAGGCTGATGTTGCTGTTGTGCACATACGCAAATCTTTTTAGTGTTTAGTTGGGGATTATATCTGTCAGGAACACCCTTAATCTCATCTCTATCCCTCAGACAACATTGGCTACAAACATAACCATCACATAATACTTGGCTAGATTAATTCAAACTGTTGAGGACTACTGAGAATCAAATAACGGCTAAATGTTGTAAACAATCTCAGTAGTGCATTTAAAGCTCATTTTCTCATTGTGTTGTCCCAGGACTCAGTGACCAGACAAAAAATTAAATATTTGGCCATTGCAACAGTAACATTACATTACAACAGCTAAGTGAGTGAAATAAAACAAAAAAATTTATTATGTAATACAAATGTTAAAAATATGTATTTATTTAAAAGTCTTTCTTCATGTGGCAAAGGTTTCCAACTCAAACATCATAAGGACCAAATATTTTATTAAGACTGAGTTAACTACCAAAGTGTTGTTTCTAATGCAATATAATTTTTAACATTCCGACTAATATTACAGAAATTTAAAAGACCAAATCTGAAACTAACAACGAGAAAATGAAAGGACAAAAACTGCACAAAACTACAACTATTGTATGAAATGTGTGATCAGTCATGCGGTTTCTTGTAGCTTGTTTTAGCATCCACTGCTGACAGATAAAGAAAGCGAGCTCTTTTTTTGTAAAACAGAGACCCCACAAACTCAAGAGCTGTGGAAACTACATTATCAAGCTGAAAGATGCCAAATATCTGAGTTGAATTGGGACAAATTAGGTGATGACTTGTGAGTTTTTCCACATGTAGAAATGTTGATTGGGTTCTTGTTTAGGTGACATTTGTGTTTTATCACAAAAACAGTGAAATTTCCAAGTTGAGCTGTTCAAAGGAGCTGCCATGTGAATGAGGACAACTAGCACTGAAATGTTTTCAACTTTCCAAGATCATAACTGTTGATGTTGGACCTGAGTACAGAGTTGATTAACAAACATACACACACACAAACACATGCGGGCATGCACGCAGAGCCTGAGAGTGCGAGAGGGCAGCAGTCTTGTACAGTATAGTTGTAGATCTGATGGCGTCAGAATACACAGAAACATGTAGGTCTCATTATCAGCCATCGGACAATACCAGTACCAACCTCCAACATTAAATTACTGTGCCTCACATAAATATTGTCCCCATGCACTCTCAACGAACTCTGGAAGGCAGACATACAGCACACAATGAAAAAAATAATAATTAATTCAAAAGAAATTAATAAATGTATGGTGAAAATTCAGTGCACAAATAAAATAAAACAAAACTAACAGAATGAAAACAACAAAAAAAATTACATATAACCAAAAAAAAGTGAGATGTTGACACCAAAAATGTCCCAAATGTCTCGGGTGAACGTTGGATGATGGGTACAAGCACAAATGTTTTCATTTTGGTATTCCACATGAATGTCACAGTTGTTGATACTCGTACCCATGGTAAACATGCAAAATCCAAAGCAGTCAAAACACCAACAGATGTTCACACAAACCATCAAAACCACACTGCGCTTTCAGGAAAACTCAAAAATAACGAAAAGAACCTCAGGTGCAAACCAGAAACCAGACTGAAACTGTAAGCCACAGCAGAGCATCTGAAAGTGAAAACAGTTGGGTGAAAGTGCCCAGATCTATTTTTAAGAGTCAAACCCAATCTGGAATTCAAATGTAGAGCATGAGGTATAAATTTAAATTATTGCAACATGAGTCAATAACTTTTTTTTAAGGTTATAAAATTCCAGATTTGGTTCTTGTTTAAAAAAGAAACCCCAAACTACCTCCATAGATTCAAGTCAGGGCAACTTCACCCTGGGAAAAGAATAAACCCAACCAGTAAACCAACCCACACGGGCCACAGGCCAATGCACAACCAAATAACCAATAAGATGAATGAACCTGAGGGGGGCCAAGTTCACTGGATCCAGGTGAGTGCTGGTGAGGTAAAGTCGAGGAGACAATAAGGACAGGTTTGCTCCATTGCAACATAAAACCAATGTTGTAAACACTTCACACTAGTTCTTAGCTGCATAATGTCAATTTATTCTGATCTCTTTAATATTTGCAAAGCATGCTGGGTAAAGACAGGCCTTACAGACCTGGGAGGGCATGGCCTCTGCATCGCCAGGGCTTACGTCCACCACCGTAACCTTCAGTGTCGTAGTCATGGTGATGGTAGGACAAAATGAAGGAGGCAAGGGCACGAAGAAAGAAAAGAGTGAAATGGATGATGGGAAAAGCTATTTTCTTCCACAGCAACCTTTAGTGTTAGGGAGTACTGCTGGTCATGTGACCTTAGCACCAAACCCATTGGAACAGTAACAGGAAAGGATGCTGAGGTGGTCAAGATCTGGAGCCAGAAGGTGCTACTAACTGCTTACAGTGTGTGTATACTTCTATCATATGACTGAAAGGCAGCCTTATATTTACAGCTTTACGTTTATACTTAGCTGCATAATGAGTTCAAAGTCCAAAATAGTGAAACTGTTAAAGGTTTACAGGATGGGTACTACAGAAACACTAGAAGAGTTTTGTCTAAAATGACTTGATCAGTGCAGAGAGGTAGAGGACAGAGTGCTGAACGTCAGGGATCAGGGCAGGTGTAACACTGTTTAGTCTTAATGTTTATTACATATTATACACAAACGCAATAAGCTGCAGGTGCTATAGGCATCTGGAGGCAACTGTATGTACAATTCTAACATGTGATCAACTATTAGTTACTCAGCATCACCCTTTCTATGCAGAACTACACAACTGAAAATAACTTTTAAAAATAATCGATACTGCCTTAAAAGTGCACTTATGTAATTTATATAATTACGTCACCACATCTGATTAGAGGGACATTAAGCAGTTTTATATTACACAGAGCAACCACAACAGAGCTCTACAATTAATAACCTCTAATTGCAACTACTCTGACAATGATCTGAACATCACTAATCATTACCATTGCCTTTTTTTTAGTCTCTCTGCTCTCCTCTCAATTTCTGTACATTATTTTAAACTCTTAATAAAGTGACCTTTTCTCTATATTGGCAATGTACATATTTGTCTCTGTGCTATACATTTTTAATGTCTTCTCACTGTTCTAACTCTTAATTTAATCTTATTCTACTCTGTTTCTTCAAACAATACACTGGGGTTTGCACGGTAAGGAATTAAGAGGTAGAAAAAAAAATATATCAGCTAGAGGAAGTGCTGGTGGGGGAAATGAACAAAAGGAGGTGACAGACATCATATGCATTCAAAAAGAGGTCAAACACAAAGTGAGGGAGTGGAATATGGACCAGGAGGTGTATACATGTTGCTTTTATGCAGCTGGATCACACATCTCTTGCATCCAGGTGGCCTCTGTATTAGTGCGGTGCCTGATGCGAGGAGGCGTGTGTGTTGGTGTGAGAGGAGAAGCCTGCCTGTTGAAAACAGAGCTCAACTGATTCTCAGACTGATCATCGGGCCCGTCATCGAGAAACACTGGCAAAGCGGTTTTTCTTTGACTGGAGACAACTTTCTCCAAGTAGCACAGGGTCAGACCGAGGGGTGTGGCTAAAATCAGGGCTAAGACTACAGACTGGCTTGCTGTCAGCATCACTGCCAGGAGGAAGACGACTAACAGGCAAGGCAGAAACAGAGGGGAGGGATTCAGGAGGTAGCGGTGTACAGATGCAATGAGGTTAGAGCAAGAGAAGGCAGGGAGAGAGCCGCAAGATGGAAAAGAAAAGGGGCGAGCAGGGAGAGAGGAGAGGGAAGCAATGGTTGAGAGTATTGATGGATGGAGAGAAGATATGTTGGGTAAACTCAATTGAGCTGGACGAGAACATAAAGCAGCAACTGTATTACTGATCTTTGGAGGAAGATGCTGGATAAGAAATGCTACCAAATGAGTCCATCTAAATGTCAAAATGTTAAGGATTTGATCTAATTTGGACATAATCATATTGGAGACTCTATAATTCCAGGCAGTGATGGTGCAAATATTTAATTTTGGAACCCACTTAAACATCATCATGAACAAAGCAGGAGAAAAAAGGTGCAGTTTCTTCATTAATCTTGAAAATGCACCTGTGGCCAGACACATGTTTCCATTTCCTGAAACGGAGAGGAAGCCAAACACAAAAGAAACGTATTTAACCACACCCTTCAGAGAGAACCAGCTTCGCCAGTTTAGCAGTCCAGCTGTTGCTCTGGTTTGAGCCTGGCAGCTCTCCACAGATTTCAAAATCTCTGAGGAGCATGTTTGGGAGGATGATGGGTTTTGTGCGAGCTGCTCAAGATCTGCTAACTGCTGATCAGTGAAGAAGGACAGGGTGTTTGAGGGGAGGGTCCACAGCGTGTGTGCCGAGTCCACGTCGTCGATACGATCTTCATCTTCGGAGATATCTGAAAGGACGTGGTCAAGCTCGGAGATGGAGTCGAGGGAGGGTGGGATGGATGAGAGTGAGGATGATGAGGAGAAGGAGAGGGGGAACATGAAGATTGACTGATGGAGAGGGAAGAATTAAAGGAAGACACAAGAGGAGAGGAAGAAAAAGCAGGAAATGAGGGAGGGCACAATATGACAAGAGAGCCAGAGAGTGGATAGATGGGTGAGATCAAACAACGGCGAATGCACACACCCGCAAAGTGAAGGAGCAAGCCATGAAGAAATGAAAATTAAATGACAAATCAAAATAATCGAGTGCAAAAATTAAAATTATTCAGATTTCATAAAATGGCAGCAACAAGTGGCAACATGCAAGAGAGGTGTGAGAACGGCAAAATAAAGAAATAAAATTTTTAAAAAGGGAGTGTGTGAAAGAAAAAAGAGAGAGGGAAAGAGACAAAACATTAGTCAGTGAACAACACGCCACAATCGCTTACAAGTGAACATAGCAGGGTAGAGCATAGGTGCAGAAAACAGTAGGCACAGGTGCTGGCAGAAAAAGTATCAACAGGGTGTGTCACCACTAAAAGGGCCAAGACAGGTGCCAAGTCCAGAGTGCTGGGATGTGAGCGAGGGTAAGGAGGAGACGGGAGGGAGTGAGGAAAGGGAGCTGGAACAGGAGGCATGCACAGCAGCACACAGCAGTAATCTGTGTATACTCATATATTGTTCAGAGACGGGCTCAAGTTAGTAGTGAGCACTATGAATAAGAGGGACACAGCTCCTCAGTAGAGGACAGCAGTTAGGCCAATAGAGCAAAATGCTGGACTACTTGAAAAGCTGCTCTGTTAAGACTTGTTGTAGTTGATAAGAAAACCATTAAAAATATGAGACTGAAGACATGAGGCTTTCTTCGTTTTGTTGGTTTATGTACCTCTACCACTCCTGTATACATTCACATTTTGTGGAGGCAAATTAATAGCTGTCCTCTGGCCTTAGATAAGGTTGATATCGCAGTGTCTCAGTAGTCACTTATTCCTGATCACTAAATGGACAAAGAAAAATCTATTTGAATTTGTAGCTGTAGATTCCAGTGAAAACCGTTGAAAAAGGCCCAACTATCGACTTTAATTGATCGAACCCACTTGCATATGAAATGAGTAGCGGGGGACATGTAGAGTAGAAATAACAGACTTTGTTCACCTGCCACGGTTAAGAAGTCATCGTCATCAGACACACATACAGAGTGGAGGAGACTCGCCACAAATTATCAACAGTGATGCGTAAATGGTTATGTTTACACATGATTAACTTCTAGTGTCACAGTTTTGCAAACCCGGAAAAGAAAATACACATATTCATCGTTTCACAGAAACATAAAGCAAGCAAACACTGCTATCTTACAACAGTAACAAGAAACAGCAGAAACTGTCTCTGGATTTATAGCTCTCAGTACATACTGTATTTCTATTTGATATAACAGACCGTTTCCATGGGACAACATAGACTCACTGGTATAAATTAAAAAAACAACCAAAAAAAAAAATAGAACTGAGCTACACACATTCTATTTTTATCTCGTATTTCTGTTCTTGTACCTGCAAATGCTACATCTGATTTATGAACACACCTTTGAGTCAGAGTGGAGCTCCAGGTGAGGCTCGCGTCCATTCTCAGCTGATTCTCTGCCAGCCTCAGTTATGCTGATCATTGGTGCTACGCGATCAGAAACAAAAGAAACGGCAATCACAGTTATGCAAGTTTTCAATAAGTAAATAACTATAACAAGTAAATAATTGCTAAAAAAATAAAATAATAAAAGCTTTATTAAAAAGCTTTCTTTTATTAAAAAAATTTAATAAAATCAAAAACGTGTAGTAGAGTAAATGCACCAAAATAAACTCAAGTATAAAACATCAAGTTGCAGTAGAATAATGTACCCAGCAGGGGGCGATATCAGCTAACAGTATAACCACATATTAAACAGGGGTGCACAGTTGCATGAATTGGAATCTGGGAATCTTGAACCCCTCCATAACAAAGCAGAACAAAACAAATGTGTAGGCAAAGAAGGTAAAGCCAAAACCACATCACAGTTCTATAGACATAGAGAACACGCTGGTTTTATTACCGTTCTACATGAGATGATCTACTACAGTTATTTATAAATCTGATGTTAATGACAACTTTTGTGCTGACAAAATGCGAACAATTGGCGTTTTTCTCTTCACTCTGCTGTTCTGTTTTTTCATACTTTTGATCCACAGAACATTTATTCTTTTCAGCTCTTTCTTTCTCCCTCTCTGTCTCTCACTGTGTGACAGGAAACATATGCTCCAGCTATTTCCTGTATCTGGTCAGGCATCGAGCATTTACCATCAGTACAAACACAGACATGCACACGACCCTGCGCAATGCCTAAATCCATGACCCTACTTCCATCTGCCCCTCATTCCTTCCATCTGTCCATTCATTCGACGTAGTTCAGAATGAAGCTGAAATATCAAATATGCCTCACTTTCAGTTGCATTCATGTCTGTTACCTCCATCCAAACTGCGGCTGATGCGTTTTGAAGACGTGCGTTCAAAGCTGGGCGCCGGTCGGTCTATGAGGGAACTGGCCATGCGGGTTTGGGCCTGAGTTCGCCCGCTGTAACGAAACTTTGAGCCCAGAGTCAAAAAGCGGGCCTTGGTAGGAGGCTCTGGTGCATTTAACCTAGTGACAAAAAGAGAGATGGAGAGAGATGAGGTGGTACTGGAGAGAAACATGACTTTTAAAGCTTATTCAGATTAATTTATTTTGCAATGAAACACTGATCATCACATTTATAAGTCTATGGGTAAGGAAAGCAAAATGCTTCCAGGCAACTCCTCCTTGAACAGGATATGAAAGAAATACTCAGGCATCTCTACAAACACAACATACAAATGTGCACACACGCAAAGCAAACACGGGCATCAGGCTTATCTATATGGGTGTTTCTGCTGTGTCTAAGGCAACAAATACGCACTTTGAGATACGCTTTCTTCACAGACTTCCTGGGAAGATGCACAGCTTTTTTTCAAGAAAAATAACACAAGTGACTCCACAGGCAGTATGGATGCATCAGTCTACCTGAAGAAACTGTGATTCTCCACACAGACTTTCCACAGCCTTTTGGCAGCTCGGTGATTCTCGAGTTTGAATCCCACTGTACTCTCAAACTGCTCCGTCTATCAAGCACAATATCAGTGAGAAAAAAAACATTTTCTTAACAGTAAAAAGGGCACATTGATAAAATAAATAGCTTAGGTAAACCTAATTCGTGTGTGCATACATACCTCTCCTGGTCTGATTTTAATGTAGAAGTTGTTCCTCTTGTATGAAATCTTGAGTATTTTGGGCCAAGCAAAGCGATTTATCCGAAGCCTGTCTTTATAGACTAAGAGTCCGTTGGCACACACACCAAGCATGATGTCCACACCCTCTGAATCCTGTGAGGATACAAACGTGCATAACATATATTAATTTGATTAATTATTTGTTGTAAACACCATCTATTTATCCAAGCCAGATCATACTGTGCATGGATTGATTAGACTGTTTAAGGTCACCATTACCACACACACAAACAGTGACACTCATTACAACTGTAACGCATTTGGCTGGCAGACTAACACACTGACAAAGCTTTTAAGGCTCCCAGACCATCTGCTAATGGTATTGATTACAGTAGTGAAGTAACACAGGAAAAATCTGTTGTACTAATGGAGAATGCAATATGCGAATAATGGACAGTTTTATCAGGACACATGCACACAAACATCACATGGCCTTGCCATGCTATTAGCTGCTCATCGATCTCTGACCTTGCGCTGCAGCTACATTCAAATATTTTGGCTGGTTACACTGACAGAGGGAATGTTAAAGAAAACTAGTAAAAGTTGCATTTCCTGCGAAAATGCAGTGTGAATGCCTTGTAGTGGAATCTGCTGAAAACAGCAGAAGTAAAACTATGTGCTGAAAGGAGGTGAAGAAACTGAAAATCATGCTGAGAACAGTTGAAGCAGAATTTTTTGCTGAAAAGAGGTGAAAAGCCATAAATTCTGCTGTAAAGGGGTGAAGAAGCTAAAATTTGTGCTGAAAAGAGGTGAAAAGGTTGAACTGTCTGCTGAAAGGAAATGTTGCCGTGAGCTGGGTGAACTCGGGCCTCCTGGTCTCAAGGCTGCTACTCATCTCACTGAGCCAAACTGGTTGTCAGGTAACTGAAAAGAGGTGAAAAAGCTGAAAATTGTGCTGAAAAGAGGTGAACTTGTTAAACTTTCTGCAAAAAGGAGATGAAAAAACTGAAAATTCCGCTGAAAACAGGCCAAGAAGCTGAAAATTCTGCTGAAAAGAATATTTTGTAATGAAAAAAAAAAAAAATGTTGAACAAGGTGGAATCGAATCAAATGCATCTCTCTTTAGTGTCCATCTTTTCCTTTTCGCAGCTAAAATAATGAATTCCCTGAAATACTATTACTCAGTGTGTGTTACATTTGTGCTTTTAAAATGTTTTGACATCCAGTATTTGAAACAGTTCCTTTGTGGGCCCTGGGGATTCTGAGACTTGTGCAACAAATTAATGGCACAGGACAGAAATAGATCAACTCCCTGAATTCCCACATCTTTGGTATGCCATAAAAAAATAAATAAAAAAGGAAAAAAGATTTTCCGCATTTTAAAGGCTCTCTCTGCTTTTCTATCTTTGCCTTGGTTCTCTGTGTTGCAAAAAGTGGAGCATGCCCCTTTCAAGTATTTGTCCCCATCTCACTCTGGCCTTATTTCTGTTCTCCATTTATTTTCCCTTCTCAATCTCTCATCCTTCCTTTCTATCTATAAGACTCTCATTTTTCTGCCTATACTGCATAAAGACACACAAACATACTGAGACAAACATGAAAACATGCACGCAGTACACTGATGACCTGCTATCCCAGTGAGAAACACTGGCTGTTCCCATGGTAATGGCCTCCCCGAGTGTTTGCACAGCTGACACACACACACACACACACACACACACACACACACACACACACACACACACACACACACACCCTCTCCCTACATCAAAGAATCTGCTCAGCCACAGATGTTGACAACAATGGAGAGGACAGGGTTCATTCATTTATTCATACCTTAGCGTGGTGCAGGTCCACGCCATACATGGACAGTTTCTTGGCACTTTCAAGAAACTGGGTGTCAGCCTGTGCTGGTGTCATTCCCCTGAAAAGCAAAGAAAAGGCTCAGTTAATTCAAAATGCTCATATTTCTATATAGTGATCATTTTCTGCTTAAATGGTATTATAGCAAGTATTTTTTTTTAATTCTAATTTTAACTTAAATGTACCGTCGTACCGTTTAAATGTACCGTTAAGGCTCAAATCGAACGTACAAACGTAGAAGTCTTTGTTCATGAAAATAGTCTCTTAATGCCTTCCAATAGCTACACTACAAAGTTCTTTATTGCGTATGTGAAATGTTTGAATATGAAAATCGGTTCTTATCCTTACCAGCCCTCCACTGTAGCAGTTCAGACACACTGAGCATAAATTTTACTCTAACATTGTAAAACAGGAAAAAAAAAAACACTACTTCAAACCACAAGATAATTTAATTTAAGCTGGAAATCTTTCTAATGAAGTAACAGTCAATCGTCTACAGGCTGCCTAAAAGTCAGCGTGTTGTGTTGGAATGGTAAAGTGCTTTGCGCATCTCTTTCTACTCTATTAAAAATGTTGTGATGTAATGAGGACAGATAACATGAGCCTACAATCTGACTATGTTATCAAACTTCTACTGCTGCTACTTACTCTTGTTAGGTTTAGATAACCCCTGTTTCTAATCAGCTGGTATAAGGTCTTATTTCGATTACCCTCAAGTGGATTATTATCACTTTTACATGACAGACACTGTAAAACTGCTCTACGCTACGCAACGGAAGCTCCCTTGTACAAATCGGTGTGATGTCCAGTTGTGCAAATATAAACAGGAAATTTTTTTTTTTTTTTAAAGCACAGCTGGAGACACATAAAACTCATATACAATACACTCAAAAGAACTTCCTAACTGACCTGTGGGACTTGTAGAGCTCAAGAATCTTCTCCTCCATTTCTTTGTTCTGATTTGGTGCGAAGGTCAACTGACTAATGAAGTCCAGAGGGCGAGGCTGGTCAGGTTCATAGTCGCCAATTTCTGCCTGTTAAAAAAAAAAAAAGAAGAAGAACAAAAAAAGAAAAAGAACTTATGTACGAATTGGCTTTTTCCAAAAAAGACAGTTACGTATCCACCGGCTGCACATCACACACTTGTGCATGTAAACGCAGATAAATAAATACACAGCATCCAAGTACATAATTACACATGCTGTACCTGCAACGTGTATGAGCCCAGCAGAGCGTGAGTTACAAATGAGCAAGGCAGCCGTCCAGAAGCCACATCTTCACGGAGCTGCAGACACAAAAGGTACCTACAAAAGAAGAAAGGGGGCAAACAAGGACAGATTACAAGTTGAAACCAAGTCAAGTATAAACAAGAACAAAACTTGTTCAAAGCTTTTTCTTTAGTTTCCTTTGAAGTGGAAGCACTTCTATTGTTCACAATAAATATTAAAGACATCCGTGCTTCTTTTAAGCCTGAGAATAAGATCCTCTGGTATGGATTAAATTTCTTTGATGTTTGCACAACTGCTGTTATACTTATCTATCATAATGTTTATATTTGCAGTTACTGACTTGTCTAGCAGCCGTGTGGATTTAAACAGTGTAAGCTGTCCCCTCGATTAACCCTCTGGTCATGAATCCATTATCTAATGAAACGTCACTTCAAACAACCCAAAGACCCAAAGGTGTTATTCTGCCTATTGAAAATGTCTTTCAAAGTCACTTTAAGCAGGATGGACACTTGCTGACAGGGAGGCTTAAAGCTCAGTCATTGAGTTACACAGTTCCCTGTTAACTAGGTCAATATAATGTCCCAGGACAATACTGCATTTTTCCATTCTAATATGGCTAATTAGATAATTAATGAATAGAAAATAGGTATTGGATACAGTCTGTGGAAAATCCTGTGGACTGCACTGATTAGCAATCTGACTGTTAAAACTTAACAGGAGCTCCTTATAAATTTGCAGACTTACAGAGCCGAAGAACATTTAGGACTTTTTTGCAGCAGGTCAACAGCAGTGTGAGTGTGTCCTTGTTTAGCCTTTAAGTGCAACCATCAGAGAAGCGGTCCGCTCCATTAGACACAAACCTCTGTCTAAATGCTGTGTGCTTGAAGCATGCCTCTGTGCGTGTGTGCCTATGTATAAATGCAAAAAGAAATAACGTGCACAAAGCCAACTTTTTTTGGCCTTGATAGTAGGGCCTAAATTTTTTGTATTTTGGTTCAATTTTCTACTTTGCTCTTATTTGATATGTGGCCAGATAAGTGCTTTGATACCAGAGCTGCCTTTTCCCCCCATTTGTGATGTGTCATTTTAGTTATGTGTGATAGTGTGCTGGATTGTGGTGTTGGTGCTAGTTGCTATCCTGTGCTTTCTATTTCACTTTGCATGTTCATGCCCCTCAAGAAGCATCCCAACATGAGTTAATCAAACTAAAACTAAGGACAGACATAAGTCATCCCCTAAATGTCTGAAGGTCAACCCAAAATATTATTATTTTTGGCACCCACTCTGAGCCCAGAAACAGTAATAATTATGCTACTTTTTTTTTTTTTATGTTCAATACAAATAAAAAGTAATAAATTTAAAGGAAACACTGGGTGTTAGACCCTGATGTGTGTGTGTGTGTATACCTTGTAATGTCTTCAGTGAGGAGGGATGGGTCAGGAGGGTAGAACTTGACGTTGAATGCAAACTGCCAGTTGTTACCTGTAGAAAGACAGAGAGATCATTATGTAGTAAAGCTAGAAAATGAGAATTTTTTATATAACCTATTTTCTTAGCTTCACCAAATATCAAACTGAAATGCTGATTCACTGATCATAAACAAAGACCTAATCACGACCACTAACACATCCATCACCTTGTCATACTGTGGTTTTCTGTTGAAGCACACAAATTTAATTTCAGTTCTAATTTGTCTCCAGTCATCTCTTTTTATTTTTACAGATTAGAAAAGATCACGCCATCTGGAAAAGTCGCACATCAGTGTAAAAACATTTCCTCCTCAAAGGTCCATCGACGTAAGAGAAATTTTTTTGGCAGCACTGAGCGCTTTAAAGGTGTTCTCTGACCATTTTATCCTCCAGCAGTCAACTTGTGCTCAGTTTTTCTTATGCAAACCATTTCTTTAAAATTATTATAAAAGGGAAAACTAATTTTTCCTTTGCTTAAATTCCAGTGACGCTTATGTGGGAGTAACAAGAGAACCAGAACATTGATTTTAACTTTCTTATCTACCTGAGGCCACCTGCTTATCATCTACACTCACCAGCCAATTTATTAGTGTAAGCTAATGCAATTCTCATTGCATTAACTGAACTGGCTCCAAACGTACTAAGATGGCAAACAATATCACCAGACTGAGGCATCCAAAACTGTATATTTGATTTTGGACAAAATCTGAAAGCTGCCAAGTATCAACAGCCACACAAATGGGACGAGTTTACTGACTGGATTTTATCCAGAGTAGCGCTCTCTGCTTGATATTTTGCAACACTGATGTCAAAACTGAAAAGAAGAAAAAAAGAAATCTTCTCATTATTTCTCACAGTGAAACCGTTTAATTCTCAAAAGTCCTAATCCAAAACTTAAGGACTGAAAGTTTTACTTCTGGTTTTCTATTTGTGGTATCTGTTGCAATGGAAATCTTTTTACTTTAGACATCTGATTCTAGCCAGCTTCATATTTATGGGGGGACGAAGCTGTGTTTTTATTGGCTGAGACACATTAATGCACACGATGCCTCAGCCACTTGGAGTAAAATGAATTTCCCTGTTTTTCCTTTTTCTCCTTTGTAAATCTATCTGCACTTTCTGTAGCATTTTCTATTACATGCACTGTATCATGTTTTACTTTACTCTAGTAACCTTATACTATCTCATTTTCTCTCTCTACAGTGTCAGCCCTAAAAACCATGCACACCCACACAACACCCATATTGTTAAAATAACCTGTACCGTAGGAAACACCCTCTTCATATGTTGAGTGTAACGTCAAGCTTCCTATTTAGGGTTACTGACAAGCATTAAGAGATGACCATTTAATTCTTCAGAAATTTGTAAGAATGTAGTTTAACTTTTTGTCACAAGGACTGCAGAGATAGCAACATTTAAAAATATTTCAAGAACACGTTTAAGAAACAAAACAAAACAGAAAAGGGTTCAGTTACAATGTTTAGATCCCACCCCAGCATGCAGTGAAACAGAGTCACAGCTGAGTATAAACTCCAAGCAGTTTAGAGCAGAGTTGTGCCAACCCTGTCATTTGCGTGGTGTTGTGTACGCACACAGGCAATATGAGTAACTCAAATGAACATCAGCCCACATGTACGGTCTCTCTCTCTGGCCATAAACATCCGTAGACAGCGGGAGAAACTGAGCACACAGCCAGATGCACAGCGCTCATCCATGAGCGACAGCCACACACACTTGAACACACCCAGACATAACTACCTAACATGCACTAATTAAAAACATTTTATGTGCCTAAATGATATGTTCTCACTCTTAAAAGTGCAAATTCAAGTTTATGACAGTGTGTTAAAGCCTGTTTTGGTTATAGTGTAAAAAGGAGAAGTAAGAAATGGACAGCAACCAAAAAGAAGTGAAGATTTTCAAACATTTGTGACTTTCAGAATTACAGAGTCGCACTCTGAATCAGTCCATGTGACTGTGTCGACTGATCCAACCAGCATGACAATATGAAACAGCAGTGTCTAGGTCCATTAAAATGCTGCAGGAGGACTGAGTATTACTCAATCTGCAATACTTAGTAATACTCAATTATGGCAAGCAATGTGCCACAATAAATAGATTTTATATGCCCTTTACTTGGTTGCTTTCATCACCCCCAAGGCATTACTACTGAATGACCAAGAAAAATGTTGACCTGGCATTACTTCGTTGTCCACCACCCCAGTAAAACCCATTACAAATCAATGTCAACTTTAAATGTTAGATTTAGGTGGATATGATAGAGAAATGCTAGTACAAAACTGTATCTAAAAAATTAACTAACAAGGAAATAACACCAAATGAAAGTTCTTTTAACTGAAAAAAAAAATGCAATGACAAACTACAGAAGCTGTGACTTGATGAGCTCATCTCCAGTTTGTCGTTAAGCTTCTCATTAAACTATAGATGCTGTCACAAATAGGGCATATTGTCCACTATCACAGACATACTGCATGCATGCAATTATAAAACAAAGCTTTATACCGTTCGCTGCTCTGTACCACACCCTTAATGGCTGTCAGTCAACAAAAGATGAGATCCAACACCTCAGCCCCCTTTGATAAATGAACAACAGTCAATAAAGAGGTCAATAAATAATAAAGTAGAGCGATCACACCCTGGTAACCTCTGCCAGGGTGCCAGACTGCTGCTGTTTGGTCTCAAATATCTCTGGTGCCTTTGTTTGACTTAATTGTGATGCAGTTTGTTTTTCTTTTGATATGTGGACACTTGTCCCATTTTACTAGCTCAATATTTTATTCATTGCCTTTTGGCTGACATGATAACAAAGATGCTTGTTTTTCTAACAACCAAAGCCATCTTGTGTCATTAAGGCAGAGCGAAAGAGATGCACGGATGGACGGACGGACTTGAGTGTCTTTATGTCAGCGTCCTGAAAAAAAAAAAAAAGTTCTACTTACTGCGTATCTGTCTTTTAATTTCTTTAGTGGGGTCCAACCAACACTAGAATGAGAAGGGAACAAGGAAAGAGAAAAAGAAGACTGTTACCTTCTGCCATATATACTACACAATATCAAAGCATCCATGTCTGCGGTTTCTTCATGAGGACATTATTAACTTATTTGTTACACCCTGAGTATGTGTGTCTATGGATACAAACCTTCTGGTCATGGTTATCCTTGTACGTCAGGCCAAAGTAGTCTTTTTCCAGTAGATTAAGGTGCTCACACACCTTAAAGAATAAGTACTGACCCTTAGCACGTTTCTGCAAAGAAACAAAACATTATATTTATTTTATTATTATAACTGCTGTTATTAAAACAATATTATAAACCACTCTAATATTTCCAGCTTCTTCCCCAAAATGTTTCAAACATCAAGCTTTAAGCTTATGAAATATTCCTGGAACCACACGGGACCCCTGATTAAGTTCATAACCTTTTCACTATGGCAAAATGAGACACTTGTAAAATTCCTGTCCACAGCTCTCTCACTCTCAGAGTCTCTCTTTTCCTTGTGTTTCATTTTCTTCTGTTTCATTATTGGTTTACACGCTCTCTCTCAGTCTCGCCATCTGGACCACACATTCCTTTAAAAGTTTTTAAAAAAAAAAACTGTTAGCGATAAAATCCTCCAGACTCAGCTATGACAATGACATTTAGCACACATCCATGCTTGCATGCGCAACACACACACACACACGCGCAACCTTTAAGCAGACAAAAGGTCAGACAGAAAGAGGGTGGACAGCTGGGGAAAAATGATGGGAAAGAATGAAATAATCAAATAACGCTTGTTTCTTTTCAGTTAGTCAGCCTCAGTGTAACACTGGTGCACAGACTGAGTGCTATTCAGCAGAGAGACATATAGACTGGGCAGGGAGCGTGGTGAGAGTGAAAGGAAGGGGATGAAAGAGTGCATTTTTCTTCTTGTTCTGGGACGGCTGAAAACATCTGCGGTATTTTCCTAGACTCCGTCAAACACATGCGCAACGCACACGCAAATCTGAGAACGTGGCCTTTTAGAGTCCCTGAGTCTACACCAGAGTGCCTTCAAGCAAGGCACTGGCTGAGGTCAACTGAAATATCAACAGGCAGTCGTATAGATTATGTATTTAGTTTATGTAAATGGGATTAGAGCCACAGTCATTTAAAAGAAGATGAATTACCTGTTTGTTTCTTGCTGCTCAAACATATTTCTAACTCAGTGTTAAAAACTGAAACATCTGTACCTAATGAAATGCTATGAAACACTACAAACCACGTGATGCTAAAATCCTGCTGAAACCAACATTAAGTAAAATTCTTAGAATCGGCATTAAGCCCACGTGACACTAAGACTCCCTCTTTGAAACCCTCAACAAAGTCAGAAAATGTCTCGCTAGAGTTTTTATTCAGTGGTCTACAACCAATAAAATATGCATTAAGTTATTACTCAGGGATGAATTTGATGCCAGGGGTTAATAAATAGGACAGATGGATGATGGAAGAATGGACAGGGAGAGTGTGTGTGTGTGTGTGTGTGTGTGTGTGTGTGTGTGTGTGTGTGTGTGTGTGTGTGTGTTGGAGGCCCTGCTGGGCAAAACAGAAAATTTAATCTCTGGAATGCATTGTGCATCTCTCCCTCTCGCGATCCTAACTATGCCAGCATGTAGAGGGAGGCATGGATGGATATGTGTGTGAGTGCGTATGTGTGTGCGCGTGCATTATAGGACAATAGCAGTTAGTTGCCATATCAGCGTTATCTCTTGTGAAACAAAGCAGCTTCTATTCAAACAAGCGCACTCTCTCACTGGCACGCTGCTGGACGTTGCCATACTGTAGATTAGGATGCAGGTTTGCCACACGGAGGCTACCGACAAAAGCCCTCAAGCCAAATGGGAAAATGTTGGCAAGGGAAATGGTCAGCGCTCTGTTCAGGGGTCGTTGAACCAAAGATTTAAGCGTTAACAGCGCCGGTGGTTCTGCACAGTGGTTATTCTGAGCAGCTTCCCGCTGAATGTGAGAGAGTGTGTGAATGTGAGGAGAGGAACAGCTAAAAAATGTGCATGTCTTTGGGTGAACATGTTATTAACCATCATTTTTAGTATTAAAAACTAGCAAAATACAAAAAACTCCTCTCTTACCCAACAGAAACACTATAAGGCTGATGCACGTGTGATGTATCTGTAATGAATATGTCCAACTGTGCGCGTAGGGGGTCTAAGACACGTGCTTGTTAGGAAGGAACAGATGCCGAAAACTAATCTGTGAGACCCCATAATCTGGTGGGAGTGTGTGCGTACGTGCATGTGTTTTAGTCCCCAGGCAAGCCCCTGCAGCTCGCTCTGCTTTGCGATGCATTTATCCCTCTGAACTACGCCCTGAACAATGTGAGCTGGTGCTTCTGCCATTACTGCACACTGAGTAAGGAAGTTAAATACTCAAATGCACAGGCACACACTGACGTGCACACACACTAGATCTTACATCCTATTAGCGATTACATCATTGACAAACTGGCACTCACGTGACGCGCATAAGAACATGAGATGGACAATGTGTCGACCTGCTCTGTCAACAACTGGAGGAACCTCCTTACATCACAGAAACAAACTACATTTCGAAGGACAGTATTCAAAGGAAGCAAGAAACTGCTGATAGATATAGAAAAGTGTGAGAACTCTTGTACCATGACAGGCAAACCTTTAGAATATTAAAGTGGAAACACTATATTTGGAGCCATAACATACTATCTTGATCTCACATGGTTACACTAGCCATGTTTTACACTGTGGTTGTATTGCTCTATGAATTTTATCACAGTCTTACCTCCACCTCGCAGGTGAAGTCAGTCCCATCCAGCAGGGTCACGTGACACACCACCAACTTCATCTTGTTCTTTCTCACCAGACGAAGAGGAGACTGGAAAATGGAGGTCTGGCCTTCTCCTGCCTCCCCTTCAGCCTCCACTGCTCCCTCCTTCTCCTTCGTCTCCTCCTCTGCTCCTTCTCCCTCTGTTGTCTCCTTGGTCTCTTCTGGACTTTTCTCTGCACTCTCTTCCACCTTCTCTTCCTTGGCAGGCTAACAGGGTTTGCAAGAAATAAATAAATAAACTTGCAATCTTCTTAAAAACATAAGAATATCTTCATTACTTGTTGAGACCAAACTTTCCTTTCCGTGTGTAATTCCCCCTCTAGTCTGAATTTGCTCATAGAAAAGGCAGGCGTTTCTTTTGGCTTGATCACTGAAATGTTGATGTCACTGGGTGGGCCTGGGTGGCTTAATGTGATCAGTGGATGCAAGAGTCCATGTGTGTGCATGTGCACAAGGGAGAAATGAGTTTGTGTGTGTGTGTATGCTCCAGTGTTTCTTTGTTGCTCTGGTAATTTAACAGCATTTTTAAGCAGTTTGCTGTAAACTGTCAATACACATCAACACTGTCTGAACATTGTAGAAAATATCACATCTCGTTGTTGGGTTTCTTACCATCTGTGTTTACCACAATATGTGGCTGGTTAACAAAAGCAGAATGCTGTTGGGGAACTTTAATCACTCTGACCGCTAAAGAATATGTTACAGGGTACAATAATACTGACACTGGCCTTGTAGTCTGTCTAGTGTTTCCATGAGGGTTTGTAAATGACTATACTGATTTTTAATTTATTTACCACAGGCATAAGGAGACTGAAATGCAAAGCCATTCACTCAGCCCATCAGGTAAAGTACACACAATTCCCTGGTACAGACATGTATTCTGTTATTAGCGACGCAACTGCTGCAGGATACTTTTACTCCCATTTCATAGGTCTCCTTCTCTGACATAAAACAAGGTTGATACTAAAAGTCTGAATATAATATGTTACCTAAACTTTGTTTCCACTGACACTGTGCCAATGAGCTGATGTAGAGCTGTAAAGAACGGAGAGCTCATACCAGATTTTTAGCACCATTGTTTTTTAGTGGAAAAAATCCATACAGAATACCGATACAGGAATAACAAATATCAATATTTAATTAAATAAAGTAAAAAACTCTGGTAATACTCATCTCATGCATCACCATCCTGAGATAACATTAGTCGAGCAAACTGACATTAAATCGGTCCAACTGAAAAACCATCCGACACTGGGGAAACTTGGCCTGACAAAGCTACCTCTCTATCAACCATATATCAAAATGTTAAAAATCACAATAATATCATATCACGAGTGAAGTGCTGTGATAATATTGTATCATGGTTATTTCCACCTCTGGTGGAACTGTGTTGAAACCATTACTGACTTGGCAGAAAACACGTATTAGTCAGATGTAGAAGTGGTGACAGACAGATTATGTTCCTTTGGACATAATCAAGGATTTTTCATCTTTTCTTCAGTTTGCATGCTATATAGATATCTGAGTGTTATTGAGCTTTTCATCTGACAGAATGAGATTTTGGAGGAAGCAGGCATAGTTTAAAAAGAAGTAAAAATAAGCTTAACCATTTTTTAAGGGATGTTTATATTTCTTTTTCTGAAATCACCATTATAACCTGACAGTACTAGATATCTTGTTTTCTGACTCTACTTTAAAGCATATGCTATGTAGTGTTGTAGTGAACCCGTGAGCAGTACCTCAGTGTCTGCACTGGCGTTGGAATGAGTTTCTGCTTCTTTTTCCTTCACTTGCTCAGACTTGACTTCCTCCTTCTCTTCCACTTCCTCAGCGTGACCGTTCACTTCTGGGGTAGGCCCTTCCTCTTCCTGTGTCACCTCGCTAACAGGTTCCTCTGTAGGGGGGTCCTCCTTCGTTGGGGAGGTCTTAGCAAAAAACCCAAATAAATCCAAATAAAATTTAAATCTAACATAAAAGTTCATTAATGCACCAGCAGTTAAAATGAGCCTGAAAAACGATTGTTGCTAAATAATTTAAGTAAAATTCCCTACAGAGTTGTGACAATATAACATAACAACAGTGTGAACCCAGTTTCACCTGGCTTTGAGACTTCTGCTTCTTAAGCCATGTTGGCAGGTATCGAGATATTCCTTTGCCTTCCTTCCCCTCTTTTTCCTTCACCTTTGCTCTTTCCTTCTCCTCTACTTCAGCGTTTGCTACTTCCTGGGAATCTTCCGTGGCCTTCTCCGATTGGTCGGGCTCAGCGGCTGACTCCTCAGCTTTCTCCTTCACCTCCGTCTCAGAGCCCGCTTCTGTTGTCATGGTGACAAATCAACCTGCAGCAAAAGTGACAACGATGAAAGAGCGTTGAGTTAAAGTTTTAAAAGCAACACATTAAACAGATACTTACACAATAAATAGATCTTTAGTTTTAGCTTACTGGTTATGCCTTGCATTATACAAATTTTGTACATTACTGAAAAATTCTGAATAACCTGACCGAATTCAACCACTTATTTGGGCAAGAATATCAATTTTTCATGGCATGCAACATTTTCGTCATTTATAAATGAGCCACATGGTTCTGTGTTTCTTTTTCCTTTGAGAGGGATCTGTGCTTCTTCTACACTGGAGGTAAAACAGACTATAAAACAAAATAGAAAGCTCTTATGTCTGTAAACATGTCATAGGAAATAAAAAGGCTCGTATAAGTTAGCCAATTTTGGCTCACAGCTGCTAATGAATGACATCAACTGTGTTTTTACACAAGTAAAGAAAAACACGAAGGTTTGGGAAGTCATTATGCAACACAATAAGTTTCATCTGGGTCAACAGCTGGTTACAAACAATCACACAAACACACGCACACACACACACACAGAAAGAGAAAGAGGACGAATTTCTCAATCGCTTGTAATGTGAATCACTGGTTTTACCCTGCAGCTGTGGTCAGCACTAGGGCTGCCACGATTTGTCGACTAGTCACGATTACGTCGACTATCAAAATCGTCGACGACTGATTTAATAGTCGACGCGTCGTTTGAAACTTTGTACGATCACAAAAGACGCAGGAATAAGTGGCAGGATTTAAGAGTGTAATAACGGACTGAAACAGAAGATGGCAGCATTGCATGTACAAGGATGTCAGCTACCGTTAAACCCCGAAGAAGAAGAAGAAGAAGAAGCAGCAGCTGTGTCCCAGAATTCATAGCGCGGCCCAGCGCAGTTTCCAACAATGGCGGCAGCTAGTTAGTTTTAATGTTACTCTTATTATTCTTTCTGGGTCACAAAATAAACGTTTAACATGTTTTCAGCCGAGAATGTAGCTGTGTAAACCTCAAATATCGGCTCAGTTTATCAGGACACCACATATTTTCAAAAGCGCTCCGACGTTTTCGGAGACATCTGTTACCCACTAGCTCGTTAGCGAGCCGGGGGCTAGGCTCACTAGCGCCGTGAGAACACCGGACTCCCCGCAAATCGTTTTCAAACCCACCGCCGTCTTTCGCTACTCAGGTTAAATATATATGAGTCACTTAGATAACTTAAAATGTTATTGTTTGGCTTTTTTTTTTAGTATTTTATTTGTTCCTGAGTAAATCGGTTTGGCTGAGATTAAAGTTATAGTTTTTACACAGCTGAATAAACGTCAAGCAGACAGCTGATTATCAGAAGTGTGAGATGCTCCAGAATATACTCCAGTGTCCTGTTATATTTTAGAAAGCAAGGAGTTTATTAAACTTCACCGAAACAATCTGCAAATTTCATTAAAATTTAATAAACTATCATCTTGTCTTTATTTTTAGTTAGCACAGACCTTAAACACTTAAAGCTGTAAGCTAATGGATGATGATCTGATTAGTCGACTAATCGCAAAAATAATCGGTGACTAGTCGACTATCAAAATAATCGTTTGTGGCAGCCCTAGTCAGCACACACACTCGTCAACCCAAATATCTTTGGCAGCCTGTCCACACACACCCTATCACAAAACAGACACTTTCATTTGCGGTGACGCAAATTTTGTTAATAACACTATGTGGCGATGACACAAACAGTAAGGACATGTTAAGGTCAGGAATGTGGAAATCCATCCACACAGGGTGCCTACCTGGCTGCACACACAGCCTCCTTTAATCTAGTAGCTTCAGGCTAAAAGCTAACCATAAATCAAGCACTACAAAGTCATCATCATTCACTGTGCTTTCAGTTGTTCGAATCTTTCCCAGCCTATTTTCTCCATCACCCAGACTAGGCTTTCCTGGCCTCATTCCTATGATTCTATTATTCATTACATCGTCTGCATTTTATTTTGTGACTATCTTACCCGCTCTCCGTCTTTCTTTTTTCTGCCCTGCCACCTTCAATAAGAGAGGACGTGCATACACGCACACCCACCCACCCAGCACCAGTGGTGTGTAGGGAGGGGGCGGGAGTAAAAATAGAACAGGTCTCCTTACGCATGATCGGCTAATGAGGTAGGGAAGGGAGAAGGAGGTGTATGTGTAGCATGCAAACATCAGAAAGGATATAGACACTATGTTCCTGTGCAGACAGGTGAACAAAAGATTTTTTAAAAAAATGTTCTTTTAAAATGCTGACATTACACAACAAAAGTGATTTTTTTTTTTATATTATCATTTGTTGATAAGTGGGACTCATCTCCACATCCATGTGTTTGACTTCTCCAGTGGTGAAGTACATTTATGAGATGGATTTTACACAAAAATAATACACAGATGACCTAATGAACAAGTTATGCTTTGATGTTTTCTTCCAATCCTCTCACAAAGCTGTTTTATTTTTTAGACAGATAACTTACTAAATTTTGACTATTTGTTTTATTAAAAAAAAAAAACTAACTCTAACAAGTACACAATAAGATAAGTCAGTTTAAGCGCTGATAAACACAAATTTCTAATCAGCTACTCACATGGCAGTAAATTTAGGCATACAGACACTATCAGCTGAAGTTCAAGGTGAGCATCAGGAGCATCAGAATGGGTAAGAACGGTGATTGAAGTGGTTTAAATATTTCACAAACTGCTAATCTACTGGGACTTTCTCACACAACTATTTCTATGGTTTACAGAGAATTGTCATAGATTTAAAAAAAGAAGGGGGGGTGGTATTGTAGGTGAAAAGGTCATGTTGATATCAGAGGTCAGAGGAGAATGTTACATCTGCTTCAAGCTGATAGGAAGGCAACGGTAACTCCAATTACCACTTAAATTACCACCAGGGTATGCAAACAAGCATCTCTGAATACACAACACATCGAACTTCGAAGCAGATGGGATAGAGCAGCAGAAGAACACACCAGGTGCGACTCCTGTCAAGGAATAACAGGAAATTTGCGCTACAACTCACATGGGCTCACCAAAATTGGACAACATATAATGTTTCCTGTCTGTTCAGTCTCCATCTCTACTGCACTATTTGAGTTGTAGGTTCAGAAACTGGCGCAAACAACATGAAAGTATGGATCCATCCCATCTTTGCGTCGGTTCAGACTGGCAGTGATGATATAGTGTTGTGGGGAATATTTTACAAGCACCTAATTGGTTTGACTTGACTTTTAGATTTTCCATTAGGTGGAAGTTCCTGGTACCAGGTGCTTTTTAGTACCTACTCCACCGGAGCACCATGTGATCTGAGCCACTAACTGGCCCGTCAGTGGGATTACTTGATGAGTCACGAAAGACGCTCCTACACAAACAAAATCTCAACCACCATTTTTAAACCTAGCAACCAGGATAATAGCTCCACACAAACCAACAATCTCGCTAATAATAATAATAATTGCTATCATCACCAATTTCACACTGGTTTCATGAACATGACATTGAGTTCTCTGTACTCACATGGCCTCCACAGTCACCAGATATTATTCCAACAGAGCAATTTTGGGATATGAGGGAGCCGGAGATTCAGGAAATTTTCAATCTAAAATAACTGCCTGGGCTTTGTGCTAAGACGACTAAAGTGACAAGACTTGGATTCTAAGACTCGCATTGAGTTATAACATTAAGTATTACTTATAACATTTATTTGGATGTAGTTTCAGATGCAACGAGTAGCATCTACTGGAAAAGTCTATTTTAGAGTCGGTCGTCATTTAAAATAACATGGTCAGTCTCACTAGACTAAACTATGACGGCAGAAAAGAAAAAAAAAATACGACCAGCGTACAATGCAAACCAAACAACCAAATAACTCTGTACCACACAGACACGAAGAGACTTTAAACCAATTTTGAGAGGCAACAGATCTATTTTTTCCACTATGTCAGTCATCACAACAGCTCTGTTACTACAGACCAACTGCAGTTCATACTCATTTGAAACATTGTTTCTCAATGGGCCAGCTCTAAGTGTGCGTTTGTGTGAGCTGGCATTAGAGTGGAGCTTCGTCACGGCCACTCAGGCCTGCTTTAAACTTGCCCTCCTTATCCGCAACTGTTTAACACCAGCAACCTTGTTCTACCTCTCTCACAACTATCTAACTCACCCTCTTCACAACTCTCTCTTCTGCTCTCCAGTCCAGGGTGCCTCTTTCTCTTTTTCACTAAATCTCTGCACTCATCTCTCTCCTCTCTTCCTGGGGCCCCTTTCAATCCCCCCCCCCCAATCACCCACTCGTATTATCTCCCTCTACACTCCTCCTGTTTCTCTCCTCTTCCCACAGTCCATATAAAAACACCAGTGACATTACAATCTCGCTTCAAATACACAGACATATATACGCACTTGACAGTTTATGGCAGGAAACTGTGACCAAGTTTCTTATAAACGGGGTCAAATATGGGTTAAACACTCTGAGTCATAAACTCCTGTATAAGCAATCATCAGAAGATGTGTTTTGTTGCTTCATCAAGGAGATTTTCATGCAGAATTTGTCTAGAGGCATGTACTGTAATGCTTGGGTGCTGTGGTACATTTCATCCTATTTCACAGCCAATTAGTAGCGTTCAAATAACCCAGATGTCTAAAAAGGCACAAATAGCCTGCAGATTCATTGTAAACACAAACTCAGACACAGCACTGCCAGCTGCACACTTGAGAGAAATATGGTTTTCTGATTTTATTCAGCCTCATCTCTTTAATGTGACCTTCCTTCAATTAATTGATCTGCACAAGACCATCAAAGCAGTAGAAATCTGCCAATAATAAAAATCCTCACTCAGCTTGTTACACCTCTCATTTTACAGATGAACGGTTGACTGAATGGCTGAATTAACTGACGAACTAATGACCTTACCTACTGTTGTTTCTGTTGCCTTCTTTCCCCCCCTGCAACTCTCTTCCTTCTTCTGACGTTCTGTTTACCCTCTGTTTGCACTTTCTTTTACTTTTTCTGCCTCTGTTCTTCTATTCGTTTTCCTTTCCCTTCCCACCTCTTAGCAAATGCCTGCCCTACAAAATGTCATTGCCATTTTCTCTCCTACATCCTCTCCTCTCTTTCCCTCAGAGCTCTGCTTCCCCCGGGACGATTGCTCAGAGAAATGAGGGCAGAAAATGAGAGAGCATGGGAAGGTAGGGGGTGGAGATAGTCAAGAAAAGTGTGTGAGAAAAGAGCAGCAATGGAGATAGGCTGAAGAAGGATCCAAAAAGGAAAGAGAGAGGGAGAGCGAACAATCTCACAGACATGCCTACTATGCTGGATTACTAATGGACATTAGCATGAAAACTGCATTTTCACAACACTGTTGTTCACATCTTTTGGCATGAAAACCATGCCTAAAAGCTCATACAAAGTTGTACTTTCAATCAATTCACAATCTTTCACTTCCTTCCTTCACAGTGTTTATCACTAAAGGAAATTAAGCATCTTCCTTTCCAACAATGACATTTTAAAAACCATGAAAAAAAAAAGTCTTTCTCTCGCTTTCATATTGAAAATCTTTTGTTGAAACACTAAAACACTAAGCCTTTACTTTGTGTGCTTAGAATGCCAAACCTTCCAGCTTCATTTTATATACAATACAAAGAAAAAGGAAAAAAAAAAAAGAGTAGTTAATGCTGGCGACATCTCCAAGGAAAATGCTCCTACGTTACCTGCTTCTACCAAATTACCCATGCGCACATGTAGGGAGTTGGTGTTCTCACTTTTTAAACACTAGACTGCTGTCACATGAGTCTCACACACTCACACACACACACATTCTTCTCCACTTACAACTTTATTGCTGTCTGACTGGGTTTTAGGGTTGTCATCATAGTAACGACAACTTCCTGGCCTGGACTGTGGCCAAGAGATAAAAATTTACAACAGGCTGAAACAGGCGTGGGTGCTAAACTGTACAACAAGAGAGAAAAGAGAGCGTCGACCTAGTGCCTACACATTTCTGTTAACTTTCATCTGCTAAAGTAGATATGACAAGCCTCAATCTAATATAAAAACATACCCCGCTTCCTGATTCTATGGGCCATAATTGAAAGAATAAAGAGGACAAACTGGTTTCCATGGAAACCGCATTCATGCTCTACAACAATAAATCCCCATGGAGACAAGAGATTACCACAGCAAAAATACAGATTAGTGGACGGAGCTTACGTGACAATAGAGATTATGACCGTGTCTAAACCCGTTTCATAGCACATCAGACTAGCAGCTGATATTTCATGCTGGACCTACAACAACCGCAACAGCTACTTTTCTCCCCCTACTCCCACCATCACTGAACCAACAGCAACCCTCCAATGATACTACCACTGAAAAACACAAAGCATGCATCTATGAAGCAGAGTTACTCAGATTCGGCAGATTCTGAAAGATGAGGAAGACTGCAACTTGCAACAGATACACTGACACACTGACTTAAGACTTTTCCACCTCTTCATGTGATTACTGTACTTGACTTATATGGTCAGGCAATATTACTGAATTACAGACTTTAAAATTTTTGATCGTATAATTTTTAATACCACCATGAAACTGAGGTCATATATTGTCGTGCATGGTACAAAAATGAACATTCAAGCGAGCTCGGTGACCTACGAAAGACGGCAAGCAGTACACGAAAATGTAGTAAGTAAAATGGTTGCGAGTGTTTCGGGTTTAGTCAGCCAACGCGAACGAAGCTCTGTGCACGACGCTTCTAAAAAGCTATGAGTAAAGAGAGTAAGCCTTCACTTTAGATCAATTTGCTGATATGAACATCTCTCCAGTGGTAGCAAATGTCATTGGGTCATCCAGCAAGCATCTAACATAGGGAACATAGAACATCGGGATGTCGTTGTTCACAATTTCGCTATCAATCTAACTAACTTAAATTTAAAAAGTAAAAGTAAAACTTAAAAGGGTAGAAGTCAGCTAATGCTAGCAAAGGGAGTACCAGCAGCCAACTTCTACCCATGCAGGTTAAAATCCATACATGGCACTAATAATAATAATGATAATAGTAAATACTGTTTTTCCACAAACTCATTTCTAGGCCCTGATAGCATCCTTAGCATTATTTTCATTCATTTCGGTGAATGTCAGGAAGTTACAAAGTTCTGTATTTTTAAAAAAAGCAAAGACAAAAAAAACCCCACTCATACCTATTAATCCTTTTTTGGATTACTAGAACACTCCTGGCAGGATCTTCAACATGCTGACTGAATATTCTGGATAACTGCCCTGAGACCTACTGTTTCATCAAGGTATCAATCTAAACTTAATTTAAAATGAAAATAATAATCACAGCTGTTTAGTTTTGAGGTCCTGAGAACCATAAACTTTCTGTCACTATGATGACAAAAAGTTTTAGTTTTATTCCTATTGAACAGAATTAAACAAACCCTAAAAGCTGAAATCAGAAAAAGCTGCCAGAGTGGTGATCCTTCACCCATAAGAGCGCAAATCCCTGAAGTGTTTGAAAACTTATTTTCTGCAGCACAGATAGTACCTTCAAAGATTTGGTCTCTAGAGGTGGAAGCAGGGGTGCAGCACTATTGGGCAGCGGACCCAAATACGCACATATAGTGGAACGTCAGTGAGAACCAGATTCCTCATTTAGCCAAAACTAGCTAGCTAAATACTACCTTGAAGTCTGCAGCATCTGTTGACCGTCAAAGGTTTTTTTCTACTGCAGAGGACTTTGTCACAGCACAGAGGACAAACCTCCAGCTTTCCCCTTATCAGCTGCTGTAGTGCTGGATGAACAAAGGGCCCGTTTCTTGATTTGTTCTCACACTGAATTCTTGAATACTACAATGTCCATTTCATGTGTACCAGCTGAATGATTGTCACAGCTGCCAGGCGAAAGGGGCAAAAACATTCTTCTTATGTCTATTTGAACTCAGAAACACTGCAAATTATACCAAGGAGGAGCTTTTATGAGAGCAACAACGTATATTAAAATATGGTGAGTGCACCATATATTCTAGCTGCTTCATAAGATAATTAAGTAGAGATAATTCAGTGAATAATTTTTTAATTTGGCCTGTTGGTGGCCTGTTAGTAGGTGGGATACATCACACTGGCACCATGAATGTCAATAAAAAAAATATCAGAACAATCATTCAAATGCTGAGCTGGGTTTTTCTAGACACAATGCTGCTACAAAACCTACAAACTCTTCAGAGGTGTTATCTACATGTAAAACTTGTTTACATAGATGCAAAATGACTACCTTCATGTCAAAGCTGCATTGTTTCATTGTTTGAGTCAATGAGTGGTTCACTCCGTTGTCTTGCTGTGCACTGAGAAATGTTTTCAAGCATTTCACTGAGCAGCGAAGCTTGTTTCTGACAGAGTCAAATGGAGTCCAAAACACACAGTGCTGGAAATCAACGGAACTGCATGCAGTTGTGCCTATTGAATTAAAAAGTTGCAGATCGCTCCGAGTCATCCAAACAAGCTAAAAGCTTTCCAAACTATTCCGCCACAGCCGAACAGCTGATAGTTACAGAGCCCTGTTTTGAAATAACCAAGCAGATACACAATTCTAATCTCTGCCGTTCTCTTGTATGATTTGTCAATCTGCCATCCAGTGACACATGCATACACAAACACACAAAGCAGATTCTTACACATATGTAAAAACATACTCTCAGCATCTCTAATAGACACACGAGCTTTGAGTGTGTGATGACTACTGCGCTCTGACACACCCTCACACAGATGTACACACATACTGCTGGTGTGAAAATTCAGAACATGCCTGTTTCTGTACACTGCACTCTGACCCTCAAACTGGGGATTACACAGAGGATAATCCCTGTTTATGTTTGTGTGTCTGTCAGTCTCCCTGCCGGCCTGTCAGTCATCCCTTCACCCAACTCTCTTTCTCTTCAACTACACCTGATGTCAACCTCACTGGCTTGAAATAAACACAGGCATTGACACAATTGTTCCTTGATGCCTTTTTGCTTTTGGTTTGAGCTTAACAAATGAAAATTCACCTCCTGGGTAATTCTTAAGTGACCAATACTATGTCATTACTTTAGTCACTATATCATTACTGTCAAGTCTCATGTACTAAACTCTACTCTTCAACAGGTGCTAGTTCTCAGTCCATTACCTCTGTCTATGGATGTTATATGCCCCTGCAAATAATACTTACTTGAGGGTTTCATTTACATACGTATAAATTATATTTTCTTTATACAATGCTTAGAAACACCAGGAATATGCTTTTACTATACGGGGGTTGAAGCAGCATTGCCTAAGCAATTTAGAAACTGCAACCTGTGAATATAAGGCTTTTGTGCTGTCATTTTTGGCATTATTTAACTACTAACTAATGAAAATATTGTCTCATTTATTGCTTTATTATCATGACATATCAAAAATTATGCAATAATGCCATAACACAGACTAACGATGCAATAAATTAATCATATTATATGGTATTTTTCATGCATCTACTCTTCCCGGGTTGAGCCTCTCTTTCTGTGTGGGGGTGAGAATAATGGGTCAGCTCATAACTGCTATTGTGAAATGCTAAACTCCCCTATTCAGCGATTAAAGCAGTCAGGCGCAAGTGCCCAGTCTGTGTGAATGAGAGACAAAGGGAGAAAGTATGGGTGGGTCACACAAGTGCACATGAGAGGAGATACAATTTACTGTGTGTGTGTAAGAGAGGGGGGGAGGTGGGTGAAAAAGACGGAAAGGGAGAGAGGAAAAAGGTAGGCATTAGCTGGAAGGTGATAAAGAATGAGTGAAAGATGAAGAGAGCGAAACCCACGGTGAAACTGCGCGGCTCAACAAGCTGTGGGTATGGTGTTGCTATGGCAATGTATATCCCATAGAGGGTGGTGACAACAGGTGCTCTGGCAAAACAAATGACTTCATGGTCATCAAGGCTCTTTGTTACGGTCGCCTTGTGTGGCAAGCTGATTTAGATGGAGCGAAACACATCCTAGTCTTCTGCCAGAGCCTAAAGAGGATGCACGGCTCATCAAGTATTGATTAGAAAGACTCTAAAAGCCTTGCAGTCTGTCAGAAAACTACCAAAACATGCCATGCCTCAACCATTTAGTCTGTTTGGCACACATACTGGTTACATATGTTTGCCGATTTTTATTCTTCACATACTAATAAGAGCATAGTTTTACTGAGTTGCTCAGATAAAATAAGCAGTTTTTGGACTGTGATGAGAGGGTTTTTTGTATTTTATGATCACTTATAGACTAAAAAGACTATTGTGTGCATTAGGAAAGACAATTATCCACAGAGTGACCGACAAGTAAAAGAATCAGCAGCCCTCGTCAGGAGTAATCAGCATGTTCTCCATTCATGCTACAGTGAGCATTCAGACCACTGCAACATGAGCACACACCACCATCACAGCTCCCTGCCATTCATTTCGTAACTACTAACCTTAACCCTGAAATCTAAAATTAGCCATCCCTTTTGTGAACACTGCAAGATGTCCTCAATTTCAGAACATTGTGCCATTTTCTCAATTACTGCAAGGCCGTGTTGCCTTTAAAGTGAAGACACATAGTCACACATCTTTATGTGACCATCTCTTATTGTCCAAGCAAATGACATAACCCCGCAGATTATTTAGTCATTTTATTTCAGCTAAATCTCAGATCAGTGACCTCTGACCTCCAACCAGGAAACAGGAAGTAACTCTCTTCCCGATTCCCCCTCCAACCAATCTCCCATACCTCTATCTTTTAATTTGCATTTTTGGTTACACATCTCCCTGAGTACCTGTTTAACGTATCCTACTTTCATCAGAAACTGCCACAAATCTACAAAAAATTACAAAAAACAAAAAAACAAAACAGGAAATTACTCAGAGCAAAACATCCGTACATTCATGTGTGTCTGTGTTATGTCATACAGAAGTTTTGTTTCCCTTACAGTAATATTTTGGCAGTCATTGCTAGTACAGTATGACACAAAGGCTACATGTCAAAAAGGACCTCTGTTTCTTTCTTTATAAGAGGGTCATATTATGGGCTTTAAAAAAAACACTTATCCCCAAGACTATGAAAAGTGGGTAATATGTCATTTTAAAGAAGATTTAAAGATTAAAACTCCATTAGGATTTACATGCGTCAGATTTGAGGACTATAGTAATAAGCTGTCTTCCAGAATTTATGGATGGTGTCTTGTATAAAGAAACTTCACTTCAGGCAGGTAGCTAGCAGAAAAGCAAGTGCAACAAAGTTTGAAACAACATGTATTTATGAATTTCTGACGCCACTTTCAGACATCTTTTCCATTAAGCCTCCTTTGTGGACCATCATCTGTATGTTGTAGTAGTGTACTGTCACCAGGGGGACGGTGTCAAAATCGTGTAAAACATCCAGTACAGTGGGATATTCTAAACACTCTAAACATGTGTTTGCACTGTTATTGGTCCTTTAACTTAGCCCCACTGACTGTATAGATGATTGACAACAAGGCTCCACTTCCTTTCCTGTACAACAGTGAAACCACACAATTGCAGGACCTGCTAGCTAACACGTAGGAGTCGGGGGTCATGACCGATACTATAGCCAAACAACCAGAGGCAGTTGACATGTTTTGGCTTCACTTTTGGTAACCTATGAGGTCATCCATATTTTCTACAGTCATGGTGAAGCCCCTGCCAAACAGAACAAAGAAGTCATAAAAGTCAATGAACTTCTTTGTCGTGATGCAAATTCAAATGGTAAAAACAACTGTCTGTGCTTCTCATGCTGTCTCCGCCCCCTTCTATGCGGTGAACTCCAACATCATTCTTTCCTGTTCAAACAAACTTTTCAACCAATCAGCATTCCCACCACACATGGCTGGATACCCATAGTCCTTCAGTTTGCATAGCCAAAGACCTACACAAATGTACACCAGCATAGGACCACAGATCCCACATTAACAACATCTGAATGGGTCAGGTTCATGTATAAATATACTGTTCATGTATAAATATACTAGGCTGTATTACTAGAGTGGACCCAGTACTATTTCACTTTTAAACATATAGGGTGGGGGCAACTAGAGTCAAGGCTGGCAACTAAAACAAGACTCTTTCGTACATGGCAAATATGACAGGTACATCACTAATGAGAGCAGAGATACTTGCTAGTGAAGTTAGTCATGCTGAAGTTAGTGAAGTTGTATACAGAAACATGACTGCAGGCACATAGCTAGCAGAAAAAGTAGGTGCTGACGTCACAAAGATGCACACAAACAGACATTGTCAACTAGTCCTCACCATGTACATCCATCAAGATAAGTCTTGATTATTAAGATCCCGAAAGAAAAATGGCAGATTCAATTTAAACAGCAAAGTATCAATAACTTTGATTAAGACTTTAGAAGTCTCATTACCTGAATATTTATGTACAAACTGGGTATTATGTTTGACTTTTGTTCGTTGCCAGTTTCTGAGCTCCTTACTACCACACTCTGTCACAAATACTTCTGGCTAATGAGAAAAACTACTGACCCTACTTTCTGTTAGTTTCCCACAAATTCACAGTCAATGGGTTCAATACGCTCTTTCCAAAATGTTTTACAAACTCCAGAGCATGTCAGTGGCTGCTAATGAGAACAAGTTAGTGTGGCTGCACTCGCAGAAATAAACAAATGAACATTTGATGATTAATATAACAGTACTCTTTAATCCATGTTCAGATTATTTACACAGCCCTAGGTCATCATGCATTATGCTACTTTGCTTGCCTTTTATACTTTTTCATTGAATAGATTTTTAGAGTACCTAACTACAGATGATGGAAGTGATCCCTGAGAAGATTAACCTGAAAAAATCTTCAAGTTTCAACTGTCAAGTTTCAGGAAGCAATCCTGAGGATATGCCGCAAGATATGATATCAGTATCAAGAACACAATATTACCAGCCTTTTCTAGCTGATACTCTCAGTGCCAAGACTGTCTTGTGTTGTGACCCAAACTGTGGCTTTCAAAAGATGAAGCCACTGCCTCTGGTCTGTTCAGCCTCTCTCTGAGAATGTGACCCTCTGCTGATTAATCTCTTTTTAACTATGTCTGGCTCTGGGCCAGATCCACAGGCCCACGCTCTCTTTCTGTTTTTATTTTATCATTTCTTTCAGAGCTTGACACTTGCCAGGGAAGGCAGTTTGCCCTTTCTTTTTTCTTCTCTGATGTTGCCCTTCAACACAAGGGCGTCCCATTCTACTACAAGGGACGCTTGCATTTAAGAAAAGAAAATGTGACGTTTTTGACATTTAGGTGGCTAAACCTCAAAAAAACGACTTCACCTTACCCTCTTCCATTTTGCCCTCTCCTTCAAACACGCCCTTTACTTCTCCATCCCTCATTCCCCTTCCGCACACTGCTCTACTCACCGTCTCCGTGGCGGTAATAAGCTGAACACTGCATTACAGTTTCCATTCATCCGTGCCTCTGTGATCTTCTCTGTGTGAATCGGAGTCCTGTGGTGCCTGCTGGCTGTGAAAGCTACAGAGGATAATACCTGCCTGTGGAGGCTGACTGCCACACTGTACAATATGTTCACCTTAATAACTGTTGTGACTGCCCCAAATGTCATTACACTCATGGAGAAGATGAAAGCCTCAGAGTGTGCTTTGTGGTTATAGTAACTACTTTCATTCACTGGAAAATGGGTAAGAAAATTGCAGTCACCTGGATGTGTGAAGGCCCCCCCCCCCCCCAATATATGCTACTTTATAAAAACAACACGGCACAACTCATTCAAACTGATGAAGGACAGCAGGATTATCTGTGTGCGTCTGAGTTGATGTGACGAGTTCTGTTGAACCCACAGGGTCAGGATGAAAACACACATAAGCACACAAACACACACACACATGGATGTTCCCATAGCCTTTCCGAATGGTTAAGCAATATCTTTCACTCTCTCTGGCACTCTCACCCTCTTTCTCCTCTTGTGTTTGACTCTTACTTCCTCACTACATGTGTCAGTGTTCCTTCATTACGCCTTTCAACTTGCAGTGACTATCTAAAAAATGCTTACTTCCCCTGAGTCTTGTGTACACCCATCCTAAGTGAAGAGTAAGATTGCTTATTAGAGAGGTGCTAGCAAGCAACTGATAACAGTAGGGGATCGATAATGTGTACAATTTATTATATTTGCTACCAGATCTAATGCATCTAATACTGAAGTGGGCTAGTACTAACTGATGTCAATGTGGGTCAGTTAAATAGGTTTTAGGGGTGTAAACTGACACAGAATGCACAATACAGATATTCACAGGGGTTGCGGAAGCAGCTAAAAAAACACAATCAAAAACAAAAGCCAAAGGAAATGCAAGGTTTCTGCACTCTGCACTCCAGCAAGCTCAGAGTTAAGTTCCAGCTAGATCTAATGAGCAGATTCTCCCACCAGAACAACCAATTAAGGCTTCTCATTAGTGGGTTTGACAGAGCTGCCACTGTTCTGCACATCCTGAGAGCCTGACAAAGAACATGGCACCGATGATTATAGATAAAACTATACACGCAGCGAGGAGCCTGACAGGAAAAAACACACCCCAGAAACAGACACGCTTGCCTCTGGGCTTCCCTTTACAGCTTACAAAACATTGTCCTTCCTGTCTGCACCAAAATTTATACTGAATGTGGACTAATATATGTTCCACTGCACAATCCCATTAAAATGTGGCTTTGTGGCTGCTAATCATGAAAGCTTTAAAAACTGAAACGTTATACTTGCCTCTAAGTGCGCAACATGTGCTGCTACACAACAATAACCTAAACACCTGCAAAGCAAAACAACATGCATCACCAAATACAATAATATTTTATTTCCTCAGTTGCTTTTTTGATGTTGTACTAGGTTGGATTAAATTGTATAGGTGTCCGTTCTTAATTTGAGAACAGAAGCTCAGAAACTGCATTTAATTCTAAGAACACAGCTGTCTCATAAGAAAATCTTCAGCTGATAGGTAGCTCCAAAAACTCTTCTTGTTAATGTACAGTAGCTGTGTGCATGAGGACTGAACAAGCTCTTTGTTTTCAAACAGAGATACATAGCAACGGAAACGACATTACTGGAAAATCTACGTTCTGTTCATGATATTAGAATAAACACTCATGCCAAGTCAAATGAGGTGCGGCATCATCAGAGTCCACACATAGGGGTTTTTTGTTTTTTTTAAATAACCGAAGAAAAGCCAGACATGCTGGTTGTTCTGCACGCAACCCACATGGATATGTATCAATATGTTAAAGTATAATCAGGTCCCCTTTTCCAAATTAAAATAAATAAATAAATAAATAAATGAAATTAAAAGATCCTCATACTGCCCTGCACAAGGTTTTTTTGGGGGCTGGAAACAGGCACAAAGAATGATTGATCTGCATATCAATAGTTATAGAAACGTCTGATACACAAAAATGCATTTTAAGCTTTGTTCAATTACAACACACTTTAAAACAAACTGGTAAAAAAAAAAAATTATCTCCATTCTGGTAAATTTCATTTTGCGGAAGGTCAAAATGTCTTTGGTGAGTAAAAAATAAATAACTAAATAAAATAAATAACTAACGAGTGATGTTTGAGAGACCCACAAGAAAAAGTTAGTGGTTGGTTGTTTTGAATGTACCTACCTCTCGAGCAGGGCTATCACTGACTACACTTACTATGGCCTACACCACACTGAGAAATAAGAATCACATCAACAGCTTCCCACCTCCACCATTATGTTAGCTTGTGAGCGCAATGACACTGCATCCATCTGTTTAGCCAACAACAGCTACAACTAGGCAGGCCTGAATCTATTGAGAATCTAAAGTGGTATGTCACCACACTAATATTTATGAAAGGGCAGAATTGGCCTGCTGTGCTCTAAAGTCCTCAAAGTCTTCTCTAGCCTACAAAAAATCTTTGCACTGAATGAAAAAAACTTCACAGCTACATGGAAGTACAACAACTGTTGCAGCCTGGGAAATAAACTGATTTACTTTTAGAAACAACAATAGTTAGGCCTTTGATCCCAGTGTATGCATTAGGGGCACAGCCTGGGACTATCTACTGTCCATGACTTTATCTCTGTCCTGATGTCCTTCATTACTATCTGACCTACCTTCCTTTCACATAGAGAGCAGAACACCACAAGCGGAGTGGCGCTGATTAAGGTCATGGGTACTTGACATCACATACTATGGCGTATGATTAGATTTAAGAGTGACACTTAGGAACCCAAGTACATGGCTAGATGTCCTAATATTAGTCAGTGTGTATTGCTCAAAGTTGTGGTACTTCGAAACATCAAACACAGATAGCCGTGGATATATTGGATGTGTTTTATGATCAAAAGGAGACATTTAAAGAATAACTTCTAGAAAAGCAGCATACTTCATTAATGTTAACAGTGGCACTGAACACACAGACATGAACAGATACGTTTGCTAGTTGCCACCGAGTTTTTACAAGTCAGCACAATCTTGGCTCTTTCCAGTCTGCCTGCATTTGTCTGTAAAGTAGCTACGTCCTTCCCATACGTCAAAGCACAGATTCTACGGTGTTGTCTAGAAAGCAAATAAGAAACACAAGTACTGTTCTGCATGTAGACAGATTTATGTTACTACACCAATAGCACTTCTTCTTTAATATCCTGGTCATGAGAGCAACAATTGTATTTTGTCAAGCCAACATAGCCTAAACCAGAGACGTCAAGCTCATTTTACATCATGTGCAACATACTCACTTTATATTAACTGGGCCATATAAGGTTATTGAAATTAAAAGTAATGAAAGTGGAATTTCAACAGTACCTCTCAGTTTTTCTACATGTAGTAAATGAAAGAAGTCTTTCAACACATCTCTTTGAGTCTAAACTGTAAGAAATAAATGTGTAAAACTGCACAAAAAGTTAACTGGTAACTAAATGTCCAGTGTCCTGTAATTAATTTAAATAATTTAATTATTTATTTAAAAAAAAGAAAATTCCACAGTGGATTGTGAAAAAACGTGAACTTTTTTTGTTTATCTTTTACTTAAGTATTTTAAAGTTGTTTAAATGACCACTAGGAGGGTATTTAGCCTGATGAAGTTCAAAATTTATCCCCACCTACACATTTTCCAAAGCTGTCCAAACGACCGGCTTGGAGTAGTTGCCGCGCCAATTCTGGCCCCGGGCCTTATGTTTAAAACCCCTGGTTAAAAACCTCTTTGAAATGCAGTAAACAAACAACGTGGACTGCGTTTCCCAGACAGCTTTGTGAACCAGTCACGAACACGAAACTATATCAAACAAATACCAGTTATTTGAAAACGGTTTTAAAAGCACATGTCAGCACAGCCAAATGACTGGAGAAAAAATAGAAAGAAAATGTAATTGCATACTCACTCTGAACAGCGTGGTGTTTTTAAATCTCCGTATACTACTTGTTAACTTAGCGGCAGGAAGGAGCTACACGTATTGTCCCGCAAAAACGGAGCCGGATGTTTGAATAGTCAACGATTACCATGGCGTGTTTAGACGAACCAACCGTTAATGTGAAGTTACCGTTACCTCAGCGGTAGCATTCACCTAACTAAAACCCAATGCAGCTACCACGAGTAAGGAAACTCGGTCTATTCATTTAGATAATCAATGTAAGCTAGGCAGGTTTTTACCTGCTTCACAAAATCTTTGATGCTAACTACCTAAACACATCCGCGCGCGAGGAGCAAGGGGCATGAAGGTAGCTTAGGTGATAACAGGGATAATATGGAAGGAGATAGGCGCCATGAAGCGCCTCACAGCGAAGGTATGACCAGAACTCTAAATAACACCTTTCAGTAACAAACGCGGTGTTTGTTCTGCCTTGTTAGAACAACTACGTCTGGTTACAATAGGTACTTGCGCAGGTTAAGTACGCTACCGATATATTACGTACAAAATACCCCCAAAACGCGATGAATCATCTGCAGTAGCTGATGTAGAAATCACGTGATTTAAAAGAGGCCAAATTATTCGTTACCTGTTGTTAATCTCCAACGATGCGTATGAGGAGACTTTCCCAAATGTGGACTCGTGCTCTGTTCTCCTCCAAAAAATAGCGAATGTCCCACTACCTCAGCCTCCAAAAATCTCAACTACAGTCCACACCGAAGATTTGGCGAGGGCTCAAAGCAGACGTATCCATCATCCACTAAGGCCCGCCCCATACAGTGAAAAACATCTTTTCGCAAGCTCCCATTGGCTTAGAGCCATTACTGTATTAGATCTTGATATGTGATTGGTCGCACGTATTGTCTTTTAGCGTCAGTGGGACGTTCAGTGCGGATATGGTAGTACAAATGTAGCGGAGTAGCGCCCTCTCGAGGACGCAAATGTTAATGATATTTTTTACTTCTTTTTGGGGACTGGTTTAATTTTATTTAGACTTGACATTGAAGAGTGGACGAATTTTAGCTTAATATGTGAAAATAAAACAGTTTTAAACAGTTAATAAAATGTAAATAAAGATTTAGTCAGCCAATGATTTTAACTGTTTTTTTATTGTGGTTTAATTTATTTGAGTTGAAAATATACTTTGTTTTTTGCCAAATGCCATAAAGTAACAGGAAAATGCACAGACCTCTGTAAAGTCCAGTAATGCATATTTTTGACTTAACTACATGTGGAGCACATATGAGTAGTCACACCTCAAGGACACAGGAAAAACCTGCAGATACAAGTAGTAGTGGTAGTGAAGGCAGATGAGTTTAAAGACCTTGAGTCAACCATGCAAAGCAACAAGACAGTGCACGAGAGGGGAGAAAGAGAGTGGAGTGGGTGGAGATCAGTCTCAGGGGTGATTTGTGACAAAAGAATAGCAGCAAGAGTAAAAGAGAAAGTTTACAAAGGAATAGTGAGACCTGCTATGATGTATAGTTTGGTGATGGTGGTATATGTTGGACAAAATATATCGATGATGGAGCTGTCGGGCAGGAGAAAAAGAAGAAGACCTCAGAGTAGGTTCATAGAAGTAGTGATAGAGGACATGCAGAGGGTTGGTGTGGCAGAAGAGGATGCTAGAGAGAGGTATGATGGAGGGAGACTATCCACTTTGGCAACCCCTGAAGGGAGCAGCCAAAAGAATAAGATGATGCAATACGGGTTCAATATTGTTTCTAAAATTTTGCATGTGAGTTGGTCAAGACATGTGGCAAACTATTTATACAGACTATATTTTTAAGTTATGCATTTATTATTAACATGCTTAGCCTTGGGGTTTGCTTAGTTTATTTCTAATTACAGTTCCTCGTGATTTCTAACCCATCCTACAGAAGTGACATCAAGCGCATTAGTTTTTAGCCTCCATTTCACTTTCATAAGCAGTTTATTTCCAATTCATGGGGAGGAGGGGGGGGGGGGGGGGGGTCATTGCATAATGTGAAGCACGGCTGCTGCTAAACACACCCGTAAATAAACACCAATGCGCACACCCAGATTAACAAAGCTCAAGTAATTGGCTTATAGAGTAAGGCAGCATGCAGATTTGACATCTACAAAAAGAGGAGTAAACAGCCACACAAAGACAGCAGTGATTTATAGCAGATTTTAAACAACTAAAAGATAAAGCTGAATGATTGAAATATTAGTAACTGGTGAAAATAGTGTGACATAAACTCTCTCAACTGGAAAAGATGACTGGATTTCCCAGTTAGGTAACTGAGAGGCGAGTGGAGTGTGTGCTTCAGTGGACTCACCATGGGCAAAGCAGCATTGATCCAGCAGCAAAGCAGTCCAGAGGAGCATGTACGATGAAACACAGAGAAGTTCAGTGCATCAGAAACTTCTTTAAAGCCCGTGCATTATTTCACATCACAGCCACATGTTTATTTTATGAGCTACATCCACTACATTTGCACATGGATGCACTTAAAAAAAAAAGAAAATGAGTTCATGCTTTTATATGCATAGGTAAACTAGGTTTTTACACAACCCTGTTTCATTGAGTCTGCTCATCAGTGAAGGTGACACAGCTGATTCCTTTGCACCTATGAGTCATCCAGACCAGCCATGGGGAAAAAAGACCATACACAGCCCATCCCCTCACAGCATCGACAACGCAACAATTACTCACACTCTGTTAAAGTCACCTTCATTTGTGCCTAAAGTGTTCAACCTTTTTTATCTCACGGCCCTGTAACAGACTACTAAAAGGCTGGTTTTGTCTCTGTGTAGTTTAATGTCAACGTTTTTCTTGCTTCTAAGACATTCAAATTTGTGTGGCTCACCATTAAGACTAAGATCGCAATAAGAAAAACTACAGTAAACAGCAGTTAGGTTTTCTATAGCCCTGAAGGCATATTAAAAGCTTGAAAAGTGTACCTGATTGTCAAAGGTCCCATGTTGCAGAAATAGATCCAGCATTGAGATTAAGACAATCTTATGACTTGAATCTGCACCTAATCAGCCTGACTCAATCTATGGTGCCTGTATCTCTCTCTCTCTCTCTCTCTCTCTCTCCTAGCACTCTCTCTTCTGTTGATTATCTCATCCCTTCCTGTTCTGTCCTACAGAAACCTCTCAGTGCATGGTGAGCACCCAGCAAAGCTGTGGACTCTTTGCTTTCTGCTCCTTAGAAAGGCTCACAGTGTGGATAGCTGTGTCCTCCCAGTAAACCTATAACTTGCGCTCCAATTTACACAATACAACGGCATTTACAATGAGAACTTCAGCATTTTCACAGCCAGGGAGCTACAGTAGGCTAGCTGTTTGGTTTCACATACAAACACGAGATCAAGCCAGTGCAGATTCTCTGGAGGATTAGTGGCGAGCCCTTCTAAGGAGAATTACTCTGACACAGCCATCTGGATAGTAAAACATTGCCCACTAGATCAACTATTGCCCTGCAGGTCTGTACCCTCATATGAGGACGAGCCAGCTATGAGCCTGTCATCCTCAAATCCTAAACTGAGAAACATTTATCTCTGTAACCTTTAGAAACTAATCAGCCCCCTATCTTTATTAGGGGGAAAAAGCTTGCTAAGTATTATTTAATGATTGGTGCATCCTTTCAGACTAATGATGTTCATGTAATTATCATCAGCAACAACTGTAAAGACAAAAAAAGCTTGCTTTTTCTTTTAATCCACCCCCCATGAAATTCAGTCCAAGATTTTTTTAAATACAAGATCTTTATGATCTAATATCAGTTTACACTAGTTAAAACATCCTGAGATGTTTTCATCTCATTTGAGATGCCACATCTCATTTCTTTATACTTTACTTGAAATTTTGCTACAATTTATGGAAAAGTGCAAAAATAAATGGAAATGCAGTATACAAATCAAAAACAGCTTATACAATCCTGAAATGTCCAAAGTCCATATTTTGTATGACCAGCTTTATTCTTCATAACAGTAGGTCTTAGACAAGCTTTTTTCTCATCTCTTTTAGTAGTTTTCTGGAATAGTTTTCAACAGGAAATTCAAAGCTCTTCTTTGGATGTTGACTGCTGTTTGTTCTGTTCACCATGCAGATGATTTCAGACTGCTTCAATAACGCTGATGTCCGGGTGCTGGGGAGGCCAATCCATAACTGATAGTGCTGCAATGTGTGTTTTTCTATCCAGGTATGTTTTTACTGCATTAGCAGTGTATTTGAGATTCAGCTGTCCTGCTGGAAAATGAAGCTGTGGACAATCAGACGTTGTACAGATGGTTTTGTATGGCACACCAAAATCTAAAAGTACTTCTCTGTGTTTATAATTCCATCAGTTTTGACAAGATCCCCAACACCACTGACTAAAATGCAGTCCAAACTACAATATAGACTCCACCGGATTCTACAGTTGGCTAGGGACACTCATTGCTATACCTCTCTCCTAACCTCCTCTACATATGAAAAACAGTTTGAACTAAAAATGTGAAATTTAGATTCATCACTCTATCAGAACTTTCACACCAGTTCTTGTTTAATTTGCCATACCAGCTTTTTCTCTCCGTTGCCTTCCGTAGAAACGGGTTCTTGAAAGCCACCCTTCCACTGGGACCATTTCAGGTTTCAGTGAACAGTCGATGGATCATTTAAGGGGCCAGCTACATCACTCAGGTTCTGTGTCAGGGCTTTGCTGTATTTCTTTCCTATTTCCCAAGGAAAGGACTTTCAGATAGTTTTTAGGCCTGCCAATTTCCTCCGATTTTTTAAGGGCACGCTGCACACCATGCGTAGATATACCAAGATTTGAGTAATGCTGCAAAACTGTTTGATCCCCTAAGTTAGATGTTTTTTTACACTTGAATTGAATGTTATGCTTGATTCACAGGCCAGAGTTAAGTGGCTTAACAAACAAAAGAAAAAACTCAAGCCTCTGATAATGGTAAGGTACAAGGACCAGACAGAAAATTAAAAAATTAGTAGTAAAGCAACCAATGAAAACCTTTGAAAGACCATCAGAAAGCCTGGAGAACTATTACCGGCTCCTTGGAAGCAAAATATAAAGAAATGAGGGGTGGCTCAAGACTATTGCATGCTACCGTTGCTGAATGTGATGCCATATATTTTAATCATTTCAAAAATCCTTCTCAATCATCAGTTGAAGAGTAGGAACAACACTTAGTTTATGATACTATGATATGTAAATATTATAAAAGCTGTCAAATGTGTCTTTTGTTCTGTAATGTCTATGAAAACTTCTCAGGGGTGATTTTTCGAATTTTAAAAGGTTTCATCCATGGCAACACAAATGGCAAATAAAACATGCACAAGGGGAATATAATACCTGTATCAGTCCTGAAGATTGCCAAGCATAGAAGGGGAAACACAATCACATTTAACAGAAATACACTAAAACACCCCCCTACAATACCCCTGATTCACTGCAAACCATTTCTCGCTTTCACAGTCAGTGAAACTTCTCTAAGCTAAGTGGTATGCTATGCACCTCTGTTGCCTGCAGTCTACAAGCTGAAGAGATGTACAGCTTCTATGCTAAACACATGCTAAGACAGGACAGTACACCCACATTAGGCAAAAACACTGAGATGGATTTTACCTGACAAACAGCTGATAGGCGAGGATTGAGTGGACTGCAGACTTCCCTGAATAAGTCTACTTCTCTTGCTCTATCTTCAGCAAATACCTTAACACTGAACAAATACTTCTTTATCCATTCACACCTATTTGCTGTTATGTAAAGTCAGCCTTTAACTCTCTCACTCCCTCACCCTGCCTCTTATTGTGTTTGTGTGTGGTAACTCTAAACTCCAGGATCAGGTGTCAGTCGAGGAAGGAAGAGAGAGAAAAAAAAAACTTCGAAAAGACAAACAACTTCATCTACAGATCAATAAAGAGCGGGAAGCCATAAACAGAAAGTTATGTTAAAATATATATGTACATTGATGGGAAGTAGTATGGGAATGCCTGAAACATACAGAGAGAGCTTTCTCTGCAGAGTCGCCCATCATTAGCTTATCAGCAGCAATAAAACACTTGTTTATTTAGAAACTTGTTCTTCAAGTGTCACCAAGCTACAGTCTATAGTTTCAGCTCTGTGTTTGCACTTGTTTAATCACATAGAGGAAACATACCTCACATCTGGGCACAGGTGTGCCACAGCACAGCAGCGAATTATATATTTTTGCACTTTGTACTCTGCTTTATTTATCTTAAAGCTGTAGCAACTAATCCTTTTGCATAAGTAAATGGTAATATAAAATATGAATCTACCAGTAAATTATGCTTTAGTATTATATATAAAGCTACCCAGAAGAATATCAGCTACTTAAATTATCTACAAATGATCGTTAAAGTGATGTTTAGCTTTTTCACGTGAGGGCTAACCAGCTTGTTATGAATGGACGTGCTGAATTTTTAAAAAATGCCTGCTGCTATTTTGGTATTTATTTTTAACCCCACTTTTAATTTCCTTGTGGTTTTGCCTTTTCTCAAGTCACTGTTGTAAATAATTTAGTGTTCTTAATGACACAGTCATTTTTTGAGTTTATTTAATAGAAAATGGCCTGTATTTGTATAGCGCTTCACTTAGTCCACCCATTCACACATATGTGATGGCAAGCTACATTGGAGCCACAGCTGCCCTGGGGCGCACTGACAGAGGCGAGGCTGCCAGACACTGGCGCCACCGGGCCCTCTGACTACCACCAGTAGGCAACGGGTGAAGTGTCTTGCCCAAGGACACAACGACCGACTGTCGGAGCCGGGGCTCGAACCAGCAACCTTCTGATTACAAGACGAACTGCCAACTCTTGAGCCACGATCACCTAGAATATTGTACTCATAAATTTGTTTGTTTGTACTCATAAATATACAAACAAACAAATATACATCTTGTATTTACGTCTCCCAACAAACTCATGCGTTCTTCCTCCTCGCCTCAAGCCTAATTTCCTGAAGTGAAGTCAAGGCTCTAAAACATGAAAACTATTCCCGCTATTGTCATATTTACTTACTGTCAGCAGATCAGACATGCGACCTAAACAACAATACTTGGCTATAAGCTAACATCTTGTCAGCTAATGTTAGGCTTGAGTGTCCTAAAACTCAAACTTTCCCTCACATCGTGTGAGAGGTAATACACCAAGTCCAACAATGTTAGGAAAGTTTAGCTAACGCCGGCTAACAGCAGCTAGCAACAGCGCTTAATGACAGAAAAGTTCAGGATATCCTTAATTACTCACCTCAGTATCGCTATCACTAGAGAGAAGTGAGCTTCACTGACTCATCAACTCGTGCTGGACTCAATTCACAAAGTTTAAAGCCTCCCAAACATAATGATATGGACACCCGCTGAGGTTAACAGAATGCGGACAGCCTACACTCACTACAGATGGACAGCGGTGAAGTATTTTGTCCTACAGCAGTGATCGGTTAAAAAATAAAAATGAAAAAATTCAGTTTACTGCAAGGCAAGATTTTACACAATTTACATTTAATAAACCTTACACTGTCTCACTGCATCATCTTGTGGTACAAAGTGGTATTACACAAAAGTACAGCCTAGTCCTAGTTATGCTACAGCTGTTATCTCTTCAACAAAATATAGACATTTTGAACATAAAGTCATAATCGTTGTTTCACATTTTGCTGACAGCTTTACTTGACTTTTGAAATGTCCTAAACTTTTTCAAAGACAGAAATTTACAAGAGTGAACGATTATACAAAGCAATTGTCATACTCTTGTGCAGTGCCATGTTTCTCGTGGGTCTATGTTCCATGTCATATCACCTGCATTATCCCAATTTTAAAGTTGTTACAACCCCAATCATTAAAAAGCTGTGGCACTGTGTAAAATGTAAATAAATACAGAATGCATTGATTTGTAAATCTCACAAACCCATATTTTATCCACGAGAGAACACGCAAAACACAATACCTGGACTCTTCGACTCATCCTTGCACAAAAGGAGCAGATATCAGTCCTGCTGATGGGTTAAGGGTGTTCTATGGCCCTGTCCAGCTCTCCTAGAGTAACTGCCTGTCTCCTAGAACCTCCTCCACGCTCTTAAGAATATCCTGGGGGACACAGCAAACCTTCTGGCAGTGGTACGTATTGATGTGGCATCCTGGAGGGGTTAGACTACCTGTGGAAGCTCTGTAGGGTTCAGGTATCACCTTATGCTACCAGTAGTGACACTGACCCTAGCCAAATGCAAAACTAGTGATTAAAAAAACAGTCAGGGAAAAATGTCTCATTTTTGCCACTCTAGTGCACCTGTTGTAAATATAATTTATACCAAAGCATCAGAAACTGATTAAAAATCCCTTTCTTACTTAACTGATCAAATCAATATCTCAGAGGTTTAACTGACCTGATGCTATACTCTGATTAAAAAGTGTTCCTTTCATTTTGTATTTTTTACTTTTTGAGCAGTGTATGTACTCTTTACAGCCTAAGTCTGCTCCCATTTTGCAGATTACTTACACACCACAAGAGGGCAGCACCTACTCTTTTATCACCAGTGTCACCTCTGACTTCATGTGGGATGAGAGAAGCTCTTTTAATATTGCTAGCCAAGTGTGAAAGCTTGAAAAACATAGCCATGTTTTGCAAAGATGACTACTGTCCTTAACTAAATGCATTTATCTAAGATGACACATTGTTTCCTCAAATGGAAACACGTTGGACTTGTTTGGGTTTTTCATTCTTCTGCACTCTACACAAAGTCCCACTTAAGCCTTCCTGGAAAAAATGTGAAATATTTCAAGCATTTCATACCAGGACAAGACTAGGATTAGGATAAGAAACCTGTCTAACCACAGTTTGATACTGTGACCAATTATCTCCATATGACACCCTAACCAACATTAATGTTTTCATACTACGCCCCTGTGATAAGAAAAAATGTTTAAAATTCTGGTACCTGACATCTGATTGTACTGATTGAAATCTATGTGTTGATAAACATCTTAGGAAGCTAATATAGAGCTTTGTTTTCACTTGGTTCAAGCTCAAGGCCAAATTATAGCAAAGAAGATAAAAACACAGCACAGCATTTTCCACCTCGCCCTGCATATTCCAACTAAGACAAGGTTAAACTGTAACTGGAAAAACTGGCAACAAACTAATGAGCTATTGAAATACTACAGCTACTGAGCCTTTATACTGATGGCTATATGCAGTACATAGTTTTGTAGAGGTGTGTCAGTATTGATGAAATTCACAATCAGAGCAGGACTCCCGATGAAACTGCCAAGCTGCTTGTTATCAGGATCTCAACCCCTGATTAAAAACAATGACAACAAAACAATCTGGGAAAAGCAACATCTACTGCTGAAGGCCCATCCACATGCGACTTGTTGTTTAAAGTACAGATACTGCTGATCCTCTGAGCTACACATTCCTTCTACAGCATGGCAACATTAACTTCGGTATCAAACATAATGAGATATTTCTTAATTAACTGATTTTTCAATGTCTTGGTGAACTAAACTTTCGTGCTACCTCGGTCACTCACGGCGCTGCTGTATTGTCCTCTGTGGTTGGAGAATTCATTTTACTGCTCTTGCATCACAGACCACATTCAAATCAACAATTTCCAGCACGACTCTTTATCCTGGCATCCAAACAGAGAGTAAACAGATTCACAACAGGCACGGAAACAATCCCGTACATCCAAACAACTTCATCATCCCCTTTTTAACTGTTGCTACATTTCTAATAATGTCGCACGTGAGCACAACGAGTACAATGTTCATTATATGAGACAGACTGATGAAGGGTCAGCTTGAGCTGCATAGGTGTTTCTCACTTACGTTGTGTGATTACACCTCTTCTCATGGTGTATTCCCGCTTGTGCTCATTTGACAGGTTCCTGCCTCTCCTGCTGGCTATTTTTCACCTGTTTGGGTGGGACAATTTACATAACTATAGCTATATATCATCACATAACTAGGCTTTTTAAGCTCCAGGCAGTTCCAGGTAACTAATGATTCAATTATTACTGAGAACACACATGTGGATGTGCAGGGCCTTTTGTTTTTAAATTTGTATTAATACATTTCAAAGAGGCTGCAAAAAGGTTAGCACGCCCTACACAGTTTTCATTTACACCCATTCTGTGTGCCGGATTTGATCGTGCTTGTAATGCAATTATGTACTTTGGCAGTTTCATTTGTATTGTGTACAGCCTGTGGGGGGAGGCACAAATAATTACTCTTGATTACCTGGGAGTTATTTTGAAACAAGTCTGATTTAATTTATATTCCACTGCTATACAAGTGCGCATCTAACAGACAAGATTAGCAATGCCCTCCCTGATCACATACATATACATTCACTGACTATTTATTAGGTACACCTGTTAAACTGTTTGGTAGTGCAAATATTTAGTCAGCCAATCCCACAGCAGCGACTCAATGCATTTAGGCACGTTGACATGGGGCAGACGAGCTGCTGAAGTTCAAACTGAGCATCACAGTGGGGATAACAGATGATTTAAATGGCTTTGATTGTGTCGGATGAGTTAGTCTGAGTATTTCATGATGAAAATTCCTCATTGATACCAGAGAGGTGAGGAGGGAAAGGTCAGGCTGCTTCAAATAACCAGTGGTTACAATCAAAGTATTCAGAAGAGCATCTTCTGAACACACAACATTTTGAACCTTGAAACAGATGGACAACAGCAGCAGAAGACCACACCGGGTGCCTCTCCTGTTCGATGAGTCTTGAAATCCGCAGCAACAATCAGATAGTTGGGTCAGAATTTGGCATAAACAACATTAAAGCGTGGATCCATCCTGAGTTGTATCACCGCTTCAGTGTGCTGCTGGTGGTGTATTAGTGTGCCTGAGTATTGTTGCTTTATGACCACAGTGTAACCAGTTTCTGATGCCTACTGTCACTAAGCTCATATTGTACTTTCACAGTGCTTCCACCTCAGTCCAGTAGAGGACCTTTGGGATGTGGTGGAATGGGAGCAGGCACTGTGTCATGCTACCATGTCAATATGGATCAAAATCTCTGAAGAATGTTTTCAGAACACTGTTGCATCTTTGCTATGAAGAAATAAGGCAGTTCTGAAGGCAATTCTAAGGGTTTACAACCTAATAAAGTGCCCAGCTCTAATAAAGTATCATTACCATAGTTTCGTAAAAAACGGGTAGTAACACTAAAGGCCATATTATAATAATACTACACTCTGATCAGGGTAATTCTGTCTGTGAACTGCAGCTAATTTTAGCTAGCCTACACATTTCACTAACAATATTTCCTGCTGTAATAACCACAAAACACTGGATTCCTAAATACTGCAGGCTACCTGCTTTGCTTGCGCAGTCATGCATATCCTTAATCACTGTCAAGCCAAATAAAGCTAATTTGAATTAGATGGAAGAACCTACAAGATAACGACGACAGCCGCGGTGTCAGCAGTATCTCACTTTTAACTCAAATCCACCGCTACTGCTACTTTTAATTAACTTTCAGCACGCGCGCTTGTGAGTATTTATACGAGGGTTTCCCCGCAGGAGTGCACGTGCGTCCACAAAGCGAGAGAACACGGCTCGCGTTCGGCTTTTCAGTTTTTAGCCCTGCAGTGAACCGAGAGAGAGAGAGAGAGAGAGAGAGAGAGTGAGGGAGAGGGAGAGAGAGAGAGAGAGGGGAGAGAGAGCGATACTCCGTGGTTGCTTCCGGCTTCAAGCACTCAGACAAACAGCGCTTTACTACGAGCAGCGAGCAACACATGACAACAGAAACCTCACCAGAAAGTGCTTATCCTGAGAGCAAAGCCGTGACGGGAATTCAACTGGACCGACTCTGAAATGCTTTAGTCTTCTTCACCAACAACCAGATGCTCACAGAAGAAAAGGACATTTAAAGTTTTTTTCTTCTGTTGAAGAGGGTTTTTTTAATTTGTTTTTTTGGTGAAAAGGCGTTTGCGTCGAAGTTGGTTCATGGAAAAAAAGTCAAACCGCACGAGACAGGAGTAGAGACTGGTGCTGCCTTTGTGCGTTTGCTGTTGCGATTGTCACACTCAGAGACAGCGAAGACTCATCATCGAGATATTGCTGCTGGAGATGACCGTAATATCACAGACTGATTAAAGCGTCCCGCAGCAGCTTTGGAGAGGACGGGGCTGAGGTAAGATAACACCGGCATGACCTCCATCACAGCAGCACCGTGACTGGATGTAGCTTTATTACAGTTTAATACCAGCACCTCGGTACGGAGAGGTAGCATCCTCTTTGGTGGGCTGAGAGGCCAAGCCAACGTGGGGAAGCTTTCTTCTTTCTTTGCCCTTATTTTGTGTTTTATGCAGCGGCGTCGTGCAGGCTAAAGTTGAGTTTTCAAACCTGGAGTTTTAGAACATTTTGTGGGAGCTGAATCCAGAAATGGACCCAATTATCAAAGCTGAATCATTGCAAATACCTTATCTAATCGCTTTGGACTAGCCTTCAATGACTGCAAGAGGTAACCATTCATGGAAAACTGAAATACAGCCACTGACTTTAAAAGTGGTTAAAGTCATTTTTTAAATAGACAAAATTCTAAAGTCTTTATATACACATTTCTGTGCCTTACATAGGCCACCCTTTAAATGTCATTAACTTTTGCTTCTAAAATAAATCTAGAGCAGACAGATTAAAAAATAAATAAATTCCCTTATATAAATAATTTTATCAATTTGTACGCAGATCCATAATTTGAGCGGCTATATAACCCAATAGTTTGTATAATAGTAGATATTACGAGATAAATAATAGCATTAGATTATACAGTTTATTTCATTACTGATTAATCTGTCTGCCTTCCCTTGAATATTTGCTTGGTGTAAATAAATGATTGTTTTGTCCCACCCAAGAGTCCAAAATCCCACATATTCCCTTATCTTTAATGTGTAACAGTAAAATAGCAAATCAGCATACTGGAGAAGCTGGTAGCAAAAGTTACATTTTAAGAAATACCTCATTTTTAGAACAATTGCTGATCACTGGAGCTCAGTTTATTTATAATTTGTCTGACTCAAGCCCTTTGAAAATGAGATACTGAGCTCTGCGTGTTCCATCTGCTAGGAGTGTGTGATATGGACACTCTCATCTATCGTTATATGTGCAGTTTTATTTAGAAAACCCATCTATCTGTTGATGTATTGTAAAGAGAAGCTGCTTATGTACTGCTTAATCCTTTTAAACCAGTCACATAAACATTCAAAGTTACTATAAACTGTAGAAGTGTAACATTGCCCAGAATATCCTAATACCCAAAGAGAGGTTTTAAAAGGGTAAACACTGCAAAGCTCACAAAGAAACAGATGTCACTGTAATATATCATCTTTTTACCTTTGTTAAACCCATCCTGATAATATCTGCTTGTAAATTCCAAGGAGTGTTCATCGTCATCATCATCATGTTCCACACTTTTTTTCCCTTCAGCTGCCTTTTTATTAGTGTATTGCATGTAGGTTTATTGCCCACTTGTGTAGGCAAGCGGACAGTTTGAATGCTCGCGCAGTCCCACTCAGTGTGTGTGTGTGAGATATTAGGCTGTGCTAAAGCACTGACAACACTCTGAAGTGGTTTAAGTGTGGTAATGCGAGTGTATTGACAACAGGGTTTGTTTAAAGAAATAAAGTATGTTGTAGTGTAGCTGTCAAATTCATTTCTCTTCTGTTGAATGTTGTCTTTCAGGAAATGCCCTGCCCCTTTTTTTAGGCCATTGTGGCACAATGGATGCATTTTGCTTTATATATGATCTGACTCATCTCATTTGAAGCACCTTGATCCACTTTATGAAGCGGTCAGTCAGTTGTTTAAGACTTTTTAATTTCTCTTTTAGTAACAGTCTAAATTTAAATGGTCCGAGTGGGGCAACAAACCCCACGAAGCTAAATATTCAAAACATTTTGAGTTGTCCTGAGATGGAGATAGATTTTTGGGTTTCAGCTACACATCTGCAAGTGTGAAAATAGTTTCTGGTGCCCAGTGCCTTTTCATTACTCACTCCGAGCTGTTTCATGGAAAGTAAATCCCCTACTTCTGCATGAGAGGTTCAGAAAAGACAACCAAAATAGCCTGTGAGGACCTCTCTTTCCCCCCTTTCTCTTCCTTCTTTTATCAATCCTGCACTGTCTCCGTGTCTCCCTCTCAGACTTCCCTCATCCCCTGTGGGCCTTTGTGTTGCTTCCACTAAGACTAAAGCACAGACAAGTGATTAAACAGTGTGAAAAAGTAGGAGTGGTGGTTTTTGTGAAGTACTCGAGAGGCGAGACATTCAGATTGTTTTCTGCCTCTATCTAACTGCGTCACAACCCAACGAGGAAATCCCATCTTTACCCCCTGGTTCATAAACTGCTGTCTAACTTACCAGGAATCAAAACTCATGCCAAGGCAGTTTTTGGCAAGGTGGCGAGGACAAGAATCCTGTTATGCTTGGGAGAAGCCAACTTGACTGAAAAGATTTGAAAAGCTCTAGATTGTTAGAGATACAGGCTTCAGCTGGGTGTTCTTACCTGCAAACTAGTTGTTTGGTGTGAAAAATATACAGTGTGTTTCTGTCTCTTTTAAGCTATGTTACCTGGGCTGACCACATTCCATTTCACTGTTGCTAAAATATCTTGCTCAGCTGCAGAAGGAAAAACACTTAATATCTACACTCATTTATCAGTCTCGCTTGAAGCTGAGCATTTGAAATTTAAAGTATGATGTTGAATAAAATTGAAACAAAGTAGGAGCCACTGAGAAATTAGACGTGTTTGAAAGCGCTGCGCAGTTGACCACTCCAAATCAAACACTTCTGTTGCACAGTATTTGCATGGCTTTTTTTCCACTGCGGGACATGGAACTACAAGCTGTTATGCAGCTTAACTGCATGCATTGAGGTGTATGTGACTGAAACAATAGATTATATAATAGAAAGCCTATTCTGTTCTTGAGTTCAAGGTTAACTGTGAGTTAATATATGCTAAGTCAGTATACTTAGTTGGCTTTGTAAGATGATTTTTACATTAGAAATAAAATAAAGAATTTGTATACAAATCTAACATTTATTTTTTATGCAAAAAATTAATCAAAATAAACCAGAAGATACACAGTTTCTGCAATATTGTAATGTTTTTATTATTTTTTGAATTTGGCCAATCAGAGTGCAGGACCAAAAACCAATACCACTGCAAAAAGAGAAGTACTAATCGGTGACAGCACATTTCTGTGTGTCACATCATGATAATGGGATTTAAATAGGCTGAGAAGAATCAGCAGTAGAATATTGATTTATTTACAATAACATGTTTCTAACAGTTAGTTTAAAATAATATGATTCTTTATAAATCATTTTAAAAAGAAGAGGAACTGAACTCTGGAACACCTTTAATTCATTACTGTCAGGTAATAAGGGGACTATGCACAAGTGTTTTGGATTGTAACACTGACACCATCATTTTAACTATAATTTCTCACTCTCCCACGTTGGCTGGTTTATATGTCTCCTCAGTTCAGCAATTTTTCTGCAGGCCTCTCCCCTGAAGGAATGTCATGTCATGTTTAGACTGCAGCTCATTTCTCAAATAAGTGTAAGTGCTGCAGCACCGAGAAGAGCAAAACAATAGTGAGAGATTGATTGGGAGGAATTTTGGCAGTTGTGGCACCGGTCCTTTTATAACAAAGTTGTATACGGTAGCACGAAAACCTGGTGTAAAAAAGATCAGTGCCCTGATGGATGAGCTGTGAACTCTGGAATAAATTGGCTTTTCAAATTTTGAAATGAGCACCATAAAAATCTCTGCATTTTTGTAACATTGACAGCCAAAACTGCAAATTTTATCCAGTGACTGAAATGTTTTATCTTGCAGCATTTATCCTTCATTTATCTGCTTCACTTTCTCTCTGTTTTATGCTTTTTGTCCATCACACAGTTACTAATGGAAAATCGGAGGCCCAGTGTTTGAAAGGGACTTTTATGTACAAAGGATTATGTTAAAGACTGTTTGTTATTTTGATATTTAGTCATAACAGGGCTTTGACATACTAAAACAAACTTCTCTTGACTTTTTTTTAGCGCTGGGTACAGATTTTTCTGTGATTATATGCAGAGGAACCACTGAAAGCTGATCTCCAGACCTCCCTGTAGCTACAGGGGAGCTTGTCAGATGTGTACCCAGCACTCAAAGCCCCTGGCTTGGCCGCGGGGATGGCAGCCTCTGCCCTGAACCTAAACGGAGTCATGAACAGGTATGGGATTTCTCAAAAGTCTCATTTGCTTTTAACAGTTGAGAGAATACACAGATTTCCCAGAACGTTTTCGCATGGGAATTGTATACTTTAAACATATTTAGCTGCTGATGTAGCCGTTAAACCAGACCAACAGGATTTCTTTTTTTGTTTGTACTCCATTAGAGAGCAATTAATAACTTTAAGGGACACATACTTAATGGGCATGCTGTCAGTGAATGTCCTCTTTATTTCAAGTCTAGGTTTCACTGATGTGTCCTATTTAGTCACTAATATAATTACAACCTATTGAAGCACATTAACCTAAAAATAAACTCTCTCTTATCGTCTCTCCACATCACATCTCCACAGTGGTAATCAGTTTCACACCCAGCCAGGCTCCTCTAGTGCCAGCTCTCGAGCCCGAATCACACCAGCTGCCCGACCTGTGCTGCCAGTTCCAGATCGGAGCACCTACTGCCAGTTACTGGGAGGAGGTCTCTACAGCCCAACGAGTCCACAGGTAGCCTGTTCATCACATCCACCAAAATCTGAAGAGACTGTTCATGTATTTTCCAGCTTTTTCTAGTAGATTATTGTCTAGACAAAAGCACTAGAGCAACAGTAAAACACCTTGAAAGCTTATGCCAGTAAGATAGATAATAGTGGTATGCAACTGAGATTAATTTAATTAGCTCACTGAAACTACACTAGGTTTTACCTTGATGCTACAATTTCCACTTGTTGTAGTTCAGTATGGGAATGCGAAATAGAAACTGCTTAGATTATTTATATTTTATATATTGTACAGCTCATATTGTTTTACATTTCCTGTTAGTAAATCCCATGTTGTTTTATTTTGTATTTTTTCCTTTTAGACAAGCCCTCGTGGCTTGGGTCAAACCTTTATCTTCCCATCTTCACCCTTGCGCTCGCCTAGCCCCACACCTCGCGCTCGCTCCCCCTCGCCGCGAAGCCCGGAGCTCCTAGGAGTCAATGTGGGCCAGCGAGTCCGACGCCTGAGCTCGCCTGGCGGTGAAGATAGAGGGGACGAAGACGGCCACGAGGAGAGGGGACGAGAGACGGGAGGAGGAGAGAAGCGAGAAGAGAGGAGACGCCAAGCGCAGCTGCTGCAGATTCACAGAGAGCTGCAGAACGTTGAGGTGATCAGACCTGTGCTTTTCAATTATGTCCATCCTCATTCTCAGCATGTTTTATCAGCTTTTTAGAAATACTTGCTACATCTACCACCATTTCTGTCTGCATCCAAAAAATGCAGTTATGCAACAAAGCAATTAAATAAAAAATAGAAGGATTTCCTGGTTTAATTTGATTTGCTGGGGCAGTCACGTCAATGCCACCATAGCTACTCTTACACAGCTGTAGGTGATGAGGGTGAAAAGTAAAAGGTAGGCCACATGCATTTTCAGCTGTTTCTTCCTTGTGTTTTTATGTATATAGAAAAGCTGTCTGCATGTCATTCAATAAAACAGTTACAGGATTTTTCATCAGGTCTTCCTGAAAACAGAAGTTGCAAAACTTAGTGGGATTTACTAAAACAAATACAGCTTTTATGTAATATAATCCACTTCCATTTAAGACTTTTAATGGTTTTCATCATGCATAAACTATTAAAGAAAATAGGCACTCTATAATATGTTGAAGCTTGTGAGTTTACGCAACTTGGCTTCTTTAGAGGTTGCTGTGCACTGATTAAACAAAAGAGGGACCAGAATTAGATTTCTTTCAGTTTGATTTCAATACAAATTTAACAAAAGTACTTTTGTTGGTTTAAATTCATCCTGACATTTATGCTCCCTCACCCTCTTTCTCCTTATTCTTACTGAGGGGAATGCCAACATACTTTAGAACTGACTGTGAAACTGCAGACAGTCACACACTGAAGTTGTAGCGTGCCAGTGGCCCATTTTTCAAGTACTCTGTTTAATGCCAGGCGATGGAAAATTTGAGCGCCGTGGGCCATTCCTGCTGTGTTTTCTTAATATTGGTGTTTTTTGTTATGATATTTTTTCAATTACTTCTTCTCTGTTTATTTTTCTGACATTTTCCAAAGCTCTGCTACACCTGTGAAATCCTAAACTATTTAAACCAAATATTGAAAACACAAATATGCATCAAAGCATAATTCTCTGCAGTAAGACCAAGACAATCAAACCGTAGTTTCAATGTTCTCTCTGTGCAGGTGAGGGGAAAAGTTGGCATTTTTGAGGCCCACATTTCCGGGATCCGTGCCCAGGTACTTAATAGTGAGCTCCAGCGCAGCCCTCGGTCTCCCAGACGAGTGACTCAACAAACTCCTTCTGATCCTGGCAAAGGAAACACAGCTCTGGATCACCTAATGACTCACCCACAAGAAATTAAAGCCCCCTCTGTTGTCCAAAATGGGAGAGAAAGGGATGAAGAAACAAAGGAAGGAGAAAGAAGCGAAGAAGGAAAGAGTGATGGTGAGAGGGACAGCAGCAGCACTAAATCAAATACAGACAACAAGACACTGATTAAACAAAATGACTGCCTTTCAGAAACATTAAAGCAAACTCCCTGTTTAGATGGACTGTTTGATAAAGGTTTTCTTGAGACATTTGATAAAGATCGAATGACAGACACAGAGAAAAAAGAGGGAGAAGTACTGAGGGACATGGAAACAGAGAGCAAGCAACTGTTCGGAGATGAAAGAGATCTGATGGATCAGAAAGAGGACCTGTTGTGTACTAAAATGCTGCTCCAGCCAGAAGGACACACGTTGGAGGTTAATCCTGAAATGTCCCAGGCACAAAGCAGCGAGAGCACCCCTTGTTTGCTCGACATGACCGAGCACACCTCAAACCACTCTTCCATCCCTGCCGTCATAGTAACTGACCACGGTTTGGAAAACCAGCCTCAAACTTCTGAAGGCTCCTGCTCAGACCAGGGGCGAAGCTGCTCGCCTAGCCCCAGTTCTAGCCCCGTGCCAAACTCCACTCGTTCTCTCAGGAAGCTGTCATCGTCCTCTGCCTCCTCAGCTGGTTTCTCCTCTTCGTGGGAGGAGTCGGAGGAGGATATTTCCAGTGATACAGAGAAAGGAGAACAGCTTCTCAACCCTGCATTCCTCAGTTCTCAGCAGAAAGCAGTAAGTGGATTCAAAATCTGAGATTTGAGCTTGTTTGTCACTGTATCTACAGCCTGCTGGCTATTCAGTGGACCTGATTTAATTGGAAACTTCTAATAAGATTGTCGCATGAAATGCACACAGGAAATGTCAGGGATGGGTTCTTCTTGAAAGCTAGGGAACAGATAATAATGTTCTCCCTCTCAAAGAACCAACATACTTACAGCCATATCACAATTAATACAAGTGGCGCCATCATTTTAATGACTTTCCAACCATTCAGAGGCTCGCTGGTTTTGGTCATTTGAAGCATGCTTCAAAGAGCTTGAGTTTCCTAGCTAATGCATCATAATGGAACAAACATCTTGAGCGCTACAATTGAAGTGTGATCTGTGAACTGAAGGTCTGACCACGGAGATTGTCCATTCATGTAGCACTGCATACAGAAGCTGTATGCACAAAAGGAAACCAAAAGACTTGCCTGGCATGTTGTAAGATGGTGTTGTAAGTTTTATGGAAGTTGTGTTGTTGACCTCACAGTGGAGTATGATCTTAACTAGCTCATAACCACAGCATTCTTTCATGTCAGGGTCTCACAACCATTCCCGTTGGATGAGCTAAGCTGGAAAGTTTGCACTTTTCTCAACAACTATATATAGCTGTATCAGTAAGTGACGATGACAAAAAATGCAAAACTTACTGATGAGGAGGAAAGGATACTGTAGGATGTAGGATTATGAACTGTTGACTGACAAACTGGTGGTGTAGTTGTAGCATGCCAAACTTTGTTGAGAAAATGTAGGAAAAATGTAGTATCCCCCCGCCCTCGGTTTCTTACTTTTGTTGAGAGTAAATGGTTTGCAATGGCGCTAACTCTGCACACCTTTCTTTTAACAGATTGTCTTTGAACTTTTGAGCTTTTGAAATTAAGCTGCTGTTAAGCGTCATGTGTTTGGGGTTGGCGCCGCTTTGGCTTTAGGCTAATTAAAACTTGTTCAGCAACAATTATTGTGGTCAGAGTCGACAATTTCTGATTAGCTCCATTGTTGCTTTCTTCTCTTCACCCTGTTTCTGCTTGCCCCCTCACACACACATGAAACACACACACTGTAATAGACGAGAAACTATGAAAGAAACTGGCACAGTCATTAAGGATTGCAGAATGAGAACAAAGACTCGTAGTTTGCTGACAAGTTCAAACTAATTAGGTAAATAACTATAAATAAAAGAAATAACTATTTTGTCCCTTTTTGGCTTCTTGCAGGGGAGCAGAGATTTTTTTAAATCACGTTAAGCACTGAATTTTAAGTTGTGTGAATAATATGAACATTTCATTAAAAAATTTTGAAAATAATGGAAAAGCTAAAGTTTTGTAACATTTTTGATAAATGACTGTCACTAATAAAATAATGAGACTGTATCAACAAAGATAATCTCAAAATATTTTTAAGCCATCCCAGGAGTAGCACTGTGGTAATGCTGGGTGTATCTATTGGTCTGCTTTTTTTGTTGTTTTTGTTGTTTTGTTTTGGGGTTTGTTTTTTTTTTCAGATCAAGCATCAAGCTGGTTGTTGTGAAATTTTTTCAGATTTGAGACTTTAGTAAAATAAATACAGTCCTTTGTATGAATGGAAACACTGTAAGCATACTACTTTTTTAATATTAGCATGTGAGCATCTCCTCCACCATGTAGTTTCCTTTTCCTTCTTTTTTAATGGAAGTCCAACAGGTTACGAAACACTAAACCTGCTGATGTGATGTTGTAGCTTATCTTTTCCTGGAAGGAGTTTGTTTCTGCGAGACTCTCTAATGGCAACTGTCCTGAAAAATGATGCTTATCAGTGTGCTTTTTCCCCAAATCTTTTTACAAGCCTGTAGTAAACAATCACTGTGTACACCGATCATAATCGGCTCCCACCGAATGATGCAATCACTACATTCACAATACAGTAACAGAAAAAATGGCACATTGGATCAGCGTTAGTCATCAAAAGAAGAAAACATCATCATTGCTGACTGTGCATTTGGCTTCGCCCAAAGGCAACTTTATAACTCGGGTGTTGCAGTGCAATTAAAATATGCCTATATGAAAGCAAAGGGGCCCGTGAGTGCGACCTTAAACCAGAAGCCTCTCATTGTATGGCTCATTTTGTGCACCTCAATGTGCCTGTGCATGTTGCCCTGTGCTTCTGTATCAATTGGCCTGTGCTCGCTGCCTGAGTAATTTTTTGACATTCACGATAACAAAGCTATCTCTGTGCCCCAACCTGTGTCTGTGTGTGTGTGTGTGGGGGGGGATCAAAATGAGGGAAAGCTGGAGAAGTTGCTAGTCACACACACTTAGGCTTTTCCTGCACTTGGATGCAGTTCAGAGAGGAGGCTGAGGCCTGATTGGGTATGTAGTGTGTGTGTAGGTGGGTGGGCGGATGTGTTTTTATTTGTAGCCAGCAAAGGTTCACAAGGCCATCTCACTTCTGCTTTGAAACACGACTTAACGAAGGATTGTATAACTGCTTTTAATGTTTCTTACACAGTGTGCCAGTCCCAGAGCTGGCTCTTGTTTAGCACTTAATAAGTGCTAAAAAATCGGTTTCTGGCTTTCAGAAAGAAGTGCTTATATTAAAAACAGCAACAGAAAAACTACTGAAATATTCAGTGTATAGCCATATTACCGCATGAAATCAATGAGATGGTAGATTGACCAAAGATTTTTCACTTGCAAATGCGTTCTTTTTTTCTTGCATATTTAACGAATGACCCCACCCGAAACCAATATCCTAGCTCTCACCAGCCGACTCGCATTACAAACGATTTGTTTAAGTGATCTTGGCTTGTGGATTTGAATATTGTTTGTATTGCTCTTTGCATATTTCCGGTCATTGTTTTTGGTTTTATCCAGGCAGAGAAAGCGACAGAAGCTCTTCATGGCGCAGATATGTCAAACGTGTGGGTTATTCATGTTTTTGTCACAGTTCCTGATCCGTACAGTTTTAAGGAAACCTGGTGAGTCTGTGCAAGAGGCAAACGTGCAGAAACACATAAAGCATGCTCGCTTGTGTGGGAGGTATGTAGGAGAGAGGAGAGGGAGAGAGAGAAGAGGAGTGATACTGTGAGAATAAGAAAGAACGAAAAACAAAGTGAGCTCGACAGTAAAACTGGCAGAGAGACAGAGCAGAAAAAAAGGGCACGACAGGAAAAGTTGTACAAAGTGTACTGCATATTAGCCATGTTGTTTTCAGCTGGCTTTACAGGGAAAATCGTTTTTAGCCTTCTTCTAATGGCAGCTTGGCGCAGGGATACACATTGTGTGGCATTTTCCAAAGGAAACGACACTGCACGGATATTGTTTGGGGATATTATTAATAAAGGATTTGAAACCCTAATAGGAAATTCATAGATTCAGAGTTAAATGTAGCACCAGCACTGCTAGATCTACAAAAAGAGATTTTTTTAAATGATAAAATTTCATGCATGCTTTTTAAAAATGAAAGTTTGTGTGTGACACAAATGTGCTCCCCTTGAATAGATTAACCCCAGATAAAGTTTATGCTCTGTATTCAAATGTAGCTGCATTTGTATTCTTCACCACTGAATTCACCTTTGTTTTCATTAATACGTGCTTCTGCTGTTAGCTTTTGGATTATATGAAGTCAGTTCACGCTTAACTGGTAGGGGTTGGAATCTGAACAGAGCCATATATAGACACTGTTTGGCTGATCTTTTCACTGGTGGGCATCTTTCCAAGGTTAGAAGACACACACTGCAGGCGCTGCCAGCGTTGCCATAGCTTTACTTAACTTCTCACAAAAGGACACCTGCCATAGATTGGCATCAGCACCTTTTTTCTTTCTGTAAGATTTCAGTTGAGCTCTGTGGAATAAAAAATTAAGCCACCAGTGACTTACTTCGGGTGACAGTCAGTCGTTTGCTTCTCTTTAAAAATCCACATGAGAGTAGTTTAAACCTAAACAGATCTTGATAGACTTGCATGTAAGTGAAAACTAACTAGTTTGGTTAAATAGTGTTAAACTGAAATTGTGTGCATCAGTAAGAATCATGGCATCGATTTAGACGCCGGTTCAAATGATCCTAATGATCGATTTAATGAAAATATGAACTTGATATTACAACAGCTACAGAAAAGTAAAACCCTGCTATTTTGGTCAGGGTAAAAGTTAAATATTTCCATTGTTTATTAATCATTAAACATTTTGAATGTTCCTGCGCCTAAAAGTTAAGATTTTCGGCCATCTTTGATATCACAACAAAAATTTAAAAAATACTGTTTGGCTGTTTGGAGTGTAATTTCACTCTTTTGTTTTTCTTTTCTTACATGGAAAGCAGCTTCATTGTTAGTGGCAGGCCTAAAAACTTTTACCAGTCCACAGCTTTAAATTGCCGGTTATTCTGAGAGTAAGATGGCAGATAAACTATGCAGCATGTTTCCGTGTTTACTGTTACTGTGAAGTTTTAAAGTTTGGGCGTCTTTTGTTTTTCACAGCTCTATTTAAATTTGCAAAATTACCTTTGACACACACAAATGTTTTCATTTTTTTTCTCCCCATTTTTTAATAAAATAGGAGCTTGAGTTTTGTTAAAGCTGTAGAGAACACTCCAGCCTCAGCTTCTGTAAAGCCTGATGTAAGACACTAAAGTTAAGTGGAGCAGAAGCTACAGCGGAACGGAAGTGGGGCAGGACTTATGAAAGTCACACTTTAAATGATGCAGACAGTGTGTTGTCACTCATGGTGCGTATTTACTCTCTGTAAAGCTCTGACTGCATCATATTTTTTACCACAGTCCTCATTTGCTGAAAAGGTGTAGCAATTAAACAGATCAATATGCAAACAAACATGTCTTTTTGAATGAAGACTACGCCCATGCTGCTGTATCTGTAAACTGTTAAACACACACACAGATACAGCTACACACACACATGTACATGCACTGATGCTTTAATCGACACACCCTCTGTACACACTACACACTGCAAATTCTTCTGGCTGATACTAGCTGTACATACTTTTCATGCAACACTGTGCACTCTTTTTTTCTTCTTCACAAGCCTACCTTAAACTAACTTTTAGTTGATGCTTTAAAGTGCTGTCACACTGTGACCCAAACATTAATTTTTCCCATGCCTGGTTAATCCAACCTTGAATCGAAACTCACTCCCAATACCAAAAAACAAAAACCCTAAACTTTTGTTTTTATGTGTTGGAATGCACTGAAAGAAAATTCATTTCTGTGTCCACAACTGTAACTCAATTTGATTGGCACACACACACACACACACACACACACACACACACACACACACACACACACACACACACACACACACAAACAGTGTTTGTACTGCAGTGGAAAATCTTCACTACCACGGCGGTAAGTTTCCTAGCAACCCTGTGACGTCAAACCGAGTTTCCCTCTCACAGCTGTACAGTGTGTGTGTTTGGCAGAGACTGTAAGTTTGGTGTGTGCTGCAGAATGCCTGCCTGGTTAAGTCTGAGAGGGGAAACACCGGTCAATTCTTTATTTGGAGCTTTTTGTGAGAGTGAAGGAGCATGCATGTGCAGACTTGATTTGCTCTAGGCAGTGGAGGAGAGGTCAGACTCCTCTTACCGATGCTGACATTTGGGCTCAGAGCGTTATCATCAGCTTTGGATACCAGCACACTGGGGAACCCCTGCTGGTTCTGACACATGATTAGAAAAGGGATGTAGAGCACACCTCATGAAGGAGTACTTGTAGATTTGATACTTGCATACAAACCATGTTTTCATAAGCAAACTGAGAACCCCCCCCCCCCCCCCCCCCAAAAAAAAAGAAAAGAAAACATTTTGAGGTGTTTCACAGTGAAGCCTAGATCTAGAGATATGCTTTTTAATGTTCCATACTGACCTCAATTTGGAAATAAGTCTCCTTATGACTGCAGCATTCAGTTACAACCCAGCTGAACAGTATCAAGCCTTTCTTTTTTCTTTTAGGTGTCCCTTTTTCTCGCCTTTGTCTCACTGTCAGTTTTGCAAAGCTGTTGTTCCACTGGCCAGCCTCGGTTGCTAAGATATTTATCATGCTCTCTCCAAGCATGTTGTTTTGCCTGCATCACACTCTGAGCAGTTTAATTTTGTGAGTGTGATTGTGGTGTTTGTGAGTCTCTGTGTGTGCCTCTAAAGTTTGCAGACTCAGACAGCTAGAGTGTTTGTATCTGCAGGGGACCTTGTGGTGAGCGATATCAGGCTTGTTATTTCCTCAGTGCCTCTCCGTTGAAAACATCAGCATGCATCAGTGTTTCCCCTGCTTCTTCACATTACACATTTATAACCCAGAGTCACCCTTTGCCCCCAAGGCTTTTTTAAAAATCACTCTCCACCCTTCTTTCTGTACTCCCTGCATGCAAATGAGTGATATCTGGTTGCCTTATATAACCTTGGGCCTCCTGATCGAGACAAAAATATCAAATTTCCACATCATCTATGCGTATGGTTTGCAACAACAATTGTTTTAATACTGCGTGTAATAATTTTCCAGCTGTAGAATCTATAGGAGTCACTTGCCTAATGCAAATTTTGCACAAGAGCATGTCTGCACGCATGTGCTGAGGAACGTGATGCACATTTTGTAGGCATGATAATCAAGAGGCCAATAAAACGTCCATGCGTTTACAGAGGGCAAGGCCATTTTTTTCTGTCGTTTTTTGTTTGTAGTCAGCGGCGGATGTGGAAAATACTGTCGCTGAGGCAAGCGGCAACCCCCCCACTTCCTGTCTGCAAGAAGTTCCTTCGCTTACCATTTCCCCTATCTCTCTCTCTCTCTCTCTCTCTCTCTCTCTCTCTCTGTCTCTCTCTTTCTGTCTCTCTCAATGGAAACTTCACTAGTTCTCCCTCTCTCCCCTTGTCATCCAGCTGGTCTGGGGACAGGAGATAGGAGAGAGTGAGAAGAAGATGAGCGTGTTGACTCTCAGGGAGGTTTGTGAGCAGAGAGCATTTGGCAAGCAGCACGCATCTTCATTTTCCTTATTTTTTTTAAAATGCAAACTTAAACAAATTAAGTGCAAACATAAGTACTTTTTCAAACAGCCAGAGGCAAGCATGGGAACACTTGGAAACTTGTAGCAAACCCATAGGTTGCGTTTAATAACACGGGTGTAACAATGTGCACAGTTTGTTTTGGTTTATTGCATCTCATGCTTTGGTGTAATACATAGGCCAAATTTAGCATCTATAGCTAAATTCATTATTTAACACAACAAACTGTTTATAAAACACAAGTGGAGATTTTGCTGGAAAGTGTTGGGAGATGTTTTCTTTGTACAAGTAATCTTTAATCATTTTAAGAACTCAATTAAGCTGTTTTGATGACTCAAGAGATCAGCTCAAGTTTCCCCTTACAGCTCCTGCTTTTATTTAAATTTGGGTAGGAACTTTGCCTTTAAGTTCGTGTATGTCCACAGGATCCATTATTTCCAGCCTTCCCATTGCCAGTTAATTTGCGGAGCCATCCGTGCAACGCATTTTGGTTAAGCGCCAAAGCGTTCAGTCACTCCAGTCCCCATTCCCACAAAGTTAAGATCTCTGGAAATTGCCGAGCAGCATTTGAACTGGCTGATGTTCATTTAAAGTAAAGAGATATTCAGCAGCTGTTTAAAACTTATTTTGCTGAAGTATTTTCATAAAATAGGAGTGCATGCAAGGCATTCATCCAATCAGGTTGAAGAAGACAGAGAGTACTTGATAATCATCTTGCCCAACATGCATCCAGTTTCTTAGTAATGTGTGATCCTCCCCACGAAAACACACCCCTGTGAATGCTTATCTTTAGACAGCGAATTCTGACCAGAAATGTAGGAAGGGAGAGCAAAGGGGAGCAACATGTAGTAACATGTTGCACGGGGATGGTCATCAACACATTTACTGACTGCAGTCATGGTGCCAGAACTTTCAAGACAGCTCAGGATGGAGGTTGGTGGTTTGATGTTTGGCTGTTCCAATCTGAATGCTAAAGTGTCGTTGGGCCGAGTTTCTCCACTTTGCATTCATCGACGTGTGAATGTTAGATAGAAAGCACTTAGACGTAGATAAAAGCATGACTGTGAATGAGACATCTTGTATAAGTGCTTTGATTGTTTTAGTAGAAAAGAGCTATATAAGCGCCAGTGCATACTTAAGTAAGGCCATTTTATTAAACAATAGTGATAATTAAACCTTACTAAATATATTATGTCAAATGCGGGTTGCAGTTAGTTAAAAATACGTGCCTTTCCTAGAGGATTTATGCATTTCTTCCAGTACATATCTGGTGACTGGCAATTTGCATATAAGCATGAAACAATGTGCGGAAAACCACACACATACAAAACAGAACAAAAAACCAGAGACACCGACACTACCAGATGAATGCTTCATGTATTAATAGATCACATACAGTCATCAGAGGAGTTTCAAAGTCTGTCAAAAGTGGTCGTCATAGTGTTTAAACAATGAAGCTGTAAAGTAGGTAGGACAGTTTGCAGACCATGCTGGGTTTGCTATAAAGGGACGACAGTGTAAATAAGTGCTGTGGCAATTAGGAAGATACAAATTAATCAACTGTGTAAGTCAGGGATGTCAAACTCACTTTACACTCATTTACAGGCTCACTTTCGTCTTAAGTGGGCCGGACTACTGAAACTTCCCTTCCTATCAGAAGTTTAACTGCACATTTAATTACATTTAATGTACTTTAACTTACTCATTAATAAATTAAACTGCATGGTTTTACAACATGATAATTGATTCTTTGGGATAAAAGTGTAAACTTACAGAAAGGGTTCAGGTAGCTCGTTGCTCAGACTGTCCTGTAATTATAAAGCAGAAAGTTCTAGTTCATTCACAAAAATCGTTCTGTTTTTGTTTATTTATTTGTTTTACAGTGGACACATTTTAAAAAGCAGACATTTCTGTAGTAGATAGTGGATAACAGGGACTTTTTTGCCATTTAATTGTTAATGTATTACTTTGGTGTGATATAAATGGCCTTGGAGGTCTTTATTAGCAGGAAAGCTGGAAAAAATTCATGAAAATACAGTTGACAGTCTATACCATTCTGGCTCCTGTGCCTTATGTTTGACACCCCTGGTGTAAATGATCTGCCCTGAAAAAATGATGAAGAAAAAGCCAAACATTTTGGAGGTTAATCTGTATCTGTTATGTTCTAATTGGTTGTAATTTTTTTTATTATTTTACTGTCAGTGAGACAGTTTCACTATTTCAGGAAACAGTTAACTTATTAATTAAAAATATAATAGTTTTGTAAAGTAACTCTTTCTAAATAGCTTATAAAAAGTGATATTCATCTGTCAGCTGGTAAGTTATTGTTTCAGAAGATAATCACAGACAGAGAATGTCCAGATTTATTTACATGTTTTCTTTTTACTAGCCATGTAAAATTCAAATGTGACACTCTGCTGCACCCAATAGTGCTGAGTTACAGGATGAAGGTGCATTGCAGTAGCTTCAGCGGCTCGGCGCAGAGTGTGTGGGAGCTGCTGTTTAGGATGTTTCCTTTAGTTTATTTTAGCCCTTGTTGCAGCTTCTGTCACAATCTTTCTTTGTGTCATCCTCAAGACAAGCGTAGAGATTTACGCAATGACGCGTTCAGACACATGTAACAACTAAAAGCAGATAAACACCAACGCGCAGGTTTATTTTGAATTTCCACGAAACCTCTCTGCATTTCCAGGATTTTGCCCTCGGACTCTCTTCCAATCACGCACACTCTGTCCGTGCCTTTGCAACCTTTGTGGGTATTTGCATGTCCAGATTATGTTTGTCCTCTGTTTTGCCAAACAAATGATCTACAAGTGTTTATCCCCACACACACACACACAGACATATATGTGTACATCTTGTGGGGGCACGAGTAGAACGAGGAGTATGCAAGCCTGAGGTGCTCGGTTTTTCGGCACAGATAGCTCAAGTTTGGGCGTGTTGCGGGAGAGCCGGACGGATAATCGTTCTCGAGGGTTTTTCCAGCTGAGTGGCACATGATTGGTCATGATGTGGTCTACATGGCTGTATTCGGTATGGAGTGTTATTTTATCAGTTGGAGCCATCTGTATTATTGCCATCATCCACCGCCGCCACAAACGGCAGCAGGTACTCACACCTATACAGCCTCTTTTTGAGTAAAGGCTTTCTGCAGAATGCTCTCATAGCTGGACTTAGTTCATGTTTTGTGATGCTTGACAGCTCTACTCCACTTTTAAACTTTATTGTGCAATAATATACCTGCACTATCGCTGTGATAGCTGCAGGCTGAAGTTTGTTTTTAGTCTTACAGACCTCCCTCTCCTCTTCTGATGAAATTTAAATGTCTGTAGCTCGTAAATCTGCACACGGTAACCATGTCTGTTATTACTCACACTTGAGTTGCTCCAGACTTTCTCCTTCTTGCTCTCTCTCTCTTGCCCTCTACAGCTCGCACACACAAAGCTGTCAGTGGGCAACGTGGTAGAAAGATGTCACGGAGAAAAATGCAGATCTTTGCTACTTATGAGCTGGAGCCCGACACCGCAGCTCATTCGCTAACTGGCTAAAAGTGGCGTGGGGAAAAAAGGAGATGGGGACTATCATTCTGTTTGGCGTTTGCTGGTGGTCTACAAAGTGCAGGCCACCAAGTGTGTTCCTGATTATTAATGTTTTTTTTACCCATTTTTCTGAAGTTGACAGTCTAGTCTTACTTACATATCCTGACACATGCAGAGTTCTGTTCGATGTCACCTTTAGTCTGCTTTGAATCATACTGAGGCTTTTCCATTTTTCTTTAAATTGCACAACACACTGAAATGGCTAAACCTCGCTACTAAACTTTCTGCTGCAAAAAGTCTCATCGTGCTGATGATGACTCAAGCCTTGCTGCTCTCTTCAGAGTCATTTCGGCTGACCTACACACATGTGAATGTGTGAGAGTTGTACTTTTAGTGGGAGTGAGGTTATTTCTTTTTCTTGATCCTCCACTGGTGCAGAGCAAAAACCCCTCATGTGACTCGTCGCTGCCTCGGACAGTAAGGCCAGGAGGGAGGGAGAAAGTGTGTGCGCCTGAAGTTGTGTGTGTCCGTGCATCTAACCATAGATAGTCATGCTATCAGCTGATGAATTTTCATCAGGTCGAGATTATGTGACATGGGGTTATATATCTCCTTCTATGGTCTTCTTCTCTCTTATCTTATCCTTCTCCTTACTTCTCTCGCCTTTCTCTTCTTCTCCTCTCCAGTAATTTGTTGACACAAGATTATTTCCCCCCTTCACAAGACCAGTTTGAACTCTCTTGTGTGAGAGAGGACACATCTTTACCAGTGGAACGTTTTCAGTTTTTTTGTGTTATTTCTTAAAACTAAGCATCTTATCATAGAAGGTTATTTATTTGAGAATAGGCTGTTTGTACTGCGTTTGAAGAGATGCCATAAAAACCTTTGGATTTTTTTTTGCCGCGTCTCTCTGTTACTCTCTCGGTGTGGTACAGCCAAGCGTTGTTCAAACCCACAGAACAAGACGTGGAATTTTTCCATCTGATGTAATGCTGCAAGCATAAAAGATTGTACTCAGCCAGAGTTTGTCATTTCAGTGAGGTGCAACAGGCTGCAAGTTTAGCACATCTACTTGAGTATAAGAGGACAAGAAATGAAGAGTATTTTAGTCAAATCCATGCTCAAATGGATTTGAGAGGTTTGGTTAAGAGTGCCATTTAAAGTGACAATAACCTGTGGTTCATTTACTCGTAAAGTATTTCTTGTAGTTTCCCTTGTTTGGCCTAAACACCACTCTTTGACATGTTTCTACATGGCCACTTCTTCTGCTGAAATATGGATATTGCTGTTGAAAGGAAGACATTTTTTATCACAAAGATTAAGAGCTAGAGAAAGGGAACGATGGATATGAATCAGATCAGAGAAAACATATTTATGTTGAGAAAGCTGTGTGTGTGTGTGTGTGTGTGTGTGTGTGTGTGTGTGTGTGTGTGTGTGTGTGTGTGTGTCAGAGACCGAAGGCCTCATTTTGTGAATGAGTGTCCGTGTGTGTTTCTATGTGCGGCAGGAGTCCCGCAGTTCAATGTGTCCTTGCCAAGGACAGGGAGAGCCTTTGGAGAAACACTGTGTGTGTGTGTGTGTGTGTGTGTGTGTGTGTGTGTGTGTGTGTGTGTGTGTGTGTGTGTGTGTGTGTGTGTGTGTGTGTGTGTTTGTTACTAGGGGAAACCCCAGCCCAATCCTCCAGAGTTTAGATAAAATGTTCTAAAACACTGCAATAAAAAAGAATGACAGCGAGTGTGGGAGAACCATGCAGCTCCCCCAGGGTCAGGGATACCCGCCTGTGTGTGCGTGTGTGTGTGCGTGCGTGTGGTATGTGTGCACATATGTGATTTAAAGTCTTGTTTTTCTCACGGTCATTAAACACTGGATCACCCGAAAGGTTTAGAGGAGAACTTGCAGTACAGTCCCTCTGAGACTGAAGTAGACTGAAGTTGATGTTTTACAAAAGTTGCATAAGCAGAAGAGCAAATATTAATATTGCACTCACTCATTTTACAAACAGTGGAGTTTGGTTTAAACGGGTTGAGGTCGGAGAGCCTTGAGCTAGTGATCATGAATAGCTTAACTAAAATAAAGAACTTAGGCAGGCAGCTTTATGGTACACGAGTCATTTGTGGCAGAGCTTATGGCTGAATTCCTCCTGAATGTGAAAGCAACACATCCAAGTAAGTAATAATCAACAATGTACATGTTTGTGTTTGCAGCACAAGTCTTGGAAGAAGATTAAAAACATGGTCCACTGGTCGCCGTTTGTCATGTCCTTCAAGAAGAAATATCCATGGATCCAACTGGCAGGGCATGCAGGTAGGACACACACACACACACACACACACACACACACTGAAGCCTGTTCAGCTATCTTAGTGAGGACCTTCGTTGACATAATGGTTTCCCTAGCCCCTTACCCTAACCCTAACCATTTAAAATAAATGCCTAACCATAACCTAATTGTAACCCTGACACTAAAACCACATTTTGAGCCTCAAAAAGGCCTTCAAACTTGTGACTGTTGGTTCTTACAAGTATAGTAGAATGCAGATTTCGGTCCTCACAAAGATAGCTAGACAGGAACACACACACACAGGTTTCTCTGAATAAATACAGAACTAAAACAGCAAACTCATTGGGGGCTTGTCCATTTAAGCGTATGAAATCAGCACTTCTAGAATACAACTTTCATCAGGCATACTATTTGATTTTTTTTTTATAAAATTTGGCTTCATATAGTTTTAATTTTGGGGATTCTCTTTCACACGCTGTCATACGTACTTGCTGGTGGTCAGCTGGCCAGGGGTTTTTTTGTCTCGGTGGTGGGCTCAGACGCAGTTTTTCTTAGAAAATATGTAGACAGGCAGATCTGTCTTTGTTGGAGCCGGCTCTTTGTGGTCAGGGCCCTCAGGGGACGAGTCTGTGGGAATACTTGGGAATAGAGATCGTGCACAACGTGTCATTCCTAAAACTAGGCTAGTGGAGGGGAAAACGTGGGCACGCAGTAAACATCTGAAGGCTAAAATGGTAACAAAATACATGTAGCTGGTTATATTTGTGCTGATTAAGTTGTAAAAATATGCCAGCCTAAAACTGACATTTGGCAAAATCATTATCACAACAGTAGGAAGCAGCATTCTCATTCTCAGGCTTTCCCATCTCAGTTTTTTTCCTCATTAAAGGTTAAAGATTTTGATTTGGTAATTTATAAAAATTTGGTCTGGGTTGTCTGGGTTTCCTATTGCTCTTTTATCCCTGTACACTGCAGCTTTTAGGGATTGTTCCTTTTTTTTCTTTTTTCTTTGCTATTTGACAGACGAGGCAACTTCACAAAGCCAATAATTGTTTTCTCCTCCAGTGTGAGTGGGACTTAATTGCACTCTGTCTCTACTGGAAACATCTGTAAACATCTTTTTTGAACTGCTGTCTTGTCCATTCACTTGTAAAACGAGTCACAGCTTCTACTCTCACTTGCTCCCGATGACCTACAGCAAATTACTCAGGACTCTTTCTGCACATTTACAATGAATTTCTGTCTTTTCACAGGGAGTTTCAAGGCGGGAGCAAATGGACGGATATTAAAAGTAAGCAACCGTTTAGTGGCCCCTTAAGCAGCTCTGTGTCACTGCGCAAAAATCTGTTTAAAATCCACTCTGACTTTAAAAATCTTCATACTGAATGATCTGCAGCGCAGAGCATAAAACGCTGATTCCTTAATGGTATCTTTTAGAAACACTGTGAATGTGAGCAGCGCTGCTTGTCCCTCCTGATGAAGGACGTGCTTCGCCCCTACGTCCCTGGTTACCATGGAGACGTAGAGAAAGACGGCCAGAAATACAACCAGATGGAGGATCTGCTGGCTGAGTTTGACTACCCATGTGTGATGGACTGTAAGATGGGAGTAAGGTGAGAGAACACATTAATGCATGGTGACACAGTCATCCTTACACAACACGGCGACTGAGAGGATAAAGCGATTAATTATATTTCACGTACATAAGTAACTGTGATGGCTTTAACGCTGTGGCCTGTTTGTGAGGGTTATTTGAACCTTACATATATATCCATTAGGGCTGCTCGATTATGGCAAAAATGATAATCACGATTATTTTCACTGAAATTGAGATCACGATTATTTGACGATATTTATTTAACCCTTTAAGACCTACTATAGAACCAAGTCCACCAGAGCTTATATTATTTTATTTTTTTTACATGCTGTAGTGCCATTTGTGGGAGCATTTCAAGTTGCTATACATCAATACAACTGTTATAGCCCATATTTTAATAATATGTATGCATTAAGTCCATAGTAATTACATAAATTGCAAAAAAGTGCAATAAACTACAAAAAAAATAGAAAATCGTTTTTGTTTTGTTTTTTTACATATATTTCTACTTGGAGAAATTGAAGAGGTTTATCCCTCAAAACTTTAAATACAATAAAGTTGCAAAAAATAGTTTCCAACAACAGGAAATTTATTTTGAGTGTCTTCATAGTTTTATTTTGGAGATACACCAATTTTTATATACTGCAGGAAAAACAAAAAACAATCCTATGATGCAAATTTGCAAAGAAAACAGCATGTGCATCATTTCACTGTGGGAAGTGTTACGAACAGCTGATAGGATCGGCAAAGCGTGTTTCTGGAATATTATGTTTTTGTTCCTGCAAGCGCTTTTTATGCAATTTTTGCAAAGCTATATGTGGAACGAAACCGTGACCGAGGACAAGCTGATGGCATAAGATGTAAGTACAACTTCTCCGGTTTCATATGCAAAACAAATTATTGCGCTAGCTTACACGGTTCAGGTTCTACAGGGATTTAAAAATAGTTACGCAAAACGGAGCGTGCTGCTCTGACCGGCTTTAAAGGGTTAACAATGACTTTAAAAAATAATATAAAATAGTGTGCAACACCACTGAAGTTTTTTTTTTAAACTCTCTTTTCAACCAACGGCAGTCACTCTCCAAATAACTTCTGCTTAGCTTTCCGAGCTTCCCTCGGGTCCTCTTAATCAGCGGTCTCCAACTTTTTTTGCGCCACGGACCGGTTTATGCCCGACAATATTTTCACGGACCGGCCTTTAAGGTGTCGCGGATAAATGAGGGAGGGGCTAATAATCGGCTCAGTCATTTTTAATGATCGTTGAAAGCCCAGATCGTAATCGTGATTAAAATTCGATTAATTGAGCAGCCCTAATATCCATCCATATATATCTAAACTGTATCAGTTTAGAGATTATAAATGGTTAATGTTGTAGCAGTTATTATAACCTTTATACTTACAAAATAACAACTGTATTAGGTTGTAACACCATCAGAAATATCTGTAATGCTCCCTTTTTGTACACAAAGTCTGATCAGTTGGTTTAATTTTACCATTTCTCTTCCTTTTTTATTTTTCGATAGATTTGGCTAACCATGGTTGTTTTTATATAAATGAGATCATTTCAATTAAAGAGCTCCTGTTTCTTCACAAAAAGGGCTAACATGTCAATGATTCTTGCACATGTCAAGTGTTTATAACCCTTGGAAAGTAAAATGACAGATAAGGCTGATGAAAAATAAGATATCAGCTGTAAATTTTGCTGCAAATATCTGTGAGGAAAACTCCTTCCAAACAGCTGTGTCATGTTATTTGGAAACAGATCATCCTCCTCCTCTCTTTTTTGCCGCCTACCTCTCATCTCTTGCCTACCTATCTCCTCCTCTTCCTTTCACCACTCATCACCTGTGCGGTGTTTTTTTTTTTTGTGCTTCAGGACCTACCTTGAGGAAGAGCTGACCAAGGCTCGCAAGAAACCCTCTCCAAGACCTGACATGTATCAGAAAATGATTGAAGTTGATCCTGCTGCACCTACAATTGAGGAAAATGACAAGAAGGCAGTGACCAAACCCAGATACATGCAGTGGAGAGAGACTATTAGCTCAACAGCAACCCTGGGATTTAGGATAGAGGGGGTCAAGGTAAGACTGTGTGTGGGTGTGCGTGGGTGTGCGGGTGAGACTGGGGGGGGGGGCTTCCTTCCCTCTTTTCTTCCAGTTCTCTGTGTGTTTCTATTTTAGGATCTTGTGTGCGTCTATCTCCCAGGGTCATGATCTAACTTCCTGTTTGACCAGAAACTTCCTCTCAAGTATATGTTTGTGCATGAATGCCTTTGTTGCACATACGGCCTGTCTGTGACAGCTTTATAGGCCTCAGCATCTGGAAGTGACATTGTATGAGCTCAAACACACACACACACTCACACAAATCTTTGTCTCCTTGAGGGATGTGGCTATATAAGGACATTCACAGCCTCCCGGTGGTCTGTTGCCATGACTCTAAGGGTTATCCCCCAGAAACAGAAATGTGTGTGTGTGTGTGTGTGTGTGTGTGTGTGTGTGTGTGTGTGTGTGTGTGTGTGTGTGTGTGTGTGTGTGTGTGTGCTAGAAGTACTGCATCTGACTGCGCTTCACTGCCTCTCTTTGCAAATGGGAATGTGTCTGTGTCAACTTGTCTCTATTAAATATGTGAAAATGGGATAATTAGGTATAATGTATGTGTGTGTGTGTGTGTGTGTGTGTGTGTGTGTGTGTGTGTGTGTGTGTGTGTGTGTGTGTGTGTGTGTGTGTGTGTGTGTTTTCTGTACCCAGACTTGAACAGTAAAGGGAAAAGAAGTTTTGTCTCTAAATAGTATCTTGTTGCCTGGCAGCAAGCAAAATAAGAAAAAGCTAATTTATTCCTAACTTAACAAACTGGTTGATCTTCTTCTACAGACTTTACTACTACAAAAACTGAACAAAAATGTTTGATGTGTGCATTTCTCCTTTGCGGCTCTCAGTTCATGTGCAGAATTCTTAAACTGGCAGTCAGAACTGCAGCTTGTATGTGACTACATAAAGGTAAAGGGTGTAATAGCTGACACAATTATTTAATCGGTCGACCAACAGAAAATTAGCGCGTGGCAGTTTTTTAGATGTCTTTTTTTTTTTAGCTTGCAACAAACCACATCGCCACCTTCCACTCCCCCCAATGCTGCTGCCCCCAGAAAAGACTATTTTTAAATAGAAGCTTGTGTTTTAGCCTATGACTTTCAAAACTTTCAAAACCCCGCAAATGGCAGTTAAAAAGCAACTTAAATGGAAAGAGCACAAATTATCTAAGTAGTTGGTTTACCCATCAGGTTTCATATGCAGTGACATAAAAGTACATACTGAAAGTGAAGCTTACCCTCAGAAATATTCACACACAAAATGCTGACTTTAAGTAACTGGATTACATTTAATTTTCCATCGGTACAGTGTAAAATTTTATGTTTAATGTAATCTGTTCAAATTCATTTTACTTAATTGGTATACATTGAATTTACACTTTGATTTTATATATTTTTGTTACTTTTTGTTACCTGTAACAGTAACTGGATGACTGTTACAGGTCATTTGTCACATGTTCATGAGAGTGTGTGGATTTAGAATTAACTGAAACATTATTTGTTGCTGTATTGTTTGTCAAACAACTCCAGAAATTACGCTAAGAGGGTTTTTCTCAAAAGACTCAAAGACCTTTTGCTACTTTAAGGTTAAGCCTCTATAAATATCCCACTGCTTCCTTTCCTCCGCAAATTGTTTGCTCTGCTTTTCTTGTCCATCCTTTCTTCCGTCCCCCCCTTTCATCCCTTTCTTTCATCTCCTGTGCGCCTTTCTTCCCTTCAGTACGTCTAGTTCAGTATTGGATAGAAAAGTCATCTTAAACAGTTTATCTTGTATTTTCCCCAAAGGTTTTTTGTCATATGCTATTGATGCTAATAAAACTAATGTCGAACTTTCTCATTAAGTTTTCATGCTAACCCTCTCCTCTGCAGAAGGAGGACGGGACGGTGAACAGAGATTTTAAGAAGACAAAGACGAGAGAACAAGTTACGGCGGCCTTCCACGACTTTGTAAAAGGAAACAAGGATATACTGGTGAGTGTGTTTGTCTGGTTTACTGAATGTGCGTCAGTGGCCTTGAATACTGTTTAATTACCACATGGGTAATACTCACACACTCACGCATCACTGCAGAGGGCATAACATTGACTTACATTCATTTCCTGGAATCTTACCAAAACCATAACCACAATGTAAACCTAACCTTAAACCAAGCAGTAAAACACATAACCAGTCCGAGCATTTTTTAATTCAAGACTAGAGGTTACATAGAAATGTGTGCACAATACCCACAACAGCTTACTAAACAATTAAAAGCAGGTATTAGACTGTACATCGCTCCATATTCTGCACTTCTTCCCACTTTGTTTCGATATATAACTGAATCAGAATAGCTGAAGCGATATCGAAGTGTATTTTGTATTGCACTTTTTTTCGTTTCTTTCCTAAATGTACTTCTGTATATTGTTTACATCATTGAAATAAACTGAACACATACAAACACAGCTCAGATCTGCCAGATAAAAAATACTAACGGTTTGTTGGAACGTGCCATTAAAGCTTGTTTTTTTTTTGTTGTTCTGTTTTTCAGAATATCTATCTGTCCCGGCTGCAGGAAATAAGAGCCACTCTGGAGATCTCCCCATTCTTCAAAACTCATGAGGTAAGGGCACACTAGTTAGTTTATTTGTATACATTTTTTCATATACAAATATGTGAGTTCTGAGTGCATATACATTTATTTATGGTGTTTTCTATTGCCTGCACCGTGTATTTGTTTATTCTGTAAGGAATTTTATGATCAAAAAGCAAGAAATTCTGAACAAAATGTACTAACATGTACAAACTAACATAATTAAGCTGTAAACAGGTTGGGTTTGTCACACTCAATTTGTGTAAATGTCCAAGTTCAGACATGTTCAGATGTCACGTAGCTCATACTTTCAGATTGGCTATACTCCAGTCCTGTATTTGATTTTACGTTCAATCTTAGCTTGAATTGAATTATTAAGGAAACATGACTGCTCACTCTCTCACACACACACACACCCAAATTCAAATATAAATACTAGCTGACATGAAGGACACTGATGTCACAAAACAGGAAGTGAGATTTCTAAAAGACGTAAACAAACACGTAGGGTGTTAATAAAAGAAGAAACTTGTTTACATTTATTTATTTCCTGTATTCTCATCTCATTCATCTCTGTGCCTCTCTGTGTGTTTGCCAGGTCATCGGCAGTTCCTTGTTGTTCGTTCATGACCGTAACGGACGGGCCAAAGTCTGGATGATTGACTTTGGGAAAACCACACCTCTCCCCGAGGGGAAGGAACTGACCCACCGAGCTTCCTGGGTGGAGGGGAACAGAGAAGACGGCTACCTTTTTGGACTCGATAGTTTGCTGGATATCATTTCATCCACGGTGAACTTATAAAGCTTAGGAGATTTCCTTTAATCAAGACGGGACACACAACCACTTCAACTCATTCGTCAGTCCTCGGGGGAACACTTCTGGGGACCTCCTCAAGAACTCTTTCACAGACACTTGTTCTCATGTTGGAAACACAATTATTAAAAAACCAAAACATGGCCGAATCCATACATAACCTTCAGAACGTCAAAAGTTTAGTCTTCTATTTTGTTGTCTTCGCCTTCTTAAGAGGTCTTAATAGTGCATTTGACAGAAAAAGCACAAGTGGAACTCATGACATTAACAACGTCTCAGTTCCTCATAAACCAGAAAACACGGTATCATTAACGTTCTTTGTTGCACCTGAGGTTTTCTGCTAAACGTTACTATGTAAAAGATTGAATTTTATATTTACAAAGGCCCCTAAAACATTTTTTAACTAAATTAATTCTCAGTTTTTAAAGAATTATGGATCTATCTATCAATTTAATTTTTTTAGAGGTGATTTTCCATATCTCTGTGCTCTGAACGAATTCCCCTTAAAGGGCGGCATTAGTTACATGCTACTTTCTCTTCCAGTACTTCCAGACTGGACAAGAGCACAGAGAAAATTCTTATGCCCTAAATCTTTCTGGCTTTGTTCCTTTAAATTGTGGTTATTGCTACAAGAATTTATATAAATATATGATAAAGAGGGTTATCCTTTTGTGTGAGGAATGTGAGGAATTTAAAAATGTCTGACATTGACGCCCCCTGGTGAAGGTTTTAATTTTTTTTCCCCAGTTATTTGAAAGATGCTGTAATCACATAATAACTGTAGTGGCTTTAAAAATGTCCACATTTCACCTTTAAAGCCTTGATTTGGCTGTAGTTTAAGATAAATTGCTTTTCGTCTTAACACAGTTAAGGTCACTCTCACAGGATTTTCTTTTTACACGTTTGACCACAACTTCATCACATTGCCATTCCTTTGAAAATATTCCCTTCATTACACTTTCAAGTAGTAGGAATTACATAGTTAAGAGTGTTTTTACTCATCAGATCACAGTTTTAAAATGTGTGGAAAGAATAGTAGTACTTTTATCTGCTTCACTCTTCAGAATTACCCGTTACACACGAAGCCTTAGAGAGGATTTAGATCATGTAGGCTGCTCGCATAAGTTTCAGTGGCAGCCTTGCCAGTTATTGCTGGATTATCCACAATAATCCGGCAATAACAGGCAATCAGGTGGAGCTAAACAATTCATCTCACAGCAGAAAGTAATGCGACGGAGGATATTGTTTCATATGTAACATAACTTTAGTTCATTTGACTTCAGTGGCCAAACACTTATCAGCCTTCTCACTCTGTACAGTAAGATTTATTTTGTTTGATGTAGTTTTAACTTTTTTCCATTTTTTTTTTATTGTAACATTATTTTAGTTGACTCCTGTTGAACACTTAACAGCCATGAACAATCTTATTTAAGCTATATAGTGCCTTAATATTACAAATCCAAGTCAGACGAGTGAAAATCTGTTCTTTTTAAGCGTTGTTTGCTCTTAGTCTTAAATGTGGGCTTCTGTGCTTTAGCCTCTCACGAGTGCATGTTTATTATCCCTTTGAAAGGTTTGTTCTTAAGTTGTAGCTTGTTCTGTTTCTATTTAAATCTTTGTTTTAAATCAATGGATACCATGACATTTTGAAATTTATGACTGTTTTTGGGTTTTGTCCTCAAGCTTGTGTTGCATTATGAGTAAAACTCAAACTGCAGGGCAGACTGCTGACATTGTTGACAACCTATATTTGAACTTGAAAAAGGTTTATAGTATCTGACTAAGTGAGCCATGTCCTCCTGAGGGGGAATACCGTCATACCAGATGAGGACGAAAGAGAAAAATGTCTTATAATGTAACACATTCATGATGAAAAGTAATACTTAAACAGTTTCTGTAATGTACCATGAATTTAAAATGCCATGGTTTTCGGTTAAAGTTTGCAGTGAAAGTAGATGAGGAAAGAGACTACAATCCTAATGCAGTGCCTTCTTAAAGAAATAGTTGGGCATGTGGGGAAATGTTGTTATGTAGTTGAGGAAGAGATGGACACCACTCTCTGTTTGTGTGCTAAATGTGAAAATGTCTACCAGCAGTTGGCTAGTGTAGCTTAGCAAAAAAACTAGAAATAGGGGAAAATGTTCCTTGGTTAAACAATCAAGATTAAGATAAAACTTGTGTGTTTGTCAGTTTTAGATGTTGCCGTTTTTGCACAGGGATGAGACGAGCTGTTCTTTTTCCTTTTGCTAAGCTAAGCTAACTAGCTGCCAAAAGGGCCAGCAACTATTCCTTTAAGACCATCTAAACTATTGCTTTTGCTCCCCTTTGTGCACCTACAGTCATTTGTAAGTAGGCATCCTATTGTTCTGGCTTTGCCGGCTTCTGTATTTATTTGGGTTGTTCCTTTGAAAAATGAATTTTTTGGTGAAAGAACAATGTGTTCATGTGTGATTTCTATTAATCTTTGTAAGCCTATCTATCTATCTATCTATCTATCTATCTATCTATCTATCTATCTATCTATCTATCTATCGTGACTGACTGGGGTGAGGGGAGGGAGACAGGTCAAAAGACACTTTCTCTATCTGCCTATCTATGGCATGGGTTGGTATGTAAGCTGACAGCACAAGGATAGTTTTTCCTGTGGCCCATCCTCAGGAAGCCAACAGCGACCTCAAACTGCAGCTTCTCTTTGACCACATTAATTGTTGTGTTTGCATGAGGGTAATTTGCCATTCAAATCACACCTGTCCACAACAGCCGCCACGTCTGGAGTTGGTGGGAAAGAAAGGCAATGATTCATGGGACCTTCTGAACAGAGATGTTGATGAGGTTGATGTGGGGTCCCCCCCCCCCTTCCACTTTTATTAAGGTTAGGGGTGAAAAAGACAAGCCTCTGTGAGTCTTCTTTTTTCAATTCTTTCAAAACTTCTGGGACATCAAATTCTTTCCTTGCATTTGTTGTGTATCTGTGTCATAAAATCTGGCTTGAGTTTCACAGCAAGCTTATTTCCCATATTCCGCACTGGAATGCAAGGTGGAATATTTAATTTGTCTACATCCTGGTCTCATATATCATATGTTCACTATAGAGGACAAGTGAATTTATTGAGTCTAGAAAGTGATTACAACTTATAAAACCTTTAGTCACACGAGCTGTGTAGCTCTGCGGTGCCCTCTGCTGTCCCAATATCGAAACTGCAGGGGAAACAATAACATCCCTGTAATTGAAAAAGAAACGTGCGTGTACATGTTTTTGTTTGGGTTTGTGTCGTTATTGTTGTTTTGAGTAAAGACTGCTTCGAAGTTATTTTCTTCTGCTAGACATTTCAATGTAATGGTCCAATCAGAACATTTTTTATTTAATTAAACATGGCCGCTCCAGTAAGGTACCGTCCTCTTACCAACAGTAGAGGGAAGCACAGGCCCATTTCACCATCGAGGGCTGTATTTTTGTTTATATAGCTGACACCTTTGTGGAATTAGTCTTTTATCCACGCCGCCACCCCGCCTTGTAAAAGTTAAACTTGTTATCAGTAAACTCAGCTACAAATCAGGCGGTGGTCACATCTAACCGTCACTTTGTTTTTCTCCGTGATAAACCAATCAGCACGCGCCTTTAAACTCCGCCTCCCGTCAAACAACCGTTGCTTGTGTTGTCAACAGACGGCGGAGGACCAATAGGAGTAGAGAGCGGGACGGAGCGAGGGAGGAGAAAAACCAGAGTCTTGTAAAGCTAAAGTTATGTCAATTTAGCTTCAGTACATAGCTTTTGATAATAAAGCAGGAGGACCCCCGAAAAATAAACATGGTGGTTGTACATGTCCCGCCCCTCCAGCCCCCCAAAGTCTAGAAGGACTCTGGTACGTCCTTCTTGTATGTGGTAAATTTCGACTTAGTGTGTGCGTTCCTCATTATCGCTGCACGACACACGAGCGGGTTACGTCATCGCACCGTTCTTGGTGTTGAGAAGTTGGTAAATATGGTTTGACCTCATGGTGGAGAGAGAGGGAGAGTGGAGACAAACTGGATTAAACGCTACCAGCAGTAGCAGCAGCAGGAGGAGGAGGGCGGCTAGTAAATAACCTTTAGCTCCTGCTGTTAGCACACCGTTTCCCAAGATAAAGAGTATTCTCGGGAAAGTGCTGCTGCAGCTCAAATAAACATCGGCTGCTTTGACTCTCCATAGGCGGGCCACTTTATCTGATAAGACTTGGGGAAACCAGCAAAGAGCCCACACGACAGCTGCTGGTGAGTACCTATCGTGCATTAGCTGCTAATTATTATGTACGCAGTCAAGTATATTTTTGGTTGGCCTCGTCCGCTTCTCGTCGCTTCAGCCCCAAACCAGCTGAACGTGAAAAATCCTGCGCAGCGGCGTGCTGACGTGCCTGCCATGACCATGGCTGCCCCGTACTTGTACAAACTTTGTCAAGCTGCAGACCGAGCGCTAATTTATTCGGGACATTTGGAAATCTGCGCAGGCTATTCGCAGCAGCCGTAATGCTAGTTTTAACTCCTTAACGTGGCACGAGTTTGTTGTTATGAAGTCTCGTGCACGGTCGCCTACGAGGAAGTGAGTTAGGAGGAGTTTTAAAAGGACAACTGTCGTTGTGCCCTTGCATTGAAAGAAGAGAGGCCGTAGTGTCTCGTTACGCTGTTAAAACGTGTGTTAAAGCTTAATTCCAAATTTATACATTTTTGGAAGAGCGTGCACCTAGTGACTAGCATATGTTTATTTCAGGTACTGCGGGAAAAATAAAATTTCGCTTATTTGGCATAAACGGAAGTCAATTGTTGACACTCGTGTACGTGTTTTCGTTTCGGTTAACCTTTAACTGAAACTATTGTTAATAGTTTCCTGTAGTAATTGTACAACTTTCATATCTGCACAACATTTTAGAGCAATCATTTCAAGAATCAAACACTCTAAAACATATAACACATCTATTACTATGGACGATTATAATTTTTGAGAAGTTTCTTTTTTTTAATGTCAGTCCCAGTACCCATCATCACCTCGATGTTATATTATTGTTAAAAGTTTTAGTTGTTATATATTATAATGTGTTTCATGGTCTCTTGTGATACAACTAATAGCATTAATTTGGCCAAAAATCTAATAAAATAGAGAAGCATGCTTTCCCATTTTACCATGTCAGATTATGTACACATAAAAGTGAGGTAGGTCAATCTAAGCCTCTATGAAGTGCTAACAGATAAAAGTGTAACAGCTGGCTGTGATTGCATTATTTTTAATGCAGGAACTGCCTTTGATTGTGCAGTTTATTAAAATGGGAGAGACTCTTCTTTTCCAGGAGTCTCGCAGGACGACGTGAGTTTATTCACGTTTCCCTCATAAACGGTGGTGACGCCACTGCAAAGTTAACGGGAAACATTTCCCACTCTTGGCTCAGGAACGCTTGTCAAGGGCAAGTGATGGTAGACTGTCAGGAAGCCATGAGGTGGACTGAGCAGGATTCAGACGCTGACTAACACTGCTTGGGCTATTTCCATAACGGTGAGACAACAGCTTGAGCAGCAGACAACAGCTGCGGCTTAGGTGTGCATATTTGCCACACAGTCAGTACGCTATTACCAAAATCATACCTTTCAGTTTCCCTCCTCTGGAGATGAGGGCTCGGGGCCCACACACACAGGCCACACACCGACTCTGGCAAATGGGAAGTTGCTCAGCCGATTACATTTGGCAATAAAATTACATCTTAGTCACAGCCAGAGAAAAATCAACGGCACTGTAATGAATGTGGACCAGGGCACATTCTAAGCCAGAAAAACCCCCTGAAGTGTTTCTGAATCTTGATTTTATAACCGTGGAATCTAAGTACAGTAGGAGATTTGTCTTTTACAGATTTAGGTCTAAATAAACAAGTAAGGGATCTTGGAAGAGGCACATTGTGGGAAGTTAAGTTTAAGATGGCACAGCTTTGTAATTGGAAAGAGTGTTGTATTTCAATAAAATCAAAGACTGAAATTACCTTAAAAACGAGATGAATTAGCTGTACCCTTTATAGCTATTTTAACTTTCAAACTTAATCTTTAAATTTAATCTTAAACACTGTGAAGGAAAATGAGCATTCAGATTTCTCAAACATGATTATTCCAGTGCAAATATTACTGATCTAAAAAAAAAAAAAGAATAAATCCTATCACGTCTTTCCACAAACTCTTCATTTCTTCCCCTTCCTCTTGGTTCCTTGTGTCACAAAGTATCCACCATCTGAAAACAGAGCAGCCCTGAAGGAGGATGGATGACCCACTTCTGACTCAGGCGATGTATGTGCACTGCTTCACATACACGCTTATTGATATGTTGCGTAGATTCCTTCAGCCACAGCCCCAGCAGCTGTCTCCACAGGCCCAAATCCTCGCCAAGCTGTTTTGGAGCCTGTTGTCACGCCCACAAAGCAGCACCTGTAACATTGTAACAAAAACAGGCAGCAAGCTGTAAGAGGCAGGAATGCAGCGGTGGCTCTGCTGTTTAGATAAGCCTGAAACAAACCCAAGTTTTATTCGTGTCTTAACTCAATCTTGAGATTTGCTTTCAAGCGTTGCCATCACAATAGCAACAGCTTTAACAGTCTGTAAAGATAACCAGGTTGTTTCCTGAAAGGAAGATGCGACATTTTTAGATTCATAGAAAACCAGCCTCGTCGTCCCGTCGCTCGGCATAAAATATGACGGTGGGCCTCGAGCATGAACTCAACACGTGCTCCCACACTCACTCGTGCACAAAAATAGCTGAAAGATTTATCCCTTGCTCTCCTCCCGTTTTGTTTCCAGTGACATTTTCAGATGCAGCCCTGGACCACATGCACGCATGCTCACAGCTTACAAGCATTCGCCTTCCCTTTCTTGTGTCTCCGTGTGCCCAAACAGGGATCGGAGGTCATGGGTATTTTTAGACAGAGTATTAAAGTCCTCTCAAGATGTGACAGCTGTGTATGTTTGTGAGTGTTTCTGTTGGCAGTGACTCGACAACGGGTTTTATTTCTTTCCATTTGCCTTCTTTGTTTCTATGGTCTTTTTTTTATCTTCCCTGAAGAGGTAAACTGACACATTAAAATCTCTGACTGCTTTGTGTCGGAGCTTCCAGGGGAATCAAAGGATGACATTCACCCCACATTTTTCTCTGTTTTGTTGTCTTTCTGTCTTCTGTTTGTAGTCCATCATGGCAGGTGATATGATGTTGCTAATGCGAGGCCTGGCTAAGCTGAGCCAGGCAGTCGTAGAGACTCAGACCAACACCCTCCGCAGTGGGACAGGTATGTTTCTGAACAATATTCCCTGTGCTTTTATCTTTCTGTTTCTTTGGTAGTCATGTTCCCACTTTACTAAACCAGACATTTCCGTGTGGGACTTGCAGCGACCCCAAAACTGACTTTCATTCAAATGATATGAGGCACAGCCCAGTTAAATCCCCTCCCCTCTGGGAGGAAAACCAATTCATTTGCTTTGTATTGACTGTGTTTTGTGTGAAGGTGACTCCTTCTCGAGTCTGCTGATAGGATAAGGAGCCTAGAGCTCAGCGTTTATCAGGAGCTAAAGGAAGAAAAGAAAATGGTTTGAGGAGGCAAAAGTAGACACAGATGTTGGACAGCAGCAGGGTTCAGAATGAGAACACAGAAATCCTGACATCCCTGTAGCAAGCATTTTGTCACTGATAAATGAAATGTTCAAATTGTGTCAGTTTTATAGCCAAAACGTGTTGACAGGAAGTTCATTTGTACTGTAGTGTAAAAAGTCACAAAGTTATAAGTAAATGTTTGTAAGTGCTTGAACTGACTTCTATCTACAACTTGATAACAAATAGCGAGTGTTCTTTAACGTGGCATGTCTAATTTTCAGGCAGCTAAAGAACTTTTGTTAGAGTTTCAGTACTTGTTTGGTTTGGAGCCCAACTTGTAATGTAATGTTAAGACATTCATTGGGAGTGACCAGGATGGACATAATTAGAAATGAGCACATCAGGGGCAGCTCAAAATGAGAGGTTTATACACAAAGTTAAAAAGGCAAGGCTTGGACATGTGCAGATGATGTTCAAGGGTGTTTAATATGGAGCTGCCAGGCAGGAGGAAAAGAGGGAGACCTCACAGGAGATTCATGGATGTAGTGAAGGAGGACACGCAGAGGGTTGGTGTGGCAGAGGAGGATGCTAGGGATCAGGTGAGATGGGTGAAGAGAATCCTACGGTGGCCCTGAGAGACCAAACGCACTGCAACTTAAGAAAACAAGAAAAGGCGTTTTTGGGGAAACGATAAAATGACAGAAGAGCTGTGGAAGGGATAAGTGATAAGCTAATAGCAAACATGTGTCTACAGTATTATATATATGAGTCATGCAATGAAAACACACATACCTGCATCTTTTTCTTGATCACAGCACTGACGAACCCTCTGTTCTTTTAAGTGTGTCCATTTCTGTCACTTCCTCAGCTGTTCTGTCACATTATTATGTCCCCGAACACTTCTGTTGTGTTTTGTGTGCTTGTTTTTGTTTTTCTATTTGCTGTTGCTTTTTTTTTTTTTTTTTTTAAATTGCAGTGTTTTTAACCCTGTCAGGGTCATCGCATGATCCGTATGAAAACAGCACATGAAACATTAACAGATTTCCCTAATGCGTGTAGTTATTTACTACGTTTATGCTCCGCCCATCTCTGCTTAGACTAGTTGGTTGTTATTTGGCTGTTGAAGGACATTGCAGAGAGCCCCCTGGTGGGCAAACTGTGTAATGTCAACACTCATTACATGGTTGAAGGCTGTTTCTCCATTTCTTCTTTACTTTTATTTCAGTTTAGTAATATAAATGCCGCCACTGATAAATCAGCAAATAGCCAGTATCATACAATAAAATCAACCCACCGATAAATCGATTGGGCTGTAGTCTTCCCACCAGTGGATCTCAGATTGTGACACACTGGGGTGTGTCTGCATTAAGCTGTCCACTGAGGGCAAACAGAATCGTTTTTATGATTGACGACTTTGGAATAATTTTCTAAATAACAGCACAGTAGCCTTGCGTAAAAGGACATCCTAAAGCTGTTTTGTAACTGTTGCTCAAGTTTTAAAAGAAATGAAAGTTTTACAGTTAATAAAGAAAAAGGAGGAATTGGTCCAGGAAACTGGATGGCCACAGGAACGAAGGGCCTTCTGCAATATTCAGTTGACTAATTTTAACCAGAACACTAAGATGCATTGTTCATAATGAAGTTTATAAAATATTAACACAATAGTTGCTTTATTATTAGCAGAAAACAACTTGAAGTTTCCTGTATTTGTATAACCAGCCCCAGGAATAGGCGCTGCTGTCCAAAGTGTCCAATCAGCTGCGGAGCAAGGCATCTCGGCAGCCATGGTAAAAATCCAGGTTTGTGCAGATAATACTGTGTATTTTAATAAATGTCATAACGGTACTTTGACTTTGTTTTAAATGTATGCATTTGTCTCTAAAGGAAATGTCCGGCCAGCAGCAAATCTATTCCTCAGAGTCCGACTTCGACTTTCCTCCAGATGACAGCACATTCAACACTTCAGAGTTCAGGGATGAAGGTGCAGACTTCACAGTGGATCACTCAGGAAGCAGCGATGACGCAGCAACAGGGGCGAAGCATGCCAGTGGGAAACACTCAGTATTTGAAGGATACAAAGACCCCAGCAAACAGTTCAGTGGGAACACCAGATCCTACCACCAAGATGTGAGGTAAGAATGGTTGTGCCATAAACGAATCACTGCTGCCGGTTATGGGGGATTAAGGTAATTCTCTTTGCTTTCTCTGTGGCAGACATCTTAGTGGACGTCAGCTCTACAACCACAGAATGAACAAACATGTGTGGAGGCAGCTTTACTTTCAGCATCCTGTCAGTCAGTTCAGGAGCTACCATCAGGACCCATCCACGATGGGGGGATTGACGGCCGAAGACATCGAGAAAGCTCGAGAGAGCAAGGGGACTGATGGAAAACCACATAAACAGATGGTAATTCCTCTTTCTCATTTCCTGTTCCTTGAACACAAAGCTACTCGTTTAAACGCTTAATTTCTGCTATTGGTTTCAAATTTTAATGGAAAGTCACATTGCGTTGTGTCTTCTTCAGCTGAGTGAGAGAGCCAGAGAGAGGAAAGTGCCCGTGACCCGGATCAGCAGATTGGCCAACTTTGGAGGTACAGCATTACACTGCGTCTGAGTCATGGATGATTCAGTGGATGTTAATATTTGACTGTATCTGTAGTCGTGCAAGTCTGCATATACATCAGCAGCAAAGTAAAGCTTTGTGTGGCTAGACTTCAGCTTTTAATGGTCCAGATGACATTTATTGGGTCCTACATTCAAACTAATATTTGAAAACAGAGTGTGTTCTTTCTGATTACACAGAAGTCAAAGTGAGTCTCTATTAATTGAAAGATCTAGTTGTGTTGGTGAAATGTTGTCTAATTGTTGAGCTTTTTTTGTGCTTAATAATATATAAAAACTGAGTTGGTAAAATTCTAGTCACCTAATCTTGTAATCTTTTAACCTCCCACTTACCTTTTTAGGTGAGGTCACTGGTGTTAAGACAGTACTAATAAATTCACGTGACTACATAAGGCCATTTCTAAATGGCAGCGAATACAAAAACAAAGCCCTTAAAGGAACCGAAGGAAACAAGACATTGAGAAATGTGTGTAACATGCTTGTCAGACGTTGGAGCCGCACTCAAAACAAAAACCTCTAGAAATGAGGTCAAGCTTCCTCAGCCTTTTCTTTAACTAATCTGCTCCTGTTGAGATAAAAACATGCCCTGTTAGGCAGCTACAAGCTGGCACAGCGAGACACCGGCAGCCTGAAAGGGAGTTCTGCAATCGTGCAGCCATAAAAGGAATGAAATGTGTTTGACTTTGTAGTGCACACGGCTGTTGTTAATCTACTATTTCACCACGTTCACAGTTTTCCATTTATTGTCTGTGACACATTTAATGAATAAATTAATGCAGTTCAGTTATGTACATTAAAGAAAAAATCTAAAATTTATTTTTAAAATTTAACATTCTCTGTCTGGTTTACAATATACTCACTTGCCACTTTTTTATGCTCACCAGTATGAGGTTGGACCTGTTTTTATTTTTTAGAACTGTTTTAATTATTTGCGGCATAGATGCAACAAGGTGATGGAGATATTTATTAGACATTCTGGTTAGAATTAGACGATCTAATCGCACAGTTTCTCCAGATTTGCACGTCCATGATGCGAATGATCCCGCTCCACCCCATTCCAAAAGTGGGTTGTGGTATTTAATGATGCATGGAAGCACAGATCCAAGAATGGATCCGTGTTTTCATGTTGTTTACGCTAAATTCTGACCCTACCATCAGAGTGCTGCAGCAGAAATCAAGACTCATCAGACCAAACAACGTTTTTCCAGTCTTCTTCTGGTCAATTTTTGGTGAGCCCACGTAAATTGCAACTCAGTTTTCTGTTTGTAGCTGCAAGACTGGCACCTGGTGTGATCTAAGACTGTTGTAGCGTAGCTGCTTTAAGATTCAGTGTGGTTTGCGTTCGAAGATGCTTTTCTGCATACCTTGGTGGCAGCAAGTGCTTTTTTGAGTTATTGTTGCCTTCCTGTCAGCTCAAAGCGGTCTGGCTCTTCTCTGACCTCTGACATCAACAAGGCATTTTCAGCCAGAGAACTACAGCTCTCTGCATACTTTCTTTTTTTTTTCTCACCATTTCCTGTAAACTCTAGAGATGGTTGTGTGGGGAAAACCCCAGTTTTAACTCACCATTCTTCCCGATTCTGATACTCAGTTTGAGCTTAAGCAGGTCATCTTGATTGCTGTCGTTGACTTTATTGACTGATTAGACATTTGTGTTAGTAATCAATTGAGCGCGTCTAATAAAGTGGCTGGTGAGTTAACCATTAGCCAAAGGTTCAATGTGTATCTTCCAGAAAATGACTGAAGTCATCAGCCTGCTACTTGTTGACTTACCTTACAACACTAGAGGCTAGCTGCCTGACGTTGGATGACTTTCTTGCTAACCTTGTTGCTAGCAACATTTGTGTTTTATTTTGTTTCTTTGTTTTTGTGTTGTTTTTTATTGTGGAGTTTGTGTTGCAGTGTGAGTTTACCCTTTTTGTTGACGTTGGTGATTAGGGGATGCAATTTCTAAGCTAACATTAGCTAATGTTGCTAGTGTTGAACATTGAGAGCAGAGGCAAGGTCCTGAAAAAAGACCTCAGCAGCAAGCATAAACACTTCAGAGGCAACAGAGAGCGCTGTGGGAGATCAGCTTTTATATGTTGGATTACATTCTGTTCACACATTAATAGTACGAGACATTTAATACATAAAAAAATACTTCACATTATTCAGTCAGTAACTTTAAACATATCAAGTGTCTCTTCTAATCCTCCAAATTGTGCCACGACAGGATGTTTTTTCAGTGCTAATCTTACTCAAAGCTCTAATGTTCACACAAGCACAGCAAAGAGCTCGCAGCTAGCCTCAGAAGTAGTTTAAGAGAACTGATCGGCAGCTTTTGTGTTAGGAACTTCTCCTCAGACAGATGATGGATCTGTCAGGAGGAGGCACAGAGTCAAACCAGAGCCAGAAATGTGAACGAGAATATAAAGTGGACAGAAGTGAAACATGAACAGCCTCACATAAGTCAGCATGGAACGTCGACATTGCAGAATTTAGCCACAGCTCATTCCAAACAAGTTGGAGTTGCAGAGAGCCGCGACAGGTAGAGAGCTGAGATGATTCAGCATGTTGACAGCGGTAACATTTAGAAGGTGTTGAAAAGAGGAGGCGATGCATGAGCCTGGCCTCGACCCCGTCCTTCACTCCCCTACAACATTTGGCAACAAAGTCGGACAAGGCAAAAAGCACCAAACCGATTCATTGCGTGGCATCGGCCTCCTCTCGCCGTTGCCTTTCAAGTCACCGCTTCCAAAGGTTTTGCTGACAGTGCAGTTTGGTTCTGAATACCAAATAAACTGACGAGAATAAGCACCGCAGTCATTTTTGCAAACACGTTGCTTTTCTTGAGATCGAATGATGGACAGACACTTGTGCGTGGTCTGGAAAACAAAATATGTCACTCAGAGATCCTGCTGGAAATGCTGATCTCTCTTTGGCTTGACAGTTGCACATGCTGACATCATACAGTTATATAGGTACAGTCACGTAACCGGCTGCCTCATATTCAGTGTTTAAATCTGTGCATTGCAAATCCTCTCTAAACCAGGAAACAAAACACAGGCACATGACATTACTGTGAAAGGAAAAGTTACACGTTAAGTTACACTCATACACACACACACACACGAAGCAATGATGAATAAGTGCTCAGTTGACTTGTATACATGACACTGAAGCACACCGCGTCCCCATTTGTCCGTCCACCGCTGCATCTCTGCTTCAGAGAGGCCGCTGACTAACTGATTATGTAACGTTGAGTTATGTAAGTTAGAAGCAAGCTCAGAGGAACTTCACAAACAACCGCCCACTTGCGCAAACTCTTTCTTTTAATCCTCTAATTTCTTTTTTTTTTTTTTTTTTTTTTTTTAAATGACATCAGAAACAGCAGTATGCGACATTACGTGATGGCAGAGCTTCAGTTCATCCTTTGTCATTTTTTTTTTTTTTTTTTTTTTTAATAAATAGGACAGGGGGAATGAATGAGAGAGAGAGGGGGAGAGAAAGAAAGAAAACCAAAGGGGAGAAGAGACGGTGAGAAGGGGGGGGAAGAGAGACAGAAAAAAAAAAAAAAAACTCCTGGGTCACCTGTATGGAGAAAAAAACAAACAAACAAACAAACAAACAAAAACAAACAGAGGAGACAGCAAACAACAAAGAGCAACATAATAATAGAGAAAACAAAGCACCATCACAATAAACTAGCTAGTCATAGGTATCAGTATTTACTAAGTAATAAACGATATTGTGCAGCACGCAAGATAGACAGCGCACAGTGTGCTTTGAGGCAGCAGCCAAGAAAGCTTTAGTCCGCGTCTGTGAATACCCATGTGTGCATACCTGTGTGGATCAGCATGCTTGCATTCCAAAGGTTTCTCCATGTAATGATCTGCTAGGGAGTGTGGGGGGGCCACAGCCCCGTCCTCTAATTTCTAACATGATTGAGTTTTCCAAAAGCTTTCAGTTTTTTTTTGACATTATTTCCATGTTTTGGATGCAACTGTTACTACTGCAGCCATTGCCAAATACTGACACGATCAAAGGCTTTGTTTGCTTTCTATTTTTGTCATATTTTCTGTTGCATATGTTTTATTTTGATAGGAGTGATAGCAGTTGCAACAGATGGCCTCGTTTAGTCAGGTTATTTACACTCATGACAGAGCAGAGGTGAGGGTCCCGTTAAAGCCGCAGCCTGTCCATACTCTGATTTACTAAAAGGATTTTTTTTTTTTATACATACGCTGCATGATTTGTGTTTTACTGTCAGTGTAGATGTGAGCTTTGTTTTGTTCTTTTCATCAATTAAAAAAAAAAACAGCAGAACATCATCAGATGACGCATTCAGTGCTTTAAAATGTGTTGTATTTGTGTGTTAATGATGAAAACGCATTGGTCTTTGTTGTTGTAATACATTGGTATGTGTTTTGGTTTTTCTGTGTGTTTGCACCAGGTCTGGCTGTAGGTTTGGGTATTGGAGCTCTAGCAGAATTCGCCAAGAAGAGCATCAGACAAAACGGCGCAGAAGGTAACACTCAGAAATGCGTACACGCACACACACGCCTAAGTGGCTCGAGCAGTGAGCGGGATTTACACGTTACAGCTAAGAAATGGATGAAAACCTCACCGTTTGCTTTTAAAACACTGGCATATTTATTCATTTTTTACATGACACTTGTTCTTAACAGTAGTATACACAGAAAAAAATCTTAGTAATGTTGTGGTGAGGACTCCTCACGGTGCGTTTGTTTTTGGTTTATGGTAACAACATGCAGAGATTTTGCAGCAGCATTCCTATGAATTGCCCTCAGCACCAATCCCTCTTGCATGTTATTACATGTTGCACACTTCAATTAGGCCATCTCCCTTACAGCCTGCCCCCTAAACAGACGTCCCTGCTCTGCTTCGTCAACCTGCTAATCCTGAAACACAGGCTAAGCTGAAACAGAGCGTACAGGCGTAAATCTGTGGCATTTATGCATCTGTTTGTTGCTATTTATTTTTGTGTGCGCTTTAATCCCAGGCACACACTGAACGTGTGTGTGTGTGTGTGTGTGTGTGTGTAATCTTCATTAAAGCCTCTGAAGGCAGCTTCAGATGTACCAGAGCGTACTACCTGATGACCTACTGACACACGTACACAGTCACACCCCTCACACATTGGTACAGTCAGATCCACAGCGCTGCGTCCCATTTACCACAGAAGTCGGATACTGGAGCTGCGAGTAACATCACTCCCAAGATATGCATGTTCTAGCAGTAAAGCTGGAAAAGCAAGATAGGCATTCATGCTAAGGATGACTATCTTAATAAGGCTAGTCACATGCATCACTAGCAGGACTGCTCAACTCTTCTTTTTTAGTTTTTTGTTTTTACGCACTGCCAGTGTTCTGCATATAGCTTATATAGTAAGTCACAAATACACAACAGTAGTCCTGCACATTGCAAATACGGGGTAGGCTTAAATGTAAGGACTCTCTAAAAATTGTCCATAATTCCTAAATGTTGCACGAAATATTTCTCTTAAATCCTTGAATTAAAACGTTTGTCCTTCAGTCAAATCCTTGTTGCCTTATTTTAAAGTAATTGTGTTGCTGCATAGAAGAAAAACAGTAAATGTGACACAAGAGCTTGTGAACCTGACTGTGCACACAAGACCACAGACCAGTCTTGACAAAACTTTGCAGAAACATTGCCTACTTCATATAAATGTGAGTGCCCACATCTGTATGGCGTATACAAATCCCACAATCATATATATTTGTAGAATTGACAGTTTAATTGGGCACGACGACCTTACGACTACTATCACGGTGGCCACTTTTGTTGATGTTTAGTTTCTGCACGGCCTACATTTGTTACACTGTGTATTTTAATGGTCAGTGCAAATTTTTTAATCTTTCTGGAGCAGATTATCAATCAAGTTATCAAAATAAGCCTCAATAAAAATGTTCAAAGGCTAAAAAAAAAATAGCAGAGGAGATCAGACAACTATGTGGGGATAAGTTTAAATTCAAAATATGTGTCACATGACCAAACAAGCACTTCAGGTGCAAAATCTGTCTGTATGGAAAAAAGCAAATACATACAAATACTTAATGAAATCTGTGAAACGTTTTATGTAATCACAATTAAGAAAAGTAAGTATGATTTTTACAGTTATTGTTTATTGGCCTGCTGATTGGATAAAACACTTAACATGCATAACAAAATGCACTACATGCAAATGTAATACTTCTTTTTGTCTTCAGGTGAAAACAGGAAAGCAGTTCTGGACTCGAGCCCTTTCCTGTCCGAGGCCAACGCTGAGCGCATTGTCAGAACTCTGTGCAAAGTCAGAGGAGCTGCATTAAAGTTGGGACAGATGCTCAGCATTCAAGGTGAGAGACGGACATAGTCGCATTGAAATTTAGATTTTTTTTAAAGTTTTCTGCTGGTGAATAAAAAGCATTCCTTACCCTGGATTATGTGAAGGGAAACACTCTCTATAAAATCACAGTTTTCAGGCTGATTATTGTGGTGCAGGTTAGCTTGACCGTGTGCTGTAGTAGCTGAGAACTTGTAAACTGACTAAGAGTTGGGACAGAGGACTTTTTGGTGAGCTTGTTTGTTTTTGTTTAGTTTTTTTTGCCGTCTTTATACTGCGGCTCTGTGTTGGCTCTAACCTGCATTTAGGTCAGTGCTTGTACACAAACAGATAATCCGAGAGCGAGGCCAGCGGCAGTAAACGACACAACCAGTGAGTTAATGAAGCCGTGTCAGGTAACAGCAGTAAACCCGTCATCACAGCTTTGTTTAGCTCTGTTGCTACCTCTGCCCAACCTTGATTTGGTGACCTTTTCCTTTGGTATTCGTGCCATCTTTGCCTGAACAGTGCAGTGCAGTAAATATAATAAGCCATGAAGACGGTAGCAGGAGAGAGGAAGGCAGCGGCTTCAAAAAAGACCAGGTCAGTCCACTGTGCTGAGACCTGTTGAGCAGTGTTACCATGTCTCTCAAGTGGTGACAAACTGCAGTTTCGAAGTGTGGCTGGGTCAGGGGTTAATGTAATATTCTGTGGGTGGACACACACAATCTCTCTGCTCTTTTCACAGAAAATGTAAAAAGCTGAAATGGAAATGATGATGATAATAATAATAATAACAATAATAATAATAATAATAATAATAATAGTAGTCTGCGGTTGACTATATGCAGAGGATAGAAATCCCTGCAGTCTTTGTCCTCTGCTGACATTTATCTGCCATGGCGGGAATGCAGTGCTGGGCAGATGATTGTCTGTTCAGCCATTGTGCTCTTTTAGCACAGCACTCAAAACTGTGTTAACCTCGAGAGGTCTGAAACTGTTAATAAAGTCTTTAATCCTGGTTACATATATCTTCTGCAGCGCCGGCCAAAGCCAACATTAGACACTGGCAATCTATCAGTTTACACAGCGAGTCTGATTTAACTCGCTGATTATGATTATGATGTGGTTTATTGTACTCAAGCAGTAAAATCAGGCAATTATTATGAGTATTAAAGCTTGATTGCTGTATGTGCTATTTATGTAGTATCTACAATTTTCAGTCCCATTAAACAAAGTACTAAACTGTACTTTTACTACACATTTTAGTAGGAAACTACACAGCAATTTAATCTACACATTATATCGATGTGTCTGGCTTAATTGTTTATGATAAATTGCTGAGTAATTGCACAATTACATTTGTGCTGTTACTCTATATTCCGACTGCTCTCACACTCACACTGTGATTTTTCCTTTTGACAGCTCAGCTTGTGTTTATAAGCGGACCCACAGCTTCACAATCAGCTAGCAAACCGTTGCCTTTGATCATTAACTCATGTCTGTAAAGTTAAGTTGACTCAGTTTTTCGTCTCTAAGCTGCAAGTATAAATAAAGCACGTCTGATAAGAACAGGTGACCCATAAGCCAGTCAGCCAAAAACTGCATTTTTCAGTCTGTATTTGATGCATGTTTCTCTCAGATTTCTCACAACCGGCTGCACTTAAATCAACGAGAGTCCTCTGACTGTAGCGAGGCATATCCACATATTCAGTTCTGCACTACAGTCACTAAGAGCAGGATCTGTGTTTGTGCATTGGCCTGTGAGAGAGCGGGAGAGCTGCCCCTCACACACTGGCTCAGAGAGAGAGAGAATGTTTTTTTGCATCACGCAGTGTCTAAATGTTACTTTGATCTTTGATGATTAGGCCCTGGTGCCTGTTTCGTACGTGTTTCAGCACCCACTCCTGTGTGTCGTTCATGTTTTTTGGGGTTTTTTCTAAAGTAATGGTGCCGCTCAGGTTGCGTTATGCAACGCAATATGGTAGTGAAAAAATAAGCAAATGGGTTTGCTGATGTTATCACGCTGACCTTATTTAACAAGAGTTGAACTTGGGGTCATTCTTTATGCTCAATGATTGCTCAAAGTTGTGGGTAGAGGAGCATGTTTGGATTTTTTTTTTTTCATTGGTTTGTTTTTTAGCTTTTATGAGGGGAATGGCAGGTAAAATGTTTGAGAACCACTTAACTTAATCTGTAATTAAAGATCTCAAGATGTTTTTATGTTTCAGATGACGCTTTCATCAATCCTCATCTTGCCAAGATTTTTGAGCGTGTGAGACAGAGTGCTGACTTCATGCCAATCAAACAAATGACAGTAAGACTGATAGTTATGCCATTTCCTCAGCAACTTATATTTTATTTAATGATTTAAGTTGTATTACATTGTGATTCTTGCCCCTGGCTCTTTTGAAAGACTTTTTTTTCCAGTGATGCTAAAATCCTACTTGCTCTTGTCTGTCTGCAGAAAGCACTGAATAACGATTTGGGCCCAAACTGGAGGGACAAGCTGGAAATGTTTGAGGAACGCCCTTTTGCGGCAGCGTCCATCGGGCAGGTTCACCTTGCACGGATGAAGGATGGCAGGGAGGTGGCCATGAAAATACAGGTTAGGATAAAAACATGTGACACTGCGTCCTCGTGTTGTCAACACTCGCTTAAACTTGCATGCATACAGGAAACGCATAATCTGATTATCAGATGGATGCGTTTCCTTACAGAGGAACATGTGAGCCAGTTATCTCATGCTTTTACTGAATAAAATAGATTTATTGCTTTGCTAACTGTTTATACTAAATATGATTGTGTGATCAAATTAAACAAAGTGTTTGAAAGTTTTTCTCTCTGTCTGTTGTCTTCAGTATCCTGGTGTGGCTCAGAGTATCAACAGTGATGTCAACAATTTGATGACGGTGCTGAATATGAGCAATGCTCTGCCTGAAGGTGTGTACACACACACACACACACACACACACACACAGCATCCTCTTCATCTCCCTGTGTCTGCTTCTCTCTACCTGTTTCTGAGTTACTGTTTCCACGACTAGTCCCAATGTTTTTGTCCTGTTTTGTTTGTGTCTTTAGGTCTGTTTCCAGAGCACCTGATAGATGTCATGAGAAAAGAGCTAGCCCTGGAGTGTGACTATATTAGAGAAGCCCAGTGTGCAAGGAAGTTCAGGTATTATGCAGCAAGTGTTGTTGTAATCTGAAAGCCAAGCTTGAGAAATATTTTTTCCTTTAATTAAATTACTAAAGAAAATAATTTTTAGCTCATATGGCCAAAGGATTCGTGAGCTCATGCTATGGCAATTTACAAGAATTGCTTTTCCTGGGGCATTGCTCAGATTTTAGTGATCACCTAATAGGTCTTCACCCAGATTGTGGTCAAATTTGAGGTTCTGAGTGGATTTGAATTTCTACTAATTTAGCAATACACCCGACCAATGAAAAACTTATCGCTTTGTTTCCATATTTCATAAACATATCTTAAATCCTGGATTTCTAAAACTCAGTCTATGTAAACCTGATTAAACCTTTAAGAAATAAAAGGTGTAGGGTCTAGCTGTCATGAATTCACGTGCAGGAATCTGAGCCTAATGCTATATTACACTGGAAATGGGAAATCAGAAATCTTGAATTCTGGGTCATGATCAGCCCCTCAAGTGGAACTTGCCACTTACAAAAGTCTGAGAAGTCCCACCAACCCCAACTGCGTGATTCAAGCAGGATAAATGGCAGTAAAGCTGCAGCAGTTGTATTTGTGACTCTCTAATTCAGCGAGGCACAGAGAACCGACCATGCTGCAGCATTGCATTGTGCTCCAGGTATTGTTAGTGATGGCGCCACCTGGCTTCAGAGCAAAACAGAGCCTGTATTCGTACTCACTGGAACACAGTCACCTCGTGTGTGACAGTCATTCCCAGCTCCAAGGTCTGACTTCCAAGTTAAAAGGAAGGCTGCGTTAATCTATGTGCTGGGATAAAGTGGACTGTAGACCTAACTGTCATGCCAGTGACAGCACACTATCGTACTCGACAGAATCCCTGATGCACTGATCGAGTATTTGAGCTCACATCATGGCTCGATTCTCCTTTCTGTTCTTTCTCCGCACTGTGCAGTCTGCTCTCCGTCACCCCTGAAACACTCGGGTTACACAGATATGGTTAGCTTATTCCACCCCCCTTTTTAAATGTCCGTTGCTTGGGTTCAAGGTCAGGCTGACTGTGATTGCTAGCCAGTTTTATATATAGACTTAACACTCTATGTGGAGTGTTGTGTTCTTAAGTTGTATTTCATGTGTTTTTGTATCTGCTCATGTCTGGCTCAGGGAGCTGTTAAAGGACCATCCGTTCTTCTACGTACCAGAGGTGATAGACGAGCTGAGCAGCCGCCATGTTCTCACTACTGAACTCGTTCCTGGATTTCCCCTGGACAAAGCCGAGAGCCTCTCTCAGGAGCTGAAGAACGAGGTACGGATGGTTATGATTACACAAGTTAGTTTGTGCAGAGGGGCTTTCTCAACTGCAGACATTCCTTTCTTAGCGGATCCCAGTTCAGTCAACACACTAAACACCACAAAAAAGCAAAAGCGAGTACAATCTGGCATGTGTTTCTTTTCAGCAGATTGAATGTATACCTTTGTCTTTTCTTTCAGATCTGCCTCAACATCTTGACTCTGTGCGTCAGAGAGCTGTTCGAGTTCAGGTACATGCAGACTGACCCAAACTGGTCCAACTTCTTCTATGATCCACAGGCGCACAGGGTGAGTTTCAGTACAACCTGTTGTGTGTTGTCATGAAGTTTGTTCAGCTGTAAATATAAGTAATATGAAGTTGGCAGTTAATGGGAAATGGTAACTGCCGTGTGCTCCTCTAGGTGGCGCTGTTGGACTTTGGAGCCACGAGAGGATTTGATCAATGTTTCACTGATGTCTACATAGAGGTGAGACCAGGCAGCTGCTATATAATTATCATGAATGGTGATGATGTATGCTCTTTATGGAGCTTCACTAACTTTTTCTGTGTTGATCTTCTGACTGTGGGATGTTAATCTCAGATTGTCAAGCCTTAAATGACTTTAGTAACTCTTAATGCTTCTGCATGCCAAGACTTTTTGAACAATTTCTTTCATTCTCTCAACTTTGGGGGATCAGTTTGGGTTTGGCTCCTTCTGTTTCAACATGATGCTCACCAGTGCCCAAAGCAAGGTGCATACAGACATGGATGAGCGGTATGGAAGAACTTGACTGGCCTCCACAGTCTTGAACTCAACCTGATAAACAACCTTTGGGACGAATTGGAGTGGAGACTGTGAGCCAGGCCTTTTCATTCAACATCATTGTCTGACCTCACAAATCTTTAAAAAAAAAAAAAAAAAAAAAAATCAGAAATCCCATAAACACTCTTAAAGCCTTCCCAGAAGAGTTGAAGCTGTTATAGCTGCAAAGGAGCCAACATCATATTAAAACGTATGGATTAAGAATGGACTGTCACTCAAGTTCATATGCATGTGGAGACAGATGAGCGAATCCTTTTGGCAGTACAGTGCAGGTGCAGCTGTAATATTTCTAGCAGTAATCCAGAGACGAGACAACATAAAGCTCCAGTAGTTGTAAACCCTGAGGGGAGATGTACGTCTTAGTTTTTTCGCTGATGTTGACATTTTGTAACTCACACTTGTACTCATTTGCCTCTGATGATTGGTGAACTCGATCTTAATGCCAAATCAGAAGGTGTTAAAAGACCCTAATTATTCATGGCAACCCAAATCCTCGCAAGAGATTCGAATCTAAATTTGAATGAAGAAAAAGAGAGTGACATGTGCGACCTGTGTGTGTCCTGTGCAGATAATCCGTTCAGCTGCCATGGGCAACAGGGAGGGAGTACTAAAGAAATCTATCGAGATGAAGTTCCTGACCGGTTACGAGTCCAAGGTAATGATCTCTGAGCTTTTTCTGCCTGCTCTGCTTTACAAATGATGGCTTTGTCACTGTGGAGTAGCCATAAACAAGTAAATGAGAGTTGTAAAAGTGCGCAAACATAATGTGTTAAGCATGTGTTTTGGTTTATTAAATTTTTTTGTTCTTTTGTTTTTTGTTTTTTTTACGTGTGTTGTCCAGGCAATGGTGAATGCCCACGTGGATGCAGTGATGATCCTCGGCGAGGCTTTTGCCTCCTCGGTGCCCTTCGACTTCGGTTCCCAGTCCACCACCGAGAGGATCCACAACCTCATCCCCGTGATGCTCAAACACCGGCTCACCCCGCCCCCGGAGGAGACATACTCGCTCCACCGTAAGATGGGCGGCTCGTTCCTCATCTGCTCCCGGTTGAATGCTCAGCTGCAGTGCAGGGAGATGTTCGAAATGTCGTATCAGAAGTACTGGGAAGGCCGCACGCCACCGTCTGACTCGGCATAAAACCAATCTGTGTTTGGAATTATGATGGACTGGATGGGGGGGAAGGGGGCCAACAGAAAAGTGCCCATAGATACCAAAACGGAGGAAGGAAACTGTCGTCGAGCGCCAGCGTGTTGGGCATCCAATGAAAAGACCCGCATACATATCAACACCCATCATTTTTGGTTTGAAAGAGGGAGCAGCAACATGGTGTGCGTGTTGCGTTTAAGGCCAGAAGAAAAAAAGCTGTAAGAGACAAGAGTGAAGGAGAGAAGCAGCCTTGTTTTAGGTGTAAACTGAGTGTAAAAAGGTTGAATTTGCATCTCTTGATGATTTCACAATGATTCTTGCATCTTATGTTGCTGTGTTTTGTTGAGCTTTGGGATACACTGTAAAGTTTGCTCTTTACCGTAAATGTCACAACATTGCATTGCGTTAACTAAGCTTTCATTTTAGGCCAGAATAACAATGCAGGTATTTCTGCTTCTTTTTTAAAAAAAAAACCACATTTAATAATTAGATATTATGGCTATAAATAATAGGTATTGGTCTAAAAGCAGACTGCAGATAATTACAGTCTTTTTTTTTTATAAAATAAAAATAGAAATGATGAGAATTATTCAAGCATTTTGTTTAGTTTAGTTTTTTTTTTTTAAAGGGGGTGACAAAGTGATATTTCTCAGCACTTACACACAAGAATGTGTGACTTTAGCATATGTATATGTAGTATACAGGATCTTGTGTATTAATGCAGCCAGACAGTACTAAATGATGTTGTTTATAGCTTGTAGCTTCTAAGGGAAATTGTTTTGGGCATGAGATTAAGTCAAGCTTAATTCACAGGAGGATGAAAGTCTCTAATTTAAATAGGTTCTGTCCTCTTTTTGGGTTTTAAACAGTGTTCATATGGACTAACTAGCCAAGTTAGCATCATTGTTGCTCAAAATTTAAATTCTGTCAGACATAATTCAGACTTCCTGAATCTGAATTGTTTTTTTTCCTTATTTTCAGTCAGAAACTAACAAACCACATGGATCCATGTTGCTCTCTGCTTAGAAATGAATGTTTCCCAGAAGAAACAGGTCATAGCTCACACATCAAACACTGGACCTGAATGTTCACAAACTACCTGGATGGGAAGCGCTCGTCCTGATAACGCACAAGATCAGCTTGTGGGCTTGGCTCGCTCCCACAAGTCGGTAATCTCTCCACGCCTCCTTGGGTGAAAAATCCTCCTAACTGGTGTGTGACTGTGAAAGTTCTCTGTGATCTGCTGTGTGAATACTGTTATGATGATATGATGATATGGTGTGAAAATGGGGGGGGGGAGAAAAAAAACAAGGTGCCTGATGTTTCTAGCAGATGGTTTGTAGCTAGAAATCTCTACTTTATATTTCATATTAAGCATCACTGAGCAGAGGGTTTCAATTTTGTAATCGAAATGCATTCTTAACTGAACGTTGTAATAAAATATATGAAAAGAGTAAATGTTTGAGCTACTCTGGTCGGAGTGTCTCTGTGTGGGTTTATGTGTGTGTGTGGTCCCTGCTTTACGTTATCACTGTTACCCAGGCATATGTGTGTATAACCCAGATTTTGATGTGTGCTGGCCCCTCGGTTAGGTTGTAATCTGTTTTTAAAAGAGAAAACGAGTGAAAACACAGTAGAGGGAGAGAGGTCATCTTCCTTATTTAGCTACGTCTTGGCCAGCAGTGGAGGAACTGGCACAGAGCCTGGGAAATGAGAAGGCACGCTGAAATATTCAGACGATGTGAACCCGCACACTTAAAATATCCGAGCAAATAAATCATGCTGTTACCTGCGCACAGGGAGGTGAGTTGCTTTGGGGCGAGTGGGCGTCGATAGACACACTCTTTGTGATACTTTTCGTTTGGAGAAACCCAAACCTATTGCAAGTAATTTCAGTTAACCGGTGCTTTCATCTTTCAGTGTGAAGTGCATGAAGAACCTGATGTAATTCACTAAATATCCAGCACACGGCGCTGCCGTGTTCTCCCACAGCGACTTGACAGGTCAGCCGCTGGAGTAGAGACAACATCCTGATGAGAAAACAAAACATAAGCAGCCTGAAGCCAGACGGATAATTATATGGAACTCAGCTGGCTGCAGGTACAATATTGCTTTATTAAAAATATCCGGTGTGCAGAGGCGGGAGAGATTACACACAGCAGCAGTGATTAAATCAGGCGCATGTACTTGACACTGAATGCTGTGTGTGTGTGTGTGCATGAGAGATTCATATAAATGCACACATGAAAGGTCATAAATTATACCTCTGACCCTGAAGCATGTATTTATTGTGTGTTAGAAAATAGTCAAACTAATTATACAACAATTAAGTATTGGTATGGAAAGCTTGATCAGGGTTTTATTTTATTAAATCTAGTCAAATACAGTCTGCTTGTATAAACAGTACTGTGCAAAAGTCTTGAGCTACCCTTTGTTTCTGCACGTTTTGCTAAGAAAAAGGAAAATGGTTACAGTGATATAATGAAAACTAAGACCTGTTGACACTGACTTTCAGTCCAGTTCTTGTGTAATCTGGAATACCTCAGCCTTTCTCCCTGTTTCCCTTTCTTGACGGTGGCTTCCTGATTGCCACCTTTCCACTGAGGCCATTTTGGATCAACAGTAGATGGATCAACTAGTGGTCCAGTTCATCGCTCGGGCCCTGTACCAGATACCAGCTTCCTCAAGGACACACTGCATGGCATGCCGAGATATATAAGTTTTTAGCTAACAGCTCTCTGAGAACTGCCTTGTTAGTGCAAAAAGGCTATTTTATCCCCATCAAAGGGTGTTATTTTTGATGTTTTTCGTGGATTTTTCAGGTTCTGTCCAGAGGAAAAAAATACCTTCAGTAAGCCTAAAAACTATTGCTCGAGATCACTTTAAAAATGAAAAGAAATGTTAAAAAATTAGGAGTGCCTCAAGGCTTTCACACAATACTGTATAATAATGTTAGAAAATCTATCTGAACATCCTGTCTATCAAACTCAAAATACTTTTTAGAACTACTTTATAAACCCTGGCTGTGTGGCAGTTTGTTAAGACGGGCATCCAGCATCCATGTTTGGATTAAGACGTTTTTCTAGCCCACGTAGGTGCTGTGCTTCATCCCAGTGCCATGAATGTCTGTACTGACACTCCAACTTGCTGAGCTGAAAGAGATTTGTCTCAACTGTGGCTGTGTTTACATGACACAGAGGATGGTGGGCGTGTTAGTAGGATGCCGTGGAAGAGACATCTGGTCAGAAAAAGCAAGGGGTAAGAAATCCTTATTTGGTGACCAAAATCAAGTCTGTGTACAATCAAAAAGCCAAACTGCTCTTACTGCACAGCCTTTACCAGTTTTCTTCAGCGTGTTTTTGCACCAGGTTTGTCCTCGTAAGTGTGGAGAAGGTCAATGACACATTTATTTATTTATTTTTAGCAACATGGGAGTTAATTTTTATGAAGTAATCAAGACCTGCACATCTCAGCCTCTAAATCAGATAAACTCTAAATTACCTCATATTTGGTAAACACATTTTAACTCCTGGCCCACATACAGCAAATCTGATCTCAAGTGGGCTGGACCAGGAAAAATAATTATAATAACCTGAACAGATGATGACCAACCAAAGATACCTTTAAAAAGCGCAATTTCAACAATAATTAATTATTTAATTTTTAGTAACATTGCTAGAGCACCCCCCTTTTGGTCTGCCAAAATGCTCCCACACTGCCTAAATAATATTGAGGTCCGGTCTCAGGGGAGGCCTATCCACGACCAATAGTCATGTGTCATGATGTGTGTGTTTGAGATCATTGTCATGCTAAAAAGGTTTCCAGATGGTATTGCAGTGGTTCCAGAGGCGTAATTTCCAGTGGGGTTTGGGGGGTTATGACCCCCCGCCCCCAATAATCAGACCCAAACAATATACCCCCCCCCCCCCCCCGCCCCCCAATAATCAGACCCAAACAATATACCGCCCCCCAATAAAATTATGAATTATCTTGCATAAATAGGCTGTTGATTTTCTTTACTCATTTCAGTTATTACCAGCAAAATGGTTGCATGTTTAATCATCTGGGAATTTACCCAGATTAGTTGGTGCCTGTCTTATGCTTGAATGATTCATAGTTCAATGGTAAATGGTTTAACAATCAAACATAAAGATGAAAATGGTAAGGTACAAGGCTGGACTGAGAATAAGTGGGAGAGAAAATAAGTCTGGAAAACTATTGCTCAAGACCAGCAGTTCTTGAGCCACTGGTCTTAAAAATGACAAGACAGTCTGGGGGCAAAATATACAGAAATACAGGGTTGCTCAAGACTTTTGCACATTACTGCAGTTTCTGGATGAAACAGACTTTCAACAATCAAGTTTATACTGGAGATAAATGTCAAACATGTCACGGTCTGCAACCAGCAGACGTGTTCAAAAATACGAGTCAAATGAAAGTCCATCCACAAATGATTTATTTACATAAAAATGTAAAGCATAAATGCTGCTTTATGGTTTCCAGATGAAAAACAGAGACTGCAGCTATTAAACCAGATTGAATGCAGGTGAGACACTCCACAAATATGAAACACCTTTAATTTAGAGGATGAATAACCAAGAAGTCTTTCTGTTAGGTTAGTAGGAAGCAGTTAATAAATGTGCAAGAAGTCATTGTAGTTAATGACTGAGGCATATATTGATTCAACAAAGCACGCACCATACAGTTACAAGTTTCCCATATTTGGACTAAAATGACTTTTAATTGCAAGACTTTTATATCTTTTGCCTCAAACTGCTTAATACCGACGCAGCAAAGCCACAAAAATAAGCCACAATCATAAATTATACAAGTGGTCATTTGACACCAAAGGTTCATGCAGGAAAAAAAATACTGTTCCACAATTTAAAAAAAGCACAACATCTATTTAATGTTCCCCCTTAAACACACTAAAGAAACACAAAAAAAAACCAAGATTGTGACAAAATTGTTTCATATTTAGATCTTTGAAAAGAAACTCCAGCACCACACATACAGAAACACATGTGAGAGAACATCAGTCCGTTGTAAGGCATAAGATATCATCACCATTACAGACATCATTACCATCATCATCATTATCATTACCTCTATGTTCACACACTAACACTGTACGACATGTGCACATTTAAAACATAAAAATATTGGTGTTCTCAACTAAAATACAGAAATCTTCCTAAAAGGCATTTGTCTAAAATAACGAATATCATAAAAAAAACTCAAAGTGATTTATCAGCATTACAAAGTATGGGGTAAAAATCACATGAATGAATGAATTTGTATTATTACGAGTCCACTTTTCTATTTCATATGTCATAAGAAATGATTCGCGTACCTGTATTTAAAACGCTCTGAGGAGCATTTTTACTGTTTTCAGCAGCAAACAAATTCCACTGTTAAAATACAGTAAAGTGCTGTTGGTGAGATTTGCTATTGTTTAAACTCTAGTCAGTAGACTAGTCACAACCACTTCATTAGGTACACCTTGCTAGTAATGGGTTGGATCCACGTTTGCCTTCAGAACTGCCTTATCTGTTCGTGGCACAAATGCAACAAGTTGCTGGAAACATTTCTCAGAGATTTTGGTCCATGTTGACATGATAGCATCACATAGTTGCTGTGGATTTGTTGGCTGAATCTCCTGTCCCATCACATCCCAAAGGCGTCCTATTGGATTGAGATCCGATGACTGTGGAGGTCATTTGAACTCACTGTCATGTTCAAAAATCGATGACCTCGGCTTTGTGAGTTATTCTGATGGAAGTAGCCATCAGAAGACGGGTACACTGTGGCCACTGTGGAGGCTGTGGTCTTTAAACAATGCTCAGTTGGTACTCAGCAGCCTAAATCTTTTAAAAAAGGCAGGATGGATTCATGCTTTTATGTTGCTTATGCCAAATTCTGACCCTACCATCTGCATTTTGCTGCCGAAATTGAGACTCATCAGACAAGGCAACATTTTTCCAATCTCCTAATGTCCAATTTTGATGAGCCAGTGTGAGCTCTAGTTTCAGTTTCTTGTTTATAGCAGACATGAGTGGCATGAGTGCTGTGGCCCATGTGCGTTAAGGTGTAGTGCATTCAGAGAAGGTTATTTGAGTTAGTGTTGCCTTCCTATCAGTTTGGCCATTGAAATCTGGCCATTCTCTGATCTTGATCTTCATCTTGACCATGTCTGCATGCCTAAATGGACAGAGTTGCTGCCATGTGAGGTAAACCTAATGAAATGGCCAGTGAGTGATTGAGCTTTACAGTGTAACACTGCAGCTGTTTATTTGCTATTGTAAGGTCGTTTTTATCATTTCTATCGTAATCTCTATAAGCTGTCTATTAATGTAAAACACATCCTGAAGCAACACTGACCTTGCACCACTCAGTTAAGTGATTGTTGTTGCAGTCAGTACCATTAACAGCTACACTGAAGACAAATGTCGGGCTGATTCATCGCTTTAAGAGTCTTTATTGTGGTGGCCCGCTCCCAGCTAAACCCTACCACTGCTCTCAGTCACACATCAACGAGAAACCAAACTTCACACCCACAAGAATCAGGTCTAAACATAAAATAGCTGATGGTGATTTAAACGTAAGCATTTTCAGTCCCTTAAGTCCTGGCTCTTGCCAAAGAAAAAACAGCACTCTATTATAACTTAAAAAATGTACACTAGCCGGCCATTAATGTTCTTCCCCGAAGGTATCTGCATTTAAAGTCTTAGTGATCAGGGAAAGAAATAGGGTATAAATGAACCTGATTTTATTAATTATTTCCTGCCAACACACTTAATAATTTTGATCTAGTACACTGTTTTTCATTGTCATTTACTATATTTTTATTTTTTATAGCCTTTTTGACTTGTTATACTCTTGGGTATTTTTTTAAGGGAAATAGGGCAATGATGTGGTGCATGAGAAAGCTGATGGGGTATCATGGGAAAGGCTTTATTTGGCTCAACAATTCCACCGCAACTTACAGAGTGATGCACATTTCTCCCCCTTTTAGCTTCAGGACCACTTACACAGCTGAACCACATTCTTCAGTCTCCCTCTTGAATATTGCACATTATCCATCACACAAACGCACCACTTACGTTTGGCTGCATGTGACACGAAACAGTGAATTAATCAGCTTTAAATGTTTCTGATCTGATTGTTTCAAAAAGGGAGCTCGGAGTTTCTAATGGGAGGAGCTGGCGGCTTCCACCGACTCTCATCAATTAACAAACAATAGCTGTTCGAACATGGGCCTGTAACTTTATCTTCATCATAATGTGACAGACAGTGTGTCTTCCAGAGTGATTAATAGTGGGAGCTGATATTTTGAGACTGTTAATTAGATACAGTGCAGGAATAATGTGCTATATCCCTTTGGCACTGATTTACACATTTAAGAGGTATGAAAACTCAAATCAAATATTCATCAGGAAGAATGAATCCTTTTTAACTCGGTTTTTCTCAGGTTTTTTTAGGCTCACGCACATCATGTGACCAGCAAAAAAACATATTAGCTTTATTAGCAAGGATAAGATAATCGCCTGGTTGCAGATTTTCAATCCATTGTCATGAGTTTTTACTCAGAGTTGAGTGAATATCGCGTAGCATGGTGTTGTATTTTAACCATGACATGCTCCACAGGAAGACGTGTGTTTCACAGCCCGGGCTCATGTGCTGTGATGTTGAGTTTTGGGATTGTTTTGTATGAAGATCGATGGACATACAGCGCTGTGGCTGTTACTGTATATCCTGACATTACATGGAGAAGACTAGCGATTTGATATTATAACAAAACTGTAAGGGAAAGGCCACAATACACTAGAAGCTAAGGCTAAAGGTAGTCTCTGATACAACATTTAAAACATGTGATAAAAAGTCCTGGGGCAGCTCAATCAAGCAGCTCACAAATTTTCCTTTATCCATATTTGGCAATTAAATCAAAGAACAATGAAAAAAATCCAACATCACTTTTATAATTACTCAACAAAGTCAACACATGTAGTTTTTATTCATTATTAATATCATTATTATCCCTTATATTTCTTGTGGCTGTAAATGCTAAGTATAATTTTCGGCAAACGTAAATGTGACCAATCAGCAGCCAGCGATTAAAGATTTCCATGAAGGGCAGCCTCTGGCTTCACTGTTCATTAATGAATCCATTCATCACGTCTCGGCCTCTACATGGTGTCAGCTCAAGGTCATTACTAATGAAAAAGTCACCTTTGGGGAGGTCAAAGAGGTCAAGCTGTCCGTGCGACCCACCAGCTAGCATGAGAGCGGCTTCCCTCACACATCCTGAGGAATGCCCTGGTCTCTGCAGCCTGAGGAGGGAGGGAACACAAGGCTCTCTATCATTTGGTGTCCCTGCTATCATTTTTAAAAAGGTTTTTAAATGCCCGCATGCAATTACAAATCATTCATTTTGAACTGTTGACAGCAGTCATGATTTTACTCTTCATTTCATTCAATTTGGCAAAATTGAAAGCGGAACTTGGCAGGACCCTGGTGGGGACTACCACGAGGCATGAGGGGCAAAACTAGGCTGCTTTGAATCCTGTGTTTGTTGGAGATACTTTTGCACAGCTGTTTCTGCATCTTTTTGCCATCACAGGTGGAGGTGAGCTGAACATGCTGGGCTTGGAGATAATAAAGCGCAAATAAGAGTCAATAGAAACAAGAACAGAGCTTCGGCATCAAGATAATGGCATGTGCCTATACTGCACAAGCAAGTTTAATACAGTTAAGCAAATGTACTGTGTTTGTGCAGCACAATACTTCCAAATAGACCTATCACAGAGGTTGGCAAGGTGCAAAGTGTAGTTTGCAGTGTTTTAGGTCTGCCGCACATTTAACCCAGAACTATAAACCAAGCATTATCTCTGCGGGGAGGGAGGAAAGGTAATGCTTATTTCCCCTATAGGAAAAAGCTCCAAATCTCCCCCAAAACCTACAGGATGACGGGGGAAGATGTTGAAACACTGTAAGCAGCAGCAGCAGCAGTGATGGCAGCAGCTTAACTCCTGGAAGAGTCTATGTATGCCCATACCCTCTGCATTAGAATAAGTACTGGCAGATTAGGTGCAGTACTGTGATTACGCGGTGTGTTGGATATATGTTAAAGTGGGAGGAGGGAGTCATGTGAGTGGAGCAGCAGACTTGGGTTTGTCTAACAGAACAAGCATGCAGACTTTGTTTAATGTTGTTATCCATGACAAATAACTCAGAATCCACCAGTTGCCTGGAGTGTGCTTGTTCTAAATGCGTCTAACATTGCTTCATCCCACAGTCCAAAGACATGCATGTTAGCTTCAATCAGCGGTGTCCAAACCCAGGCCTCGAGGGGCGGTGTCCTGCAGGTTTTAGATGTGTCCTTGATCCATCACAGCTGATTTAAATAGCTAACTGACCTCCTCAGCATGTCTTGTAGTTCTCCAGAGGCCTGGTAATGAACTAATCATTTGATTCAGGTGTGTTTACCCAGGGTGAGATCTAAAACCTGCAGGACACCAGCCCTCGAGGCCTGGAGTTGGACAAGCCTGGCTTAAATGGTGTTTCCAAATGGGCAGGCATGGTTATCCAGGGATTTTCCTGGTCCTTCCAGCCCTCCTTACCCTGAAGATGGACAAGCAGTTAAGAAAATGCATGGTTAACTCTGGGAATGAGAACTGAGCATTCTTGTGGAGCTCTTTAATCACACACACCATGGGTAAACTCAGCTCAGTTAGTAAAGCCGTCACTAAGCTTTTAGTCATATTACATGGTGCGATACCATAGTTTCGAATCAGGTATGTCGGATTAAACATGGCTGGATGTGTATGAACATTTACTGAGCTTAGCAGACCAGGCTCCATGACAGCTCAGTCCACTGATGAGCAGGACGTTGTCACACAAATAGAAAGCAGTGAGTTGCCAAACTCTTGCTGCCAAGATCGTGAGAACGTTCCGATTTGTGTTGAAGTCCTTTAAGGGTAACTGTTTGTTTCTGGCTTACAATAACTGTGTTAAATTTAGGAAAAAAAAAAGCTCGCTGTTCGCTATTTCTTTGACTTGCTTCTACATCCTCCGCAGTTTTATTAACTCAGTGGGGGACTGTTGGTTGTAAAAGAAGGGAAAAAAGAGACACCTACCATCAGAAACTTTCGTGAAGGAGCAGCGTAGAGGGGGAGAAAAGAGACAAGAGACGGTTAGTGAGAACACGTTTCACTGTTTTTAAGGTGATGTGTGAAGCTGACAGCACTGATGTAGTTCAAAGAAAACAGTTCAGTATGAACTATGAAACCCTTTTGAGCTACAAATAAACGCAGCAGTTTTGGGGGTAACGTAAACATCCTCACTGTTGAAACAAAATGAGTTTTTATTTTAGTTTAAAAGTTATTGTTTAACAGAATAATCAGTTATTTATCATCTCATATTTATTAAATATTATAATCAGTATTTTTTTGTACTGGAGCAGTGGTGGCTGACAATGATCATCTGTATGCTTAAGTAGATATTCCAGTAATAACCATAAATCATTTGTAACTTGCAGCATTTCAAATTAATTTAAAGTTTGTCTGTTTTTTTTTTTTAAACTTATTTTTCTTTAAAAGCAAGGACATTTGGAAGTGAGCTCAAACATCTGAGTGGCAGGGTACATTACATGATCAAATGAACACATTTACAGTAACATGACCCTCATCCACTGGATCGATGGGATGAGAGATGGAGACGGGAACCAGTGAAAACCAAAAACTGAAGAAGAAACTGAGGTGGCGAGGAAGACTGGGGAGCGGGCAGCGAGTGGGAGGAATTATGTGAGAGTGAGCAGGAAGGAGAGGAAGAGAGGAAGCAAAGATATGAGAAGATCAAACAGGAACAATCACTGGATGGAGAAAAAAGGCAGATGGAAGGCGATCAGTGGGAGGGAGATAACACCACGATCATTAGATAGATGGGAAAAAAAGAAGAGGGCGGCAGCCATGTATGTGGAGCTGGAGTTATGAAGAGAGAGGAAACTGATCATATACAGCACAGGCTCATTAGAGGGAGAGAGGGAGGAAGCTCACACAGAGACCACATTTTCAGAGGCATTAAATGCATAGAGGAAGAAAGCTGAATCAGCCCATACGAGCATGAACTCTCAAAGCTACCGCGTATTGTGGTAATGAATAACTGAATAACAACTGATCTTCTAAATAAACAGCCGGCATTATTTCAGTCCAACTGGGAAACAGTCATCTTACGCAAACCCGAATATTCAACATGCTACCAGAGAATGATTTTTACAGTAACAGTTGCAGAAGATGTGTGCCCAGAGGCCTGAAAAACAGCGGGGATCAGTGAACAAAAACACACCGGGGGGGGGGGGGGGGGGGGGGGGGGCGCTCACTCCCACACACACACAATTACTGTACCTCGCGCACAACAAACACGCACGTTCTCGCAGGCATGTGCGAATCGATACACTCTGGTGGCGCAGGCAGGCAGCAATTAGGCTACCTAACATAAGGACACTTACAGGGCTGTGGATAATTCAAAGGCTGCACTGAGACAATGGTGACTCTTGTGCGTGTGTGTGTGTGTGTGTGCACTTGTTCATGCATCAGTGCCTAAGGAGAGGCTGAGTTCCTGACAGAGAGGGTGGTAAAATTACCCAACCTTTTCATGTCTGTTCTCTGCATCTTTCTTTCTTTCATGTTTCTGCACGATTTATGTAAAATCCTTTGAACAACTTTGTAATCCAGAGCCACTGATTGCATCCCTTTGCAACACAGGCCTTGAAGGATAATGCTGCTATTATCCTGCTTTATTTTATTTTATTTTTGTTTTTTTCACCAATAAAAACCACAGAAAAGACCCAAACCAGCAACAAATCTCACCGAGCGCCCTGGTTTCCAGCTGATCATACAATTCTTTAAAAATGGGTCGTAATTATGTTATTTCATTTTTCGGCTCTGCCACGTCTTGAGGATGCAATATTTAGCTTTGATATTTCCTAAGTGAAATAAAATAAGTTCTGCTTTAACAGCAGCAGGTCAGTGTTAAATAACTAAAGATAATTTACTGGAGGGCATTTAGTGCAAACAGAGTAATTTTTGGAGCACATGGGGGGGCTTTGGCTGCCATCAGCGATGGCTGATTTGGGCCAGACCGGTGAAACTCCCCTTTCTGTCAGTGTAAATAAATTTAACTACACATTTAACCCATGAAATAACTCAATATAAGGAAAAGAAGTGTAATTTCAACAGTATGTCTGAGTTTTTTGACATGACAAAGAAATGTTTCGTATTAAATGAAAGAAATCTGTGCTTAAATGGTAAGAACAAAATCTGTTAAATTACAGGAAAAAGTTCCAGTAGCTCATTGCCCAGATTGTCCTGTAATTTTAAACAAAAGTTTCTGTTAATCCACAGATGATCCACAGAAAAACACAAATCAAAATTTATGCTAATTTATTTTAACCATTCAGAGGGCCAGATCGGACTCTTTACTGGGCCAATTCTGGTCCCTGGACCTTATGTTTTGCTTGCTGAAACTAACTTTAAAAGTGCATGTGACACATGTGGAGAAAAGAAAGCAAAGGGGAAGACAAACACAGACACTAGTAGCTGCTACTGACTTGCCAGGATGACCATGTCCATTCCCCAGAAGATGCTCATGATCCATCCGACCATGATAACAGCTGTGAGGATCTGAATCAGGGCTGCTGCTACGTTGAGCCAGAATACACAGCAAACACCTCGCTCTGAGATCAGCTCACTGCGAGCGCCGCACAGCACTGTGAACGCTGAGATGAAGGTGCCTGTGGGAAAAACACCACAAGTCATACTGTTACCAAAAACAATCCAAGAAGTTATTGTTTTAACAGTTCTGATGTACTTTGCTATCAAATATCTCTGCGATGTTTATAGTCCGACATGATAAAAACCTTTGAGGAGTTTTCCATTCTGGTTAATCTCCAGCGAGGCCAAAACAGACTCCGGATGAAATGAACCAGAAAGGGTTTTTTTTATTGTTTCAAATAGAAACATCACACAGGTAAATTGCACTTACACAACTTAGTGCTTTGAGACAAATGCGGATATATTGAATGCAATAAGCCTTCAACAAAATCATGTGGAGTAATTTGTAGACAGCTATTCAGGGCATGAGTACACTTAAAGGACCTTAAATGTACATGAATGTGCAAAAGTCTTGAGTCACCCCTAATTTTTTAACATTTTAGTTCTGAAGAGCCAGATTGTTTTGTTACTTTTTAAGGGGTCTCAAGCAATAGTTCTCCAGACTTTCTGAAGGTCTTTCAAAGGTTTTCTTTGGACATTGGCTGCTTTTCCACTCATTTCCAGGAAAGTCCTGAACAATCTATGCAAGAATGCCAAAACATGACACAATTGGACAGATATAAAATAGATAATTCTGTACCAACAAGCTGATTCCCAAAGAATCAGAAATTTTCTCAGTGGAAGTTTAGCTCTCAAGAAGCTAACCTAAAGAAGGAAAACTGGAAGTATCAGTCATGGACTGACCTCCCCAGAAACCGGACCTCAACATTAGTGAAGCAGTGTGTGATCATCCAGGAAAACAGCTTTGAATGTCCTTCAAGAAGCCTGGAGAATTATTCCTGAAGACTTCTTAAAGAAATTACATCAAAGCTTGTCTAAGAGACTTCAGGTTGTGTTGAAGGTCGTTAGATCTGTGCAAACGAGGGGTGATATAAGACTTTTTTGCAGTACTGTATTTACAAAATGTTATGGTAATCCATCAAAGAATTACAGTCTGCTACAGTAGTGAACCAGAACATCTCTCTTTATTGGTTTGAAACACACAGTCACGGTCATGGACAGTAAATGCTGCATTTCTTCTCAGCACTGCATCTGTACTTAATCCCTGAAGAGAGATAAGAAAGATTTTCTGTGACTGCAGCTGTCAGTCGTAACATTACTCCCCGCCAGAGATGGGCAGTAACGCGTTACTGTAATCTGATTACTTTTTTCAGGTAAGGGATTACTATTGCAAAAACGGTAATTAGATTACCGTTACTTTCCCGTAGGAACGCTGCGTTACTGCGTTACTAAAACCGTGATTTTTTGCGAGAATGTCTCATGACAGTGACGTAAGCGAGTGCGACGTTCGTGACAACAGCTGTGTGCAGATCAACAATGGATCATATATCGAGTGCGGGAGAGAGTATGAGCGTGCAGCGTTTAAAGCGTGGAAGTACTGACCTTACTTTGAGTTTGATTCCATAAAAAGTGACAAAAACATTAGTGTCCGTTGTGCGTGGGAAGAAAACTTCTTTTTACAGCGAAAAAAAACCCCTGAACTTCCAAGCAAGCACCGAGTGCACTACCACGTAATGGGAAACTCACAGAGAAACACAAAAAAAAGAATTATTTTATGTTCTGGAATGTGCAGAAAATAAGTTTAAATGTTAAACAAATTTCTTCCAGTCAGAGAATGTTGCATATAATTAAATCTTTGCTTGATGCATAAAGTTAAAAGATTAAAACTAATAAAACAAGTTTTAAAAAGAGACTTTTCCATTTGATTACATTTTGTATGCTGGATTATGTAGAAAAAGTAGAATTGGGCTGAAAGATCTATTGCTTTATTACCTATTCAGGTTGTAAATCATGTTTTTAAAAAGTAACTAAGTAACTAAGTAATTAATTACTTTTGAAAATAAGTAATGAGTAAAGTAATGGGATTACTTTTTTGGGGTAGTAATCGGTAATTAGTTACTGATTACTTTTTTCAAGTAACTTGACCAACACTGCTTCCCGCTGTACTGCATCAGGTCCAATATGAACAAAAGAAGGAACTTATAAGCCTTGAACTTAAATCAGTGTCATAAGAAACACTTAAAATGTGAAAAATCATCTTTTTGTTTTAGTTTCAGGACCCTTGTCCCATCCCAATTAAGAAAGCAAAATCACCGTAAACAATGATTTTGTAAAGGTGAACAGGTGTGAAATGTGTGTGTTTAGTTTGTTTGTTTGTTTGCTTGTTTTAATCAATTTTAAATCATGCTTTTTATTTGTTTTTGTTTCTAATGTCTCTGTAAAGCACTTTGAATCACCTTGTTGTTGAATTGTGCTATACAAATAAATTTGCCTTGCCTTGCCTTGCCTAAAGCCTGTTTGGGGTTTGTTTGTTGTTTTTTTTAAATTCAAGTACAACAATAGTTGTTATCTTAATATTTATTCAAACTTTCAGAAATGAAAAGTGGTAGATTACTGTTAACAAAAGAAATTTGACTCACTGCTACTGTGTAGCAGTAGCAGTGAGTCAAATGATTGAGCTTAAATGTGCAGTCACCCCCTCAGAGGCCCATTCTGGGCTAAGAAAAACCAGCACTTCATTTTATGCATTCAGTTTTGTTTTTTTATTATTATTATAGGAGCAGTTGAGAGCTGCCCAATTTCTAAGATGTTAAAAGCACTAATAGTATTAATATAACGTAGTAAAAGTAGTAAAACACTTATTAAAACAGATTTATTTACTTGTTTACTCTCAGTACTTCGTCAGATCTCTGTATACAGTAAAGATGTGCATGGAAATAAAAGCAGCTGTATAAGGTGATACAACCAGTCACACCTTATACATCTACTCATTGCGGCCAATATCCAAGGGCACAGAGATCACAATCGGCTCAGGGGGTTGGGAAGCGTATCTGTAACCGGAAGGTCGCCGGTTCGATCCCTGGGCTCTCTGTCCTGGTCGTTGTGTCCTTGGGCAAGACACTTTACCCTACTTGCCTACTGGTGCTGGCCAGAGGGGCCGATGGCGCGAAATGGCAGCCTCGCTTCTGTCAGTCTGCCCCAGGGCAGCTGTGGCTACAACCGTAGCTTGCCTCCACCAGTGTGTGAATGCGAGAGTGAATGAATAGTGGCATTGTAAAGCGCTTTGGGTGCCTTGAAAAGCGCTATATAAATCCAATCTATTATTATTACACCTGAAGAGCAAAATGTTTCTCTCTGCCGCAGAGAAATAACTGAAGCTAGACTAAAGAAGCTGTTCTCTATGTTTTGTTTTGGGGTGTTTTTTCTGTGTCTAAGAGAGAGAGTCAGTACTTAAGGTTTTCCCGGTGGCAGGTACCTGGCCATTGCAGCGATGTCTCTATGCCCTGGAGAAAAAGCACATATACTGGCTGTTTGTAATAGAGCTGAAACAGGATTATCTCAATGTTCAACTCTTATCTGTCTGAATTAAGTCCAGTCGCACTCCTTATTCTGCTATCTGAAAGCCTGGAGACCATCCCCTGCACAGTAAATGCTCTGTGTGAAACTGTATGCACGAGTTTGAGCATCCACGTATACAACTCTGGAAACCTTCTGGGTCCAGTTTTTCAATGAGTGCATAAAAACTAAAATCAAAAAATAAACCTATAAACAGAAGACAAATTCCATTCTTGTGACATTTGCAGAATATAAATGCTCAGATTAAATCATTTTGCAGACTTGTGGATTTCAGACCCACAGTGTTTAAAGTAAAGATGCTGCAGATGTCATATTTTAATTAGGTCATATTTACTCACAAGTTCTTGTTGAGCTTAAAATAGCTGATAGTATAGTATTTTCTCAAAGTCACAACACCAAAGAACCTTTTTAAGACCTAAAAAAGCCTAAATTGTTCAAACAATCAGCTGACGCTCCGGCTTGCTCTCCGCAGGCTTTTTGTAAAGACTAAATACTGTGAATATTGCATGCGACATAAGAAATGCCTGGTGGGCGTTGTGTGCATCATGGCCTTGGCCCTTCCCTTTCTGCCAGCTCCATTTCTTGTCACATTGGTGAATTTCAAATAACACAAAGCAGAACAGGTGGGGGGAGGGAGGAGCAGGCTCTGCCAGGCTCTGCCAGGCTGCCGGCTGTGTGTGCTTTTTTTTTCTAAGTAGAAAGGAAAGGCCAGCTCATGTATAAGTTAGTTTCTCACTTTTTTCTCTGTTTTATTTTCTTTTTCTCTCTCTCTCTCTCTCTGCTTCAAAATTTCCATCCAGTGTCAGTCTCTTTCATTAACTATGCATTTGGAGACAGTTGTATCGTGGTGAATCTTTCAACAGAAGCACTGCCAGATTGTCCGAGCACATCTGATGAATCTGAATGACATAAAATGTAATATTTACTCTCACAAGGCTTATACTTGACTGTCACAGAAAAGTAAGCTAAGTAAGTATATAAATTGGTGGAAAGGAAGAGATGAACCCTCATATTTTCTTTGCTCATTTCAAAGCCTCGAGCAGAAAGAGCAACAGCGGGCTAAAATGAGAGTCCATCCAGGACCGACGTGGTCTGATCAGGAGCAGAAATTTTCAGGTCACAGAGGCCACACCCACCAGCAGATGCTCTGGCTGCCTTAGGTGCTGCCCACCTCCAGACATTAGCTGTGATTGACAGCCAGCTGGTAGCTGAATGGTTACGCATCACTTCCGTCAGAGTTTTGGCATGCACAGAAGGATTTCTATGGTCTGTTTAGTTTTACTTCTTCTGCATGACTTCCAACGTCAGCGGTCTCTGTCAGGTACTGTTCACATGTGTCGCTTTCACTGGATGCATTATTAGGTACACCTTACTAGTACTAGTTTGGACCCTCTTTTACCTTCAAAACCCCTCAATTCTTCAATACTTAGGTAGGCTGTGGCATTTTGACAGGCTGTCAATCTGTCACAGGGCTAACCTGCCATGACAGCACAAATCAAGGCTGATCAGACCAAGCAGCCTTTATTGTTCAGTTGTAGCCTTAGTTTCCTGTTCTTTTCTGACAGGAGTAGTGTGGTCTTCTGCTGCAGTCGCCATCTCTTTCCTGGTTCGACATGTTGTGCATTCAGATGTGCTCTTCTGCATACCTTGGTTGTAACAAGAGTTACTGAGTTACTGTTTACTTCCTAGCTTGAAGCAGTCTCCTCTGATCTCTGGCATCAATAAGGCATTTTTGAGTCATCGCTCACATCCCAACAGAGTAGTACTGCTCACTGGATATTTTTTCTTTTTCAGGCCATTTTCTGTAAACTCTAGAGATAGTCTCAGTAGATCAGCAGTTTCTTAAATACTCAGCCGAACTGGCACCAACAAACATGCCATGTTCCGAGTCACTTTAATAAACTTTATTCCCCATTCTGATGCTTTGAACTTTAGCTGCTTGTCTTGGTCATATGTTTGGCTGATTAAATATTTGTCTTAACAAGCAGTTGAACAGGTGTTCCCAATGAAGTTTTTGCTGTCTGTTCCAATATAATTTATCAAATAGCAATGCAACTAAATATTAGATCCGCTTTTGAAAAAACAAAACAATTTGGAGTATTTGTTTGGCTCAGCACACCAAAACCTACAAGTTCATTCTTCGAAATTAAGAAATATTTGAATCTGAGAAAGCAGGATAATGAAGGATAACTGAATGTAAAACCAAAACAGTCAACTGAAAGATACTAAAATGCTATAAGAACTGCAGAGTTGGGCTCTTCGAATTTATCAGTGTGTCACTTTGTCAAATAAAACCACATTGATTAAATAAGTTTAAATTAAGTCAAATTATTAAGTCAAATTATCATTTTGGCATTAATGATCACTTGCCAAGTGAATATTACCATGAATCCGTCTAATAAGAGGATTTTGCATAGGGAAAAAATTATATAACTTTAAATATATTTCCAAAATTATTATATGTTGGATTAATTCTTAGATCATATTAAAACTATCAAAACAGTAAATTGATCAGTGGAGAGCATTTTAGTCAGCATGTAATCAAAGAGCACAGAGCTAACTATAAGGAAAATACTCCGCTAAATAATTGCAGCTGGGCAAAACCTGAACAAATATATGTGCTTAACAATATACTTTGCTTAACAATATACGTTGAGCTGATGCAATAATAAAGTCAGAATAAATCTTTCAGTTTTTTGCTAGAGAAATCCAACAATCCTCTAGGTGCGAAAAGCTCTTGGCTTCGTTGTATGTCGCATGTGGGATATTGTGAGTACGTACATGCGTGTTTGTGTCTATGTGTGTCAGTAGATATTACCCAGACTAATTACTATAATTACACAGAGAACTCTACAAAGCACCCACTGGTAGTGTGGGAGGTTAATGATGGAGTGTAAGAGTGTCAAGACAGCAAGAGAAGCAGACATAAAGGGAGAGAGAAAACAGGAAGGAAGAGAAAGGACCAGAAAACAACGGAGGATGTGAACTGTAAAGCTGTGTTGATTAGATGAAATGGTACTTGCATACCAACTCAAAGTAACCAGTAATCAGGTGTATCACTTAAGTATCGAGGTACTCCACCTTTAAGGCCAGTCCACCTTAAAGCTGACAGGTGGAAAGGGAAAAGCTCCCCCTTTACATAGATGTGAAACTCCTCCTTCCATTGACTATAGTTTGCAAGTCTTAGATAAAGTTTTGTTGTTGTTTTTTAAAAAAAAATTAAATATTGAGGGAAAAGAGAGAAAGAAAGATCATCAGGTAGTTCAAATCTAAAGAAAAAAAATGCATTCAGCATTTTCTTGTGAAAAAATGTGCCTTAAAATTACAATTTGTTAAATCTCACCACTCGATCTCAGTAGATTGCAGTCAACTCTCCTGTACTGGGTTTCATGGGTAGCTGGTGTACGTATTTTTTTACTCTGAAGGAGGCCGTAAAACTTTGTTGAAGGAGTTTGATACAAGTCAGTAACTTATATCACAGTGATATTGAGGTGACCTGCTGAGGATATACTGAACCTCTCTGTCAGTAAGTGCTACAGTTTTTGCCACTATTAGCTGCTCTTATCCTCTTTTACCTGCTGTTAGCCTCTGTTAGGTGCTCTTAGGCTCTTTTATCTTTTGTTAGCCTCCGTTAGCTGATCATAGCCTGTTTTACCTGTTGTTAGCCCCTGTTAGGTGCTCATTGCCTTTGTTTGCTGCTCTTATCCTCTTTTACGTGTTGTTAGCCTCTGTTAATTGTTATTAGCTTATGTTAGCTGCTCTTAGTCTCTTTTACTTGCTCATAGCCTCTGTTAGCTGCTCATAGCTTCTGTTAGCTGCTCTTAGCCTCTTTTATCTGTTGTTAGCCTCTGTTAGCTGCTTATTGCCTCTGCTGCTCTTATCCTCTTTTACCTGCAGTTCTCTAAAGTAGATAAAACATTGCTAGACCTGAAGAGTTAGCAAACTATCATTCAGTGTAATTAAATTGTCTATCAGAGAGTAAGTGTGCTTTTTATGACACTCAAGCTTAACATTAGCTCTTGGAATGTTAGTTTATAACCAGTGTTAGTGTAACATGATACAAAGAAACATGTTACAGTAATCGCATAATATTTTTCAGTAACAGTTACAATTTATGTGGTTACTCGTGTTATAAGGGTTCTTCAGTTATCTGCAGGCTGGGTGGATAGAAAGAAAACATATTAATAAAAAACGTCTAAACAATTAGACATGAATCAATGTATATTTCTGTGTACAATATTCTTTTTCTTTCTATCAAATGACCTCAAAAAATGGTGAAGTAGGCTGACTTAATCCCTAACTAAAAGTACCATATATTTATTTATTTTGTAAATAAGAGCAGTTGTGCACTGAACACACTGTTATGTCACCCACGTGTTAGACCAGTGACAACTGATTCATTTTGTGCACTGACTTTTAGATACCACACGATTTTTAAAATAGTTGCTGCTGATTGGGTAACACTTCTGACAAAACCACCAAAGGAAAAACAAACATACTTCATAGACAGTTGCACAGTCTTTCAGTGAAATGTTTTTCAGCCTGCAGCCATTTGCAATGCATTTTTAGGCTGAACCTGCCCCTGACTTTTAAGGAGTATCACCTCACTGGACATATTGCTTTTGTTACTCAGCGCATCTTTGCCAGTGTTGCTTTTAAACTCAAAAGTCACGGGTTATAACAAAACTATGGATAACATTCCCTCCCTTGCAGAGTAGCTAGCCACCTACTACTAAAGAACTTCAAGCAGCTTTACATGTTTTTGTGTTTGCAGCCAGTAAAGTGTTAGCAAAACAGCATGTCTTTGGCTCAATTGGCTTGCCCTGTGAACACATATTTAACATGAAACTAAGTCAAATATCCAGGTCAGCCTGTGCTTTGTCGCCCTGCTCTCTTCCTTGTCATACATCGTTTGAATTTGTTGGAGGATGACACATCTGTCTTAGCAAATATAAAGTCCTCAGTTTAGAGAAAGCTAATGACAACAAGCAGCGTTCTCGGCTCTGGTGACGAGAGAGCATGTAGCTCTCGGTTAGTCCCTCTCCAATTGAATGACCCAAGCTGGCAAGCTAACGATCTCTAGTATCTAAATTAGACCAAGAATGAACGCCAACCTGAGTGAAACAACGATTATTAACATGTACCTGTTTTTATAAAAAACATTCATCACAAACTCCAATTCTTTTTATATTCATCATTTCCTGCAAATATGATGCAACATTCTCTATTTCTGTTGGTTTTACATGTCAAATTCAATGTATTGAATGTATTCTTTATGTGACAGAATTTAGTTTGAGCGACCACTGAATACAGAATAAAGAATGAGGAAAAGCTGCCAGATGCCAAAAAATGCTAATTGAGGGTTGTTGTTTTTTTCTAGTATCAGAAAATGTAATGCAGTTGCAGAAATGGGACTGACAAAAAACCCATACACTACTGGATTATGTTTTAAATTAGTATTTTTAATGAAAACGTGTGCACTATGAGCATTAATCATGCAAATTGCTTTTGCCCAGTGCTGTAGACAAGTGAGACTGAGTGGAGTAAGAGAGGAACACTGCTAATTTTAGTGCAAGTAAACACATGAAAATTCAGACACGAGATATCAACAGAACTCAGCAACGACACACTGCAGTGTCTCTAATATTACATGCAGTCAATCTCACAGGAACACACACACTGAGAGGACTAAGTCATACTTAAGTGTTTTAAAGCTTCACACTTTCCTCTCCTCTTATGGCAAATATCGTAATGCAACCAGTGACCCGGAGTTTCTTCCACAGTAAGTGTGCGTAATTATTTACAGCTCTTGTATCAGTTTACACTGAAGCTGCAAACAGCTTGTGTGGTACTCGCCTGTAGTTTTTAACTCAGTCTCTGTTACATTGCTGGGATGATATAAGATTCTTGTTCTTAACATGTCAGCAGGCAGAGGTGGGGTTAATGCAAAGTTTAATCACGTAGGCTTGTGAGACAGAGGCTGTTTAAATCCTGAAAGTCAACACAGAGGTGTAGTCGTTGATTTTAGAGGCTGAGGAAACACGTCTGGCTAGATTTGAGCCTACTAGTCAATATCCACATGATATGTGAACTGCCTACTATGCATGAAATGGTTTGACTTTGACACCACTGTTACACAGCTCCGTGCAAAGTTTTTACACTTGATCTGTTTGTGGAGATTAAATAAATGGTATGTAACATGTTAAATATTCAGCTTAAGAAGTACTATTAGACATACTTTGTCACATTTGAAAGACTCAAGGCAGGCCGGCTGCTTTATCTCAATGCTTTTGACTCAAGGACAAGTGTGCCCCAACAATCAGACACAAAGGAGAATCTTTTGTCTTTAAACAAACCTGGAGCGGATCTTTAGGTTTCTGTAGTAATAGTGCCAGAGATGTCATACCAATAATAGTTACTACTGCGCCAGGTGCTGTATCACCTGTTATCCTGACCTGTTGTACCTTTGCATGAACATGAATGTCTGGGAGGCTTTGGCTCATGTCCAAATTCAATTACACATTTCTAAATTTTATTTTGTCGGCAGGCTGAATAGATCGAGACGCTCTTTTCAGTCCCAGTCAGTTAGAGCCAAACTACACACACACACTGCCATGCATGCATTGTGTTCATTTTAGTCAGGGTTGTCATGGCAACAGCTATTCAATGAAATGTCAATGCATTCAGGCAAACTGACACACATACACGCACACACACACTGTAAACACACGCTCTTCGATGAAGGGCTGCCGTGCTACTTTCCGCACATATTAGGGATCAATTTTGTGCTCCTGTCAAGAAAAGGGAAAACAGGTCAGCGGGGGTTTGCTGACCCTGTTGTAATGTTTGTGGCAGTCTCGAGGAGTCAACAATTCAACACTTAAAGAAAGGTGGCAGCAAACAGAGTCCTGAATGTGAGTCAAAAGAGAGGAAAATAGGAATGAATGTGAGAAAATAGTTGGGATTTGAAGGCTATTTTTAGATGGAAGTATAACAAATAAACACGGCGAGAGTAGGGAGGAGTATGAATCCCATGAGATATGCCCACTAGATCAGAGGGGGAGGAAATGTGGGGAGGGGGAAGGCTCTCCCTTGGTTATTTGGTGAATTGAGCTCAGGTATGTTCCTTATAACTGATGTTTTCCGCATGTCACCAAATCTTTTTCCTCATAGTGACTTTCACTTTATTGCTTTCTACATATTCTACTTTTTCTTGAAATCAGCTCCTGACGTTCTGCTGCGTTTGAATCAAACCACTGAACTGATGAGTAAACAGCTGTGTGTGAATGCCGGGGTGCGGACGCGTGTGACTAAATGTCTTTCAAAGCCTTATGTAGCAGTATTAATTTGTTGACAGCCGCTCATTATATCTGTATTTGTGTGTGCGCGTGTATCAGTCTGGCGGCGGCGGTGGGCTTTGTTATGTAGTGGCGATGAGCGTATCTGTGTGTCATTAGCTACCAGATGTTAGATAATGTGACAAAGTGGAGGAATTAGATGGAGAAGGCAGAACAGAAGGCAGAAACACCCTTCCATTAGCTAATGAGCTGCAAACCCGGTCAATGTCTGCTTAGAAATACACACACAGCGAGACCACCGGCTTCATCACACACCTGAGAATGTGTGGGTGAACTGTGCACACATTAAAGTGAGTCAGACTCAGCTCTGCTGCTTTGTTGTCATTTAAATTCATATTTTAGTTTTCTTGTTTTGGGATTTTTTGCTACAGATTTAACTAAATGTGAAATGCCTTTAAATGTATAAAATCCTTTTTTTAAAGTTTCAATTTGGATAAATCTACAAGTACTATGCTGTCAGCTCCAGGAGCTTAATTCAGCTCTTTCATACACTTTTGTAGTAAGAAAAAAACCATTTCTAAATAACATATTAAAAGAAAAAAAATGCAATTTGTGTCCAATCATCAATTTGTGATGATTAGTTATGGATTTGTGTATCATGTGATTCCCATAACATGAGCTTTGTATGAAAATGACACATGTTGAGTGTGTCCTCAGTGAGGATGTGTCTACCTGCTGTGATGATGTAGCTGCATGGACTTTATTAACACCTGGCAGACTGAGCCCGTGTGCTTCTTACTGTAACACAATGTGTGAGTGGGGTCTTATTCTTAGCACGTTTCTCACACATTTATGGAAGTAGTCAGGAAAATACAAGCAGGGAGACTATTTTTTTCACTCCTCTGAGTTTTCTGATCTAATTCATGTAGTATTTCTTTTTTCTTTTTGCCTTTACATTTGTACACCTCGTCTTGTGAGTTTGCTGACTGTTTGCACCTGAGCCCCAAACCAAATCAAAAACCAGGTGAAATTAGAGGGAATTAGAAAAGGAAAGAAAAAGAAAGTGTGATTTATCTTACCAAGTCCAGGTATGAAGGTATTCAGAAAAAGACAGATGACCGCCAAGGGGAAAGGCATAGTGGGAATTGCAGCTCTCAGGGGGCCTTTCTTCTCCCTGACCTCCACCACCACTCCTCCACCTGCTGTAGGGCCCCCAGACATGGCTTTAGTCCCCAGATTATCATCTGTTTTGACACGCCCCTGCTCCGTTCCTCCGTCTTTCTGCGCCATCTCTCTTTTCTCTTTAGATTAAAAGCAGCTTCAGGTGAGTGGGTGAGATTTGTTTCCCCTGGATTAGGATTTAGATGAGGGCAAAAATAAATGTCAAAAATAGTTGTATCCACAGAGGATTAGCTAAATATTCAGCAGTTCATGTCATCAGCTGGCTCTCCACTCACAGCTTATGACACATTCACTGGCAAATAAACAGGAGCAGCAACAAGCTAGAAATGTGAATTTGTGGCAAAAAGGGTTAAACTGTTTATAGAAAAGCAATGCATATTTAATTTTATTTGAGATGAGATATATTTTTAAAGTCAGCTTAACAAATGTTCACACATATCCACGTCTCAGGAGAGCAATTGTCTTCAAGAACATATGAGGGAGATGCAGAGATTCGTCTGAAAAAGTAAATTTAAATCAGGGAAAAAAGTCTCAAACAAAGCAGAAGTTTCAAAATCCTGCAACTGTGAGTCCTTAAAAAGCACTGTGTCCATCATCAGAAGTCAGTGACATCGTCTGTTTGTTCCCATACATGTCCAGCATGTCCTTAAGGAAGCCTCCTTAAAATATTTTCAACATCTTCAGTAAAGTCCTCAAACTATGTGCTGCAATTTCTTATTTTCTTTCTTTCTTTCTCTTTTTTCTTTCTTTTTCTTTCTTTCTTCAGTAAAATCCTGCTAATCCTACACACCTCTCCAAGACAGAGAGCAGACAGCGCACACACCGACCCCTGTTTTTCTACTACGTCTCTCTCTCTCCCTCTCCCTGTTTTCTCTCCCTCTGTCCCCCTCCATTTAAAGGAACAGTGCCATCATTTGCTGCCTCTGAATGAAGTCGATCCATAAAGCTAATGCAAGAAATTACACACTGTTGCTTAAATTATCTTGCATGATGACCCTAAAGAAAACCTTTGCACGATTTTCCTGCAGCTTAATTCCAATCCAACTGATTACAGCCCAGTCCTTTTTGTTTACATTTATTTAATGTGTTCACACATCTCCACGAGCGCTTTATGTGAGCGTCAGATAATGGTTGAGAGAAGACACACATTTACAAATGTCCCCAGTCTGTAATATAGATAATTACAACTGATGGATTGTGTAATGATTGTGTAATTGCAGCGCTCATTTTCAAAGCTACCTGCTGTTCTTTCCCGTGAATACACAGCTGGGTTTACAGCAGGTTTACAAAACCGAGAAAGAAAGGAGAAGGACGGGAAGCTGAGACAAAGCAGATGAGGGATGAAAAAAAGAAGAAAACTCAACAGTGGAGAGCGAGCTCAGACGAAGAGACAATCACTGTCAGTATTTTCAGCTATGTAATAGCTGAAATACTGACATACCACCCCCCCACTCCTCCCCTGACTTCCACTTAATCCCCCATATCTCACTTTTCAACTTCTCTTCCTCATCTTCTTCACCACTTCTCCAGTCTGCTCGCGCGAGCTTTATTTAAACACAGTTGCAAATCTGCGAAAGCCTGAAATTAATCTCGGTCTCAGTTTTCATCTCTCTCTCTCCCTCTACATCTCTCTCTCTCTCATTTCTGTTTGGTTTCCTAGCAACCCAGGAAGCTGAAGGTAATTATACAAAAGATATTGATCTCTACTTTGTGGTCCCTCTCTATCCCCCTCCTATTTTTCCCATCTCTCCCACTAATTTCAGTTCAATCCCTACTTTTAATTTCCTCTCATCTCTGAATCACGGGCGGTGCTGTAACTGCCGACTCGGCTGTAGTTTTCTCTTTTGTTTTGGTTATGCAAAGCGGCATTATTATGTGTCTGAAAGTCCAGGACTCTCAGAAATCTGGACCGATGAACTCAGTCATCGTTGGATTGTTGAGCCAAAGGCATGTGGTGTATGCTTATTACCATGACAACATTACAGGAAAAGTAATACAGTGTTTTAAAAAAACAAAAAACATTTCATAATTTATTTACAGTGAGCCAATTGTAATCAAAAACAATTTCTCATTGTAAGAAAAATGTACATTTGAGCTACAACAGTTTAATACTACTGTTTGGATTCAGGTTATAAGGATATTCTGGCAGTTATACTCCAGTCTCTATAAATAGCTTGATGCAGATTTGTTGGCGCATCCGTGATATGAATTTCTGGTTCCACCACATCCCAAAGGTGCTCTATTGGATTGAGATCCAATTACCAGGGAGGGCATTTGAGTGCAGTAAACTCATGTTAAAGAAACCATTGTTGGATAATTTGAGATTTGCAACATGATGTGTTATCCTGCTGGAAGCAGCCATCAGAAGATGGGTACGCTGTGGTCATAAAAGGATGGATGTGGTCAGCAATACTAACCAAGTAGGCTTATTGCAGTGCAGTAGGGCCCAAAGGATGCCAAGAAAAATATCCTCAACCACCACCAGCCTGAACTTCGTGCTTTTATGTTGTTTAAACTAAATTCTGACACTTACCACCCAAATGTCACTGAAGGAATCATGAGTCATCAAACCAGACAATGTTTTTCCAGTTTTCTATTGTGACATCTGACATAAACAAGTCATTTTCACCCAGAGAGCTGCTACTCATTGGATATTCTCTCTTTGTGAGGCCATGCTCTGCAAACCCTCCAGACGGTTGTGTTGGAAATCCCAGCAAATACTCACCAGTCCATCTGGCACCAACAACAATGCCATATCAAATAAGATGTTCACCGTTCTTTCCCATTCTTATGTTCAGTTTAAATTTTAGCAGGTCACCATGACCATGTCTGCGTGCCTAAATGCATTGAATTGCTGGTATGTGATTGACTGATTAGGTATTTACATTAACAAGGAGTTGTGGTATCTAATAAAGCAGTCAGTGGCTTACACTCACACTACTGATGTAGTTTGGTTTGTTATCTTTCTTTAATTATAACAATAAATTAGCCTTCTTACAGTTCTTTTGTTTCTTACATCCCACAGCTGCATGACTCCTGTCATAGTTGAGATTGGGGAAAAACCAAACAGGGAGATGGTGAAAGCCGGTCATGGGTCATTAATCGCTACAGGAGTCGTGGTCACTTTGGCCTGTCGCTAGCTAAATCATAACACTGCATCAGCCACACAAACACTGTTTTTGAACATTTACTTTCCCATTAGTATATTGCATTCAAAATGTAAAGTAGTTTGCAATAAATAGCATTTTCCTCGCAACCAACAGGACATTATTTCACAAGTGCTCTTTATTTTTATAGCTAAAGTAGGTGTTCAGTAGCCATCTTAAAATGCCATTTTGGCTTTTAAAAGTTACACCAGGAGCTCAGAAAGATGTAGCTTTCTCATTTATCACTTCTCAAATGTAGCTGTTTGAGAAGTGATAAATGACCAACCTCAGACGGGTGATTTACAGTCTAATTTCCCTGCTGAGCACGTTAATAACCTTCTAATTGAGGGTGTCTGCAAGTAATACTTAACAGTGTGTGTATAAAATCTGCTTTGGAGGATGTCAGTTGTTTGTTTGTTTGCTATCATTTGTCTCTCTTTTCTCATTCTCATGTACCTGCAGCACACCCTGGTGTGTGTGTGTGTGTGTGTGTGTGTGGGGGGGGGGGGGTGCATAGGCTTGCCACATGCAGTCACACTTTTGTCATGAACAAATGCTGCTTGAACATTCAGCTGTGTGGACCTTGACTTCTTTGTATATCTGTTTTGCTGCACACACACACACACACACACACACACACACACACACACACACACACACACACACACACACACACACACAGAGTTTTGTTCTCTCAGGGTTTAATTTATGTTGATCCCATCTGTCAGGAAAAGCTGACATGACACACCAGCTATTTATACACGCCTCTATCTTCATGTGTGTTCCATGCATGTGTGCACATGCACGTGTGTGCGCTGCTGCCGCTGATGGCATCCCATTGTGTTCCTCACCTCAGACCGGATCACCACGGTGACACACTCTTTTCTCCCACCTTTCATCTCCATCCTTCGGCTGACTGGCTGGCTTTTATGTCTCCATGTTTTCCTTCTGTTTGCGTCTCTTAGTCGCCCATAACGCTGCACGAATTCCTCATTCAAGTGTATCACAGTGGATTGAGTTTTCACTCAGCTTTTAATGAACAAACATTCTTTTATTGTTTGGGTGAAACAGCAGGAACGTGCTGCAAAGATAGGCACACTGTGTTCAGCCCAAGGTTACCATTTTATGACTGTCATACCTCAGTGCGAGTTAGACTGCACTATTTTGTGCACAGAAGGCCGGGAAACATTCTGATGAAGTCTTGGAGACAAAATAGTGAGTGACATTTTACCTCAAACAACATTTCATTCAAAAAACCCCACAGATTGCATATAAAAATCAGGTGGACCTGCAGTAAAACATACCCTTCTTGATTCATGGTTTATTTAAAACTACATGGAGCCATAATTTACAAAACGAACATGTGTTTTACTTAGGAACTTGAAACTAGCCGCTATGACCATAAACACATCTGGAAAGCATTTACTGGGGTAGCAAATCAAGTGAACAGTAGGCTCATTTTACCATGAACACTGAGGAGTCGCCTCCTGCTGGCCTTCAGAAATAATGCAGGTTCAAGACACTTCACGAGTGGCTCACTCAGCACAAACTCAAGCCTTCTTGAAGTTATAACTTTAAATACTTTATTCTAGTGTTCACAGATACGTTGTTGTAATGATTGATTGTTGTTTGAGTTATTGTTGCTTTCCTATCAGCTGGAGTCTGGCCACTTTCCTCTGCTGCTCACTGGATATTTTTGGATTATTATCCATAAATCATAGAAATGGTTGTGTGGGAAAATCCCAGTAGATCAGAAGCTTCTGAAATACTCACGCCAGCTGAGAAACTGCAATGTTGCATTCGTTTACTTAAATCACCTTTCTTCCCTATTCTGAATTTCAGCAAGTTGCCTTGATCATGTCTACATGTCTAAATGCATCGACTTTCTGCTAAGTGACTGGCTGATTACAAAACCAATTGGAAAAAGTTGGGACACTGAAATGCAAGTGAAAACAGAATATAATATTAGTCATATTAAGTCATATTAAAAACAAACAGTGGGAGGAGCATTATTTAACTACATAGGGCAACTGGCAACAGGTCAGTAACATGACTGGGTATAAAATGAGCATCTTAGAAAGGCAGAGTTTCTGAGAAGTAAAGATGGGATGAAATTTGATGAATTTCTCAAAATAAAATTGCAAAGAGTAAATATCTTCAAAGATTTGGAGGATCTCGTGAAATCTCCGTGTGCAAAGAACAAGATCAAAAATCAATACTGAATGACCGTGAACTTCACGTGGTGCTGCATTAAACACAGACATGATTCTGTCATGGAAATCAGTGCATGGGCTCTCTGTCTGTGAACACAGTTCACTGTGCCATCCACAAGTGGAGGTTATTTATCTAAATTTCAGGAGCGAGACCACACCTCGTACACTCTTCTTCCAGTTCTCTGTCTATATATGCTTCCTGCACTACAACCCATTGTTCTCATTTGCGTCTCCCAGGCACACCTCCTCCTTTTAATGCATTTCCTTCTCATTAGTACGTGGGGATCCACCTGCCAGTCCCCTCTGAGGCCTTCCCCAGACCACAGCATCAGTTCACTGATGTTACAGGTTGTTGTGGAAATAAGGGGATGCTGCACAGACATGACCCAGGCCCACCTTTTTGACATGTGTTGTTGCCATCAAGGTACAAAATAAACCACTTTCTCAGTTTATAACAATATGATTATAATTATTATCCATCCATTCATTCATTCATTCATTCATTCTCTGCCGCTTATCCTTTTCAGGGTTTTCATTAAAACTTTAGAGAGCCTCCGAGGTTTTCTGCAATTGGAGGTTATAGATTTGCAGTTTGGGATAGCGAGCAGGTAAATAATTAAAGTGCGCCATGCTGATAAATATCAGCCATTTTTCTGTGCTGTAACTTTGCATTTTCCTGATGTCTGGTACTTTAACTCTAATTTCACTTGTGTAAAATTCACCACTGGTGATTGCAGAACTTGAGGCTGTCTACTTCTTGCCCTACTTTCTACAGGTAGGTCAAGCTGACAGACCTGCTTCATGCAAATTTGACAGGGCATCTCCATAACTCCCTCCTTGGCCCCTTGAATGAGGATTTTATTACCATGACAAAAGCCATGTGAGGCGTGGTTTAAATATAGCACTGATTAACAAAGCTGTTCAGCCATTTATCCCCTAATACGCTGAGCTCTTGTGCTGCCGATTCATTAGTTTGGTGTTTTGAAAACCATCATCGCAATTGCAAAGAAGGAGCACTCGAGCTGGCCCGCGTCCCTTCTGTTTTTCCCTTATTAATATGTAAAATTATTCAGCAAGGTCCTTCAAAATCTAATCACGCCATCTCTCCTGACGGGTCACCTGTGGCGTCAATAAGGCACGCGTTGTGAGCTTTTATGGAGCAATCAGATCGTACGCTCAGAAGGCTGCGCGCACTCGTGAAGAAACATTAGGGCATGGAAATAAAAATCTGGGTCTGAAACTATTTAAGGAAAATCTGGCCGGTGATGTCACTGCGCTGATGTCATCTGAGGCGTCATTCTGGGGCAAAGGGAGAATTTCAGGTCATCTTGTTTTGAAAAATTACAGAGATTTGACAGAAAAGTAAGACCGTTTTGCTTTAGTTTGTAGCTGCCCAGTGTTGTTGTTGTTATTGTTTTTTTTAAATGTCTTCTTATTGAATCGTCTTTCATTTCAGTGTTATTTAACGATAGAAACCTCTGCAGAAGCTTGTAGCTGATGCAATCCTCATAACCCAGATGAGATTAAACAATTCGTTGTTTGCCACAGTTCATTTAGAGAAGGAGAAATTCAGTAGCGGTTATGAAAGGTTTTTAGCCTTGCCAAAGAAATAAAATAGAGAATAGAGCGACATCTGCTGGCCACAGAGATACATCACAGCCAGAAATAATATCTTATTACAAGATTAAAAGAAAGGGTTAAAAGAAAGTTTGTAAAAATAGCAATGACAATAATAATTCCGAAGTAATGTAATTGACTTTTTTTTACTGTGTGCATTTAGTTTTATTCTTTGTGGTTCTTTTTTCTTTTCTTTTCCTTTTTAAAATTTCCTGTGGCTTCATCAACCAGAAACCACATCACACTTTGATGCTTCACTTTTACTGGAGGCAATGCAGTGTGTATTAACCCAGTGAATGCAGGATTTCATTCTTTTAGATCAAAGTTCGGATTTCACAATGAAAGCAAACAAAAACAAGCTTTAGAATAAATTTCATTTTATTTTTTTATTTTTTTATTTTGCATTTTCAGTATATGTTTTGCTGTACAATAGCTTATACACAGACAAATAAAAGAAAATCAATCTGAAGATTTGATGGTTTGAAAATAGATTCATACACCAAGAGATCTGCTTGGTTATACTGTTATTAAAATGTTCATTTCACACTCGGTTATGCTGATCTTGGGGTGGTGGCATTCTTCGACCGGATGGATTCAATGATTTTCTTTACCCACTGCATGGTTGGATCAGCACAGAGTTGTTTATCACCCACCGTCTTTAAGCTAAAACAGAGACAAAAAATTAATGATACTGACAACTTGTATATATATTTTTTAAATATATCTGTAAGCATACTAGATATATACTAGTCTGCTTATTTTGAACTCTGGAGTCACTTACAGCACGCCTTCCATTGCACACCGTTTGTCTGTGTATTCGAAGCTCGTCACTCTGTTGGCTGGAAAACGTTTGTGGAGGAACTGAAAACAGCATTTTTCCGGACCGAATGTGCCTGAAAACATTATAGAGATATAAAGAACTATTAAAAGAAATCCAAGTGGAAAATTATGTCACTATATCACCGTAAAATTGTTTTTACAGTTGGCTGTTTTGTGTGTCTGTGAACTTTTCAAAATCACAGGACTATGATTGTTGCAGTAATGTTGTGTTAAGAGGCCTCAGTTCAGTTTGTCTGTATTTTTAAGAATAACAATGTCTTTCATTTTAGCTTTTGTTCATCTAAGACTTCTTTTTTAAATCGGTTCCTTTTTTGGCCTTTCAGCAAACACGATCACGCTTAATTTAAAAAAAGTTCAAATGACCAAATTTTGACTTTTGAAAGACAGAAAAGGAGGAGCAATTTGCCCTTTACGAGAAAAATAAGGAGCATGCAGTCATCTTACTGTCAGACGTAACGAGAGACGACAAAAGAACGATGCAGGCCATCAGAATGACGGGGTTCTTCATCATCATCATCTTCTTCTTTGGTGTTGTTGTCCTGCTTGTCTCTGTTTTTCTCTTCAGTCTGCTTGCTCACCTGCACAGCTCGGTGTCTGTCTTCTTTCACACAGCCCCTCTCCCTTTTATTAAGCTGATATCATATGCATGTGTACGCGTGTGCACATACGTGCATGCGTCTCTGTGCAGAACATGTACAAGGTAGCAGAACAAGTTCCATTACAAAAATATATGAGTTGCAACTCCCCAACATGCAAACAAAGTGCGGTTATGTGGTCAGCAGGGGAAAGAAGAATCGGGGGAGGAGGGCAAATGATGCTGTGGTTGAAACCTGTTTCTCTGAAATTGAAAACACAACTTCTCCACCTGAGTCACCTAATGTTGCTGTATGTGTGAGCGTATCTGTACTTGAGCATATGCATAATTGTGCATTCTGCAGATGCATTGCGGTTTTAAGCTTGTCTCATTGTTACAAGATAAGATAAGATGAGTTAAAATAAAATAAGATAAAATTACACATATTTGGGTATAAATGTGTCAGGAAAAATGTCTTAAATAAGTTGTTTCCCGGCCTGATCAAATTTATAGTGTATTTTTTAAGAGTGGCTCTCTTTCAAACGAAAAAAAAAAAATCAGGTTTTGCAACCACAACCTGTCTGCCAGCGGCTTTGTAGATTTTCTGACCGTAGTTACATCTATTAGAAAGCCTTTTTCTGGCTTATTCACAGCATTTATGACTAAACTGATGCTAATGCAAACTCTTGCTTTGAAATCCAAACACCGGCAGCACTTTATAATAATGCCACACTATTGAGCATTACTACAGTATTAGTAAGTGGTTAATTCATCATTTATAAAGCATTACTCCACTTTCTCATGCGATTTATAAATATAGATATATTATTATGACTATGATTATGACTAAGATTGTGATTATTACTAGCAGTGATGTAGTAATAGTGATAGCTGTACATGGTGTAACCCTTACAAATGGATAAACATATCTGTATTCATAACTGGCACACTAAGGAGAAGTAATTAAGCACTTACTAACACCTTACTAATATCTTACTAATACTTAATAGTGTGACATTATTATAAAGCAGCATCGGATATAAACACTGTTAGGGTGGAGATGAGTGCTGTGGGATTGAAAGGTATGCACAAGAATGGGTTTGTGATTCTAAAATGTTCCGGATTTTGTACTCGTATCCTGTTCTTAGAAGTTGTTAATGTGTTTTAAAGGTTTTTCAGAGATAACAGGAAACGATGGGATACATATGTTGTAGTTCCTGGTCCCCACTTTACTAACCTTTAAACCACAGGAAGTCCACTGCTCTCTACTGAGATAGCAGCACAGTTTAGGCAATAAATAGCCACCGAAACTCCAAAGTAGGTCAATATCAAACAGCTGCTATGACACACGAGACAAGATCATAATGGAGGTGGTTTTAATGTGTGAAGGAAATTTTAATATCAGGCCAGCATCAGCAAATCACATCTCTGCCAAGTCATATTACTAATTGTTTGATTTTTATCTCAATATTTGGTGATCACATGCTGATGTTATCGGTGTGTCTGAGCTGTTTGCACAATAAAAATGTGGTTTGGGGTTTGTATTTGTACAATATGTTTAGATACTTTGTTTCTTTCAGTATGTATAGATAAAGATAAAATATCGAGAGGGAAAATCTGAATATATTTATTATAATTTTAATGAGTTGGGGATGGAAACAAATTTTAAAAAAAGAAAAAAGAAAACCCCCCATGAGGCTGACTTCAGCAGAACTGCACCCTACACTAGCTCGAACTGAAACCTGTGGTTTGAAACAGGCAGGAGTGCATTTTAATATAAATGCATACATGTGCATGTGTGAAACCCAGTAGAGTAACACATCTGCTTCGACAATAGAATTTCACTTATTTGTAACCACCATGGGGGAAATTTTACTGTCATGTATCTAGTCACTGGATCAAAGTTAGAAGGCCTCAAGAGGGTTTGTTGTAGATGTACATATAAAGCTTGTGACCAGTAAAAACATAAGACATAAATATAAAATGGCTTTAGATGATGTCCTGTTGTTGTAGACGAAATACAGTCATAAACATTTCAGACTTTTAATTTCAGTCTTTGATGACTCAGGAACGGTTCAAAGTCTAGTTTCTATTTTTTTGGTGACGGTGCAGAAAGGTTTTGTTCCTCAGGAAAGAACCGAAAACCTGCACAAGACATGACATGACATGATATTCGAGACCAGCGAGGTTTTAACGGAAAGTCTGAAGCGGAAAGCCCGCTTGCAGATTGGATTGAAGAGGCGGGACTTGCCAGCACCACAGGTAATGAACACCACAGGTTGTGCTATCTTAACCTCGGAGTTTTCCCCTATGATTTGGTGACAGGAAAAGTCCCCATGTTCAAAGTTCACCTGAGAACAGATTTAAGTGATTTAGCCGATTCAAAGTTAAAGTGTGTGACATGATGTAACGTAACGCCATTAACGTATTACCTCGTTAGGCATCTTTTAAGTTCTGTATGATAAATTTAAAGCAAACTCAGGTTGTGTCTTATTCTGATGTTTGCAAAAGTCACCTTTTTTCTGTATCTAGCATTGAAATTTCAGCTAGATTACCTAAAAACTACCATATTTCATGAACATGATGGTACTATAAACAAATAGATTTTATGAATTTTGATAGAGTGCTAGATTGCTTTTATTTTAAAACTGAAAAAAGGTGTCAGTCTTGCAAGATGAATCCACTCTCTAGGGGATAAACAAAGAAAAGAAGAGGTTTAATGGAAGCGTCGCAAAGAATAATGCATGGATACTTATAGGAAAAGAAGAGGAATGACTGATTACAACCCAGACATGAAAAAAGATGCTAAATGGGTAAAAGCAGAGTGAAGCAAAGCCAGTGGTTTTCTGCTGAGAAAGAAGAATATAGTAAATGACAAACACAGGGACAGATGCAGGAAATCACAACATGAGTAAGGTGCTGAGTCGCCATATTTCAAAATTTTGACACCGATGTCAAACATCCTGCTCTGAATTATCTGTGGGTTCTCAGTTGGCCTGAGATACAAATTATTTTCAGAGAAGCAAACCACCAAACGACACACACCAAATTCAGTTTTTACCACTACATTGCTGTATTATACACCGACACAGTCAAACACCAGCGACACACCAGGACTTAAAAACAATCCAGGACTCCTTTGGCTTCCTGGAACATGAATTAATTTTGTTCCAAACTGGAACATGAATTTATTTTTTTATCCAAACGAAAGCGATTGATTAAAAAAAATTATCTGTATTAAAAAATGTAATTAAAAAAACAACAACAAAAAAAAAAACAGATGAATGTGTAGTTTCATTGTTGGGGTTTTTACCTCACATTACAACTTGGCTTCAGGCAACTGCTGTTGTGATTTGACGTTATATAAATAATAAAACTGGATTGAATTAAATATATAAACGCCTATCTCAAAAATAAGATGTGTTGCTGACCATTAGGTGGCAGTGGGGATATGTAGAGAGGTGTTTTTTCTTTGCTCTTTTACATTTTTACGCAGCTCACAGTGCTGTCCAAAAGTCCGGATCCACCCCTCATTTCTTTATACTTTTCTTCCAAGAAGCCAAACTTTCTATTGCTCAAGTGCTCTTGGGCAACAGTTCTTCAGGTTTTCTGAAGGCCTTTCAAAGTTTGTCTTTGGACATTGGCTAATTTTTCACTCATTTCCAGTCCAGTCCCTCCAACTAAAGACTGACCTGTAAATCATTCAAACGTCAAAACGGCAACAAACTGAAGGGATCAACCGATGTTGTGTCTGCACATAACAGATAACTTATCAAAGAACCAATTTTACATTGTATTTGTTAGTAGTAGCAAAATATAAAGAAACAAGTCTTGATAAATAATTATCACTCAGGTAAGGAAATCCCTGAAATTTGATTATGTTCATCTGGATGTCGTGTTTTAAGTGGGAGAAACATTTTGGCACTAACCCGACTTCTTCACTGTTAGCTGACTCCACGTTTCCCCAACCTTATAAAAGGCACAATGACTGAAACTAGCACTACTGACTAACAATGGTATTTATCTTAAAAATAAATACAAGACCGTATTTACTTTTAAGGGTATTTTGTATAATTTCATTTTTTTTCTATTTTAAAAGGTACTTTAAGAAATGTTTAGTGCAGTAAAAAAAAAAGTTCTGTTATTTACATTATTGAAACTCATTTTAATATACTTGTCATAATTTGACGTAGTGTTATTATTTTTAGTACAATATATTTTTTTCTATGTGGATCTAGTATATTTGTAGAATTCATTTAGTTGTTTAGTAAAACAAACAATGACAATTTAAAAAATAGTGTTTTTTTAAACAGAAAATAAATGTATTCAGAAAAGTTGTACATTTATTCAAATTGTTATGTCTATAAACAGTTATAACCTGTTACTGTAATGCAATACAATAATATAATACAAATAAAAGTTTGAAAAATAAAATAATGAAAATTTAATGAAAATGAGAACTTATTTGACCCTGAAGAAGAGGTCAGAGGTGCAAAGTAATATATCTAGATATTTTAAATCTTTACGCCGTACTTTCGATGTAAGTTATAAGCAATGACAACCAATAAGTCATTAAGCTGGTTTTAATGACCTCAATGGATGTAATCCAAATTTAATGGATTGTTAACATGACCTCATTCTACACCTCTGCAAAAGTTTTATAAGAATTAACTCAAGATTTTTTGTGAGCTATTGTGTTTACAAATAGAAAGAATGACACACATGAGCCCAGTCAAGAAGAGAAAATCTTACATGGATCTAATGAGGGCTGGCTCAAGACGTGTGCACAGTACTGTACATTTTTGTTTCTACATTTGTATTTTTATTGTAATTGGAAGAAGCAGATCTAACAGGTACGATGGAGCTTCTGTCAGTACTTAATGTGACTGGTCTGCTAAAAGTTCAGTCATTCAAAATAAATGGTAAATGGCCTGTATTTGTATAGCTTTACTAGTCCAAAGCGCTTTACACATCCAGTCATCCACCCATTCACACACACATTCATACACTGGTGATGGCAAGCTACATTGTAGCCACAGCCACCCTGGGGCGCACCGACAGAGGCGAGGCTGCCGGACACCGGCGCCACCGGGCCCTGACCACCACCATGCTGTAATTTTATTACAAATTACTGTATGATTGCCCAGTGCACATCCTGTCTCTCTGTTAAGGAAGAAAACATTTAAGAATCAGCATACACCCTCTCCTCTCTGCACATCCTCTCCTCTCGTCACGGTGATCTTTGACCGCTTCAGATAACGGATGCTCATTCATCAAAGGATACGGCGTTCCCTCAGCGTAGTGGTGCTCCACGACAACGAGTCTGCCCACAGGAAGAAAAAGAAATCCCACTCTGCTTTACACTCAGACATCAAACCCACCATGAGACAATTAAAGGATAAATCAGAACTACAGTGGAGCGGCGGGGACGACTGGTGGGAAGTGACTCTGAGGTAAATTTAGGCCTAAGCAGTGCCAGGAGACACCTCCGTGGGTCTAAAGATGGCAAGAATTTTATTTTTATCGCATTACTTAACATGTAAAAACAGTCGGCCAATGCGACTTCTCACACAGTAAGTTATGATTAGAATAACTGCCTGTAAAAGTAGCTGAATCAGAAACATCTGTAGGGAGCTGTGTATATCTGCCTTTAGATGATGTGTTTGAGTTTGTGGGAATACTGAAACATTACTGTGGCACAATGCATTAAATCTTGTCTGAACGTGAGAAGTGACTGCAATACTGATGTTTAGCTGCGGTCCACGCCTGAATAAATAAGACCTGCTGTCAGCAGTTGAGTCAGTCTGGTGCCTGCTGTCTCTGAAAAACATAACGTTCCCTGATATCATATCAGAGGATTCCTCATTTTGACATCTCTTATGTAACTCTGACCAAACCTTTGTTTCCACAGACAGTTTGGGTGGACACGCATCTGAAACAAGATCTCCATACAGAGAGACAGATTTAGCCACATCAATGAATTTATTACATACTTGCCATCATATTTAGCTCGTATTTGGACGCCAGAGGCATTATGATTATTAATGTCAAAGCTAAAAATGGTTTGTCCTGCTTCGCGTCAGATCAAGAAGACTCTAGTCGCACCTTGCCATTTCTATCTAAGATTCTCACAGAGAAACTTCCTGGAAGGGAATTGTTTGGGGCTGGAAATCCTGGGAAAGTTAAAAGAATGTGAAACTGATAACTAACTGATACCTGTGCCCAAGGACACTTCAACATACAGACCAGAGGAGCCCCGCTGTTTGTCCACCGGAACACAAGGGCCAAAGGATTCTGAGGTCAAAGGTCAGACTTGTTCGTGAAGAGATTTTTTGGGAAAAAAAGGCATGCGTGTGGTTGTTTTCACAGGATGTCCACCCCGTCCTTGGCTTCAGTTTTAAGCCAGGGGGGAGTTCAAGGAATGGTCACCAGGATTTGGGATTATACTCTACACATACTCACACACATAGAGTCATATATGCATACATGCATGCATATAACACTGAGGCTGCGTCCACACTACCCCGGATAAATTTGAAAACGGTGTTTTCGTCTGAAAACGCTCCGCGTCCACACTAGTGTTTTCAGTCGTTTTCACAGGGTTGTACGTCCACATTGAAACGGCTGAAATCGCTTACGTTCCAGTACTGCGCATGCGTGAAACGCAAGACGATTTGACCTGCCTCATTTCTGTCTGTCGTTTGTTTACTTTCTCTTTAAAACGTTGTGGCAAAATGTCGAGGAAAAGCACTGAGTTTTTTAAATGGACTAATAATGAGGTGGAGTTGTTGCTGCGAGTAACACAAAAGTACAAAGTTGCAAAAGCGAGTGAGAATTAAAGAATTTGAAGAAAAGCTATCGGGAGCATGTACAGACTGATATTAATCTTTAATAGGGCTGTCAGAATTGAGAGCAAACAAAACAACTGCTGTGTGATGCCCACCACTATCTTAGTTTAATTGGTCAATTGACTGTATCACATGACTAAAATGTGTCATCGTTTTCGAAAAGGCTCTGGGTTCGCTGTCCACACTGCGACGCGAAAACCACGGTTTCAAATGTATCCGCTTTGGAGAGCGTTTTCAAAACACTGCGTTTTACTTGACCGAAAACGCCGTCTCAGTGTGGACAGAAGGCCAAAACGGAGAGAAAAAGATGCGTTTTCAAACGAAAATGTGGACATGGCCTAACACTCACACACCAACTGTCATGTGACGGACAAACATGACATCAAATCATTTAAAGTGTTGAGCATTGTCTGTATTTTTGATACTTCGCTTAAAGCCATTCAGAGACTTTGGTGCATCCTTATCTTTATGTTAGAGATAGGCACTGAATGCAGGCAGTACATATGTCTGACTCTGTGATCACTACTTTAAATTCACTACCTGACAGACACACGGCTTAAAGACAAGATTTCCTGTATTAATTAAATGAATTTAAATAAAATACTCTCAGCAATAACAAAAACGAAGTTGAACGGCTGTGTTCTGTTTTGCTGTCGTCCTTTGCTTCTCACACTTTGTGTCCATGGACACCGAACGCAATTAGCAGCCGGGTGTCACCACTCGGCCGACCCGGTGACTGCTACACCCTCTGCCACACTCACACTGCATGACTCACAAGTGGATGTGCCAACTAAAAAGGGTTGGAGAGATACAGTGGGAGATCCCTGGTGCGGTCCTTTTTATAGAAAGGTGACCTATCAAAGAATTGAAGGAAAAACCCGAAGCACTGAACCCTAAGGGTGATTTGTTGGTTTGGTTCACTTACAGGGAAAGGTGATGAAAGATTTCTGTTTTGGTCTCTTCCAAGGCCTCCATCTGACCATATGGGAAACAATGACCGATGTGTTAGAGAGCGCTTCCCTCCAACAGAGTCTCAGACTCATTGTTGAGCAGCACCGACGCTTCCTGAGACACTTCAGTTTGTAAATTAGCATTGTTTGCCAGTGGAAACAGTGACACATCATGTCCCTGTCACAGCACTATAGTGACTCCTATTGGCTGGTCAAAGAGATGATGAATATAGCAGTGTGATATAGCAGTGTGAACTTTCCACAAGTTGCGTCCTCATGGTGAATCTCATGCTTGGCAGATGAAAAGAAGCAGCTACCATGAGTATGTGTCATACAGGCAGGACATGCCTGTTTCCAGGCCAGCTCAGATCAGGAGTGAGAGGATATGCAAACCTTCAGAAACGAGGAGCACTTGGCCTCTGACCTCAAGAGTCGTAGGTAGCGTTTTAAAATGAGATCATTCAGAGATGAACATGGAGAACACAGGCCATTTTATTAGGTACACCTTACCAGCACTGGTTTGGACCTCCTTTTGCATTCAGAGCTGTCTTAATTATTCACATACTGACATGATAGCGTCACACAGTTGCTGCAGATTTGCTGCACATCCATGATGTAAATCTCCCGTTCCACCTCATCCCAAAGGTGTCATGTTCAAGAAACCAGCTTGAGATGATGTGATGCTGGAAGCAGCCATCAGAAGACAGGTACTCTGCCGCACAGTTAGGCCCAAATTGAGCCATGAAAATATCATTACATAAAACCATTACAGCGCTACCAATGGCCTGAACCATTGATAGACAGCAGTGTATATTTTCCTGACTTATGTTGTCCCTGTGTAGCCTCAGTTTCCTGTTCTTAGCTGACAGGAGTGGCACCTGGTGTAGTCTTTATGTTATGTTATGTTATCCTTTTGCATTATTTAATATTGTATCATCTTTATATTTATTTGATATACTTTGGTTGTATTCAGACTGTATGTGCATACTGTACATGATGCATTTAGTCCTCAGTATTTAACTTAACTTTAACTTTTAAAGTTTAAAGTTTAAAGTTAAGTTAAAACTTTTTATTCTTGTATTCATGAGTCAAATTCTTTTAAAGACCATTAGATGTTGGTTAGTAGAGATCACATTAAGGCTGCAATTCTCACGTCACCATCCTCTGTGACATATGAGATAAAGAGCATCACCCCCACCCAACGCTCTTCCGGTTTGCTCGAGTGGATGAAATGAATCCTGATGTACGGCTTCCTCATGCGTACTTCTCCACCAGATAAACATGGGCATCAATCACGCGCATCCACTGTACTCAAACACAGGTGCATGTTCATACATCACCGCTGACAGATGCGCCATGTTTAGTAGAACAAGGGGAATCAGCTCAGAATACGCTGTTCTTTCCTGCTAAAAAGACAAACAATGAGCCAAAAACAGAGACAAACACATTTCAGCATGTTTTTGCCATTCTTGGAATACTGGATTCCTTCTTCCTGCCTGTTTATGTCTATTTCTGGTTCACATCCATCAGCCAGTCGTAGAAGTCCACAATTTGCAGGAAAGAGAAAAATAGTGGACTTGAAATAGGCTACACAGAGTTATTTATGTTTCTGATCACAAATTTTTGCCTGTCATATGTTATGTGTTTTTCATGATCTAGGGGTGCTTCTCACACACTAAAAATATTCACTAAAAAGAGCATATGCAGTTTGATTTGCATTATTAAACATGAAACATCCCTCTGGGTTCTTAAAGGTGATAAAATGTAAAAAGTTAACGCTTACAAGACTAACCTACACACATAATGTTAATATGAAAACATATTACGGTGAAGGATCCACGTGTGTGTGTGTGTGTGAGCGCATGAGAAAGAAAGGGAGAGAGTGATGGAGGTCAAGGTGCAACAGACAGGAAATGGGGGACAAAAACAGAACTTCCTGTGTGCGAGAAAAGAGAGCTGCATCTTCACTTTATGTGGTATATGTATATGTGCGTGCGTGTGTGCGCACGTGTGCATGTGTGTGTGTGTGGTATCTTTTAGGAGAAATTTAAGTCATAATACAGAGGAATGTTTTGGCTTCCTGTCAAACATAAACCGCATACATACATACATACACATGGAAGTCTCTAGATAATAGAGTAATGTCTGTGGTCCCATGCTTGGTTTCCTGTCACTTGGAGCTCGTCTCACGCTGTGGTCCACGTCAGATACACTTGCAAAGCAATCTGGAAATGTGCCCTCATGTGCCGCACAAAATCTTTTTAAGAATTTAGTCAGAGAAGACATTATCACCAGTTAAGCATGTGTTTGGTGTTACACAGAAGGGAAAACCTCCCTGAACTGAATCTGAGATAAGAACAAGCCCCTGGAGAAAAGAAAGACAGTTTCCATACTGTACAGTTTCTTCCACCCTATTTTTTATTGGCTGGGGGCTTAAAAAACATGCTTTTTGTACATTCATAGAATTCCTTGAATGCATTTCATAGATCAGCCTTTCAAGTTTCTGGAAAAACGTATGTGAAAAAGAAAGCAAACCCTCTTAAAGGTTATACTTATCAGGCCATATTATTTATTCAACAAATACTGACCCTATTAATGCTTTTTATTTTATTATTTTTATTATTTTTATTTTTTATTTTATTTTATCCTTTAGAAAAGGATAAAAATGCATCATCAGCAAGTGTGAGCACGTCGATTAAAGTAGAAGTTTTGACAGTTTGATGAACTGAAGCATTCAGGCGTGTGTTAAGTCAATGCCAAGGAGGATAGACATCAGCAATGATCTTACAAGAGCAAGTGTTCATCAATCTAGGAAGGGTTATAAGGCCATTTCCAAAGAATTTCAAACCTGTCATTCAACAGTGAGGAAGATTATTTACAAGTCGAGAATATTCAAGACAGATGCTAATAGTCCTAGGAGTGGATGCCCCACCCATTTCACCCCAAGACTGATTGTGCAAGACTCAAAGAAACTGCAAAAAAAACCAAGAGCTTCTTCCCAGACTCTACAGGCCTCGGTTAGCATGTTACCTGTTAAAGTTCATGACAGTACAATTAGAAACACACCAAATAAGTAGGACTTATTTGGAAGAGTTAGCAGGAGAACGCTTCTTCTCTCTAAAAACATCGTGGCAACACGGCGTAGCTTTGCAAAGCTGCGTCTGAACAAACCACACGACTTCCAGACCAAAGTGACGTTGTTTTGCTATAATGAACAGCGCCACATTTGGAGATAACCAAACACAGCATATCAGCGCAAACACCTCACACCACCTGTCAACCACGGTGGTGGAAGTGTGATGATTTGGGGCCTTTTTTGCAGCAACTAGGATTTGGGTGCCTTGCATTTACCGAGTCAGCCATGAACTCCTCTGTAGACCAAAGTATGTCATCTGTTGGCCAGTAAACAGATCACATGTTACTGGTCCAAACTGGATCTTAACTACAGAACAGTGATCCCAAGCACGGCATCAAATTTACAACAGAACGGCCAAAGGAGAAACGAATCAAGATGTTGCAATGATCCAGTCATCAACTATAAGAAACCTGTGCATAAACAAATGCCTGCAAACTGTATAAAAAGGTCTAAAATTTCCTGACAGCAATGTGAGAGACTGAGAAAGTCATACAGAAAACGATGACTTTAAGTTGTCGCTGTTAAAGGTGGTTCTATACGGTGGCCCCTAGAGACAAAGCACGTACAAACTCCAAAACACTTACAAAATCCAAAACACGTGCAAAATCCAAAACACATGCAAGCTCCAAAACACTTACAAAATAAAAAACACATGCAAAAGACAAAACATGTACAAAATATAAAAAACATGCAAAATCCAAAACACGTACAAAATCCAAAACACGTGCAAACTCCAAAGCACTTACAAAATCCAAAACACGTGCAAACTCCAAAGCACTTACAAAATCCAAAACACGTGCAAACTCCAAAGCACTTACAAAATCCAAAACACGTGCAAACTCCAAAACACTTACAAAATAAAAAACACATGCAAAAGACAAAACACGTACAAAATCCAAAACACATGCAAAATACAAAACACATGCAAAATACAAAACACGTGCAAACTCCAAAGCACTTACAAAATCCAAAACACGTGCAAACTCCAAAGCACTTACAAAATCCAAAACACGTGCAAACTCCAAAGCACTTACAAAATCCAAAACACGTGCAAACTCCAAAGCACTTACAAAATCCAAAACACGTGCAAACTCCAAAACACTTACAAAATAAAAAACACATGCAAAAGACAAAACACGTACAAAATCCAAAACACATGCAAAATACAAAACACATGCAAAATACAAAACATGTACAAAATACAAAACACGTACAATATACAAAACACGTGCAAAATACAAAACACGTGCAAACTCCAAAACACTTACAAAATACAAAACACATGCAAAATACAAAACACGTACAAAATACAAAACACGTCCAAAATACAAAACACATGGAAAATACAAAACACGTACAAAATACAAAACACGTCCAAAATACAAAACACATGCAAAATACAAAACACGTACAAAATACAAAACACGTCCAAAATACAAAACACGTGCAAAATACAAAACACGTACAAAATACAAAACACGTCCAAAATACAAAACACATGGAAAATACAAAACACGTACAAAATACGTCCAAAATACAAAACACATGGAAAATACAAAACACGTACAAAATACAAAACGCGTGCAAAATACAAAACACGTACAAAATACAAAACACGTGCAAACTCCAAAACACATGCAAAATACAAAACACATGCAAAATACAAAACACGTGCAAAATACAAAACACGTGCAAAATACAAAACACGTGCAAACCCCAAAACACATGCAAAATCCAAAACACAACGGAAGTGCTCCAGGACGCTAGGGGCAGTGTTGAGCTTTTGTTACCTAGTAACTACACAAGCCAGGAAGTACCAATGACCGGATTTGGGGTCTGCAGCCTTAAAGGCCGCATTTTAAGGCCGATTATGTCACAGCGACACGACAAAGACTGTCCCAATTCAAAGGCTGCTCGAAATGCGGCCCTCAAATGTGTCCTTAATTTCCCTGAATTTTAAGGATGGGTCTGTGTAGCCTTCATGGCCCAACATATCCCAGACTTCATAGCGCGGCGGTGGTTTGGATAATTTTGCCGAAAAAAAACGGCGGAAGCGGAGCGGACGAAGAGTAAACTTCCAGAAGTAAGTACTGAATATTATGTCACTTATTTATGCGCAAATGTTTTTATAATGAAGAACATTAAAACATTACTGTTGGCAACATGTCGGGAAAGTTATGTGACATTAGCGACGTTTGTACTAACTTGGTTTTAAAGCCTTCACTTCAAAATATTCGCCGTTCAATAGCTGACTTTAATCTTACAGAGAATGTGATGATTTTATGCGTAATTAAAGTCAGTCATGTCAGTCAGCTGACGGTTCACTCCTTAAGCTGAAAGAAAGATGCTTTAATCACAGGAGTCACACATGTGTCCACTGTACCATCTGGGAACTCTTCTTGTTTAGCACTCGAAATGACACAAACACTAAATCCTCCTTCTCTGGTGCTGTTTTGTAGCAGTGTGTACACCTGAGACTGTCACCTGTCTGTCTGTCCTGCACTCTCTCTCTGTTTCTTTCTCTCTGATTGTGGAATAAAAGTATGAACATGTGTTTATAAGTAACACTTGTGTTTGAATCCTGCAGCTTATCACACATTTGATTTCTATGTGTGACACCTGCAAGTGTCCAGAGTGAGGACAGACTGAGGGACCCACTGCATTACATCATCTGTGAGGCATCATATTGCTGTAATTGTTTATATGCTTTATATATTCTGAGGTAAGTTGATCTATAGTGTTACATCATATTCTATAAGGATGTTATGTGTTTGTATACTTTCTGCCCAGTTTGACCCATTTAGCAGACGTCAGCCTGTTTAAAGCTCTGATATCTATTCTGTATGACTTAAAGCAGTTATGACATGGTCTGATTTTCTCACCCAATAAAGGAATATTTAATACATCAGTCTACTCTTCATTTTATCAGAAACATATATATACTATTATATATTGTACATATATTTATTAGTTTCAGATGTAGCCATTCTTGTATTTTGCTTGTTTACATTATTGTATTTTGCACAACTCTGTTGCTTGTGAAGCTCGCACACAAGAATTTCACTCACATGTGCTGTACCAATGTACCTGCACATGTGATGTGACAATAAAAGTGATTTGGTTTGAAACAGCTCACAGCTTGTACATTTTCTTTTTACACATGTATGTAAGCATTTGAGCCAAATTTAGTAATGCCAACATACTGAAGGAACAACATTTGTCTCTTATATATGATACACCTATGCACTGTCAATATACATTTTGAACCAGCTGCAGATGTCAGAGTAACAACTGACTGACCCCCACATAAAGTGCGTTACAGTAGTCCACAGGGGAAGAAATAAAAGCATGGATCACGGTTTCAAAGTGCTGCCTAGAAAGAAACGATTTCACTCTTGCCAGTCGCCTTAAATGATAAAAATGGACTGGTCCAACTTAAAACCAAGGGCAGTAACAACAGGTTTAAAATAAACCTCCAGGGGTTCCAAATGAAAAGAAGAGGACTCACAGGGGCCACTGGGTCCAAACACCAACAAATCTGTTTTCTTTTCATTCAAATTTAAAAAGTTTAGAGCCAACCAAGCTTTAATGTCATCTAGGCATGTCAAGAGAGGTTTTATTCAGATGCCATCCTTCGGCTTCAGTGGCAAATAAATTTGGCAGTCATTCCTATATACTTGTCTTTGAGTGAAGATTTAAGGTGGTAAGACATGTAAATAACTGCAACTTGAATCTGTACTGAAGCTCAGTATTTGACAAAGAGTTCATGTTCACTGCTGTAATACCTAATAATGACTAATATAATAACCATAATATTGGCCATATTATATTTACATTACCAAAGTGATATGACTTTAGTCTCATGAACAACATTAGCTAATTGTTATTTACTAGCTAATCTTAAATGACTGTTCAGTACAGAAATGAAGCCCAAAAATCATGTTTTACTGTCCTGTGGTCTCAGCCTCAGATACTTATCAAATCACACAAAGCTCTTGTAGAAACAAACAAACAAATGAAAAAAAAATGTTCTCCTTCATTTCTGTCAAAAAAAGTTGTATGACACGTTTCCAGCTGTTAGTATCATAGTTGCTAGGCAACCTGGGAAGCGCAACGGAAACTAGAGCCCATGTGTTTGCAACAAACTTGCCGTTTATTTTACAAATCGAGCTCAACACTGCCCCTAGCGTCCTGGAGCACTTCCGTTGTGATTTGGAGTTTGCATGTGTTTTGGATTTTGCATGTGTTTTGGATTTTGTACGTGTTTTGGATTTTGTACGTGTTTTGGATTTTGTACGTGTTTTGGATTTTGCACGTGTTTTGGATTTTGTACGTGTTTTGGATTTTGCATGTGTTTTGGATTTTGCACGTGTTTTGGATTTTGTACGTGTTTTGTATTTTGCATGTGTTTTGAATTTTGTACGTGTTTTGGATTTTGCACGTGTTTTGGATTTTGCATGTGTTTTGGATTTTGCATGTGTTTTGGATTTTGTATGTGTTTTGGAGTTTGCATGTGTTTTGAATTTTGTACGTGTTTTGGATTTTGTATGTGTTTTGGAGTTTGCACGTGTTTTGAATTTTGTACGTGTTTTGGATTTTGTATGTGTTTTGGAGTTTGCACGTGTTTTGAATTTTGTACGTGTTTTGGATTTTGCACGTGTTTTGGATTTTGCATGTGTTTTGGAGTTTGCATGTGTTTTGGATTTTGTATGTGTTGAGGAGTTTATACATGCTTTGTCTCTAGGGGCCACCGTAGTTCTACGAGCTACTGAATCATTGTTTTTCACATCCTCCTTCTGCATTTCGACAGTCTAATGCGTTGTTGTTCCTCTGAGTTGTATTTAAATCATTTCCATACCTGATAAGGACCAGATGATTTTTTTATTTCTTTATGTTCTGATACACAGAACCTTAGACCTGAAAGAGGATCTACTTTTCCTCTGAAATGAAAATTCCTCTAAAAATCCACATGTGTTTGGTTACAGTTCAGTTTACTAGAATTAATCTGAGGACTTGCAAATCAGAGAAATGATGTCAGAGTCTTCTGGCTTCCAGTGTTGCATCTATAATTGCACTAAAATAATTTATAGCCATTTTTCCAAATCTTTTCCTCAGTTTCTTGGGTGGGCGGGTGCAAAATATATACTGCACATGATTTCCTTTTTGAAAACAGAGTCAACACTTAGATAGTTGTTACACATGAGTTTTATTACACTGTCGGCCTGTTTACATTGACAGAAAAGCAGTGAAGGACAGACTTAAGTACTGCATCACCAGCATAAAAACAGCCAAAATACCGTAACGCTAGTGTTTCCACTTAATGTGTTTACACAGGGTCTGAAAACAACTTGTGAATTTGACGAGAATCCAGAGTCTTTTTTTTTTCCCAGTCCAATCTTGCACACCTCCGAAACTTGAGCCGTAACAGGATAACGCCTGTGCGATTTCCCAACTCGAGTTAATGGAATGCAGTAAGTCTTCTTATGTGCATTTGATTCACAGTAAAGCACGAGGGTCAGAAAACGGCCATGAGCTGGAAACATTTCGATGAAGACATGCTTAAGATTTTTGTTGCCATGTGGGAATCCAGTTTTACTTATTTGAGTTGGGTTATCTAATGATACACCCAATAAAACCTCTGTTAACAAACATGAACATGGTCCTAACATGCTATATTTAAGGAGACACACTCACACACACACAGGTACTGGTGTGTCAATAGAGTGATGGATTGGAAACATGGCAAAGAAGAATTACATTTATTACATGTATACAATTTCAATGTGTGACATGGAAAGTTTCCAGCAAAAACACATAGAACAATGTTAAATGTGTCAATTAGTGTCATCACAATAAAAACAAACGGTGCTTTCAGACTATTACTTTTGGTTATACTACATTATTTAGGAAGGTGAAGAATAACTGATCAGTTTTCAGTTGATAACCCACTAACATACTCCACCCTCAGTAGTTTTAATAATGTTTCTCTTATGAATATATACTGTATATACTACAAATAATAACACTGATAACATGTGGTCAGATACCATTGTACATACATACAATAACCAGGATGTGTCCACACAGAACAATAGATGCGTGTCCATTCAAAATTCAAAGTCCGACCAAAGCGGTTATTCAGAGCATGCTGTCGCGCTAGTTTCCAAACAACACCCATAATATGGTCTGTTATTATAATCTCAGTATCAGCACGTGTTAATGAGAATCATACAGGTTCCTTCGTCCAAAGCAAAAGGTCGAGCAGCACGTCACATTTAATACGAAACGCAGGCCTGTTCCTCTTTAGGATGTCGTTTTCATTCTGTTGTCTGTATGTGCGCATTATCTCAAAGTACAAGGAATGTAAAATCTTCTGGTTTACATTTAAAAACACATAATTTAATTTGGATTTACTTCTTAGAGTAAACTGAATACTAATAATCATCATAATAATAAATCGGTTTGACCAAAGGTAAAGTTTTAACAGAAAAAGACTTTATTTTTGTCTTCACATTGTTGCAATATTTCTCCTTTTTCCAGTAGTTTAGTTGAACGTACATATATGTCTTTATATTCCAGTGTTTCTTCTTTTGCACATGTCTAACACCTGTCCTACTCCAACAAGTATTCTGCTTTAATTCTGTAAAGCTGAGAGCCATGGTTTGCATTCTTGAAACACTAATAAAAGCTATTTAATTTTATAAAATTAATCTTATCTGGTTTAATCCTAATGAAGAGGTAAACGCACTTTGTTTTTTATTTTTTTGTTACTCAAAGCTTGCAGCCAGTATGCTAACAGTCTCAGTCGCGTGAAGATACATTTGAATGCATTGGCAGCTTAAATTAGGAAATTAAGACTACAGATCAGACGATAACAGCAACAGAACAGGAAGAAGACTTGAAATGAGCTCTACTTGTGTTAAATTTTTTGTCTTTGTTCTTGTTGTTGCTACAGGATGACTCCTTTTCTATTAAAGAACATTTTCTCTGGGGAAGGGGGAGGGGGCTACCTATGGGTTCTAGGGCTGAGTAGGTCATTACGGGTAATCTGAATTACATTTATTCAGCTATTTTCCTCTTGGAAGGAGGCACCAGGTGTCCAGGCAGCTCTGATGGTAGTTCATGTCCCTCAAGTTTCACCTTTATCAGATGATTGGCTAAAGCAAACTCCTCATCGTCGAGCATGCCGTCCTTATCGATATCTGCCAGCTTCCAGATCTTGCCCAGCACTGTATTGGGCAGTTTTGACTTGACCATCTCCTTCTTGGCGTTGGCTCCGGTCACCTTCCCATTGACAGGAGATAACGTGTAGAAAATCTCGTCGTAAGCAGGTTTGTCGCGAGCGACGACCCACTCCGCTTCGTCGATGCCTTCGCCGGCTCCTTCGCCGTACCCGTGACCGAATGGGCCGTCCAACGTGCCGTCAAACGCGCCGCCCTTCACTACTGCGTTGGGCCGCTGGGTTTCCTCTTGTCGGACCAGGACCATTAAGCCGGCGATGTCATTGGCTAACATGTCATCGACCGCCTCCAAGAGTTTAGGTTTTAGAGGCTGGAATTTGTTGAGATCCTGAGCTTGGAGTTGGTCCTGGAAAAAACACAAGTTTGTCTCAAGTTAGGTTATAATTTATATATAAACTATACCCTCGGCACAGATAAAGATCATTTTAAAATACACATCTGTAAAGAATGTTGATGTAGTCAATCAAATGTTCCAGAAGTATTCTATAAAATTACTTAAGTCACTGAAGTAACAATAAAATATGCTTCAATAAAAGTTTCACTTTAGTAATATTTACAATTAGGTAAGCATTACACAGTTCAAGTAAATAGCCTGGTACTTATATCACTATAGCACTCAAAGTGCTTTCTACTACAAGCCTCACTCACACAGATTAAACTATACATTTTTGTTTTCTACACTTTTACTTCCTTACTTCCTTCTTCTTTTCAAACATAAAATGGTCAACATTTTATGTTTTTTCCATGTGAATTTGATGGATTTCAATGATTTTGTGTTTATTTATTTTTAGTGCATTGATACTTGTTATTTATGTGTTCAAAACAAAGATTGGATTGACAAACTGATTGATTACATTCAAAAATACTCTGATGGATGTAATATCTTGCCCAAGGATACTTCAGGAGGAGCTGGTGATCAATCTACCGACATACTGCTTGATAGCTGCACAAGTGATGTACATGAGTTAAAGTACTCAGTTAGCACTCTACTTTCAATGGAACTCTGTTTCATCCCATTTGTAGCCACAAAATATCTTAAAGTACACAAAGGAAAATCGAGTATTGTTCCAAAGATCAAAAAAAGAAAATAGAGAAACACAAAATACAGAGTGGTATACAACGTTATGAGAAGCTTATTGAAATGTACAAAATGGCCCACAACATCAGAGGCTGACAGTTCTCTGTGCAGTAAGGATTAAGATCAATCTTATATGACAATAATAATAACAACAACAAGTTAATAAAGACCAATTATCAACATTTCCCTCATCAGTTAAAGTCTCTGCTGAGTGTGTTGTACTTCAGTGGTTAGCTCAGGAAACGGTAAAACTCTGTGACTCTCTGACTGTTACTACTCTCTCTATTTCACTTCCTTGTCTTGTTTTTTTAAAAATCTAACATCAGCTAAAATTGCAATTAACTAACGCTACTCGTGTAACTTAAAATCAGTGAAGCCCCTGCATTCATTCCAATCATGTCAAAACCTCATTTACTAAACCTTAATCCTTTGCTTCACTGCTTACCTGCATCTTTTTCAGATTCGGAAAATCTCCGGGTGATATCTGGTGTTCTCTTTCGATGCGTTTGTAGATATCTCCAAGGCTGGCGATGAGCTCTTTCTTCTTGTTCTCCTTCCCAAACACAGCGGGCATCTCTTTTTTAAGTGAGCTGATGATATAAGCGTGGACCTGCAGATTAAGAGAGTTATCGATGACTTCACATGGAAAGTATAAGCAACTGTGTTTGAATTCATTAAGCTTTTATTTGTTATTCTTGTTATAGGTGCTAATTGATGTTTATTAATTGATGAGCAGGTACTAGGAGACTAAATTCTTTATAAATTTCAGTTAAAATGATTCAAATGATTCCACTTCAAAATCGTGTCTGTTATAATATTCCACATTATGCTATAAAGCAACATCTAAGTATGCAGAAGTAAAGAGCTATATAAAAAAAAAGAAACTGTGGAAAAACTGAGCTTGGAGTAGGTAAAAACAGGATCAAGTGCAGCAAAGGTAGTTAATTGTTAACTTTTTATGAGTGGGGAAAAAAGTCACCTATTAAATGTCATGAGATTGACTTGTTCTTTTTGTTTGTTCTTCCAAGGGCCACAAGAGACACAAAGAAAAACTGATGCAAAAATGTGTGGAAGGAAAAGAAAAACATCTCTATCTGTGATATTTAACCAGACACACAACTGAAGCACTCTAATAAATCTATGAGCTCATACAAAGTAGATAATCAGATTACTTTAAAATAAAGATTATGTGTTTTATTGTCTCAGGTTCTCCTTGTAATGATTGAATTATATTTGAGCTTCTGACAAGTGGGTAAACTGTAACACAAGCCACTGTGACAACATTAAGCTTGAGGACACTTAATATTGCATAAACCAGATTAGTCATCCACTTTACGGTTACCTTTGTGGGCATTTCTTTTAATAATTAACAAATTCTAATTCACATTTGGAGTCCACTTTTCATTACAAAAAGGGTTTTCCTGGAAAAAGTGTTTAAACAATATTCAGCAGAAACTAAACGTGCAAAAAAAAAAGAAAAGAAAATTTGTTCAGTCACCGCGGCGATACACGCATCTGGGTCTACCTCATGTCCTTGAAACTCATCACAAAACACACCAACACCCATCAGCTGTCTAACAGGAAAACTGTGCTCGACTCTCAGTGTGATAAACCTGTGCGTGTTTGACTGTGTGCACTTGTGCGTTTCCTCTGCTGTGTTTCCTCGAACTACAACAGGCAGCAGACTGTCGCCTACCTAACTTCCTGTCCATTGAGGAAATGGGAAACAATTCATTGTCATTTATCTAACTCTATTAGTTCTGCGAAACATCTCTTTCTGTCAAGGTTAACAGCTGAACAACACAGCTGAGCACAATAAATAGGAAGCACACAGATAAATCGGTGATACTGACAACTTAAACATGTCAGCATGGTGTAACAGCTCAGCACTAAATGTAGGAAATGTTGCGTAACATCTGCGTTATTTGACGTCAACTGTTTCGAACATCCTGTGTCGCAGGTGCTCCTCACCTTGGCTAGTCTTGCCCTCTTTATCAGATCATTGAGTTTTCTAAGTGCTGCATTTCTCGGTAAGGACTGGATGTCCTTAAATAAGTCCTGTTCCTCGGCCTCGAACAGCTTCCTGTTGTCAGGAATCAACAGCGGGTGGGACCAAAATGAACCGATATAGACGCGAATCACCTGTCAGTAAGGGAGACAGAACAAAAAATAAGTAAATAAAGTCAGAGGCAAACTGGACCATTCTTCACATAATATGCCATTAACAGTCCTTCAAATGGCCACCATTATGGATCATAGCTCCCCAGATATTATTTAAAAACATTAAATATAAAGTCTTTAAATACTCCTACAACCAGTTAACAATTCTGCAACCTGTGAGCCCACAGGCTAGTCTGCAAACTTTGTCTGTGGGAGCCAGCTTACGTGGATATCAGATGACAAATATCTGGTTCAAAGCTCCCAGTTGCATCTGATGGTCTTTATTTTAAGAATCCAGATCAATAAAAAATACATGTACAATTGCCAGTGGTTTTAAAAATTCAATTTTGGCTAACGCAGCCCCTCTTTTAGTCTCCGTATTGATGTGCACCAACTCAACTCAGACTAGAAAAGGAAGTCTATAATCTTGTACCTCAGCCACAGATTTCACACATTTATGTGCAGATATCTATGTGGTTGCAAATATTAACAATCAAGTGCCTAATTTCATTATTTCACTCTAAAATTATTATTTCTTCAAAGCAATCTTTAAAAAAAAAAAAATCATTACAATTCTGTGATTTTGACATAGGTGAAAGGATCAATTACAGGCTTAAAACCGTATGAACGCCATCACAGAAACCCCCAGTTTAGCGTACCTCAGGCGTGTTGACTATTTTCCCCAGTGACCACATCAGAGCACCATACACTCTCATCAGCTGCTGAGTCTCTATCTGGTCGGCCTTGTTAAGCACAACTCTGGAGAAAAAGACAGAAGAGAGCGGTGATGATTCTTATTACAAGCTACTCACATTAATATTGCATGGATGCCCAGGTACCAATGATATGGTATTTAAAAAAAGAAAGAAAATATTTGGTGTGAATTTAAGAATCCCACAGTACCTGATCTTGTCCTCATGGTTCTTTAGGGCCTTTATCACCTCTGAGAACTCATCAGAGATGTCCAGTTTATGAGCATCAAACAGTAAAATGATCCTGTCCACTCGCTCTGCAAACCACTCCAGGACAGCTGCAAAGTCATAGCCTAGAAGCGGGGAGGGGACATCAGAAGGATATCAGATAATTCGATGGGGCACTGAGTGAAGCAGATAATTGAACACACATATTTTTACCTCTCAATCCTTTACCCACATCCAGTACCCACATCAAAACCACTTTAGTTATTGGTTATACTGGTAGTCAACACAACTGAAGTTACAGACTGAGAAACATGCATGCAACTTTAGAGGTAAAAGTCAGCAGAACAAGTTATGATAGGAACATCATTATGGCCTAAAAATACTCCCAAGACAAATCCAATGGCTGCAGGTCAAAGAGGAGGCATTAAAACTTATGCCCATATTGTAGCATGTTGAGAGAAAAGAATGTCTGTTTCCTGATGAAAACAGTGCTGCCAATGTTCAAACAAGGTGGCTTTTTAAAGTTGAACAATAGGGGGAGAGCCCTCAAACTACAGACTGTTACTTCCATCTGTCATAAGATTGATAATGAATAGTTTACACTAAACAAGTGCATTGTACTCGTGGCATTCTGCAAGAAAGCTATGAATAATGCTTCCTCTGTAAAACATGTAAACATGAATTAATGAATGAGTCCAACAGCAGGTGTACGCCACTGACTTCTTTGACTTTCTACCTCAGTCAAGGACGAAACGCTAGCTTACCTGAAGGAATTCCACAGGATATGAGAGGGAAACAAAGAACAAAGGGTAGATCGAAGGATTAGTAAGCTCTAGTGTTCAAACAACACTGAAGGACACACAACAGACGCAGAGTCAGTCCAGCGCTGCAGTATTTAATTATGAGCGATAACACCCAGGAGAAATCCTACGAGTAAGTAATAGTTTTAGGTTAATTCAGGGATTATCAGATGGATTTTCTTTGTAAAGCTATGCACGTAAAATATGCCTTTACATATTTAAACCTACATTCAGAGGCTGTTTGCTCTGAACATAGCAACATTTGATCTTCTGTACATAGCTGTGATAAGAAGCCCCCATTTCACATACTTGCTGCCCAGTAGTGGAACAGTTTACACTCCACGGTGGCTCTGAGTGTTTAACAAAACGTCCAAATATCTGAGTTCTTGTGTTAATGTTTACATGATGCTTCAATTGTTAACAAAAATGGGTATTTTAAGGAATAAATTAATCTCACTTGGCTAAAATGCATTCCCCAGTAGGACGTGAGAAAAACTTTAGCAGCAGCAAGTATGTAAAGCATTTGTTTCGGACTGCATCTGTATGAACAGAGCCGAGACGAGAAAGAGGTGTTAAAAGAGATATGGATACCTTGATATTTTTAAATTCTACTGGAATATTCTTCACCCAGTGCACTTCTCACGTGTTATGGGATTAAAGCAACACTTCAATTTTAAGCTGTGAAGGGGACGGTGCTCCTAAGCGAAAAGTCAAAGTGAAATAACCTGCCTACAGTGGAGGTAAGATGCTCATGAGGTCTGACAGTGATGCTAGTGTTATGCTCCTGGACTATTAAAATGTGGAGACCAAAAGTGCCCAGGAGATTATCAAAATTACAGGAATTCATAAGAAGGACACAGACTGTACATAAAGGATGGGTGTAGCCAGTGTGGCTTGAGCCCTGGCTATTGTCATAGGGCAGCAGTAATGTTTTTATTTGTTTCCATACGTGTGTGTGTGTGTGTGTGTGTGTGTGTGTGTGTGTGTGTGTGTGTGTGTGTGTGTGTGTCAAATCATAAAAAGCCCAGTTTTGAAGCTTCACACGTTAGCTGTGGATTTGAGAAACCCATCACCACTTTTACTGTCTGACCCAAATTTAAACAAATAAAAATCATCATATAAAATATGTCTGTGTAGGTTCTCAGTCATCCAGGTCATGGTAGTGTAAGGAGTTTGAGAAGAAAGCAACTGGACTTCTTTAAATGAACTTAAAGTTAGTCAAAGAAGTCCAGTCGCTTTCTTTTTAAGCTCCTTTGACAATTTTGTATTAACAAAAGACTTAAAAGTGTTCTATTTGTAAACAGAGAAGTCGCCCCCTGCTGACCATTACAGAGAAAGCAGATTCAACTCGACATTTTCTTTATTTTCAGACCTGCTGGCTATGTCTATCTTTTATATACAGTTTATGAGTGGCCAAAATAATTGCCATTATAATTTATAAGTCAGCTAACTGCACAGATAATATTAATAATAATTTTATGAAACAAGGTGAACTTTTCCCAAAGCCACGTGACAAGGCTGGTGAAGAATATGTAAAAGCCCACAAATTCTTCAGAGTCAAGGTATCATTTGAAGCCTTCTGCAGCTGGTTGTTGCCAAGATTTATTATCTACAATACCTCCATAAAGACATCTGCGCAGGCTGCTATAGCCTGACAACTCCTCCTCTGGAGACAGACACGCACACACAGTTGAGCACACACAAACACTCTTAAAAACACTGAAACAGAGTAAAAGAAAAGTGACTAAGAGAAAGAATGTGACACAGAACATGTAAATGAAACATGATGATGATGATGATGATGATGGGGAACTAAATGAAAAGTTAATGAACACACAATAACAAAAAAATTGCACACAGAGTCCCCAGAGAAAACACAGCTGTGCTCACTCAGCAGAGGTTAAGTTTAACTTGTATTTGTTCTTTTGTGTTGGCCACAGAGTATCCGTGTTTCACCTCACTGTGCTGTTTATTTGGTTTAACACCACGTTTTTTGGACACTTGGGCCAAAAAGGAAAAACAAGGTGAAACAGAGCTGGTGCTTGTCTGGTTCCTTTTAACAACTTCCAAACATAAATTTCATATTTGGTTAATGTTGATGAAACACTGATTTACTTCATTTCTTAACAGTAAAGCTGGAGACAACAAAAACCCTCATGACAAGCATTAAAGTTATGAATAATATCCATGCAGACCCAACCTTGGTATGAAGTAATGTCCTGAACTGCGTGACCAGAACTTTTTCGCTTTTAATCAAAAGCTGAATAAGCCTCCTGATACGTCATCTTATAACAGGACTCCAAATGTCACAGTACTGGTCGTGCACAAGAACACAATAAATACTCTCTGGAGCGGGAACGTAGAAAATTATTATATTAAAACACCATTACTACTTTTATTTTTCAAGTATTCATATAATCAGTGATTTGCTATGGTGACAGACAATACTGGATATGCCAAAAGTCAATTAGTTCAGGCTTTACTTGGGATAGCAAACCAAAACAGTGCCTGGGGGAGAAACAGGAAAATAGACAAAAGATGGAAGAAAAGAAAGCATTCGCCTTTGAAAGAAACTCAGAGAGGTGAGTGCAGGACAGAATAAATTAAGACTTACTTTAACAAAAGAACTGGAATGGTTAATGTTAGCGGTTGGTATAGCGATGCCACCATTTAGCTTTGGGAATGCCAGCCATGCCAGACACACATCCTCCTGTGAGACAGCTCGGGAACATTCTTGAAAACTTTCCACGCAAAGTTTCTCTTCACATCATCAGCTTTTTGCATTTTAGCACACATCATAATGGAGATCTGACAACTACCAGTTCGCTCTTTGTTGTAAGGGCAACATTATGGGCGTGAACGAGGTGGTAATTTGGGGCGTTTAATGTTTTCTTTGAACTGTTCCTTTTTCCACAGTGGAATGAATGTGCAGTATATATGTCTAATGACTTTAAAAAACAAGAACTGAGCACAAAGGTTTGTATTTATTTTGGATTTTCTCTCATTTATGGACTACACTGTTACAGCAGCGCTTGAATCCAGGGCTATAGTGCACTGTGATTCCTCCGTTATCTCTTCCTATGCTTCATCCTTCGTGGCGCAATCCTGATAACAGCTGGAGGACAGCTGTTGAAACCCCGTATTCATCTTCACATATTTTTGTTTTCTGTTTATATTTTTCTTTCCACTCACACACATACACACACAAACGCCAGTGTTGTACTGACCGGCGCATCTTTTCATTGCGAGGTTAGCAGACACAAGTCGCGGGAGCGAACACACTCTGAGATGGTAATCACACACTTCTGACATGTCACAATTTTGTTCCGTCTATCTTTGGTGGGACAGTTATGAAGCTTTCAATATTGCAAGTATGAAATGTAAGACCATGGTTTTAAAGCCATGAATATGTACTGAAGTCTTTAACACTCGTCGTCCTTTATCAGGAATAACTCAAAATTACACACACCTGCTTTACTGTATATGATATTAGATTAGAACAATAGTGTCTTTGTCTAGATTTGACACAGAGGTCAGACGGTTGGGGTTTTGTTTATGTCAATCTTCCCAGAGAAAAGGTATCAAAGCACATTGTACTCTCACCACTGCAAGACTCATACAGTGGTACCTTAAATAGTTTTACACTTCTTTGGCTGCATGCCCTTCCTACTTAGCAAACAGTTCAAGATTGAAATTCCCAATCTAGCATGTCTTGTACAATACCTACAGATGATAAATATTCATAAGCATCCTCAAAATCCAATCAAATGTTTAAAAAGTTTAACCTAAAATGTATTTTATGGCATACTGTGCAACCATTTGGTTACCCACGAGTCCTCTTAAATCTGCACCTTTTTGTTTACACTATATTAAAGTTGATCCAAATGAACCTCATATAATTTTGTTTTTCTCTTTTTCATTTCCATGCGAGACTTAAGAAAACCACAAAGTTAAAAAGTGTTAAAATTCAGGCAGTGTGCACTTATGTGTGCATGTTGGAGAACAAATTCAAAGCTCATCTTTTTGTAACAGCTTCCTGTTCTTTGAAATGAATGAAGCATAATCCTCCTGATAGCAAAAGCTAAAACAAACACACGGGTCCAAAGGAAATGCTGACATTGTAGTTCAGAGTTCAGTGGGACTGGGGGGGGCTGCAGCTCAATGGATGCAGAGGATAAACACACATGCGCGCGCACATACACACACACACACCATAAACAGAAGAGAATAGAAGTTTGAGCAAATGTGTTTCTTACCTCGACTGATTCTCTGCTTTTCTCCAGACAAAATCCCTGGCGTGTCGATCACGCTGATGCTTTCCAGTACAGGGTTAGGAAGCTGAGCACACACAAACCTACACACACACACACACACACAAAACAGACATGAGATAGAGAGAAAGTTCCAGGACACAAGTTTAAAATCATCCATCAGCATGGCCCTATCTCAGTTACCCTCTCTCCTCCGTCTGTGCTGCTCTCCCTAGTTTTATCCAGCTGAATAAATATGAACAGGTAAGTGGTCGTCTTCAATGCGAACCCTCTAAATCCCCACTGACAGACATCATTTTTTCCTGTCTCCTTTCAACATTGCTTGATCCTCACACTGAGGACACTACCATAAGAGCTTCTGCCAGTGTACTTTTAAGCAGAAGGATGGCTCTACAGAGACTGCTGGCTGTCTCTCACACAGCCATTAACAAAGAAAACCCTGACCAGTGAGCGGGGGGAAATTCAATCACAAAGGAATGTAGAGCTGCGGTGTGGATTCTCACTTGTGCTCCCTCGGTCTTTCCCTCTGTGCTTGAATACTTAACTCACTGTACACACCAATAAAGACCATCATCTGAAAGTGTGAGTGTGGCCATCAATCATCTACCTGTTGAGAAATGCATTTCCAAATGCATTCAGCTTTCTGAAGGGCTTCTTGGGGTCAACCACCAAAGCATTGCCGGGGATGACTCCTTCTGTGTCGCCGTGCATCACTGCGATGAAGGAATCTGTGGTGGGTTCGGGGCCAATCCGCATGCCAGGAAAATCCTGCTCCAACAGGTAGCTGCGGGTGAGATGACAGGAAATAGCAGTTAGCAAAACAAGATGAGAGAGGAGATGTTTTCAATCACCGTGTAAGAATAAGTCAACTGTGCAAAAAGGCTTTCTAAGTATGCTGAAATAATTCCTCGAAGATGAACAAAGAACAATAGTGAAAAAGGATCAACAAGATATTACAAGATTATGATCAGCATTATAAAGTATTATAAAAAGGTTATATATACATTTGTATTAGAATGTTTGATCCAGCATCAATCTTTAGATAAAACCTAAAATACATATTGCATCTGTAGCCTCTAATTTCAAAGTTCTGCTTCATTTTGTATGATTTTTTTTTTATTCTGACTCTGCTGATAAATGAAGTTGGTCAGGATGGTAAGACGCAATTGAGAAAAAAAAACAGAAAACATGTCTGCCTTGAATTAGACGCTGCTGGAACCAAGATTGGGGGAATTTTAGATGATCACAGACTGGATGGCTGCCACTGACCAGATCCAAAACAAGCAAAATTTAGTTTACTGGTAAACACATGGACCAATAAAGGGCTTTTGGAAAAGAGTGTTCTGATTAGGTGAGGTAAGTATGGAGGAATTCTGTCAATAAAGTGGATTTAAATGCAAACAAATATTAAAGTTTCTGTTACTTCCAAGCACAGATTTCTGCATCTTTTCAGTTTTTTTCCCCTCACTGGTTTTAAGCGACCACAAAGCAAAAAGAGGTGTGCCTGACTGTCAGTCTTGTTACCATACGATCATGGCTTAACCGCAGACACATAGTCCAAAAACAAGGCAAACTCGGGTTTTGAGGCTTTTCAAAGAGTTATCAAAAAAATTATAAAGGAACACTTTTTAATTAGAGCAGAGCATCAAGTCAGTTAAACTTCTAGGATTTTGATATGCTTGCAGAGAGGGTTGCTAATCTGTTTCAGCTGCTTTGATGCACTAAAGAGGGGAATCAATAAGAAAACCTCCGAAACAGGAATTGTTTTCAGATGAAGGCCACTGACATTTTTCCAGAACCATAGAAAGTCCTTAACCCATCAGCAGGAATGTTATCTGCTCCTTTGTGGAAGCAACGTGATGCACACTGATGTAAATGCCTCTTACAAAACAGCCAGCAACAGACTTCATGAGGGCTCTGTGCTCACTGCCCAGCACTACGGAGCCTGATGCCATAGAATATCAGAATTGGCAGGTCGACCACTGGTGCCCTGTGCTTTTTCAGAGATGAGAACAGTTTTACATTAACCACATGTGAAAGACATGAAACGGTCTGGAGAATGGTAAATGGACTAGTTCTTATATAGCGCTTTTCCACTCTTCTGAGCACTCAAAGCGCTTTACACAACTTGTGCATTCACCCATTCACACCCATTCGCACAAGCACAACTGACATTCACACACATTCATACTCCGATGAATGCATCGGAGAGCAATTTCGGGTTAGTATCTTGCCCAAGGATATTTGGCATGCAGACTAGGGGAAGCCAGGAATCGAACCACCAACCTTCCGATCAGTAGATGACCTGCTCTACCACCTGAGCTACAGCCACCCAATATGTCATACTGCCTTTAATATTATTGAGCATGGCTGGTTTGGTGGAAGGTCAGAGATGGTCTGGTGAAGCATATCCACAAAGGGACACACACACCTCCACAGCCTAGGCAACAGCACCCTGACTGCCATTAGGTATCGGGATGAAATCCTTGGGCCTTCTGTGAGACTCTACACTGACGCAGTGGGACCTGGATTCCTTGTGGTGCACTACAATGTCCAGCCTCATGTACAAAGAGTATGCAGGCAGTTCCTGGAGGATGAAGGAATTGATACCACTTACTGACCCCCATGCTCACCTGACCTAAATGGGACCTTATGTTTCAGCCCAGCACTGCCAAGTACCACCTCAAACTGCCCAGGAGCTGAGTGATCCCCTGCTCCAGATCTAACAGGAGATCCCCCCAGGACACCAGCCATCAACTCATCAAGAGCATACATTGTCAGGCATACATATAAGCACTTGGGGGCCAAGCAAACTACTGAGTGCCATTTTAAGTTGCTGCAATTACATTTTGGCAAAATGAATGAGACTGACAAATCATTTTTACACTTTATCAGGATGTCTATGAATTCAGACATCCATAAGATGATCGTTGTTTTGTTTTTAAACACATTACCCAGTCTATATCATTATAGAAATCCAGCATGATTTCCCCCCCATTGAGATCTGATCTCTTTTCAAAGAGTTCCCTTTTTTCCATGTTTTTGAACAGTATATTCTCACACTGTTTAGATTAGTGGTACTGCAGTTAGAGGGCGTATATTTCTCAAAAGTGTCAACCGATTCCATTAAAAATTTAAGCCAAGCTTTCAATTTCAATCTGAATCTCTACTCCAGCGCTATTATTTTTTAGAACTGGTTCACTGGAAATGAAAAGAAGAAAGTGGACAAAACCAGAAATTAACATTGAATCAATCTTCTGCTGCACAATCAGCCACTCTTTTTAACCACTGAATATAGTGTTATTGACATTCCCATGGTCTAATTCTTGCCAGTTAGTAAGAATTTGGTTAAGAGCTTCCTCTTTGTGGAGGTCAAACAGTTAATATACAGCCTTGCCACAGGCTTGTTTAATCAATGATTATCACAGACTGCTGAAGTGAAAACGGCTTGGGAACAGGAACATTAAATTTGATGCATGGAGTGGTGTGCACAAATGTGTTCTGCTGCAAAAAAGTATCACAACTAACTCACAGCACAACTAAACTGGCCTCGTTGGCATTGCAGCTGACTTCCATTTGATATGTTTCAGATGTGAAAGGTTAAATCCTCAGCTGTGGATTCAGTGACAACACACATGTTTCAAATGAAGGCTGGTGTGTTTCTGTTGAGTTTCACACTCCCAAAAATGCAATGTGAGACCACAAAAGGAGATTTAGGCAAAGAGATTTATAGCTATAAGGGTGTGGGATGCGTGCACATTTTAACTGCTTCAAGGTGTAAGGATGGTGCCCTGATATCCACAGACATACATCCACCTTGTCAGAGCTTGTCAAAGGAGCTAGTAGTGCCTGGTGGAGCCATCTCTGTGCACACATGTCTGTACAGTGAGCTCTTCTGTCTATAAAGAGGTTGTGTAATGCATGTGCACAACTACATACATATGCACTAGTATATGTGTCGTATCACACATATAATCCATGTATGTGCACTCCAGATATATACATCTGCTCCCATCATATCAGTTTTCATTTGACTGTAAGATGGGGTTAAGAAAATCCTTAACCTCAATGATGCATCTCTTGAGTTTTAAGGATCAAAGTATATTGAAATTTACCTGTGAATGAACAGATTTAGGCACATGAGGAGGGCCCATAGATGCTCTATGAAAAGTCCTCTAACAGAAAATGTGAGACCTAGAAGGAAAAATCAATAAATTCAGCCCCAAACGGAGGGAAAGTTGAGACTGCTTAACTCTGAATAACTTCAAAGGCAGTCAGACTGTATTACCCTCCATCAGCTTCTCCTGTCTTTAATCCATTTCCTGTCTCTGTCAGGCAGATATCCTTCTATGACTTTTCTAATTCATGCCGAGACAAATATTATTTTAGTAAACATATTCACTGTAACGTCTCGTTTAAATCCACTGGCTATACAAGTCTGAAAATAAACTTCTAGCAAAGTAGGGAATAACACTGCTGGTAGTTTGTAGCTTGGCAGACCATGCAAGCACATCAAACCCCGAGGGAGACCATGGGGCATGAAATGAAAGAGAAGCAGCAGCTCCATCCAAGTGTTACTCAGCAGTTTGTACATTCTGCATCCTACTGCTACAATGTCAGTGGCGTGGGGGTCAGGCTGCTGACTGGGATGGTGTCGTGAGTGGTGACAGAGGAAGGAGAAAGGAGAGCAGGAATCAGACACAGAGGAGGAAGAAGAGAGAGAAGGCAGAGATTGGAGCAGAGATGGTCCCATCTTACAGAAGGAAGTCACTAACAGCATCCACTCTCAGGCTTTCAAAGGCTTAATTGCCTACTACTCTCCACAAGTGTGTGTGTACGCACAATTGTGTGTCTATGTCAAAGGGGTGAGATGTTAGCAGTAGGACTGCAGCTCAAAAGAGGCTCGACACCCAGCTGCTAACACTTCTCACCGTCACACACTAATTTCACTGATACTCCAGGTCATGTGCTCTGACAGAACAGCAACACATCATTATGAGGTGAAGCACAAAAGGAATGATCCAGTTCAGTAATACCAGTCAAATAGCAACATATGTGCTGGTTGCACTGACTAGGAAATTCTGGGCTGATACCGATGTTTAAACAACAATTTGGTCAATTGTTTCTCAGTTTTGTTTTTTGTGTTTGTTTCTCCACTTTGGTTCCAGGGAATCAAAGAATTCCTGATTTTTAAAGACTTTTATCTCTTTAAACATTAAACCAGCATAAAACTGATGGGAGAAACAGGTTAAAAACTGAGCCAATACCAATACATGGTTGATAAATCGGTGTATCAATCTCCCTATGTGTAGTTGCAACAACAACAATGTCAAAACCATATTAGGACACTGTGTGTTACATAATATAATAACACAAAATGTCTAGTAAGACATGAAAATGTGGTCAATTAGAGAGTTAAAAAGGTTTAATAAAAGGAAAAAAAAACTCTCAAAGCACATGTTTGTATACTTTTTTTCTCCATGCTGTAAAAAGCAGAAGTTAGGAGCGAGTCAAGACTTCCTGCACCTCAGGGCAAAACAGCTCTGCATGAGTCCTAACAGTGGGTTCCTACAAGGAAGCCTCGCTGCCCACCTCTATCAGTTCACAAACTATATCAGCAACAAATAGCTGCTTATTGTTATTCCACAATAATTAAAATCAGTAATAAACAATTTACCCCTACATTTCCTGAACTTTGCCTCAAGTGAACACATTTATTTGACCAATACTCATGAAGTAATGCTCATCTTTCAGTCTGACTTCATCAGGGAGAGCTCCAGAACAATGCAGTAATGCCTCCAAATGCAACAAGTCTGCCTGTGTAGGAGTCATGCCAAATAAACCCTTTATGAATCCAATAAAGCTTGAGGAGGTGTGCCTCCTCACAATGTTTTGTTCTCATTGTTCTGTGTTTTTTTTTTTTTGGTTGCTTTGTGTGCATAATTATGACCACCTCTTCCTCACGCTTGCTGTCAAACTGCTGGAAAAGTCAGCTTGGGTGTGTCATGCTCTCCCTCTCTCTATCATTCCTTCTTTTTTGGTAGCCTCTCCCTCATTTGTTTGTGCTTGTTTCTAAGGTTTTCTTTGCATGTGTGTGAGCAAACATACCGTATGAAGCTGGTCTTGCCAGTAGAATACTGTCCCACCAGTAAGACCATGGGCTTGTTGTCAAAGTCAGCATCCTCCAGTGCCGGAGAGTGGAACTCATGAAACTTGTAGCTCTCCTCCAGTGGTAGGAGCTTGGTTTTATAGAGTTTCTTCAATCCTTCACTGACTGTCTGAAAGACTTCCGGCTCCTTCTTCCTCCTATCATCGGTTCCAAGCCAGCTGAACATCGCTGCTGGTTACTTATAATTAGACTTAGTTATGCTCCAGATAGGTAATGATAATCAAAAATGCTAATTATTGATCAGCTAGAAATCTATGCCAGCTTACTCTGTTTGTCACTGACCTGAAAGGCTACTAAATGTGTCCTCAATGTAGCTTAAAGTGAAATATTCCAAAACTATTAAATGATCTATAACGAAAAAAAGATCTAAGTTATCAAAACCAAATTTACACTAAAGAAAATGTTTTAATAAGACCTGCATAAATATAGAGATATTTTGTTTGTCCTGAAAATGTATTTTAACACACACAATACAGGACTATTAGTGTCCAATGGTTAACGTTAGTCGCTATCCTACTGCACTAAATGGGTGGTGACACTTTTTTTGATGATATTTTAAGTCAATTTTGATTATTTATGGGCGTTACACTGTGGTGATATGTACAACGTAAAAACAAACAAAACACAAACAATCCTAAAAACAAATCGCTCCGTAAATCAATCAGAATTTAAACCTGATCGTTCAGGTTCATCATCTCAAGTCCATCGGTCCTCCCAGTCCAGTCCAGGCCACCTCTGCTGCAGAGCCTGTTTATGTTTACCCCCAGTCTACCTCAGTAAACAAACGCTGCCGAGAAAAGCCTAAATCATTCTGCTCTGACTCAACATCACATTACCGCTATTCAATTTCGTCCGAGGGCTAGCAAAGGAATCCCAAAAACGATGCACCGACAGGCTGTCAGGAGAGCAAGCCCCGTTATTGTTCCGCCGCTCCCGCTCTTCTGCTCAAAAACAAAAAGGAAAAAACAACACAACAACCAGAGCAAACAATCTTCAGGGACAAAGATTTTTTTTGTCGTTTTCGAGTTAGAAATAAGAGCAGACTGTCTTGCTAGCACTACCGGTTATTTTCTATAACAGCACGAGCTGAAAGTAGCAGCAGCTGATGTCCTGCAGTTCCATTTAAATGCCGAGTCGGAGGAAACCCGAGCCCGCCGGAAGTGCCCAACGGCTGGCAGCCCGACCAACCGTGGACCCGCCCAGTGATGAGAGAGCTGGAGAAGCCGAGAAGCCGGCCCGGACGACGCCATGTTGGATGAGACGAGACAGGGGAGCTACAGTTCAAACACATCGCGCCACCTAAAGGTTAATAAAATAACTTGAAATATTTGAACCTTTTCTTTCTTTCTTTCTTTCTTTCTTTCTTTCTTTCTTTCTTTCTTTCTTTCTTTCTTTCTTTCTTTCAATTATTGTACCAGAGTAACTTGTATCAGAGTAATTATAGTTTTGTATTTTCTAATTAGTTTATTGTTAATATTATTTTGACATTTTGTTGTTAATTTAATTTAATTCAATTTCCGATAGTTTCCACATTGGATTTCCCAGTTTCAGTTTAAGTTCCATTGTTTGAAAATGTTTCGTTTTAGTTATTTTATTCAGTGTAAGCTTAAGTTTGTTTTAGTTATTATTGCATGGAGGACATGTCAGAGGCAAGATATAGGAAAATCAGTATGCCAGTAAGGACACAAACTCTTGGAGGCATCCAAAGTCGAGGATATTTCCTCTATATTTTTATTTTATTTTATTTGGGTTTCTAAATTCACGAAAAGAAAACCTGTAGTTTTTTATGTGTGTGTTTGGGGAGGGTCAACTTTTTTCCACATTTAGTTTTAGTGTTTAGTTCAATTTTAGTTAACTACAATAACCTTGACTCATACACTTACAAATATTTTAAATTCTCTGCTTTGTATTTAACCTGAATACATTCAAATACGTTCTTTTATTCTTCCAATCCAGAATCAGACATTTAATCACGGCCCATTCTTAAAGTAATTAAACGTGTAAAAAATGAACTTTCACAGCCTATAAATTAGGCACAGAAGAAGAATTGACACGATAAAGGTTTTCAAATCATGGCGGGTAGCAAAGGTAAAGCGAATATTTCAACATTTTATTAACATGTGGGGACATACCTGACTGGTAAATGAAAGGTAGATAAAAGTATCAGCTGAGATGAGGATATTTGATATCCCAAAGCAAAACTGGAAGTTTGGATCTTGAATGATAGCGTCTGTATGCATTATATAATATTTAAGAAAGACCTTTTACCCGCTTGTGTGGTTTAAAATAATCTATATAATTAAAATATAGTAATAATTACAGTATTATTAAAGTAAAACATCATTTATCTGTCTCACAAGGGTCCTTCTCTAAATAAGTACTTATCCCAGTTTTGTTTTCAACCTTATGTCATCTACAGTTTAACCAGCAGATGTCGCTATTGTCTCTACTTTCACTTCGGAGAGGCGCTAAGCATGTATTAGGAATAGAAACAAAAGTAAAACAAAAGTATTTGATGTCGTGTCAAAAAAAATGCGATATTCATAAGTTGTTGTTGTTGTTGTTGTTGTTGTTGTTGTTGTTGTTGTTTTATATATAGGTTTAGAACGGGCCTGGGAGTTTGAGGGTCCTGCGCAGTATCTTTACATTTCCTACGAATGCGCTCTTCTGGACAGAGAGATCTTGGATGTCAGAGATATTGGATGTTGTGGGATCCAATTAAGCTACTCGTCCAGTTCCCTTGCCTTGCCACTTGTCTTCACCGTCTTCTGTTCCTTCTTCCTGATGTTCCTATCACTTATACAGGAACAACAACAAAGTGCACAAGTGAATGAAAGAACTTAATTTTGTTTCACCAACTTTTCAAATCAGGACATAGAATGATAAATGTTTTAAATGATTAGGGGCGGTAAGTGTAAAGACAATGCACTAGGTACAATCGCCATTTGCTTACTTTATCCTTTACTCTTTTAACAATAATCTTTTTATCTTCTTCAAAGCTACATATTTTGAACATTCATCACATATTGTGACACCTGGAACAAAATTCAAGTTATAAGCATCTTAAATCTAAACCACATTACCATAAAAAAAATGTGACTTCAGGGTAAACTTGTAATTACATAAGTTCAGTCTAACTTTGAGTTATTGTTCCTTAGTATTCTTGTCATTTTCCATCAATTGAATATTTCTTTTCTTTCTTCAATAAAGCACACACAGGTGTCAGCAAAACCTAAACACTGAGATACACAATAAGCCAGGTTGTATTTATGTCTTTTGTGAAGTATACAGAGCTTAAAACCTCTGCAATCTCAAAAAGATAAAATGAATTGTAAAAAACAAAACAAAAAAATTAAAACCACATAAAAACTGTCACAGTGGGTGGAGGAAGATGACTTGAATACGAGGACTCCAAAGAATTTAACAAACAAACTTAGTAATCAAATGACTACCCTTTTATTTAGGCTGGGTGCCAAATTCTGTTGAACAAAGCAAGTATCCAGTGACAGAACACACAAGGGAAGGTAAACAGATATTCAAAGATCTAAAGAAAAGCATATTGTCATGAAATTATACCTGGGTAATCAGAGTGAAGTGCGGAGAAAAAATCAGAATACACTGAATAAACAATTATATAATGACACTATACATCAAAATAATACATTACATATCAAATTTTGTGTTTTTTATTTCTATTTTATTTTATTCCTAAAAACAGTGAAAGTCATGCTGTGTAATAACACAATGGCAGTGCTAAATTTAAAAAAAGCTAATTGCTGTACTTTATTCAAACTTTATAAATATAATTTTGCAAAAGCGCTTTAATGACACTTTAATGACACAAACTTATCCCAGGCTGTTTTTGCAAGGCCTGCAGTGCTTGTTCGCTTGGTTCTTGTACAGTGGGGCAAAAAAGTATTTAGTCAGCCACCGATTGTGCAAGTTCCCCCACTTAAAATGATGACAGAGGTCAGTAATTTGCACCAGAGGTACACTTCAACTGTGAGAGACAGAATGTGAAAAAAAAAAATCCATGAATTCACATGGTAGGATTTGTAAAGAATTTATTCGTAAATCAGGGTGGAAAATAAGTATTTGGTCACCTCAAACAAGGAAAATCTCTGGCTCTCACAGACCTGTAACGTCTTCTGTAAGAAGCTTTTCTGTCCCCCACTCGTTACCTGTATGAATGGCACCTGTTTGAACTCATCATCTGTATAAAAGACACCTGTCCACAGCCTCAAACAGTCAGACTCCAAACTCCGCCATGGCCAAGACCAAAGAGCTTTCGAAGGACACCAGGAAAAGTATTGTAGACCTGCACCAGACTGGGAAGAGTGAATCTACAATAGGCAAGCAGCTTGGTGTGAAAAAATCAACTGTGGGAGCAATCATCAGAAAATGGAAGACATACAAGACCACTGATAATCTCCCTCGATCTGGGGCTCCACGCAAGATCTCATCCCGTGGGGTCAAAATGATCATGAGAACGGTGAGCAAAGATCCCAGAACCACACGGGGGGACCTGGTGAATGACCTGCAGAGAGCTGGGACCAAAGTAACAAAGGTCACCATCAGTAACACACTACAACGGCAGGGAATCAAATCCCGCAGTGCCAGACGTGTACCGCTGCTGAAGCCAGTGCATGTCCAGGCCCGTCTGAAGTTTGCCAGAGAGCACATGGATGATACAGCAGAGGATTGGGAGAATGTCATGTGGTCAGATGAAACCAAAGTAGAACTTTTTGGTATAAACTCAACTCGTCGTGTTCGGAGGAAGAAGAATTATGAGTTGCATCCCAAGAACACCATACCTACTGTGAAGCATGGGGGTGGAAACATCATGCTATGGGGCTGTTTTTCTGCCAAGGGGACAGGACGACTGATCCGTGTTAAGGACAGAATGAATGGGGCCATGTATCGTGAGACTTTGAGCCAAAACCTCCTTCCATCAGTGAGAACTTTGAAGATGAAACGAGGCTGGGTCTTCCAACATGACAATGATCCAAAACACACCGCCCGAGCAACAAAGGAGTGGCTCCGTAAGAAGCATTTGAAAGTCCTGGAGTGGCCTAGCCAGTCTCCAGACCTCAACCCCATAGAAAATCTGTGGCGGGAGTTGAAAGTCCGTGTTGCTCGGCGACAGCCCCAAAACATCACTGCTCTCGAGAAGATCTGCATGGAGGAATGGGCCAAAATACCAGCTACTGTGTGTGCAAACCTGGTAAAGACCTATAGTAAACGTTTGACCTCTGTTATTGCCAACAAAGGTTATGTTACAAAGTATTGAGTTGTATTTTTGTTATTGACCAAATACTTATTTTCCACCCTGATTTACGAATAAATTCTTTACAAATCCTACCATGTGGATTCATGGATTTTTTTTTCACATTCTGTCTCTCACAGTTGAAGTGTACCTCTGGTGCAAATTACTGACCTCTGTCATCATTTTAGGTATGGGAACTTGCACAATCGGTGGCTGACTAAATACTTTTTTGCCCCACTGTATTAAAACAGAGACATCTATGTTAATTTATGAAATCAATCTTTTTATCTACATTTTATCTGATATAATAATTATATATAATCAGATGGTAAAAATGGCTTTCATAAACACCAAGAATAATAAGTAATGAACAATAAATACATGTCTCCTTCTTTGCAAGCTACATATTCATTGCATAGGACAAAGTAATGAATTACAGGTACTATTAGCATTACTTTTTGGGGAACAGTTCTTCACATATTCCCGTGACCCACCCCAAAGTGCCACTGCACTGAAAACTGTTTTTGCAAAATTTACTGACAACAATGTACATGTAAGTTACACGTAAATGGCAGTTTATTCTGAGAACAGCTACTACATAATGAATATAATCAGTAAGGATATGAGTGTTTAAAAATAGTTCCCAAATGCTCTATAGACATTTAGTAAGTTCCTTGCAGACTGTTTAGCGTATCTAGGAGGATTTAGGGAACAGATATCCATACGTACACAAACTTTGAGTGGGCCAGATAGAAACATTTGTCTAACCATACTTCAAAATTGTGTTATATTATGTGCATTTAAGAACAGATACTTTGGTGCCAATTCTGTCTATTTGCATAGATGCAGGCTGAAATAAAAGCTCGCACAAACCTTTTTTCCTGCGTATAAACAAGCTGTCAACAGGAGGATTACAAGCTAAGTACAACAGCTTAGAACAGATGAACAGCGTGCTTGATCTCAGCATCCTTTGATTTCTGGAAGTGTTCCTGAGTCTTTGACAGTATAATGCCTTTTTTTAAAAATGTGGTGCTACTACTGGGCCCAGAGATCAAAGTCATCCAATATTGATTTTTGTTCTTCTCCCTTGTGCACAGAGACTTCTCCAGATTCTCAAAAAAGATTGATAATATTGTACTTTATTATGTACTATAGATAAAGTCTTCATAATTATACACTGAGAAACATCATTCTAAAAGTATTCCACTATTTCTAGATGTAGTTTTTTGGGCAAACCCATGCTCACCTTTTGAGAATCTTTGCCTCTGTAAGATGCTCTTTTCACACTCTATCATGTTACTGACTTGTTGTTAATGAACCTAATTAGTTACAAAATGCTCTTCCAAATATTTTTTACTACAACTTACCTTTCTAGCTTTTTGCTGCCCCCCATACCCCCATCCAAACATTGTGATGTGTTGCTGCCATCTAATTTAAAACAACCTAATAGTTTTCATGAAACAGTAAAATGCCTCAGTTTAAATATTTGATATGCTCGCTGTGTTCCATTGTGAGTAAAATATGGGTTTATGACATTTGCATTGTATACAGTGTCCTAATGCCTTCTTAAAATACAAGGGTTTAACTGGACAACAAACTATATAAAGCTATGAAACAACATGGATATCATGGTTTTAAATGAACGGTTAACCAGAGTTCATGCACCAAACTGAGTTCTGTAAATGCATTAACCTGAAACAACCTGTTTTAGATGTTATCAGTGTGCAGAATGGACGTTAGAAGTGGGTGTCAGAAACTAAATGTACCCGTTTCCCCTCTGTGTTGTTTTAGTAACACAAAGGTTAAGCTTCCGTGCGATCTGCTCACACGGAGAAGTACTGTTTCTTACAGCCTGCGTTCAAGCGATCTTTTATTGCTCAATGTTCCATTTGCCAGAACTGAACTGGGAAAGAGGGCTTTTACTTATGCTGCCCCTTTCACATGGAACATGATGCAAAAAGACTGGAAGATAGCAGATCTTATTTCATTAAATGCTTTTAAGTCCAGATTGAGAGAGCCAGAGAAAAATGTTTTTAAAATGTAATTGTTATTTATAATATGTATGTAACTTTGTAATTTCAACGTGTTGTCGCCTCTTGGCCAGGACTCCCTTGCAAAAGAGGTTTTTAATCTCAATGGGACTTTTCCTGGTTAAATAAAGGTTAATAATAAATAATAATAATAAAGAAATAATTTATTCTCAGAAAGTCCCATTGAGCTACAAAGAGATGGTATGAGTCAGATGTTACAAATTAACATATTTTGGGCAGTTACAACTTCATGCAGGAACAGCACGGGCACAGAAAGAGGAACTGTGTTAACACAGACCACACTGATTTCCTTCAAAAAAAAGTCAAAACAAAGCATAATTTAAGCACAAATGTTCAGAAGTGCCAGTGAAAGCCTTTTGTGTACTTTGTAATGATCACATATTTTAACTGCTATTTTAAGCGTGTTGTTGGTGTTGGAATGCAGGACTCACTGCAGTAAACAAGTCTGACAAGTTCTAAATGACAAAGTGTAAAATATGTTCTGTTCAGCTCAGAACAGAAACAGCAAAAATGGAGAAGAACAAGGTAAAACCATAATGTTGTTAATACTGCAGATGGGAATACATTTGCAAGGTTCAGAAGAAGCGACAAAAGACGATATGATGGCATGATCAGATTTCACAGATTTAACCAGTTTTTTTTTAACCCAAAGGCACAAAGGTAGTGGACACATACTGCAGATCATACAACTCATTATTAATCAAAGATGTTGTCATGATCATGTACAGTTACACTTCTCATTCCACTTAACATCAACATTTCCAGTTACCGAACAGATACTGCTGTTACTGGCAGTGAAAACGAGGGATTCGCTTCACAAACACAACAGCGAAAGGTGTATAGTCCACAGTATTTAAATAAAAGCAGGTTGAATGCTTTACTCGGAACAGCATGATGGACAAGCTGATAAAAAAAACCAAAAAACAAACAAACTACCCACTGTAATTCAACCTTTACAAGTAAACACGGACACGTACGGTCATGCAACATCTACAATACACTGCGATCATACCCTTAAAAGAAAACACACGGGTAAAGTTTCCTATATAGGATTTTGCTGTACTTTCTATTTAAAAAAAAAAAAAACCCAAACAAACATCTGATTATCTTAGAGAGATATGTCAGACACCAGTCCAGAATGAAGTGTAGTTTCTTCGTTATGTTAGGTTATGATCATATGTTGTATTATCTTCTGTCACTATCAGACAGCTACATGAGGATGAATACAGATTCAAAACAAATTACATTAAAATATACAGTGTATCTTGTAATTAAGATAAATACATATCCTTCAAAGTTCACCATAGTATGATTTCTTCATGTGTATATCAGTAGATTTTCAGCTATAAAGGTAACATTATTAAGTGAGTACTAAGTACTAAACGCTGCTTTTATCACACACTGTATGCATTTGAATAGAGCTGAGAAACTGTATACTGGCCATGTTTCCTGGATTATCTTTCAAGAACAGGGTTAGTGGTTTTTACTGATGAATATCATCTACTGATCCATGGGGATCCCAACAAAGTCCCATTTGTTGAAAACCTTCTCCACTTCACTCCCTGTTTCCACCTGTCGTGTTCTAACTCTTTCTATTCCTCTTCGTCACTTGCTTGGCTGACAGAAACATTATCTAGCCTCAACCTAGCTCTCGTCACATACTCCTCTTCACTCCGTCTTCTACCTCTCTCTAAAAGTAGAGGTACATGCAGTCCTCTTTCATGATTGACACTAAAGTCATCTAGCGTGATGTCAGATTGGTCCGAGGAGGAGGCAGACATGTTTGGAATGTTCTGTGGGGCATAAGCAGAGATTAAAGGCACATTTTCACAGTTGTTTCCTTCCTCCACACCTCTGTTTGCCACTCCCTCCCTATGTGTGCTCCAGATCACCTCTCCATGCAGCTCTTCTCCCCTTTTTACTTCCTCCATTGTTTGCAGATTTAACCGAATGCTTACCAGTAAACTTTCAATCTGTCCATCCTTCTTTTTATTGAGCCCACATGTAGCTGATCTTGGAAAAGACTGTAAACCTGCAGATGACTGGCCATGTGTTTGCATGGGGGTTTGTTTGCATGTCCAAGAAGTGTTAGCCTGAGGAGCGTAAGCTCCACCAGAGTTAACGCTCTCAACTCTCCGGTCTCCATCATCTTGATTCCCTCCTCTTGCTTCCTCTTCTCCTTCAACAATGATTTGAGGAGCCATGCTGATACCCCCGTACTCAACGGACAAATCATCCAAGGGAGCCTCATGCCTCTGGGGCGAGTAGCTGGGTGGGGGATCCACAACTTGTAGAGAGTAGATGGGGTGTTCAAGGCCTGACATTGTGAATAAGTTTCCTGGTGGCTCAGGGCTGATGGGGCTGATTGGGATGAGGTTGGAACTCTCAGGAGGGAACAAAATAGGAGACTTGTGAAAAGAAGGTGGGTTCTGGAAATTGGAAGGGAAGGAAAAAGGTATGAAATGTTTGATAATTTACCTTTGAAACACTACTCAAAGATATCTCATTTAGGTGAAATGCAAAGCAGTAGTTTCAGTTTGCAAGTGCAATTATGTCAGTGGTTCCCTAAGGTGAATTGTTAAATTCGTATTTAAAAAAAAAAAACAAACAAACAACAACAACAACAACAACAAAACAACATGCATTGCCCAGTTTAGCGAACCTACATTAATTAAAGTTAAGTGCTGTTTAGGTATTGAATTGCCAGTATGTTTATATGCATTTCTATTACCAGTATATTTGGACTGTGTTGGTCTTTCCCAGACAGGTAGCGATGGAAAAGGTAGGCAGCTGCAATGATCATACCAATGCACAAAGCTGGAACAACAATACCCACAGTCACACTCTGCAGCTGCTCAATCACAGGGTCTAGAGAAGAAAAAAAAAGAAAAAGAGGGTGAAGTGAGTGAAAATATTTATTCATCCAGGGCTTGTGATGTGAAAAGAAAATAATCTAACATCTGAACCATTTCCTTGACCGACATATTTGGCTCACACAAGGAAGTACAATACACCTGCCGCACAAACACTAATCGCTCTCCAGCTTTGATATCATGTTTATTGACATTTTTTTCTACATTTCAAACAGGGAGCCGAATATTCTCATTTACAGACACGGTCACGCAATGGAGTTGTACCTTGAGGTGTGGTTATGCAGAGCCATGCAGAGGACTGGCAGTGGATTGGCATCGAAGAGAATTTCAACTGTGCAGAAAAGCAGTATTCCATGTTGTACTTCATCAGGCGGTATTTGTACACGCTGCCAACAACTGGGAAATGGTGCTAAAAACCAACAAGTGCACAGATTAGGTAGTGCTAGAGAGTGGGAAAGAATTTTGGAAAGAATTGCTGCACAAAAAACAAAAAGTTTATGCTTTGTGGGCGTAGGTTAGTTTGTCGTCATAGCTACCCATATGGAAAAGATATATATAAATCTTAAAGTTTGTATCCGTCTTGTGTGAAACTTGTATGAAAAGCATATAAGAGTGAAAACAGATATAAGATCCCTTGAAAAATTATATAATGAAACTTGTATGTTTTGGATACTTACGAAAACAATGTATGAAAGTAATGAGAAAGTGGCCACTTTCATGAGTAATCACATATAAGTTTTTACTATTTCTTTTCCATATATAAGCAGTTAAAAAAAAACTAAAAAAAAAATGAAGTTGTAGTAGTTGACTCAGTGCTTTACAAGGAAGTTTTCAATACAATGTCTAGCATGAATGTTTTTATTTGTGCCTGACAATCCTGTTTTTGAAATGAAAGCAATTCAGGGCAGCAACATCAGATAGAGATTGTTTCACCTCTTCCTAGAATTTTAAAACTTTTCTTATATGCGGAGTCAAGCTACAGTAGTCATATATATTTCTACTTGATTTATACCTACCGTTTGGTTCAGATGGGTGTTGCGAACAGAGAGGTTGTAAGTCATCTCGGCATAGAGAGTCACCATGGAAAGCGCTGGGGTGTGGTTGTTTGATGGATACCTCATCGGTCCCATCATAGTGATGGTGGCACTGTTGTTTTCAATTTCCACAGAAAGCAGTGGGGGCCCCAAAGTAGCTACAAAGTTGGGCAAACCTCTATTGTTTAAAGTGTAAACATGTTAAATATGATGTAATGCTTTTGTTTCTTTAACTTACTGTCTGTCTTTGGCTCAAATCTCCTGGGTGTGAAAGCCCATTTGGAAGAAGCCCATTTGGAAGACGCTCCCCTCTCCACAGCACGAACTTTGGCATAGTAACCCTGGTTCTCATCCCACATCTCACTGGTTAGATCACACCACGTCCGGACTATTTTTGTACAGTGCTGCACTGCCTTCCAGTTCACCCGTTTCCCCTTCTTACCTTGAATTCTGTCTCCATAGCTGGAAAAGACAAAGACCCACACATTCAGAGGTGAACTTTTGCACAGGTTGAGCAGAGTTTGCTTAAAGTCACAGTCAATAAAGAAAATTAACTTAAACAAGGCAGACTGATTTTGAGATCGTGTTGCATTTTATTTCTTTTAGCCTTGCTGGAACTTTTTTTTTGTTGCCAATAAATCCCTTTGGGACTGCATCTAGGCTAGTTCTTGGGAACTATACATTTTTATTTAAATTCTAAAACATTTACTCACATGGAATATTGCACTGTGTAGAGCGTTTCATCTGCGTAATTGCCTTCTCCTGGAAACCACTGCAGCACGTTCCTCAGATTTACAGAAGAGAAGGTGACATTGATGGGGCTGGGAACAGACTGGGAGACTGAGGGGAAAGAGACAAGAGGTGAGGTGCCTGTCATCAGAATATACACTAGCTTCTAGTTGTCCTGACTGACCTTTAAACTTCCCCTGTGTTTAATGGTACTATTCAACTAGTTGTCCACATATGACCATAAGGTGTGAGCTGTCACTATGATTCACTGCCTTTCAGACTTTGTTCCACCTCACACAGTACACTTAGCTCCTTATAAATCATTTCAAGTAGGCAAACACAATAAAAGTGTTTGATTAAAGATTCTCTATGGGAAGATTATCCAGAGTACATTTTGCACACAGATCAAATAATGTGTTTTATGCTTTGATCTCAGGATGAAAAACCTGAGTCTGTAAAGTGAGTTTACACTTAAAGTAGAGCTAGATGGACTAATACATTTTTTGTTAACAAAACCACACGTGTTTGTAGCTCTAACAGCCGCTTTCTGCACTTAATGTGGAAGAACTAAATTACAATGTGTTAATTTCTTTAATGATCTCATCGTTGGGTGCATTGTTGTAGTATAAAAGTCAGTCCGCTTAAACTGAATAAACGCCATAAAACTAACTGGACAAAATGGAAACAGTGGAAACAAAGAAACCCAGCAGCCACAAAGTAACAACAAAGAAAATAGATATTTGCATTTAAATGCAGACCTACCTGTGGAGTGCAGGCTATAAAAAATGAATAATGTGAATATAGCCAACATCTTTGTACGGAGTCGTCATGTTTTCACAAAAACAAGAAAGCAAATACTTCCAATCCCCTCGGCAGGTTCCCCCCAGTTCCTCCTCATAGTACACCTGCCCGCAGTTCTCTCGATTAAAGGAAATTAAAACCACGCACTCAAGGTTTAAAGTGAAAGAATGTAGCTGAAGTCGGAAGGGTTACGTGAAACTGCCAACCAATAAAACCCCGTGGATTCAGTTAAAGGAATCCCTGCGACCTGACAGGCTTCCTTGTTCCTTAACAGGTGTTGTGCCAAAAAGTGATTGTCTGCCAGAAACTGATTGCCGTCCGCGGGAGCGCGCGCAGCTGCTTAAAGCTGTAGCGCCCGGATTACTTGCGTTGCCAGCTACTTCCGTGCAACTGATATAACGGGCGGGGGGGGCAAACCAACACATTTATGCCTTTGTTATTAGGCAAAGGTATGCATTTATGAAACTTCAACGTTTCTTGTAACTGAATTATGACGCTTTTCAGAACGTTGCTTTCGGTGTGTAGCGCAGTCACGAATGACTACACGCATCACGATGGAATAATTAATGCCTACAGGTTTAGTATGTCTACTCTCGTTGTTCATATTTGTTATAAGACTGTCGAATAGTAGTTAAAACAATAAAGACCATTTGTGCCAGTATCACCATGACTCTTTCTTGTTTGTTCAGAATAACGACTGAGAACATGGCATTTTAGCGCTACCAAAAAGTGATTGTGGCCTATAACTCGTCACTGAAACAATATTTCTGCTTCAAACTTGGCGGATGTCATTCAGAAGGGTCATATGCCAAATATTACATCTCAAACAGTCCCTTAGAACTGCTGGATAACCTGTAAAGGAACATTAACATTGATAATATGCCATTTTCAGCCTGCCAAAAAGTGATTGTGGCCTATATCCTGTCACTGAAGCAATGTTTCTGCTTCAAACTTGGTGGATGTCATTCAGAAGGGTCCTATGTGACATATTATATCTCAAACACTCTCCAAGAACTGCTGAAAAACTTTTAAAATAACATTAATACCGATAATATCTCATTTTCAACCTGCCAAAAAGTGATTGTGGCCTATATCTAGTTAATGAAATACTATTTCTGCTTCAAACTTGCTGCATGTCATTCTGAAGGGTCCTATGTGACATATTATATCTCAAACACTCCCTTAGAACTGCTGGATAACCTGTAAAGGAACATTAACATTGATAATATGCCATTTTCAGCCTGCCAAAAAGTGATTGTGGCCTATATCCTGTCACTGAAGCAATGTTTCTGCTTCAAACTTGTTGGGTATCATCCAAAAGGATGATATGTGGCACATCATATCCCAAACAGTCCCTTAGAACTGCTGGATAACCCGTAAAGGAACATTAACATTGATAATATGCAATTTTCAACCTGCCAAAAAGTGATTGCCGCCTATATCTTGTCACTGAAACAATATTTCTGCATCAAACTTGTTGGATATCATCCAAAAGGGTTACATGTGACACATTATATCTCAAACAGTCTCTAAGGACTGTTGAATAACTATTAAAGGACCATTAATACCCATAACATGCCATTTTCGACCTGCCAAAAAGTGATTGTGGACCATAACTTGTCACTGAAACAATATTTCTGCTTCAGACTTGCTGGAAGTCATTCAGATGGGTCATATGTCAAATATTATATCTCCACCAGTCCCTTAGAACTGCTGAATAACTTTTAAAGGGACAATAATACCTATAATATGCCATTTTCAGCCTGCCAAAAAGTGATTGTGGACCATAACTTGTCACTGAAACAATATTTCTACTTCAAACTTGACTGATGTCATTCAGAAGGATCATATGTGACACATTCTGCTGAAAATTATGTATTCCTCAAGAGATGTAACTAGGATGCCCTACTTTTGTTCGCTGTTGTGCGCAGCTGTTAATTAAACTCAAATTTGGCAAACAGTGGAAAGCTAAAAAATTACGTAAAACATTCGACAAACTCACCTTGAACCTCAAAGTTCTTTGCCTTTCGACGAAAATTGCACTTTTGTGTGGTGGAAAACCCACTAGGCAAGGTTCCATTGGTTTTAAACGACAGGATATCGGAATAAAGAGTGGGGTCCATGACTCTGTAACGCTTTTCTTACACTCGGCTAATTGAAGCACTTTAGGCCTACCAATTGAGCTCTAAGCAAAACAACAGGATGTTGAGTAAATTTAAATCGGAAAAACATTTTTTAAAGGGAAAAGAAAAAGTAATATTCTAAAACATCAGAAATATTTTATTAAAGAATGAATGAAAACTTTCCAAAACGTGAAATTATACTTATATTTAGATAAGACAATGTATACAATCTAAAAGTTTTTTATTTTTATTTTTAAAAAGAAATGTCATGTCATTATGTGCGTAATAAATATTGTTTCAGTGACAAGATATAGGCGGCAATCACTTTTTGGCAGGCTGAAAATGGCATATTATCAATGTTAATGTTCCTTTACGGGTTATCCAGCAGTTCTAAGGGACTGTTTGGGATATGATGTGCCACATATCATCCTTTTGGATGATACCCAACAAGTTTGAAGCAGAAACATTGCTTCAGTGACAGGATATAGGCCACAATCACTTTTTGGCAGGTTGAAAATGAGATATTATCGGTATTAATGTTATTTTAAAAGTTTTTCAGCAGTTCTTGGAGAGTGTTTGAGATATAATATGTCACATAGGACCCTTCTGAATGACATCCACCAAGTTTGAAGCAGAAACATTGCTTCAGTGACAGGATATAGGCCACAATCACTTTTTGGCAGGCTGAAAATGGCATATTATCAATGTTAATGTTCCTTTACAGGTTATCCAGCAGTTCTAAGGGACTGTTTGAGATGTAATATTTGGCATATGACCCTTCTGAATGACATCCGCCAAGTTTGAAGCAGAAATATTGTTTCAGTGACGAGTTATAGGCCACAATCACTTTTTGGTAGCGCTAAAATGCCATGTTCTCAGTCGTTATTCTGAACAAACAAGAAAGAGTCATGGTGATACTGGCACAAATGGTCTTTATTGTTTTAACTACTATTCGACAGTCTTATAACAAATATGAACAACGAGAGTAGACATACTAAACCTGTAGGCATTAATTATTCCATCGTGATGCGTGTAGTCATTCGTGACTGCGCTACACACCGAAAGCAACGTTCTGAAAAGCGTCATAATTCAGTTACAAGAAACGTTGAAGTTTCATAAATGCATACCTTTGCCTAATAACAAAGGCATAAATGTGTTGGTTTGCCCCCCCCCCCGCCCGTTATATCAGTTGCACGGAAGTAGCTGGCAACGCAAGTAATCCGGGCGCTACAGCTTTAAGCAGCTGCGCGCGCTCCCGCGGACGGCAATCAGTTTCTGGCAGACAATCACTTTTTGGCACAACAGGTGAAAGGAATGTGACCTTACTCGTTTGTGAACAGTTCACCTGTGAGCCGCGCGTGGGCGTGTCGACGTCTATTGAGATAATAGGCTACAAAAATCTAAGCTTAAGTACAAGTACTTAGTAAACAATTAGATCCACTCCAATATGTGGAAAGAAAAAATACATTATACGTGACCCATTTCCAAATAAATAAGTGAACTGTGTTTAGTTTTGCGGTGGTGTGGCGTGTGGAGGCTGTTATGTGGGAACAGGTACAGTTTCCTTAAGATGTTCCTGTGGTGTTTATCCGGATAGCAGCCTGAGTAATAAGGTGCTCCGTGTTATTTCCTTAGTCCGTTTCCCCCCAGCTAATATCCTCTCTCTCTCTCTCTAAATACACTGTCAAATGAGATTAGATATTAAAAATTAATATTGACCCTACTGAGCTAAACCTGGGTAACCCATTTGCAAAGAGAAAGCTGTTTTGTTTAAAGTGTAAACATTTACTCTTACTCTTCTTCATCACACCACCAATTATTCCACCACGAACCTCACGAAAGCTATAAACAAAACATGGAAAAATCAATTAGCAAATATCGAGAAGAACAGCAGGTGCTCAAACATCGTCCATTGTGACATCTTGTGGCCACAGACCTGTCTTAGTGAAGGGACAGAATTTTTGAATACAGATTTTAAACACTCAAAAATGCAAGCGTTGTGATAAATATTTGGAAAAAAATATTATTAATGTGTAACTTTATTATTTGCAAATTACTGACGTATGAGAATTACAATTTCTAATAATAATAATTAAGCAAAGAAACAATGGGGCGGAACTGTCCCACTTGTGTTTCCGTTGCACGCCCGGATTGTTTTTGCCATCGCGCTTCTCATGCGGCCGCTTTCATTCTGCTTCCTTTTAGCATTTAGCTAGATGGGGTGGTTATCGTCTGTGCTCCCGTAGAGGAGTAACGGGTTTGAATTCTGGGATGGTTCGTTGAATAATTGTCTTTTGGTTGCAAACATGGCGCTTTCGATGGAAACACAGCTTCAGAGCATCTTTGAAGATGTTGTGGTAACTTGCACCTTTGTTTACTGAGTGTCAGCAGAGCTAACATTAGTTAGCATGTCAGATAACTGTAGTAGTATTTTCTATTTACTGAACTTACTTTGGATTGCAAATGAGCAGTCCTAAATATAACCAGATGGTGTTTTTACTTTATGTCCCCAACATGAGAATTAACAGCTATGGGTGCACCGTTAATATCACAAATCTTCACTTACGTTAATGTATTTTTATTTTCTCCTTCTTTTCTTAGAAAACTGAGATGATAGAAGAGGCCTTTGCTGGGTAAGGCTGCTCTGAATTCATGTTAATAACGCCCGATATTTGCAATTGCATTGTTATTAGCTTTAAAAGGTGTAATGTTAAGTTACTGCACACTGGTAGTGCTGCTGGATGTTTCAGCAGTAAGACCATACATACACTCACAGGCCACTTTGTTAGGTGCTGGAAACATTTCTCAGAGATTCTGGTCCACATTGACATGACAGCATCACACAGTTGCTGCAGATTTGTTGGCTGCTCCATCCATGATGTGAATCTCCTGTTTCACCACACCCCAAAAGTGTTCTGCTGGATTGAGATCTGGTGACTGTGGAGATCATTTGAGTACATTGAACTCATTGTCATGTTCGAGAAACTAGTTTGATGTAATTTGAATTTTAAGACATGCTGTGTTATCCTGCTTTGCTTCAGTGGCCTGTTCTTATTTTACATTACCGGCATCCATTATGTTCCTCAGCCGCTGTAGTCCATCTGCCTCGGGGTTTGACATGTTGTGTTCAGAGAGGCTCTTCTGAATAGGGGGGTTGTGTTTATCGGAGTTGCTTTTTTGTTCCCAGCACCTCAAAGCAATCTGGCCATTGTCCTGTGACCTCAACAAGGCATTTTCCACCAGAGAACTGCTGCTTGCTGCCTTTTCTCTCTTTTCTGGACCATTCTCTGAAAACCCTAGAGATGTATATGTGGGGAAATTCCCAGCAGATCATCAGTTTCTGAAATAATCAGACCAACCTGTTTAGCACCTACAACCATGCCATGTTCAAAGTCACTTAAATCACCTTTCTTCCCCATTCTTATGCTTAGTTTGAACTTAACTAGGTCTTCTTGACCATGTCCACATGCCTAAAGGCAGTTAGGTGATGTTGTGTGATTGATTGATTAGATAACTGTATTGAAAAGATGTGGCTAACAGAGTGGCCGGTGTGTGTATATTAAAATGTATGGAGCAAAATTAAATGCTAAAATTAAGAAGTGTGTTTTTAGGATGTTTATGGACACTCCAGAGGATGAGAGGACTAAGCTGATCAGTTGTCTTGGAGCCTTCAGACAGTACTGGGGAACCCTGCCACAGGTTTTTACACACACACATACACTCCCACTTGCTCACACCTACATGGCTGAGATTTCTCAGTTGCTCCAATGTCTTTCTGCAGGAGTCTCATGAACAGTGTGTGCAATGGATTGTGCGCTTTATACACAGTCAGCACAGCCCCAAGAGGATCTCCTTCCTCTACGACTGTCTGGCAATGGCTGTGGAGACCAGTCTTTTACCACCCAGGTACACACATACATATAGTGTGAGATTATTTGACGCCTAAAGAAGTAAAATGGGTTCAAAGAATGATTTATAATATTTCCATATATTAATTTATTATATTTAATTTATCTGTTTTATGACATCCCAATAATGAGTTGTTTTTAACTGTATTTATTATGTTTGATGTTATTTGTCTAAATCATTAATCTCCGTATCTTTAGGATGGTGTGCGTGGCCTTAATAAGCTCAGACAGTTTGGAGTGGGAGAGAACACAGTTGTGGGCATTAACTTTCAAGCTGATCCGCAAGATCATCGGGGGAGTGGACTACAAGGTCTCTGACACGAAACTTCTAGCACACAGACACATCTGGATCGATTCTTCCAATTCGTTTCTTCAATTCTTCGATTGTTTGTGCTTTTTTGTTTTGATTTTCAGTGGTTTTATTTTTGTTGACTGCTGCTAAACAGGGATCTCTGGCTTTTAGAAGAATATCCTACAATGTGTCATACGTTTTAAAGTCGTTTTAAGCTTTCCACGTGAGACACTTGTTCATGAATTCTTTTATACTTGTTGCGTCAGGGTGTTCGGGACCTGTTGAAAGCTGTGCTGGATAAAATTCAAACTATTCCTACCACTGTCAGCTCAGCTATAGTCCAGCAGCTTTTGGCTGCCAGAGAGGTACCCATCTTTATACCTTTAAAATGAATTATATGTCATTTTTGATGGTTTATTTGAATACTTTTTAGGTTTACTTATATTTATGCATGTTGCAGGTGGTAGAATATATCCTGGACAGAAACGCCTGTCTCCTTCCAGCCTACTTTGCTATCACAGAAATTAGAAAACTTTATCCAGAGGGGCAGCTCTCACACTGGGTGAGTGTTTGTGTAGCTATGTGTAACATTATATGTAACACTATATAGTCTGAATTTTTATTTGTGAATTCCTTATCATGTCTGTGCATTTTCAGCTTTTGGGCAGTTTGATATCAGACTTTGTGGATAGTTTTAGACCCACAGCCCGGATCAACTCTATCTGTGGTAAGAGGAACTGGTTGCTTCTCCTTTTATGGATTCCTGGAGATTTAAATATGCCGCTTATCATTTGAAGTGTTATTATTATTAATAGGACAGTCACTAGAAAGTGAATGAAAACTAAAAAGACAGTTTGTAGTTATTTATCTCATGTAGTCAGTCTGGTATGTACAATCATTTGTTGCGTCCGTGTGTCCTCACAGGACGATGCAGTCTGTTGCCAGTGGTGAATAACAGCGGTGCTATCTGTAATTCCTGGAAATTAGACCCCAGCACTCTTCGCTTCCCTCTGAGAGGCATGCTGCCGTTTGACAAGGTAACAAACGCGCTGGACTTATACACCACGCACACCTTTAGACGTACAGAAGTTTGATTGTGATTTGTGTGTTATCATATAGGACCTTTTTGAGCCACAGACAGGGTTGCTACGCTATGTACTAGAACAGCCTTATTCAAGAGAGATGGTGTGCAACATGTTGGGGCTCAACAAGCAGGTAAAACAACCTCATCTTCTTTTGTATTTTTCCCTTTGCCTCCATATCAAGACCTCCAAATGCCCCCACATTTCCTGCCCCCGTTATTTTCATCTTACCATCTTTTATCTGCTCCTGCTCTTGCTGTTTCCCTTATCCTCCATGATCTTTTCTTTGCGTTGTAATTCGGCACGGGTTCTTCACTTTTCTTTGCCACCCTCCTTATATCCTTCTCCCGTCACACCTCTCTTACCTTGTTTCCCTTGTAGTCCTTATAACACACCTATATAAGAACAAATGTAAAGCAACGCTGTGAGCTTGGCCCATAATGCACTGGTGTCAGTTTGCCCTGTTGGGTTCATGCAGTTTCAGCTCAGCCCAGTTCACTTAGCACAAACATCCACACAGTGTGTCAAGCTGTCATTGAATCCAGACAGTTTGGCATTATCACAAATATTTCTGTGTAGGTTCTCAGTTATCCCGGTCATGGCAATATAAGGAGCTTAAAAAGAAAAGCAACTGGACTACTTTAAGTTTCTTGAAGACGAAGCTTCTTCAAGAAACTTAAAGAAGTCCAGTCGCTTTTCTTCCGGGCTCCTTGGATTGTTAACACAAAGCTATAATCAACGCTGTATATGGATATTTCTTTATATTTTGACTTGGAGTAAATAACCCAGAATCTGGTTTATATATCTGAATTGGCTGAGTTGAAACTAACTGTGCTGAACAGACAGTAAACAACCTAGCTACCTTAGTCACCACTTTCTTTTCTGTCTCTCCTTCCCTCGCCCCCCCTCCTCTCTCCGTTTCATCCTCTTTCTTTGTTTCTCTTCCTTTTCTCTCTCTTTTGTCCTCTGGCTGTGTGTTGTATTTGTCTGTCTCTCTGCCATGCGCTCTCTAGACTCTGAACATTGCCCAGGTATGTCCTCTTCCTGGTTGCCTGACCGACCCAACTAACCAGCTCATTGGACGCTTAGCTTTTTTTTTAGGCACACTGACGACCTGAAACTGGAGAAATGAAGAAAACTTGAAGTGGAACAAAAGGGAAACATGACAGAGCTTGAGATGGACACAGCAGGGCTCCATAAATGGTAGACTGGTGTGGTTAAATAAATATTTGACAGGTGCACTGTTAGGGAGATATTAAAGATTACCAGAAAAAGCAGTTAGTTTAATGGGAAGCCAGGGAGACTTTGAGTCATTAACTGCACATGACTTGTTCAATTAACAGGTCGCTGTGTACATTTTTTAATAATGCCTGTTTGCTTTGCATCACACCTGCACACCTTATCTCTACCTTACCTTATCTTTTTTGTATCCTCCTTGATATTTTCTGTTAATATTCAGTATATATGATCTTGGCAAAAAAAAAGAAGCACCTTGATTATAATTATTTAGGCTTAGTTAAATTAATGCTTAATGATAAATAGATGAAAAATAGGTCTGTGATTAGCCATGATTACCACTAAGCCTCTTATATTGGGGGTTGTCAGTCAGCTGAAAGCTTTCAAGCTCCAAGTTTCTCAGTAATGCTTAGTACTTGGATTTGTGCTTAGCATGTTTCTGCATAATTCTATTTACTTATTAATGAGTACTCCTCAACTTTGCCTCATTGTGGCCCAACAGACGCAGTTGATTAACATTTTTAGTTAGCAATCCTAATGTCAGCTGAGCTAACTGACACTGATCATACGGATACAGTCCAGACTAAGAGAGCTGCAGCTCCTCTGAGCCGCAAAAGAGCAAATGTAGTCCCAGCTAACAAGTTGACCTTAATTATTTCTGACTTTAAACCCTGCTGTTGACATTTCAAGTCCTGCTGCACTGCATGTATGGATGTAGTCTGGTGCTTGCCTGTTGTTAGCAAGGTCCTCCCGTGTCGGACCTGCTGCTGCTTTCTGTTGTGCTGACCGGGGGCAACACTGAACTATTTTGACTAAGCGGTGCTCTTGTCTTTGGTGATTAATGCAATTTGTTATTGTTATATTTGTTAGCCAAGAGCAAGCTTGCAAATCAAGCAATAGCTAGCCATGTGGCAGACAGTGACTACAGCAGACTACAGACCCAAACAGAAAGGTTAGTGTGTGCCACAGCAAGCGCAGAAACATTGTGCTGTACCTACAAGTAGACAAGCAAAATATTAGGCACCTCACAGGTTAACTTATCATAACTTTATTACTTTTTACATAAATAAAAGGCAGGCTGGCTATGCTTTGTTTAATTATAGTCCAGTCTGCATTTTAAGTTGATAGCTCTTAAATAATGCTACTGCACTGTGATAGCAAACTGGATTGCATTAGTCAAAAATGATAAAGTGGCTCTAATTTGTATTGCTTACATTCACCTTATTCCTTTCCAGTAAAAGCTGTAAGGTGACTCTGGAAGGTCAAATAAACTGTAACTTTGGAAAACACCAGGTTTAGCACACAAAACACAAGCTAGGTTAAGTAAAACAATGGAAATAGGGAAAAAAAACTGGTTAGTGCGATGGCTAGCACAGTTGCCTCAAAGCAAGAAGGTCCTGGGTTTGAACCCCCATCATGCCGGGGCTGTTCCATGTAGGCCTTGCTTGTTCTCCCCGTGTTTGTGTGGGTTATGTCTGGGTTCCTCCCACAGACTTAGTGAGGTTAGGTCAATTACTGTATATAAACGGTCCATAGATGTCAGTGGTTTGTGACCTGTCCTGGGTGTAGGGTCTCTCACCCCATGACCCTGAGTTGGATAAGTGGAAGAAAATGGACGGATGGATGAAAATAGAGAAAAATACTGTAAAAGCACACAAAAAACAACAGAAATAGAACAAAATCTCACAACGCTTTGCAAAAAAAGAAGAAACACAATGAAAGTGTCTTTGGGGGACACGATAATGTGACGGAAGAGCCGTGGAAATGACAAGCTAACAGTAAATGGCTAATAGCAAACATGTATCTACAGTATTATACAAACCACGTTATTAAAACACACATTACCTGCAACTTTTTCTCCTCAGCTTCTTGTAAGTAGGTCTCAGTGCAGTCGTTTGCATGTTTTGGTTTTTGTCTCCCCAAAAAACACTTCTGTTGTGTTGTATACATTTGTGTGTGTGATTTCTTTTATGTTTGTTTGTTTAGTTTTTTCTCTTTCCATTATGATTTGTGTGCTTCTGCGGCGTGCTTTCTTAAGTTGCAATGCGTTTGACCTCTCTGAGCCACCGTAAAGCGGCTCATAAACCAAATAGTTCTTTTCAGGTTTGAGATGGACTGGATTTTTGTTACAGGTCAAAATAATTAAATAAGGGGGTGGCCCGTGAGGACCGCAGTGCTTTATTGCATTTGCATAGTTTGTGGTTATTGTCAGCAGGTCAGTGGAACATTTTAATTACAGGCGTTATGTTAATAAATAAGATGCTACCTGAATTTATCTTCCTGAAAATGCAATTTCATTACATTGTGCTGGTGCATGATGGGTTAGAATTTAAAGAAGAAGAAAAAAAGGTTCCCATTAGTCAGGCTGTTGATCAG